>NW_028277086.1:8564687-9226875 GCF_059951505.1 Python bivittatus | reverse complement strand
CATAAAGCAAGCCACAGTGTTGAATCTACAGATAATTAATTGACAGCACTTCTCCAATTTGCCTAATAGAAGCTCATCAAACAGTAATGCTCCTGGCATGCAAATGAACTGGAAGAGCAGGTTGTTGGACCAGCTCTAAAGTCACAGTAATTAAGCAGGAGGACAGTGTGACACTTGGGGATATTTTCATCTTTTCACAGCCTGGCATTATTGATTTAGAATCTTTAGCCAAGATATAGCTTTTGCCAATCAGATATAATCACAGTAAGATATTGCACGCATACTATTTACAACAGCACACTCTATTCCCTATTCAGAACAGAAGCAACAAACCCATTATCTAGTTGAGACTTTTTCCTACCACAGAAAAAAAGGATGTTGACATGTGGATACCTGTGATTTCACCTACCCAAATGGTGACGAAAACCCAAGTGAACTACATGAAAACAATGCAACCATGATTTGAATGAAGAGGGGTCTTTTGCAGATGAAAACTGGGTAACACGGCTAATATTCCAGAAGATAGAAACACAATTTAAAACCACCCTGATAGAGTTGTGGGCTGAAAAGGACCGAATGAGCTTTAACAGACACAAACACCAAGTTCTTTACCTAGAAAAAACAGAAATCAAATGGATAGGTATAGGTTGGGGGATACCTAGTTTGGCCCAGTATGTGCAAAAGGAATCTTGGAGCATTAGCTGAGTCTGAATCAAGAGCACAGTGTGGTTTCTAAAACAGCAAATACAGTTTTAAGTTGGATCAATGGAATGACAGTTTGAAAATCACGGCAAGTCAGTTCAACATTATGCTGCCTTGATCAGATCCCAGCTTGTGTTCAATTCTGGGCACATTTTAAGAAAGATTCAGAGAAAGAGAGTCTGTAGAATAAAGGGGCAACAAAGATGACTAAGGTATGGGAAACTAAGTCTTATTAGGATAGATCTGAGAAAACCCGGGGAGGGGGCGGGGGGAGAGGGGATATCATAATGCCTTTCAGGTACCTGAAAGAATATTTCAAAGAAAAAACCAAGATCCGTTCTCTGTCATCCGTTGAGCACAGAATACTGAAATTTTAGCAAGCATATTCTACGGTAAGAGCCCTTCAGCAGTGGAATCCATTTCCAAGGACGGTGGTGGCACGTGTGTTCAAGGACAGGTTAGACAGCCATCTGTGAGGGATGTTTTGATTCGGATTCCTGCATGGAGCAGAAACAGGAGTGAGATTCGGTGGCCTTCCATCCCTGGGTTCTTTTTGTCATTCCGTGATACATTCATCTTGTTTACAGACTCTGCCCAGCTTAATCAGTCACCTTGTTACTACCCTAATCTGCTGTTTCCTCAGCACTGATTATGTTGATGAACAGCTATGAAAATATAAAAGATGCACATGTATGTGTGCGTGCGTGTGGTGAAAATCTGAACAGCAGCATTTTATTCAACAACCAATTTCAAACCACATGCCAATACTTGTTCCTGTTCAGAGTATGTGCAGGAGAGCAAGCTTCCAGTCACATTTAATGCTATATCCCATTTTTCCTGCATTTGACTTTCAAACTAGCTAAAAACACTCTGCAACTGGTAACAGCAAATGCCGGCGTTAAAGCCACAAGGCAGAGATAAGCTGCATTGGAAGCACAATAAGTTGGCGTGATACACCATTAATTGGAAGCATCATCTTGGGTGTCAGTAGCTTAATCTTGCAGCAATGGGATAAAACCAGGGGATGACTAAATGCTTCTGATATTTATAAAGAAATGTCTTGGTGCTGAAATGACTAGATTTCCAAATCTGAGTATCCCTTTTGCCCTAAATCTAAAACTAGCTGTGAGGACAGCATTCAAAAGAGCTTTTATTTATGGTTTTGAAAAAGGTGGTTATCCTCTCTCTCCTTAAGAGGCCATCGCTGGTTCCAAGAAAGTGGACAATTTCCATCCAGTCTCCAACTTTCCCATTTTAGGGATGGTTGTTGAAAAGGTGGTGAGCTGGAGGAATGACCTGGAGGAAGTGGATTATCTGGATCCATTTCAGATCTGGTTAGGGCACAAAGATGGCATTGATCATGTTTGTCAGTGACTTCTAGTGGGCTTCGGATGGGGGCAGTGCCATCCTAGCCCTGTTTGATCTCTCAGTGGAGTTTAATACCATCAAACATGGTATCCTTCTGGAGTGGCTCAGGAGATTGGGAGGTGGAGGCACTCTATTGGGTGGTTCTTCGCCTTTCTCCTGGGCCAGTTCCAGTCAGTGTTGACGTGGGGGAAGAGCTTGAGTCTAAGGCCCCTGCTCTGTGGGATTCTTCAGAGCTCTATCCTCTCTCTGCTCTTATGTAATATCTACATGAATCCATTGGGGGAGGTTACCAATTGAAAAAGGGTGAGGTATCACTCGTATGTTGATGATACCTAAACTTTATCCCAGGCTGATCAAGTGATGCCATCAAGATTCTTTTCCAGTTTCTGGAAGCTGTGGGGGTCTAGATGGAGAACAGCAGACTTCAGTTCAACTCTAGAAAGACTGAGTGGTTGTGGGTTTTGAGCCCTTCTGGATTCAGAGACTTTCCATCCTTGGCTCTGAATGAGGTTGCACTCCCCCAAACAGCTGGTATGCTATTTGGGGGTCCTCCTGGACTCATGGCTCCTGCTCAAAAAGCAGGAAGAAGCCAAAGCTAGGAGGGCCTGTACACAGGTTTGCCTTGTGTATGAATCCGTCTGTTTCTAGATCGGGAGTCCCAGTCATGGTGATTCATACCTTAATCATCTCCAGTTGGATTACTTTAATGTGCTCTTGAACAGCATTCAGAAGCTGCAACTGATCCAGAATACAGTGGTACAGGCAGTTTGGGGCATTTGATGATACACTTACATAATACCTCTGCTCTGCAAGAGGAACTGTCTTCTGGTGGGCTTCCAGATGCAATTTAAGGTGCTGGTTATCACTTATAAAACATGGCACAGGGTAGGTTATTTGTGGAACCAACTGTCTTGGCTCGCCCCACCAGAACTGGCAGGGTTAGCATTCTCCTGGTCTCTACAGTTAGGCAGTGTCATCTTGTAGGACTAGGAGTCATGCCTTCTCTGTTGCAGCAACTGCCCTATGGAACAGCATCCACCTGGAGATCCAGGTGGCCCTGACCCTATTTACTTTTCATAAGGCATGAAAGACCTGGCTGTTCCCCCAGGCTTTTTGGCAAGGAGGTTAAACAAGCCCTGATGGTTGATTTGTTTAGTTCTTGTTTTTGGATTACATATGCAATGATTTTTAGATATTGCCCATATGTTATACGATTTGTTGCTGGATGGTTCTTTTTATACTGAGTTGCTGTTTTTGGTGTTAACCCTCTGTTGGCTGCCTAGAGTCACTGATGTGAGATGGGTGACTACATTAATTATTATAATTAATTAACTGAGAGCCAGTTTGGTATTGTAGTTAAAGTACTAGGCTAGAATTTGGAGACTGTGAGTTCTAATCCAGCATGAAGGCAACTGGGTGACCCTGGGCCAGTCACTCACTCTCAGCCCTAGAAAAAAGTCAAGAGCAAACCACTTCCAAAAATCAGGCACCAATAAATAAATAAATAAATAAAATAAAAATAAAGTTTTGCCTCTTTCTTTGCCAATTCATTTCATTACCAGTAGTTTCTTTTCTGATGTAGAATCCCCAAATACAGACTTCATTGGCACAATGCAAATCTGTCAATCCATATTCACCACAGAGCAACGTGGCTCTTCATCCAATAAATCTCTTGTGCTGAATGCAGTTCTCACATTTTTTAGCAAACAACGTTAACACACCTGATGAAACAGTCCCTGGTCTATAAAAGCTCATGTTTTGAGATGCAACAGGGACTTTGTACATTTCTTGTTCCTCATTAGCATATTAACCCCAGAGAAATTGCACCTAAAAGGTTTCATAAGTATAGTTATATCACAGAGATATGCAAGAAATGTACCCTCAGCTCAAAGGCAATATGAAATTTTGCACACAATTTGGAAAACTGCACTCCCCAAATGGTGAGGATCAGAACTCAAAGGGGACCTATTTAAGGATAGTGTAAAATAAGTGCCTTAATGTTTAAAGCGCAAAACTAAAATAAAAAGCAAAGCCTAAAGGCAACATTTTTGGCCCCACCCACTCTACAGGCTGCAAACGGCATGCTGGGAGATCCATGCAGCCCATAAGCCACAGTTTTCACAACTGTGGTATATCTTTATCCCTGTCAACCAAATTCTACGTTGCGCTCTCTCTCTCTCTCTCTCTCTTCCAGATATCTTTGCATGATAATTTCCTCCACATACTATTAGAAAGAGAACATCAGTATCTATAAATGACTAAACACAGGCCCACATCAGATTCAGAAAACAAATACAAATTCAGCAAACATGCTGGCTGGGGAATTCTTAAACATCTTAAAGCTGCCAAGGTTGAGAAATGTTGGTGTAGAGGAATGTCTTTTCAGGTCAGACTGAAGACTATCTGCTCTGGAATTTTATTTACGAATATAAGAAGCTGACTTCTATCAAGTTTGGAAGATAAGGGGAACAACTCATTCTTCTGAGTTGGAGAACGCAAAGGAAAAAGTGGGAAGGTGCTATGTTCAACAAAAAGGCAAGAGAAAAAGAGATTCTCAAAAGTGCTTAAATTTATTGAGAGACAGCATGGTATAGAGAGGAAGGTGTTGGTCTACCACAGGGGAGATCTGGGTTCAAATCCACACTTAGTCATAGAAACTCATTGGAGACTTGGGATCAATCGCTCTCTCTCAACCCAGTCTGCCTTGGAGAGAGAATCTCCATAAGGTCCCCGAGTTTTTGCAGAAAAAGTAGGATATCAATTAAACAAACGAATTAGTACTGTTCAATGATTTATATTACAATTGTTGGGAGAGACACCAACAACCTCAGATATGCTAATGACGCCACTTTGGTGGGTAGAAGTGAAGAAAACGTAAGGAATCTGTTGTTGAAGGTGAATAAAGAGTGCAAAAGTTGGTCTGCGGTCACTATTTTAAAAAAAGTGAAGACTGTGTCAACAGGGAAAGCCAATCAATGCGAATAGATGGAAAAGAAGTCAAAGAAGCGACAGATCTGATATTCCTATGCTTGAAAATTGCCAGATGATGCAGCAAACATGAAACAAAGAGTTTTGTGTTGTTGGTGAGAAAGATCTAGACAAAATATTAAAGTGCAGATGCACCACACTGGCTACAGGATTGCCAACACCAAGGCTTTCCCAACTGTAGCATATGGCTGTGAAAGCTGGACCATCAGAAAGGCTGAACAAACCAACATTGTTGGTGCTGGAGAAAACTGTTGAGAACACCTTGGACCACAAGAAGAACCAAATATCCAGTGTGAAATGATGTAAGCCCAGAAACACTAACAACCAACTTAAAGCTCAAATAGACTGAATACATAATGTGAAAGACAGAATCACTGGAGAAAAAGACCCCGATACTTGAAAAGAGAGAAGGCTATCAGAAATGAGGCCTACTGATGAGAACACAAGCATAAGCTTACAAGAACTTAAAGAGAGAAACAGTTAGCGACAGGTCCAATGAAATTATGTCATTGCAACATGAAGAAATGGAAGCAAGTTAAGGATGGGAGCCACGCTCCCTTTGAAAAACTCAGAGCTGTAGATTTATTAGCATTGTAAGGATTCATGCAATAATTATTGTATGTGTTTGATTTGTTTGTGGCAGGAGAAGCCAACACACAAGCAGGCAGGATTTGTCTCAAAGCAATGATGGGCTACTGAATCATATTCCAAAGCAGTATCCTGTCTAAACAAAAAGCAGCTGCTGATCATTTCCCCTTGTACTCCCTTTTTGGCACTAAGATAATAAACTTAAAGTTAAATTCTAGGCACACAGCAGTATTTCCTTCCAAGGAAAGCCCACATCACATGGTTAGGATTGGGCATACATTAAAAAGGATTTGGAAGAAAGGCTTCAAGCATAGCAACACATAAACACTGCATCTCTCTGCTCTCCATGAACACAGCCTGATTTTTTTGTCAGGTTCACAGCAAGTCTGGAAAAGTTGTGGCTCTTGAAGAGTCACTTTATGAAACCCTCCACACTATAAGCTGCATCTCGAATTCAACTGGTTTCTTGAAGACAAAACAGGGGTTCTACAATTATGGCATGCCTGCTCTCTACTCTTAGACTAAACTTGCTCTTGAACCTAATGGAAAATACCTCAATTATGTCCAAGCTTCATAAAATCACTGATGCCTTTCCATTTATCTCCTACTTAAAATTCACTCAAAACAGAGAAACCAATTTTGATCTCCAAATAAGTCAAAGCTGATAATCAGTTACAAAATAACATGCAAGCTAACTGGATTAGGCTGTGCGTTCTCTGTGCTCTGAGATTAGCCCCACATGGCATCTGCTGATACAATCTAATTCTGACTTTAATTTTCCTCATAATTTTTAAAGGCCAAAATACCTTGCAGGGTTTCTGGGAAATGAACATAAATGAAGTACAGTGTCTGCAGGCACTGAAAAGGTTTAAGCTGTAAAACCAAATTATTGATAGTAACATTGTTATTTGATAATCATAAATATTTGAACCAATTACTTTGGACTGGAAGTCTGCACGTCTTTCATGCTTGATTTAACCACTATGGAATCTAGGTATCCCAAGGAATTCAGAGTGATACAAAAATTCCACGCTAGTACAAAAGGGGAAGGATCCAAGGCCTACTGAATCTCATCTGTATATTCCACATGAACAGATGGGTCTCTACCACTAGGTCTTCCCATTCAACCAGATGAACCAAGATGATGCTGCAATTATAGCCCCCAGGTTGAATGTCTACCACTATGTTCTTTGCTTACCGTCAACTAGGTTTATAGGAGCAAAGCTTCTTTCTATCTTCTTCCTACCCAAGGAATGTGTGTATCTTCAACCCAGCAGTTGATAGCCAATTTAGAGGGCTCTAGGCTTTCTGAGGCTTGTGACCAGATTAGAACACATACATACACCAACACAAATTGGTGCCAAATATAAATGTTCAACACATTTACCACACACAATAGCAAAGGAAAAGGCAGGTGGGTATTAAGCTTAAAGAAAAAGATAGAGGCCTCAGAAGAGGAGGAGTGAACTAAGGAACTAAGATGGCAATTAGGCCTCTGAGAAAGAGTAGCTTCGAAAGAAACTGGACTAGGTGCCAGTCTATGAAGTTATTCACTGCCTCTAGAAGTGTGGGTGGCTAAGACTCCTTCCTAGAAGATTTGACCCCACCGCCTGGAGGAAGGCTTGGATACTTTTGCTTCTTCCCCTTAGCTAACTACTGCTGAGGAAAGGAATTCTAATGAGAAAATGTGCTTCCAGCAAACTCTTCCCTTGCTATTTAACCTCACGGAGAGGGAGACGTTCTTGCTCAGGGATTTGGCCAACCAGCCCCCACAGGCTTACCATCCTAGATATAGAAGGGACTGCTCTATGGTCAATCATGAGCGCATTCTGACGTAATAGGAATCTTTGGAAGTTTGCATTGCTAGAGGCACCAGATAGAAGAGGCCAACCAGATTAAGGGTAATGGTCAAATCTCAAATTCTTAGTCACTAGATCCAAGCTTCTATTTAGCTTCCTGAAGGTCAGTGGGTGACCAGCCATCTAGAACTTGAACGATTTTGCTCAGCAAAATTTAATTCTATTGTTAGTCCCAGGCCAGCACCAGGATGCTCCCTCCACTTAACAGTATCTCACGCTATGTTCTACTTTACTGATTATTTATCTGTTTATACCAGGCAATTTGCAGCTATGTTGAGATGCATTTCCCAGCATTCCTAATGAGTATAGCCAAAGGAGCAACATAGTCCCGAAGGCACCATTTTAAGGAAGGGCAATTGAAAACAATACAATCACAAAGGGAACATTGAAACATTTTTTAAAAAAAATTGAAGGGGGGGGGGACAAGGTTCCATTCACCATAGGACGTAAGAGATACCCTAGGGAAGTCTTCCACCCCAGTCTTCTCATCAAAGGACTCCTCAGAAAATTCCCTGAATGCCCTTTACAAATCCTCTGCAAATGATCAGATTCAGCAAACCGGGCTGTCCCTATTGGCAATTGTAAGCTGAGCTTATGAAACATTGAACATAACAAGCTTTTCTTGGCTAAACTATTTTTTTTGTAAAACATCCATATTTCACTGATAATGCATTTTCCTTATCCGGGAGCAGGGGGCTAATCTAATTTTGCATCTTATTGCGGTCTGCTCTCTTTCATGGCTTGGCACCCCTATCAAGAAGACACAAGTCAGAAGCCTGGTTGTGCATTTCACCTGGGTATAGGGCTTCCAGCTACCATATCATTAGCTCCAATTACTTAGAGAAAGCTGTCTAGAAGTTATTCCCAAGGGCCTCTTAACCAAGTCCTGATTTAGAGCAGTCCCAGGGAGATGTAATGTAATTACTGCAAGAAATGAATTCTTATCCATTTTGCAGAGCTTCATTTAGCTGTTCCTATTTCTGTACTAACTTTGCCCGGCAACTTACTTAGCAGACTTGGTAACTTAAGATCCCATTACAGGGATCTTGTGGAAAATGTTTTCCTCATGGCCTGGCCTGTAACATTTAGAAATGCTTTCTGCATTTCTGTCCCTCCATCAGGTTGCAAACCTTGATGTTCCCTGTAAGCATGGAAGGGTGGGCATCCATGACAAAGTTTCACAGTATCACCAAGGACTTAGGCAATAATTACTTCTAATTTTGGGTTTGTTTTTTTTAGTATATATGTGTGGTGTGTGTGTGTGTGTGTGTGTACACATGCACACGTGTGTGAAAAAAACAGAACTGTATTATATTCAGGAGATATAATTCATTTTTAAATAAATATTCAACCTTTACCACACAAGACAATGTTCATCAGTCTTCTCACTGTACTGATAGAATTCCAGTTCATAAGTAGAATGCATGTACTAATTTATAATCCACAAAGTAACTCTTTCCTTCCAACACTGAATAATTATTTTCTTCGCTCTCCCGTTCATGCATGATAAACCCATAATTCTTCATACAGTGATACATTCCAAATTGTGGTATATAATTCAAAAGTCCATTCACATCCTTAAAGAAAAACAACATGTTAAAAATGTTGCCAATGTCAAACCCAAATAGAATTTTAATTGAACAAAACTGTATTGTATGACTAAATGTTCCTGCAGTTGTATTTTATTTCCAGTATAGCAGAGATGAAGACCAGCCCTTTTTGAATCTTCTCTGAGGAGTCCAAAATGCTTCTTCATGTTAACAAGCTCGGCAAAAATCACTTGTAATGTCAGCAACATTTCTGCAGCATCTTCACGTGATGGATGGTTTAGTATAGGAGAAGCTATAATTTGGGATAGGGGGAGTCTCGTTTCCTCTTCTTTTTGGACATACAATTAAAATCATTTTTCAAAACTTCCTGGGAACTCCAGTTAGGCAAAACACATAGACTGACAGATTGCTGCTTAATTTTGCTTAAGGGAATTAGCACATATGCTGTCCTCACAATGCAGCTAAAAGTATTTCCTGCATTCCTCCATAGTCACACTAGAAGCACCCATTGCTGAGGTCCATGTTCTTGCTAATCAATGGAGGGAGCATCTACACCATAAGACCATACAACAAGAGAGTTTGCATAATAAATATTTATAAACATTATGGCTAAACATAATATTGATGGGAGAGGCGAAGCCAATGCCATATGCATTCTTTACAGATGCTCTTAGTACATTCTCTATTGACCACCATTGTAGAATCAGTTTATTTCTTTTATTTAAAAGATTTATATTCCACCTTTCTTCCAGGAATGTAAGGATACAAGGATATGTCCATTTTATCCCCACAGCCATCCTGTAGGGTAAGGTGGGCTGAGAAGAAAGAGTAACTACCCCAGAGTCATCCATTGAGCTATTTGACTGACTGTGGACTTGAACCAGACTCTCCACAATCCCAGTCCTATGTCTGCACCACTATTTCACCTTCCTCAATAATCTTTGAAAAATGCAGACCATCCCCAGTGATAGCAGGAGCAACATCAAGACAAATCAGCCAGCTTTCAGAAGACCTCTGTATTTTGCTAAGGCAACTGTAGGCCTGTGCAATTGGGTCTGATCTGATGTGAATGGTCAGTTTAATTCAGATCACTGAGTCTATCCAATCACTGAGTGATTCAATTTGGGAAACTTTCAAGATAGATTTGGAATACAAAGACACAAAGGTTCACATACAAAAGGCCCATACATTGTTCTGAATAGAACTGAATTGTTACTATCTGATTTAATTTGGTGGTTCAACATGAAACTATTAGTTTAGTTCAGAAACCCAGCCTGATTCAGAAATTTGCTCAAATCATTTCAAAACAAGTCATCAAATGAAACAGCCAGTTCATGGCTTCAATGTGCTCTGTCCAGGGTCCTGAAACGTTCAGCCTTAATAGGACTATTCTCTACCAACGTGTCTTTGTTGCCATCAACTTCCCCTGGGAGCTTTGAAGGGATACGACAACCGTATCATCTACAGCAGTGTTCCTCAACCTTGGCAGCTTGAAGATGTGTGGACTTCTACTCAAGGCTGGGGAATTCTGGGAGTTGAAGTCCACACATCTTCAAACTGCCAAGGTTGAGGAACACTGATCTACAGGATAAAGCAGCACTGTCCCAAACCTGCTTGCCACTTTATCTGCAACATGTGCGAATTAATGCTTAAGAAGGCCTAAACTATATTATTAAACCACCCGTGAAACTTGTCTGTTCAGCAAACTGGTTCTTTTGTTCTGATTTGAGGGTTTCTTTTTTCCTAATTTGATTCACTTACAGTATGGTTATGTAATTAAATGTGACTCATCAGCAGGGAGCCTCAGCACATGAGAAGATATCTGCAATGCTATCGACTTCTGTACAGATTTCAGAAGAGATCTGAATCTGTGCCCTCATAAGAAAGGGAGACTTTCCCATCAAAATATATAGCAGAAGAAATTTAAATGAGAAACAATTCTGGATGTGTGTTGACAAATCTAATTCTGCTTTTCAGTAGGTACAAAGATTTTTCCATTGGAAAACAAGCTCACAATAAAAGAAGACACCTGCAAGGGAACACCAGCTGCTCCAGTTATAGAAAGCAAGGGGATTTTTGTTTTTAACCAAGGGGAGTGAGATTTTTTTTAGACAAACATAATTGAGAAATAATTAATGCTATCCCAAATCTCTAGATGTGCAGTATCTTTTAAGAGGACAACATAATGCTCAGAAACTAATTCAGTCTTTCTTTTGTTAGAAAAACTAATACATTAATTGGTTTTGAAGCTTCAGACACTGAACTGTAGAACTCCAAAGTCACAAGATGCAGGTGTGGACAATTGTGATCCTAGGCATGATGAAAGGTTGAAGGCATATATGTAGGGGGTGATTTTAGGGATGAAGTGAGATTGGGTTTGGGGTGTTGTGGGAATCCAGCCACTACCATGCTAAGCTCTCATATGGTTTGGGTAGAGCCTATGATGTGAATTCAGTTGTGCTTTCTTAACCCAAGTTTAGGTTATAGCATGCCATGTGTTTCCAGCCAAAAAATCCATATTAATCTGTATCATAGAGGGGGAGGGAATAATAATGATATCTAATCTCTCATCAGCATAGTATTTTTTTTTTAAATTAAAACTTGCCTATGCACAAACACTGTATATTTGAATGAGGGGACAGCAGTAAAATGTAGACGAGGTGGAAACATGAGGGTACACTTTTGGGTAATCGTGTGAAAGATTTGCATCGTCCTTTTGAATCCTAATTTGGGAAATATATATTTCATTTCTTGTACTGGAACAAAATATGGAAATCAAAACCAAGTCAAGCCATTGCTTAATTCTGCTCAGAACTGCCTCTTCAGACGAGCAGCAGCCTGAATTTGATCTCTTCCACTTCTAAATCACATAGTTTATGATTGAGCTTGAGTATCATCTCCAAGGTAAGCATCTACCATATTACGCAAGCTCTTTGTTTTACTTCCTCTTAATTTTGTCTCGCTTTTCCTGCCCATACTTCAGTAATTCCTCCTGGGGAGTCTGTTAACGCAGAATACTCTATCCATTAGACCCAAATGGGGTTTTGCCCATGTATATTTCCTGCATTTTATATACTGTATGTTATGCATGGGTGAAATACACGTAATTTGATGTATTTTATGCATGCATAAAACAGTAAATGAGATTTTACACATGCACAGAAGCATACAGTGGACAGTATGGACAGATTTTGTATCCCAAGTCTACTAAATCCAGGGCTTCCTTTATTAACAATTTGTTGTTCTTACATCAATTGCTTCTTAACATCACCAGCAGCAAGTCAGACATGCCAAAATGTGACAACAGATATTTGTGAACTTTCTTTCTCACTTTCTCTCTCTCTGTATAATTCTCCATCTGGCACCAACATTGAGATTTGTCTTTTAAGGAGCCCCAAAGCCACAAACTCACTGTTTAGCTCTAACAAGCTGGATTTTTGCAGAATTATGTGGCTTACTTAATTATGCTATTACATTGCCAATTTGCTATAAGGTTGGGAAGATGTAGAATGAGGGGAAGGAAACCCCCTACATTCCATACAGTACATTGAAATCAATATTCCCACTGGGTAACATTTGTATGCGAGCAGAATTCAAGTCAACATTAAAGGCTAGGCAAATTATCATAAAACCACACTCCCATTAAATGCAATTGGAGCTGGCGTGATCCTGCACAGACCAGAAACATTATCAAAGTTCAGAGAATGCTGCACATATTTTTCACCTTAGCTTATGACTACCAGAAAAGGCATGCTGACATTAGGTTCAGCATAGGCTACAGATGTTAAAAGTCAAATTTAAATGGCCACACACACCCGTCCAAGAAACCTTCTGCTACCTATTTATAAAATCAGACTGGTTTTGATGAAATGATGATGAAGGTAGAGATCTTTTCCTCATAATGCTACAAATGGTCTGTATTCACACAACACACTCTACCAGACAGCTAACATCCTCTGAGATATATCTGTCCAGCATGCTGAGTTTGGTTAACGGGAATCTCAGATTTGTGTGTGGCTTAATACATTGCTCAGACCCAACCTGTACAGTTGCTTTGTGGTCTAGAAAATAGGCTCGTTCAAGCAACCAGGTTTACATGAATGCAGCTCCTGAATTCCCTACATTGAAAACAACTGAATGTTACAGGTCTGAGCAGAGGGGCACATTGAGTAAAAGTGACTCCTTGTTTCTAACCTTGCACCAGAACAGATCTACTCACAGGCTCCACTCAGACAGTAAGAGGGCGGTTCAACAGTGGACTCAATTCCCAGAGGAGATGCTGGAATCATTCAAGATGAGGCTAGAGAGCGATCTATCTGGACTGCTTTCACTCAGATGCCTGCCCCGAGCAGGAGGATGGACCCAACAGCCTCCGTAGCCCCTTCCTGTTCTAGCATGATATTTAATATTTGATATAATAAAATACGTTAAATATATGCATATTATTCTGTTCAACAAAATGCCTGACTAACGTGCAGTTTTTTCCCTCTGCATTGTGGTACAAAATTAGAAATACTGTAATTTAAAAAAAAAAACGCTAGCCAGGTTGAATTCAAATATGCAGAAGCTGTCATATGGGGTTTCATTATCGTTACATATTTCGAGGGGGGTGTTAGGAACAATTCTAACTCTTCATCTAGTTTTGCCGAGCCTGGAAACATGTCATAATAGGACATATGGCCCAGATTATGCTCCAACTGTAGCACTGTTTATCAAACTGAGTTGCTTGGCTGGCTGTTTTTTCTTTAGTATCTTTCTGCTCTCTTCTCGACCAGCTACATTTTGTTCTAGGGAGGTGGCTGTGAAAACATTCTTCCCCTGCTTCCACAGCTCAGAACGCTACTTGCTCAGTTGGTTATGCAACTGTACAAAGAGATCGGGGTTGTGTTTTGGAGCCCGATGTAACATGCTTCATTTTGTTCTAAATTTTGCAGGGCTTGTTCAGGAGACAAATGCAGGAGAAGCATGGATGAGTCAGAGGTAGAACCTGGGTATGAGTCAATTGCCAACAAAAAAACAAAATGAAGGAAAACAAACAAGCATGCTTAAATTACACAAAGGGAAACCAGTGTCAAGGGTGTAGGCGGAGAGTTGTATTTTGATAGCAGCGAGCGATCATTCCAAAAAAGAAGGTTCGCACTGGGGTTGGCAACCCCCAAGCTGGACTGAAATGTTCACGGGGTATTTCATGGGGAAATATTTCCCCTGCCAAAAATGAGCTACTACCTATTGAGGAGGGGAGTGGAGGGATGAGTTCAAACTGGGGGTAGGGAAGTTTTGTCCTCCCAGTGCAAGATGTAACAATCTTTAACCGTATCTGGGAAGTGCACATGGACTCCCATTACATTAAACCAGAATTCTGGGGGTTGAAGTCCACACATCTTAAAGTTGCCAAGTGTGAAAAACACTGCATTAAACTGTCAGCAGGTCCACGCGTGCCTGTTTACACAGACTAAGGGCTGCCCAGAGTAGAGTGGGGTACATCATAGCTCAGTCAAGGAACCCATGCTCCTTGAGCAAAAGGTTGCAGTTTCAATTCCCACTGATTCCAATAAAAGGAGAAAAAACACAGCATAAAGGATTGGGAAGCACTGGTAATCAACGCAAAAAAATGTTACACTGGTTAGGCCTAAGGTCTGGCTCATAATCTGATTCAAAAATAAGCCATTTTTTTTTAAAAAACGTAATTTGCTGAACAAGCCGTACACCAAAGAAGCCAAGTTTTCCTTTGTGAGACGTGAGAAGCTAGGCAGTACACAGTGAGTTTACTTTATATAGTTCTTTGCTCATCTCTTTCTGCACACACTCCTGAGTAGCATGGCTACAGACACACACTCACTGCAACTTGCAGGCAACTCCCTTTATTTAGAGGCCTATCCATTCCATAAATATAAATATCTGGATCATGAATTATGCTGCTGCAAAGATAAATAAGGTATTTTAATCCTATACACACACACAAATTCAAAAAAAACACTGTGCCATTATGGCCAAAAACCAGACAGATGGACAGATACATAGATATTGTACAGATGCCCCAAAAAACACCTAACTTGCACAGGCTAGAGACAGAGATAGAGGTAGATAATAGAGATAGAGATAGATATGTGTGTGCGCATGGATTTACTGATAGACCAGGGTGGTGCACATCCAAATGAGGACTGGATCTGGCATGTTGAGGAACACTTTAGGGAAGGTACTTTCAGATGTTCTAAGGAATGGAACAGGCGTCTTAAGCTTCTACAGTTTAAAATATCTATTTCAGCCTTAAACCTTCCCAAAATGTCAATAAAATGCAACAAAGGGACCCAAATGTTTGGTCCCACCTCGTCTGAGATCCACAAAAGGCTCAGATGGGAGATCACACGAGCCTAGGCTATATTATTCATTCCACTCTATGATGGATCCATAGATATTCAGATACCTAGATACCTTGATAGGGTAAACACATAATTTAATTTTTTCAGGAGTGAAGAAAGAATGTAAATAACGATCTCATGATTATTTATTTATCTATTTATTTATTTTTCAAATTTGTATGCCGCCCATCTCCCCCAATGGGTGTCTCTGGGCGGCTCACAATAATAATAATAGTAATAATTAGCTAAATGCAGGAAGCCACCAAGTTGATAAGCAAAGATTTTTCTCATCCAAATTCAGAGCGATATGCCAGTGCCAGAAGAAAATCTGTACAAAGTATGTTCTTGGGACCTGCAGCTCTAACTGGTCACAAAGCAGAATTAAGAATACTCTTTCTTGCATACCCAAATCTTTTAGCCTGACTCATCTGAAACTTGCCATACCCTCAGTTAATAGAATTGTTTTCAGGCAGAATGTTCACTAAAACGTTGAGTTCCACTTCATACCTCATGATTACATCAGGTAAAAATCACACACCAAGAAGTGCGATCCCATTCTATATTGTGGCGGACAAAAGGGCAAGCATGCGTGCATGGATGAATAGGAACATTTGGGGTGGAAGTGAAACCTTATGAAAAAGGGCTCTCAGTTCCTCTCATCTTTTTCCTTACATCTGGAAACACACATTTCTCTCATTAGGAAACTAATGTTCATGAACCTTCACACATTTCTCTCATTTCTGTTATTGTTGAAAGACATTGGGCAGACATCCTGTCTCCTTATGTGTCGAGGCCATAAAGATATGGGAGGAACTGACCCCAATCTGATAGCCTTCAGAACACCCTTCAGCTGCTCTGGTGATGCCTCTGCATTCCATGAAACAATAAACCCGGCTACCTTACTCCCAAAACCACAGCCAGATGGTGATCTGATTTTACACAATTGCATTCAGACTATAGATCAGGGAACTGACCAGCTGACTCTACTGAGTTGCTTTCAATAAAACTTTAAAATCTCAGCTGGTGTTTTCGTGTCTGATCTTCTGCTGGACTGAATCCTGATTGGGAGAATCAAGAACTCTCAAATTTTGCTAACAGAAGGATTAGCAAATGAAAGAAAAAATGCTCAGCTTTTTTCCCCCAGACAACCTCCAAGATATGATTTGTTGTTGTTCAGTCGTTAAGTCGTGTCCGACTCTTCGTGACCCCATGAACCACATCACGCCAGGCCTTCCTGTCCTTCACTGCCTCCCTGAGTTTGCTCAGTTTCATGCTCATTGCTTCAGTGATGCTATCTAACCATCTCATCCTCTGCCGTCCTCTTCTCCTTTTGCCTTCAATCTTTCCCAGCATCAGGGTCTTTTCCAAGGAGTCATCTCTTCACATTAGGTGACCGAAGATATGGTTGTATATAATTAAAAAATAATTGGGGTGGGGGGAAGACTTGAATATGCCAAATGAACTGAGAAACGTCCATCTGGAAGTCCATGTGTTTGAAGAATGGTCTGTCTAGGTCCACTCAGCAAGATGGTACAAGATTCTTTGCAGACCTAGAATACTTCTTAGAGGCTTCAAGAGAATCTGGGGAGCTGAAACTTCTGCCCCCTCCAGGGAAACGCATGCCGATTGAGCAATTATGCTTGAACTTGTGTTTTAATTTGAAGTTCAAAGCTTTGCAAGTCCTTGATTTAAAAAAAAAAAAGAAGCAAGCAACATACAAAGAAAGGTTGCTGTTAATGGTGCCATGACTCATGGCCACCATGTGGGAGAGAGAGGCAAACTGGATACAAAGATACAATTTTTGGCACAGCAGAGTATCTTTTATAACATCCAGCTATGTCCAGAGGAACATGTAAGGGAAAGTTCTGAAGTCACTGTTTCCAACACGAGGATGAGAGTAAATACAAAAGTTTAAGAAATCCAAACAGCTCCCGTGCTACTGGTATTTCGAAGGGCCCTGAAGATGTGACTCTTTGCCCAGGCCTTTGGCGACGATGATTGGTACCCCTTTCCTTCCTTATCTTTCTTCTCATCCAGGTTTGTTACCTCTGCTCTCTTTCTTCCTTTGCTTTGGGTATTTTTTTGTGCTTTTTGTATTGTCCTTGCTTTCAGTTTTTTTAAACAATTTGTAAACTGCCCCGTGTCACTGGGAGTTGGGCGGCAATATAAATTTAAATTATTATTGCTGGACACACACTCAGCCAGATGTTTAGACTGGATTTGGCATTTTTATTCACCTATCAAGTCCTTCCCAAGGACCTGGGATAGGCAGATGTTGTTGTGTGATGTTGTTGTGTGATGTTGTTAAAGGCATCGTTGCAGGATGTGAGCAGTTCCAAGCAAAGCTGCCTTTTGCAACTGACGGATGGTGATTATCTCAGTGCCGATGGTCTTCAAATGGTGCTCCAGATGTTTTGGGATTGCATCCAAGGGGCCTATTACTCTTGGTACTATCTTTGTTTTCTTTTGCCACAGTTGTTCTACTTCTATTTGCAGGTCTTTGTATTTTGTGATTTTCTCCAGTTCTTATTATTATTCCCAGTGTTCTACTTGGGACAATTTATTGGAAGTGTTGGGAAAGGAAATGTTCAGTGATGCTACACTAGCAGTCTTCAAACAGAGGCTGGATGGTCAACTCTCTAGGAGACCTTATACTGTGAAAGGGGTTGGAGTATTTCCACAATACCTGCCAAAGCTAAAATTCTGGGATTCTAGGATTAAAAGTTAGCCTGCTACCATTATACAGAGTGGGATAATCAACTCAGCTGCAGCAAGAATCTGGAAGAGAAAACTCTGTACTATTCAGTCTCTCTTCTATTGCTCAAGATAACCTTCAATGACCATTCTGCTCAGCTTTTTTTTTACAAAGAATGGGAGAAGTTACCATCTTGTTCTTTGTCTCAAGTAACGAATACACTGGGCCAGCCCTATCTAGTTTGGATAAAACACTGAAGCAGGTCTCATCATGCGTGTTTGAACTCAGATGATGCAAATTTTCTTTATTGGCTGTACTTTTTGTTTCTGGATGTAGGGTGATATTAGATACACTCAGAGATATTCAGATTCCCAGGCTCAAAAGTAAAGGTTGGTACCTGTAGAGAAAATGCCATGGATTTTCTCGATGGGACAAATAGGGGAAAGGGTCAGCTGCCACATCACTTTCTAAATCAGTGTTTACTTGAACTGTTGCTAATCGTGCATGGTATAACTGAATTTCTCCATGCTTCCAGCAGCAAATATCCTGTTCTCATTCTTCAGGTGGCTGTAATTTTCTGTTGTGTTTGCACTGGAGAAAACAAGTCTGTGGAAAAAGACACTCCACTGATACCTACTTAAGGGACTGCTCATGTAACTGGAAGAGAAGTGCTGAGAAGTGGATGCTCCATCAAAGGTGGGCAGTAAGCAGAAGGGTCATATGCTGTCAGCGGCTGTTAAAAATGGCCTTGAATTTTGAACAGGAACCATGCAGGAGCCTGATTTAGGCAACTGACAGAAATGACAGCTCAATTATAGCTTGCATTCCCACAGGATGGATGTTTAGCACTGTTTGTGGAAAGGGCCAAATAAAGGCCAGTGGGATTTTGGACCTGCAGGGCCAGATAATATGGTTAGGTTCAGCCCTAGCTCAGGAAGGCTATTACAGTAATAGTCTGGGTTAAACTGAAGCATTGTCTAAATGCCAAATATGCACCAATGTTCAGCTGCCCAGCGTAGGGTATATCATATCACACAATGGTTTGCGTTGAACATGACCAAGAGCAGCTCCCACCCACTGCCAAAATTCAAAGTCTAAGGCAGGAGCAGAGAAGCCACAGGCTGTCTTAGGTTCCCAAAATGTTATGTCACCATCATGAGTCTCCTCTCACTTGTAAGTTCCAAGGGACCTCAACAGTCCCCTTTTTGGCAAACTGCAAGGGACCGCCTTTACCGGAAGAAAGCAGAAGATCTGTCATTTCCCTGTGTTCCTTTGGCTAATGAAGCAATATTAAGTGAACTAATTCTCCAAATTTCCTGTGTGCCTGCTATGCCTCATCTAGTTGGTAAACTCAAGAAGCGAGAGCTACATAGATTTCAAAAGTACGTCTTTAATCCTAGTCAGGGGTAAAAACATAATCCTGGAAACTGTAGAGATTCCCAGGCCAGCTTCTAACAAGCCAGTTAAGGCTGAATCTCTCAAATGTTTCCTCCCATGGGCCCCACCTCTGGGCTAGGTTACCTCTTCCTGCATCCCCTGAACTCTTCTTCCTCCCCTCTCTGGTTCCCAGTCTCTCACTGCGATGCATTGTAATTTTCTTTCACTAGAAGGAAGAAAGCTTCATGTGTAATCCTTTCCCCCCCATTAATCAGTGCATTCTCAGAACATAATGACCCTGCAAGGCCCAACAAAGTATTTGATATGGCCTTCAGGGCCCAAAAGATTGTACCACTCTAGTCTACAGCTTCTAGCACACCTCCTGCTGAAAGATAAGAGTGGTGGAAAAGGATATGTGTTTTCTACCTGCCCATCTCTCTCAACTATTGGTCAGCTGGAGATGAAATGGAAAGGCCAGCACCATGAGAGGGTTTTTTTCCTTCCCACTGACCCACTTATCACTCAGAACTGGTGGGGAGAAGGCAAGCCACAGGAAAAGGCACCTGCGCTCTCATTCCTGGCTTTTGTTGCCTTCTCATCAACTGAGAAATGGTTGGAAGAGCCTAACAGGGAGCAAGGGAGATTTTGGTGCGTTGCAGGATTCAGCGCACCTTGCACAGGAGCTGCCCAGTCTAGGAGGTCACTCAGGGAGCATGAAAGGCCCTTTGGTGCACAACCTGTTAAACTGCCCACAGTCTATACTGCAGGAACTCATCTGAGAGACCCCTTGGTATGCAACATGAGGTCTTTTTGGCGGTGTGCCTGAAGAGCTGTAGGACTCCCAATGGCCTGCATGGATATGCCTAGCCTGGGAGAACTCTTGGCCAAGACCACAGGAGAAGGCTTCTCTCTGTCTTCTTCCATAGTGCAAGCCCTGTGGGAAAAGGCTGAGAGGGTCTACAAAGCAGACTGGAACAAAACATCATGAATCTTTGCTTCAGTCTTAGAAGCAAGAAGGTCATGGCCTCTTTACTGAAGTTCTTTTGAAGAACTGCTTTGTTTGATGCTGATGTATGGGCTGTGTTTACTGACAATTTTCAGAATGTTTAGAACAGTGCTTCCCAAACTTTCTCCTTCATTAACCAAAACTCGGGGGGGGGGGGCATGGTGCATGCGTGCATGTGAAGGGGGAAAGGAGGGTGTGGTGCATGTGAGTGAGCAAAGAAAGGCCAGGGTGGGTGGGGGAGACTTACCCAAGTGACTTGCGACCTCCCCTGCCAGCTTCTCCATTGACTTTGCTTGTGGGAAGCTGGTAGGGAAGGTTTCAAATGGTGATTATGTGACTGCAGGATGTTGCAACCAGTCATAAGTGCGAACTGGTTTGCCAAGTGCCCAAATCTTGTTTACATGACTGTGGGGGGGGGGCTGCAACGGCTGTAACTTTGCGGACCAGTCAGAAGTTCCTCCCTTCAACACCATCGTAACTTCAAACCATCACTGAATGAATGGTTGTAACTCAAGGACTACCTGTATTATAAAAACAATATCGTTGAACAATCTTTATGTCATTTCAACAAATTACCATTGGTAATTTCATTGATTTTCATCTTAATAGGAATACTTTAGGAGATTTTCGAATATATTTTAGTATACCTGGCAATCTTTAAGTCAATTTAAATGTCTCTGTTGTAAATGAGTTCGTGTGTTGTTACCCAAAGAAAAACCACTTTGACCCAAGTTTGGGTAATTTACCCAGGTTTGGGAAGTACTGGTTAAGAATGTAGTTTCTCTGCTATTTGGCAAAACCATATTCAGTGCAATGCCCATGTATGTACATGTAGGCATGAACAGGCGTGTACACACTCACATATGTATGAATATATTTTTATATACACACACACAATATCAAGCACCCTTTAAAAAAAAAAAGGCTGACTCTAGTGCTTATTATTTGAAGAAGTGAGAAGATTAAAACTGCCATGGTTCAATCAAACTGGTCATCTACTTTTTGCTTCATTTAAGAACTGCATCTTCATACAACATATGTTGTTGCATCAGAACCATCCAAGCCTCCAATCATTTTTTTGCCTGATAACTCACACACCGTGTCACTGAAGCCAATGGCCTGGAATCAGCTGATCTAACCAAACTCAAGAAAACCAACACGGGTGGCCAATGCTCTGACTATGATCGAAAGCAATATTGGCATGAGCAAGTGGGGCAAAATTGCCTGACAACATGCTGTTACCTATCTCCAACAATTTTCTGCCTACGGTGTAGGTGTAAAGATATCAGGGTTATTTCTCAAACTTGGAAGAATATAACAAATTTCACTCTAGTACTGTGATACTGTAGGATGGTAATATCCCCACCCACCCGTTTTGCCTCTGAACTATCACTGCCCACTGATATCTGGATTGTACCACTACAGCAGGGATTGGGGAGGAGGTATCCGCAGAAGGCAGGCATCAGCGACACTCCTGAACAGCATCCCTAGACGACTCCAAATTGAACAGAAAATTGAAAAATGGATTAACAAAGTGAAATGGCTCGATTCTTCCATGATTCTGAGATTTCATCATTCTAGCCCAGATCTTGTGAAATTACAGATGGGAATGCCGAAATCTTGAGAGATGTCAACCCTCCTGAGCAAGATCTCAAGATTTCTCAGTTTAGGACAGCTGAAATTTTATCAGTCTCTTCATTAGTCTTGGTTCTCAGCTTTCCTAAAACTGCAGTGAATGAGCATCCAGGGCATCACAGGATGGCACCAAAATAAAGGGGCAAAGCTCAGACTGTCAACCCCCTGTTGCTGTGTGCACCAAACCACATGGCATGAAACCACACATTATCTTACCATGGCATTATATAATGATTGGCATAGCATGCCAGTAACCATAAATGAGCATTTTGGTTTTACATATTCCTCATAGGAAAGTATTCCCACTCTCTGGCCATTTTATCTACTCTGTTCTCATCTTCTGTCCACTTCTACAGCTGCCCTTCCAAGATGGGGGTAACCAGAGCTCCATACAAGTTACCACATATGCTTCTTTCTGGAATGTATGTTAAGATGGAGCAGAATTGTCCATGTCATCATTGATCAAAGTCAAGAAGAGATGGAACTCCAGCATCTCAGAGGGGTTTGCTGTTTCTCCTAACAGGGTAACCCCTATTCATGCTTATTGCTAGTATAATCCACTACACTTAGAGAGACTTTGGTTAAACAAGCTCAGGATGAAACTGTATATTATGTCAAATAAAACATGTCTCTACAGATTGGATTAATTTGCAGCAAATGCAGTTAGCTGCATCATTAGAGAGAGGGCATAAATCAGCCAAGCAGAAATTGGATTCTCTTTATGTCAGAGCTTGTGTTTCTGATGTCAGAGGAGGAGGTGGACAAGGAGAAAAAGGAGATATGTATATTAATTTAAAAATTAAACAGGAAAAAAAATGAGTTGAAGGATGCTGGTAAGAGGATTGAAAGAGAAATTGACTAATTGGATTAGCAAAGGACAGGGGTGGAGATGGGAAAATAACAGCGGATGAGAGAACAGATGTGTTTGTAAAAGCATTTTTGGATTTGGGAATAGCAAGTACAGGGACAAGAACAGAGCAGATTCAGCCAAAGGCATCTATCAGCAGTCCTGGGTTACTGACAAATAAAGGAAGAAAGGAAGAAAGATAAACTCTCCCTTGAATCAAGCTCAGCTGTTGGGGACTTCAGAGTTTTTGCCACCACATTATTCTAAGGATGTTTTTCAACTTCCAAATCTAGACGAAGACCCCAGGTTTCTTCCCTCCAAATACTAATTAGAGCTGATCCTGTTTTCAAGATCAGTCAAGGTCAACTAGGAATTGTCACCCAGCTGAGCAGCCCACATACCAAATTTTAATGAACATCTTCCCCCTCCACAAAAAAAAGCAGTATCTCATAGTCTTCTTCAAGAATATTTGATTGCCTTCCCAGTCTAGTCTCCAGCCTTGGTATTTCTTATGACTTGAGCCTTGATATTTCTACCTGCTCACCCTACTACATGTAGTCCTCGCTTAATGACCACAACAGGGACTGGAAAATGGGTTGTCAAGTGGGGCGGTCGTTAAGCGAGTCACCAAGTGACCGACACGATTTTACTACCATTTTTGTGATGGTTGTAAAGTGAATCACATGGTCGTTAAGCAAATCATGTGGTCTTTAAGCAAATCCAGCTTCCCCAATGGACGATTTTTGCCAGAAACTGGGCAAAAACTGAAGAGCAAGGAGCAATCCAACTGGGCTACTAGTCTGATTTGAGCTGGGTCTATTCTATTTTGGCTTCCTGTCTACCAGAACAGCTTCAGAAAGGGGTAAGGTAACAAGCAATGACTGTTTCCATGGGAATTAGAAATGAACAATGAAGAGTAACAATGTTTTAATTCCACAATTTACCATCTTTTAAAGACCTGTGCTCAGGGTTTACCAGCACTTTGATGATGGCATGAATGGCTGATTCTCGTGCAAAAAGATGCTACATCTTTAGCAACTGACTTGTGTTAGCACACAGGCTGTAGCTTAATGGTAGCCTCCATTTTGCAAGCAAATGTTTTCATACTTATGCCTTGGCTTCTCCAGGAAGGACCGAGAAGGTCTCCAATAGTGAAATCCTGGAGAGCTCATAAGTCAGTCTAGCCCAAGCATCAGTTTTATAATACCCAGCTAGAAACATTGAAGATTAAGGTATCCGCAGGACATGTTATGAAAGAATGACTGAGACCATACTGAACTAGGGAACAGATGCAAAGCATTTCAGGGTTTCCAGAGTCTCTGCCTCCTCCAGTTTTGCATTTTGGGGTTTGGGGGAGCTAGAAGCAAAAATGGGTGCCTTAAGCCCTGTAGAAGCCTTCAGACTCCTAAAATCCCTTCCCCAAAGGGGTCCTGGACACACTCACTTTTGGAGTGGAACCCTCAGTATGCTTTGGAAAGGCTGATGGGACTGGAAGCCAGTGAAGGTTATGAACCTTGGGTGAGATGAATTAATAGCCTCATTCCGTGACTGGATTATCACATGGTCTCATGATGTTTTTCACCACTGCTTGTTATTTAAGCCTCAATTGGCTTTGTTCATATATGACGTTATAACATAATCCACAGTTGGCAAGCTAACATCATTATAGCTTAGCATGATGTCTGAATTCAGCTGGGATAAGGTAGCTTCTCTGTTTCTCTTAATTGGCTCTATGTATGACAGAACTGAACAAAACCACGTTTCCATCAAGAAGCACACAGCCAAATGACATAACACACATTTCTGGAAAGGGAAGAGCAACTTGCAAGACTGTTTCTGTCTCCTGCAAATGGTGGAGCAAATGCTGGCATTATTCGTTCACCCAGACTTCCTTTATATATAAGTAAGACCCACATAAGGCTCTGAAAACATTCGATGGCAATGATATGCAAACATTCAGAGAATTCAAAGGGAGCAGATACTTTTTCACAGAATTATAAATCGTATCCCAGATGAACAGTTTTATTTATTTATTCTATCACACGTTAGCAGAATAGCTAGAAGACTGATCTGCACTTTGCTTTAAATGACATCCCTTCCATGAACTCCCAAAATTGCATTATAACATTATGATTATAGAGCCCTTTATATGACTTCCCACATATACCAAGAGCTTAGGGAGAACCAAGCACACTGAACACATTTGCTATGGGGACACACTGGATGTGCATAGAGCACAGGTAGAAAAGTGGCTAGACCACAACAATTTGCATACTTTATCACTACTGATATTGGTTTGGGCTTCTGTATTCAACAACGTCTGGAAGCCTGAGGTTTCCCGTTCCAAAATACAGCTGCCTGAAAATCCTCACTACTCAGGGCTTTCAGGGTGATAGAAAATCCACATCTGTACAGTTGCCTGGGTACAAAGTCTTCTTCCATGCATTTGTCTAAATTTGAAGACAACAATGGCAACCGATATCCCTTTGGTAGTACCTGTCCCCTCTCTCAATTTGTGGCCCCCAAAGTAACCTGAGATTGCACCACCAAACTGGCCAATTTTCATCTGCAGGCTTTCAGCAATTTTTGGCTAAAATTGTAGTGAAAAGATGTAAGGTGAAGACACTGAGAAGTGAATCACCCTCATTTCCATCCTTCAAGTCTTCAACACCTCTTCAAAAAAGCCAAAACCAGCCACTGCTCCATTGTGGACATCCTGAGACATACACCTCTGCAAACTTTGTGTGTGTATGTGTGGATAGATACACACAATGCCCCACTTCTGCCTTAATGCATAAAGGGGAATAATAAATAGACAGTGAAACTTCAAGTTACCAGCCCTTGATGCAATTTATTTTCCATGAGGCAAACCAAATTTCCACTACAATTCACAGCATTTGCATAATGACATCACCATGCAAATGGAATAAATCACCATGATGACATAATTTAATAGATGTTTGTGAGCAATGCACATACCCTCAACTCAGTTACACCATTAAAATGAGGTATCACTGTAACTGGCACATGGTATCACAGTGGGGCTGTGTCAGGCATCTCAGTAACATTGGCAGAAATCTCCAGATGCTTGGCTCAGCCCAGCTTCAGCTGGTTAACTAGGCTCTCTGACATATACAAGATATGGCTAGATGAGAATCTTTATTGCACAGAGGCATGAAGTCACAGTTGATTGCCTTCTGTCTGCATGGAAGTGCAAATTCCCTCTTACAACCCCAGCAGCTAAAATTCACTGCCTTTTCTTCATGTCAAGAATCTTTGCTATGCACTTCAGGGCCTCAAGCAGTTGCTGATACCTACACAATGGACAACTCAGCCTATTTAACTACCTCTAAGCTTAATTACACAAGATGGATCATCTGGATGAAGTCACACTTCCTCTCCTGAGAAGCTGGATGTCTGAGCCTCAACTTTTCCATCTGTGATGCAGGGAGGATTGTAGACACCCCATGCTGATCATCTCATTCTTAATTTTGATCATCTTAACATTTCATTTAAACCACAATAATATACATGAGGTTATTTGAGCCCTTGGAAATGCTATGCTAACATTGCTACGCTCTGCCAGCACACCTCATCCCCACTTCACATTGCTATGAAAGAAATTGGAAGGAAGGAGAAATGGCAAAATGCAGAATTTCAGAAGAAGCTGGAAGCTCTCTCTCAAGGAGCAGTTGAGAAGGAAGTGGAGGAGAAGAGAGAAAGAAAGAGAGAAGGGACTTGTGGGGTTGTGAGGGAGTGAAGTTGGGGTTGCTGTCTGCACTTGAGAAAAGTAGCTGCAGCCAGGCAGAAATGCTTCCCACCCCATTCCTCTCATTCATTTACTCACAACTTTACTCACAAGCATCCCAGCCGGTGCTCCAGCCGCCTGTGAGAATTGAGCCACACCCTGGCATTTTCAAGGACTTGCAGACCTCCAGACGCAGCCTCACCCCACCCAGGCCCTTAGCTTACAAAAGCAAATGCTAAGACAGAGTGTAGAGGTGTGTGTGGAGGAGGAAAGGTGACAAGCAAACTGAGTGTGGAGACTGGCAGCTATTACAAGCAGGCAAGAGGATCACCATTCAACTGCCAGGACCACAAGTTATGGTGAGAAGCATATCCTGGTGGGAGTCCTGCCTGGAGCTGGGAGCTTTGCTGGGAGCTCAGTAGCAACTAGAAGAGGAGCCACCACACTGAAGCAGCACCTCATCTCAACTAGTGCAAGAACATTTGGAAGGAGGTGAAGGTTGCATTCCACTTTACAGACTTATAGACTTTTGCTTGAACGAAGTATTAAAGGACTGAGTATTAAAGACATATTTACATGGTAACATCACCTTGCAAGTCCTAGAAGGGTGGAGAGCAATAGCCTGTTGTTGGGGAAGGAGTGTGGTGCAATAAAGCACTGCTTACAGATTTGCTATGCTGTGGTGTGTCCACTCCTTGGAAAGCAAAGAACTGTCACAGGGGTTATGATGAAGGTGTTGGACTAGGACAGGAGAGATCCAGGTCCAAGCCCACCTTCAGCTACAGAAACTCGTGGATAACCTTGGACTACTTGCTCTCCCTCACAGAGTTATTGTGGGGATAAAATGAAGGGGGATCCTTATACCTGAGCCCCTGGAAAAAAGTGACATATAAATCTCTGTCTAAATGTTGGTTGCGTTCTGGCCCTGCTTACCTCAGATGCAGGCTTGACCAGCAGCAGCACATGACCCCCAAGATATTTACTGTTCCTCCTGAAAAATTAGTTTTCCCACTTCTGCTATAAAGGGCTGCATTATTTATCCCATGCCAATAGCCTGTCCCACCTTCGAAATGCCCACCTCAAAGGGCACTTTTGCAGCAGCTGAAAAATGTGCCAACTTGTCAGAATATGTTGTGACAGCGTTAACCATAGAGGATTTTATTGTCTTTCTCCCACGCTAGAATGTCTCTCAAGTCAGCCCTAGATACAAGGAAAGTCACTAGGATCTAGTCACAAAGAATGTTTTTATCCCCACTGTGATGCAAAGTCTTGAGTTGGTGACCTTGAAAACTGCAGCAGCAGGAAACAATGTCAACAGAAAGGCAACCCCACTCAGAAGTAGCAAGTATCAGGACTTAGCAAAGGCGGTTGGGGTTCCTAATGCAATGTGACAATGCAATATAGTTAGGGAACAGGGGATTCAGTAAGCCAAAATGTTGTGTCACGCACCAGCACATTGGATGAATATAGCGCTGCTTCTCTTCCCAGATGCTTCCACTGGATGACCCACCTAGGCTGAGAGCAGTTTGGGGGAAAGGAGAATAAATGTTTGTGAGCTTTAAGAAAAAAATAAACATGTATGGTCCTGCTCTTTGATTGTACCACTTTCTTCTTGCTGAGGCCATGAAACTATGTTCCCCTTGTCATGATTATGGCAATGTAGATGATGTAGGCCTGGCGCGATATGGTTCATGGGGTCACGACTTAACGACTGAACAACAACAACAGATGATGTAGAAACAAAAGGAAGAAGGAAACATCCAGGAAAACAAAGATAAATAGCTTTTTTGAAACCAGAGAAAGAACTCAAAATAGATTATAAAGCAATCAGCCTCCAAGGGTCTGGACAATCACAGCAACCAGGAGAAAGCTGTACCATGACAGATTGATCTTCCTTCCTTCCTTCCTTCCTTCCTTCCTTCCTTCCTTCCTTCCTTCCTTCCTTCCTTCCTTCCTTCCTTCCTTCCTTCCTTTTCCTCAGTCAGTCAGTCAGTCAGTCAGTCAGTCAGTCAATTATTAAGTTACTCAACTAGTATCCCTATACTATGGTATATCTAAGGTCCTCAAAATATTCAGAGAAGTTTCCCATAATCTTTTGTTTAGCAAACTGATTAAACAGGCTGGATCAGAGTAACTTCAATGCAGTTTCTAGTGGATTCACAGCTGACTGGAAAAAGTTCAGTGGTTCTTCATCAATCCTGTGAGAGATTCTTTTCTGTTCAGAATGATGAACGAAAGACATTCTTACAAAATTTGCAAATGACATAATACTCATTGGTATTGCTGCCATGATGGGATAAAAGCCCCAAAATCTAGGCTGAAACTAATAAATGAAAATCAAAGTCATAAACTGTAATAACACTGCTTTATACCTAGAGATCAAATGGATGTCTTGTGAATTCAAGGGAGCAAAGAGGGTATGCTTAAAGCAGATGTTCTCCGAAGATTCCTGCAAACACACCCTTCCGTTACAGAAACTGTAGTCTCATAATGAAATTGGAGGTGACACACGCATGATTCTTCATATAGATCCTACTTAAAGCTATTCATATATCGAATTCCCTTTTTTAATTTTTTCACATACTAGAAGTGATCTGTAGGCATGATATGTCTCTAACTTTGTTAGAAATGTGTAGAACATTTATAGAACAATGGTAGGGAGAGTCACGTTGCTCTTTGAAGGACTATATCAGAAAGTCTTTTCTATCCAATAGAAGAGAATATCTGGAGCTCAGGGCTGGACTATGGTGTTCCTGGTGCTCTCTGAACTTGGTTGTTGGACCACCAAGAACTCCACAGTCTTTTCTATGTTCAATTACTGCTAAGTCAGATGCTTACAAGTATTGTGAGGAATGCCACTATTATGAACAACCATTTTCGCCTATCCTGTCCCACTCCTGGCATCTACTGATAAACAGCTAAAGAAGAGCCTTGTGAAAGAAAGCTATGAAAAGGTACCGTGACCAAGAAGCTTCATAAACGATCACCCCAATTTGCAGGATAATATGTTAGTCGATTCTTTTTTAAAAAAGAACTTTGCTTCTTTATTTACAATACCCCAAAGTTCCAGACTGAACATGAAACCTCATCACACATCCCTTGATCAAACCCATATTCTCATGGAGGTTCAGAGCAACATAGCTCATTTTGACTTTGAGACTCAGGCTAGATCCTACGTATACAGAACTACAAAAACCTGAAGGACCAGTAGGTGTCAGCAAAGTGGTTTCTCTACCTCACAGTTGCCATCTAGTAATCATCTGAAGTTTTGCAGCCCAAACAGGATAGGTCTAAAGATACACCCTTGAATACTTTCCTGAATTTCAAATCCACTTGATTAGAGAATTTGTATAATCTTATGCTGTGCCTTCTGATCCTTGCCTAACTTTATTTTTTTATTTATTAAACTTTATTTTTTATTAAACATATTACTTTTAAATAGTGCTTGAAGCAGCTGGCAATGAACATTAAGGCAATAAAAGAGAACCTAAGGGCACAGCATTTGAAATATAAATGGAAGGCAAAGAGGCAGCAAATAAAATTAACAACAGAAACTCACTTTGGGCCCAAGACAACTCTTGTTGCTATATACGTAGACAGACGCTGCACGTTATTTTTAATGCAGCTGGATTTAAACCGTTTATTCAGATCTTTCAGATTGCTGGGATAAAATACCGTGACTTATGTACATACTTTATTAATTTATTTAGAGTTTTCTTCTAAGACATGCATCACTTGGAAGAGCTTACAGTATTTCAGATCAGTACGAAATGTTCCATGCTTACAAGACAGTGCCAGAACACTAGCAAACCACTTACAAATATGATTATGAAACAATTACAAAAACACCCAATACAAATTGTGAAACAGGAGGACTGCAAGCTTGCATCTTCTAAATCTTACATTGTCTGTAGACACAATGCTTTTTGTATAAGGAAAATGTCAACTCATTGGTTGAACTCCACCAAAAAAAAAAAGAGAGAGAGAAAGAGAGAATTCCAGAATTCTGGATGCACTCTCTGAAAAAGTCCTTTTTTTACATCCTACTCAAACATGCCCGTGTCACAGGCATCAAACTTTAGGAAATGGGTGGGCCAAAATGGAGAGGATGGATCCTGAGGTATCCTGGATCTAAGCTGGTTACAAGTGTGTTTCTCAGCACAGTTCAGTGGTCACCATCAATCCTCCAAATTGTGCTCAGAAACACTCTTATAACCAACTTAATACAGTCCAGCCAGTGACCTTTCATCAACATTCTTCCCACTGCATTCTGAAGCTGAATTCCCCTAATTCCTGACCAGAAATATCTCTGTTACAGCAATTTACCAGTTTTGAACGTCAGCAATTTCTCTTGGGTTGAAGAGAAACCTGCATATCAATCACGAATTGATGATGGTACACCCCAAATTTCCTGAGATTAAATAACATGTTTCAGACACATTATGTCAGTGTTGTCCAAACTTGGCCACTTTAAGAGGAGTGGACTTCAACTCCCAGAATGGCTGACTGGGGAAGTGGCCAAGTTTGGGCAACACTGCATTATGTGAAGACCCAGCTCTCTGGAAAAGGCACCTCTGCTGGAAAAAAATGGAAGGACAAAGAAGAAGAGGACAAACAGCAGCAAGGGGGATGGGCTCAGTTACAGTGGTGATGAGTGCACCATTGGGAGACCCAGAAGAACAGGTGAGGGACAGATCGTCATGGAGAATATCTAGGTGGTTGCCAGGAGTCGAAAATGACCAGATGGCATACATTCGATCAAAAACAACACGTAGGACAAGATTGAACATCACAGGCCTATACATGTGGGACTACACATGAGTTCCCAGAACCACACCACACTCCGAAACTTGCCTTTATGCAAGAGCTAGAACCTGTACAAAAGAGAATCTTCCAAGCCAATTTCTGCCAGGCAGTTCCCAAGTAAACCACTGTGGAATCAAAACGCAGGACCCAAATGCAAAATAATCAAGGCTTCACTGCAGTGTTTATTAGACAGTATGTACTGGAGGGGGACCCCACCAAGGGATAGTGGGAGACACTCCCCTGCAGACAAAAGAGATGCTCTAATATTTATACATTTCAGGAAAGGGGAAGGGAACAGGAAGCATACATACATATTCATATGGTGATGCAGTCATACATAAGTAAGTAATAGATCTTAAGTTACTTTCTGCCCCTCTGTTTATCTACTATGTACAAGGAAAACAATAGCCTTACTGAGAAGAAGAAACAAATCAGTTCAAGGTGCCAAATGCCAGGAAGAACGCATCCTCCTTCAAGGTAGATGCCTTGGTAGTTCACACCAGCTTCAAAGGTGCTGCATATTCTTTTATGTTTCAGTTTTATTAAGGCGCTCCCATTCATCTGAAGCTTCTAGAAATTTACTTTCTTCACCCAAAAAATGTATTTTCCCCACACCACCATCCATGGTATCCAACGTGATGGAGAGGCACAGCAACATCAATAAGGATTATGTCCCTCTTAAGTTCCCCACTGGAGATCACCTACCAGGGTGATCAAAGTTTGTCCCTAGCCCAGGGACTGAGCTGAAATGGGATCGGAGGACCCATTTTATCCCCAAAACCCTGGAGTTGAGATGTGCCACCTTACACGTTTTGCCTAAAGATAGCAAATGAGAGATTGGTTGGAAGTTGTGTGGCACTGTGGGATCCAAAGAGGGCTTCTCAACTAAAGATTTCCCAAAAGCCACCATACAGTTGGATGATACAGTTCCTGCCTCCAATAACACCTTGACCACCCTTTATCATTTTTGTGGGATGGGCGGCCATTTTGTTTAAATAAGTAAATAACCTACCATGGCTGGTGTGGGTCTTCCAGGCTGTATGGCCGTGTTCTTGAAGTTTTGTTTCCTAACGTTTCGCCAGCAACGGCCACACAGCCCGGAAGACCCACACCAGCCATCGTATGCCGGCTGGGAAAGCCTTCGACAATACAAATAACCTACCACCTTGTGTTATCAACCAAGGAATGTAAGGGACTAGCACACATATGGTTTACCTCATCTGACCCAAATCTCTTGTTCATATCTTCAGGCTACATGAAGTGAAGCTTATCCAAAAAACACAGTCAAGCCACCTAAGATACATCTTTAGGGTCTGCTGTAACCAAGGATCCCAAGATCAAATGTGAAACAAATGTGAGTAATGTTATCAGAAAAACAAGCTTACAATTTTCTCTAAATCAAGATATCGGACATTAAGAGGGAAATATTTTCAAACAAGCCAGAGAATGTAAAACACAAAGCACTGCATTTTTAATGTAATTTCAACTTGCACTTACGTAAACACACCCTTGAATCTGCAAACTACAGCCTTTAAAGAATTAACCCAAGATCATATGATGACAAAGACAACATTTATAATTAAACTGGTTCTTCCAAGGCTTACGAGGGATACAATACTTGATTTCTCTTCAAAAGACCCAAGTCTTGGTGTGTTTATAGTGACTTGCACATTTTAAAGTTTGACAGGACTCAGATGTGTTTAGAATTCCACTTCTATAATTCTCATGCCCACACAAAATGAGGAAGCCTGAAATTCAAAAACATCCCCATTAACTTCGACCTAATTTCTGATATTTTACCATTAAACACCTGTTCCTTAGTTTACCAAGATATACAGGTAAAATTATGTATGCATTGCCAACCCATATTATGAAAAAGAGCGAGCAGCTTTTTCTTAACTGCCGTGGATGTTAAGAGCTGGAAGTCACTGTGATATAAGGATTAGAGCAGCTTCCAATCTTTACTTATGCAGAAAGCTCTCTGGGAATTTGGGGGGAAAAAAATCACCATTTTTTAGCCTAACTGAACTCGCATGGCTGTTTTGAAGTTAAATGGAGCTGAGAACCATGTATGTAGTAGATTAAAAACAGAGGTCCAGTTCTGTGAGGGTCTCTGCTTCATCAGCTATCACAGATCTTGCATGTCCCAGTGTGAGAGATTTAAGGAAAGTTAGGGGAGAGCCAGTCAAATGATTATCTCAGAAATGGTGATCCAGTCCAGGTGCCAAGTGAACTAGAAAACAGCATTTCAAAGAGACTCAGCCTTTAATTAACCCACTATAATTAAAACTGGGAAATTCCTATTACAGCTTCCAAGATTGTGTCCCAGACTGGTATTAAAAAGACCTCCCTGAGAACCATGTTGTTCATGTTTCCTTGGTCTTGCCGGCTCTGCGGGACATGGCACCCCGCAACCAGTGATAAGATAAACCTGGCCCAACGATTTCACCTACATTGTCACAAGTTGTCTTTTGTTTGTTGGTTGATTTTAAAAGAAAGTAAATCATGGCATCTTGTGGAAGTATGTATGGCAGCCAGGTAGAGTCCCAGCAGGTGTCAGCATCTAGGCATATCCATTGTACTAAAAAAGCTTAGCAGAGCTGGGGGACTTGGATGGGAGACCACTAGGAGATCCCTCCTAGCCAGAGACTAGACTGGGAATTAAAAAAGAAAGACAATGGCAAACCAATTCTTGATTTTTGCCAGGAAAACTAATACATGAAGGTGTCCAAGACACACTTAATCCACAAAAGCAGCAAATACAGTGAGGTTATTTATTTCCAGCCATTTGAGTTTATCACTGTAAGATCTTACTAATGCACCTTTAATGGGATTATACAATGAAGTATATGACAGTTTTCTGTTGCCAAACAAGAAAGAGAGTCATAGCAAGAGAGGCTCTAATGGGCGAAGGGAAAGCATTGACTTGTAGCAAATTGTTCACCTAGCTGGCCGTCCAGCTCCTGCGGGATTTATGTTTTCAGCGTTTAATAAACCGAAGGCAACAACACTGCATTCATCCTCCACATAATTTCTTACAAGCTTGCCTGCTGGCCCTGTACTGCTGTAAGTTATTGGTGGAATAGCATCAGCCTGAAAGAGGATCAGATCCTGGGGCGGAAGGACTGAGCAAATGCCTCCTGGCTCTCCTTCCAGCGTGCCACCACAGAAGTGAACCGGAAGACTTTATAATGTTTTTAAAGTCTTCCAGTTTACTTCTGTCGTGGCACGCTGGAAGGAGAGCCAGGAGGCATTTGCTCAGTCCTTCCGCCCCAGGATCTGATCCTCTGAAGATGCCCAGGGCCCGGGCCTGACTGAGACAAACTTTGGGACAATGGTGATGAGCTGGTAGGTTTCCTTCCCTGGAGTTTTAAGTACAAACTTGTCCAAGAGTTTATGTCTACCTTTCCAGTGCTTCACCTCCCCGTAGAAGTTCAATCCTGTCTCATGAAGAAGAAAAGTTCAAGCGATTGTACCGTTTTATAGTTACCGACCCCAGCATGAAAACAGGATCAGTTTTTTTTAACACCAGAGTCCACAGTCCTAGACCAGTTCACAGGAAGGTGCTGGAAACGGCTGCACGTACTGGTCTGTCAGTAAGTCACCCGACATCATAGACACAAAGAATCGTAGCTTTTCTCTGGAAAGACCTGCCTGTTGGTTTAGAGCAGAGTTTCTCAACCGTGGCAACTTTCAGATGGGTGGACTTCAACTCCCAGAAGTCAGCTGGCTGGGGAATTCTGGGAGTTGAAGTCCACCCATCTGAAAGCTGCCAAGGTTGAGAAACACTGGTTTACAGCATGGGAGGACTCAATGTGGAAAAAACAGAAAGACTTGATCAAACCTATTACACACTTGAATTATTTCAGCTAAAACAGACAGGCAACCTGCAGAGGCCTTCAACCCCTTGAACGTTTGAAGATCACATTGCCAAAACTTAGTGGCAAAACAGCTGATTTCGGGCAGCATGGTTTGGAGGAGTTTTTTCCCCCTCAAAAAACAAGGGTGGGAAAACCCTTAAACTAGTCCTCCCACTTCACAAATTGATCCATACTGCACCACTGAAACTCAGCCATTTTGCCATTTGGATTAGGGGCCACTGTGATAATTCTGGGGGAGGATTAAGAAGTAGAAATTTCCCCCTCAAAAAGAAAATACCTATCCCCCCCCCCAAAAAAAATCCCAAAATATTTTGTCCAACTCTTTCCAATGGTATCACTGTATGACCAGAAGTATCCTTCAGGATGGGTCTGGAGGTTGTCCACTTTTCATTCAGACTACTCTTTAGAGTCAAAGCGACATGTTTCAAACCACTTCTCCTGTTAAAATCACATTTTCTCCTGCAACTAATGAGAACAAAGCTGATTTCATTTGTCCAGAACAGAAGTCACCCCTTTGCTCTGTTAAAGTCATTGTGATCAACTTTATATGAACATTCAGGTAAGGGGTAGGTAATATGCATCTCCCCAAATCTATTAAGATTGTAGCCCCTGCCCGCATGATCAACAGTCAGAAAGGAATACGGTCATAGTCCAAACACATCTGAAGGGAATCTTAACCTAATTTTGTTTCATAAAACTTAAAATCATCATTGTTATGACTATACAGACATTCTATCAGTTTAGAATTCATAAATACTACGAGCGAAGTTGTATAATTTTTACCTGTTACTTTGAATGTATAGAGGTTAATATTATTACACACGCCATGGACCTTTCAGTTTAGAGGCTCCTTGTTTCACATTATGACATAATTATTGTAATATATTTATTGTATCATTTGTTGTTTTTGTTCTATGTCTATTCTGCACTTAGTTATAAGCACATAATTACAGGAGTTGATATTCTGCTTTATAGAGGCAATCGTGCATTTGAAAAAGTGTCAAGGGACATCTTCTGTTTGGAGCAATGTCCAAATCAAGCCTGGTTTAAAGAGGAATGAGCCCTAAAATGAGAGGGGACGAGCCTAGATATACCCCGCCCACCCTTCTACCATTTGCAAAATACTCTATAAAGAATGGCAGCTGTGTGAAGAATGGCAAAGTTGAGTTCTGAAGCTATATACAGTTATACATCTGATCATATATTATAATTTCCTTGACCTGGCATCAACTAGATGGTTTGCCATCTTTCTTGACCAGCAGATGATGCTGACTATGATTATGTCAATCAAATCCACTTGAAAGGTACCAGGTTCAAGAACATTGACTATAATCAGAACGGCTACATGCCTGACAAAGGAAACATTCACTGTATCTCTGGAGCAAAAAGGAAGGGAGAAAGCTAAGAATATCACACAATTACCCTTCCTTGCAACCAGATCTAAACAGCCCAGGAGGGGAAAAGAAATATAAATAGCAAGTTTGCTAAGCAGACTTTTTGGGGTGGATGAACAGATACGCTGCTATTGGATGATCCCAACATCGAAACGGCATTTGCAGACATGCATAGACTGCATAAGGGAGCTGAAGCCAGGCACTTTGCTAAACTGATAATAACAACCGGTTTAAGATGTTCCTCTGGAGATTGCAGATAATACCAAGGCCAGCACAACACAGATTTTAAACCTGTCCCTTTCCCAAATCCTCATGGTGGCTAGAGTAAAAGGCCAACGTATCTGGAGAGTTGGGAAAGCTTCAAGCAATGCTATTAGTAATAAGAAGCTTATGTATTGTTCCCTCTTAGACCAGCGAAGTCTTTTTAGCCAAAAGCATTATATCAGCTAAATCCAGGCAGGTGAAAAATAAGGCCTGCTGGCCAGTGCCAGGCAGGGAGATGCAAAAGATTTTTGGAATTATAGGACCTGCTCAGACAGGAAAAAAAAATCTGAAGTCTGTTCAACACAAATAGCATGATTCCAATACATTCAAAATTCTTCTACATAAATAGCATGATTGATAGATCAGATCAATCCATAATGTGACTGGAATTGGGTTAGCATGATTGCCGAACCCTCAACAGCAGCTCATAACCAAGTAAGCTAGATTCCCAGAACCTCCTTAGTTAGATCTGTTGCAAGGAAAAAAAAAAACTGGGTTACAGAAACTCAGAAGCTGGATACCCTTAATGTGAGCGTGTTAAGGTGGGAACTCCATGGTGCCTTTGATTCCTCTTTCTAACTGTCTCTTGAAACAAGGGGGAGGTGGCTCCCATTTAGAAGATACAAAAAGAACGTCCATCAATTTTTCATCTGAAATATTTTGTCCATTCCCATCCCCAACTTCAAGAATTCCATGACAGCAATATACAAACGCAGCATTACACCTAGCAAACCACAGATAAGTTGCAGCTCATATGACTCCAAACACTACACCTCCCTTTACAGGTGTACAATAATACCATTAATCCTGGAACACAGGCCAAAGGTTACATCCCCATAGATGAGTTTGAAGGACTGGGGAGGGGAAACATATTCAGGTTCTCAGTGTTCTAGAGAGCTACAGAAAGGCACCTGATGGCACCATTTTTGGCCTTTTTTTTTTTTTTTTGCTCTAGGGAGGGGTTTAAGAGTAGGGATTGAAGCAGGAGACTTCTCAGAGGCAAACCATTCCCACTCCCGTGTTAAAAACAAACCAAATCTGAAAAATGAGCTAAAATTATGCTGCCATCAACTTGGTGGCATAACCTAGGGCCGTGGGGGCACCAGTTAGGTGTTGAAGATCACATAACTCTAACCCTTGTTTTCATACGGTTCATTGGCCAGGATTCCTTGGATAGACAGGCAACCATAAAGATTAGCTTAATAAACAAATAAATATACAGTAGTTTGAGGACTGTCCACCCATAGCCTGGCTGCCCTCAATGGACAACAGCAGGGATATGTTGTTATGCCCTGGGAAGGAGAAGGTTACGCTGGTAGAGACCGAAGTCAGAAGCCATGTTAGTTGAAAACAATATCTTCCAGGGAAAGTGGCAGGAAGCTCATCGAAACAGATGCCACTTTGGAAATGTAATTGTGACGTGGTTCTGATGATTAGAAAAAAAATAGATAATAGAAAAAAGTGAACTTTTTTTTGTAACCATAGAGTAAGAGGTAACTTTGGAATCATACTTGTATGTGCTGTGAAGAAAATCAGAAGCTTCTTCCATTTCTTTTCTTCTGCACTTTTTTCTTTTTCTCTTTCTCTTTGTTTTCTTTATTCTGTATGAGTTTTTGATAGTTTTTATCTTCTCTTTAAAACTTTTAATAAAATTTATACAAAAAAAAAATAATAAGCAGATGCCACTTTGGGATGATACTGTCCACAAAAGCATTGGAGAAGGGAGGGGATGGGATCAATTGTCCTCTTGTCAACAAACTCCTACTTCTCTTTCTTTGGAGAAAATAATTTCAATTCGAATGACAAGCAGTTGAGTCATACGCTGGACCCCCGAAGGGAAGGTTTGCCAGCCAGTCAAGAAAAAACCTAAAAGAGGGATGGTACACCAAGCAGTGAGAAACAGAGAGAAGAAGAAACTGGGGGAGGGAGGAGAGAAGTAAACAAACAGGGAAACATGGGGGAGGAAGAGCAGAAATCTCTCACTTCTCCCCTTCTCAAGCTCTGCAATGCTCTGCATCACGTGGAGAAGTTTTCTGTACATCTGACCTGGCATCCAGCAGTGATCTGGACATTCCCCGCTCCGTACAGACATGCATGCACACACACACAATCTTGCAGAAAAACTTCCCTAGCAAAACATCTGTGGTGTGGCCTTCAATTGCTGAGACTTCATTACTTTTACAAAGCCCGCTGCCGAATATTTATCCACGCGGCTTGAAGTATTACCATCAATAATTAAAAACAAGCTAAAGGAACCCAACCCTTAGCAAATGGTCTTTGCTAATGCAGCTTTAGGGCACAGGGTGAGGCCAAGTTGCTGCCAGACGCCTTGCTAAATTCCATTAGTTTGCAGGTCAGGCCATCCCATCGCTCACACATAAGAAAAAAGTTCTCTTTGCTCCTTCTCCAGAGGCCCCCACTGCAAAGGGCAATACCCATAAGAGTCCCCCATTAAGCAAACTGCTACTAATATTAACATCAGTATTAAAAAGCTGGGATACAGGCACCCAATCACAGCCTGTGGGTGTTATGCAACTCTCAGAGATCCTCAAGACGATGTTGTTCTTGGCCCTTCACATTTGGCCCATGATTTCCTATAGGCTTTTACTGAGAAGTAAACAAAGAAAGTGTTTTTGGCCATGATGCCAGAGAGCTCTGGAAGTTGTAGCCCCAAAACATCTGGAAAAGTTGGGAAAACATGCTTTAATCACAGTCCATAATAGCCAAGCTTTTCTTCATAAAAATACTCTGTATTCATATATTACACTATGTCATGGTTTTACCATGGTTTACTGAATAAACTACATCAAGTTCACAACACATGCTGAGCCATAAACCAGGACATACAATCCAGAATGTCCACTTCACAATTGCACTAAGCTATAATGTAGGTTGCGTGTTTGGGACTTAGCAAGTTGTATTTCCCCAAGCGCTCTGTCTGGTGGCACCAGCTTTTTCACAGTTCATTGTGGCATACAAGAGAATATATATCATACAACAGAAGCAAGTGCTGTAAGCAATGCAATATACCTCTTGTAGGCATCTTGTAGAATCAGTGACAAAAAATGATAAAGCATGTGTCATGATGTCACAGTGCAAACCTTACCTTTGTCCTAGCATGCTGACATCAGACACAAGTACGTAAGTCACACTCCCCATGGACACCCGTGCTTCTGGGTTCCAAATAAGAAGGTCAATAACTAAGCCGAAGAATAAATTCACTAGAACTTCTGCTCAGTCCAGTCCCCAATTTCTTAGATTTCACCAAACATCTTAAATACACTTGCAAACACATCTTTAAAAAAATTAATGAAGGAGCCAGGAGACAGATGCTGTTCCAGACAGTAGAAAATTCAATTTCCATCTTCTCAGATCAATGCTGCCCATGCTGGGTGGGGAATTCTGGGAGTTGAAGTCCATACATCTTAAAGTTGCCAAGGCTGAGAAACACTGGCTTACATGGATGGGATTGCAAAATGTGTGAAGGGACTCAGCCTATCTAAAACTTACTTCTAAAAGTATCTAGGCCTGCCAGGACACCAAGCAACATGAAACCAATCGCATCCCTTAATTGTACGCTGCACAGTTGAGTCACTTTTGCCATTTAAAATCAATATTTTTATTTATGATGCACTTGACTTTCACTTTCATGCACAGGATTCCTTTTCCTTCTCCTTTCATGTGAAAGACCAGAGTCTTTACAACATCAAATCCCTTTGCTTTGAATAGCAGATGCTTTTCTCTATAATCAGTCTTTATTGCCCCTACCCTCCTTGCCTTCTGGAAGACCCTGAAGACTTGGCTTTCCCCCAGGCACTGAGTCAGAAGAGGAGGCTACCCTTGCCTTTGGGGTTTCCTTATGGTACTTGGTGGTATGAGAAAGTTTTTAATTCTGTTGTTTTGTCATTTGTTTATCTGTTGTTCTCTGTCCAGAATTATTGTATATAAAATGCATGGACAGCCATGCAAATCTTTTAAATAAATACATACATATTTTAAAGTCTACAGCTGGATGATGGTGGTAAAAACAGTCACCAAAAACATGTATAAACCATCCTTCCATTGGCTACAAACTACAGAATGTCACAGGCCCATCATATGGGAGCAAGAAGAAAAGATGGAAAGGAAACAAGCTTCTACGTTCCCCAAAGTTATTCTGGCATGATGTTTCATAGCTGCTCACAATTGGGCGTTGAGGTGTTAGATGGTGTAGCTATCTGGAATATAAGAATTTCAGTCAACCCAACTGGAAGATGCTGGGCTGGAAAAAGATGTTATCAGGTGAAGGGAGAGCAATGTCTCCAAACCAAAAACCAATGACTACAGGTAACATACAACTGGTTACATTTCCCAAAAGAAGTGTACTACAAAACCATCTGTCATGTGTTGAAGCTACAGGTTAGGTTCTGCTCAGATGGGATGGGATGTGCCTATATTTACAAAGAACAGAATCATGCAGGCAATGATTTTCCCTGTGACAATTTATGAGCTTTGAAGAAGCAGGATAGAAAGAGTATTGATGCTTCTGAACATTTATATTGGAGAAGACTTTTGAGAATACCATGGATAGCCAAGAAAACCAACAAATGGATTGTAGAACAAATCAATCCAGAGTTCTCACTTGAGGCACAAATGACCAGGCTCAAATCATCATGCTTTGGACACATTATGTGAAGATCTAGCTGTCTGGAGAAGTCTATGATGCTGGGAAAGGTGGAAGGAAAAAGAAGAGGATGACCAGCAGCAAAGTGGATGAATGTAATTACAGCATTGGAAGACCTGAAGGGTAAGGTTGGAGACAGACCATCTTGGAGATCTACCTATATGGTTGCTAAGAGTTGACACTGACTTGTCATTATCAATCAATCAAGGAACCTAACTATTTAATCCAGATATTTCTGCATGGCTAAAACATTCAGGGAAGGCTGATAGCTCTGAAAGTGTTTTACTTTTGACTCAGAGACTATACAGAAAGCACAGAAAATTCACATTGTGGGATTGAAGTAGTCACTGGTTCTACCACATGCTGCCCTATCCCATGTCCATCACAACTAGATGGTACCCCCTGATTTTCTCCTTTTGGATAGATGCCACCCTCTGCCCAAGCTAAGCAATTCTTCCTTGTCATTTTGAGAATATTTACACCTTTCTTCTCCATTAAAATTCACAAGCCCAGTTTATAAAAGAGCTAAAAATAATTCTGCAGAGAATTAATTTATTATCCAGTCAATAGACCTACATGTACATTTTTGCAAAACAGTAAATATTATATTTATAGACCCAGCCAACAACAATGATCACAATTCCATTGGAGATGCATAATTATGACTTGGCAGTAGAGCTCTGCAATTCATAATTCCTAAGTATTTCTGCAGGAATAGAGATCAATGTAGGTGGCTTAAGGCAATGTCCCTTGAAGCGAAGGACAGTTGATAGCCAATAACCCTCAGGTTTCAATGAAAGCTAGGCTGACCCAGGAAAGTATAAACGATCGGCAGAAATGAGTCGAAGAATTACTGAGCTAGAAGAAGCCATTTGAGCCATGAAGCCTAACCTTTGTTTCAATATGGGAGACCAAATGAAAGCATTGCAAAATATGGCTGTCTGGCCTCCTCCAATGCATCAACTGCTCTGCTGGGCAAAGGAAAGAGACGAGTTGAGCCAAGAATTTGTCAGAATAGGAATAAAATTTCTACAGCGTTGAAGATTTTCCAAGGCATCTAATGGGTAACGAACACTCTTGAGGCACGTAAGAAAGAACAGCCCTGCTGGATCAAGCCAAGACCTGTCTTAATTCAATATTCTGTTTCTCATAATCACCAATCAGATGCCTCTTGGATGCTCACAAGCAGGAGATCAAAGCATAATCTCTCCCACTACTATTCCCCTGCAAGTGGTATCTGGAGCACAAGCTGCTCCATCCTAGAGGCATTACCAAATTTTCAAGATTAACAGGTCCTTGTAGCAGCAAGACTGAATCCTTAGGGTGAAAGGACAGAAGCCCCAAACCTCCTTTCCCAGAATCCTTTTGGATCTACACATCCTAGCTAAACCTCCTGCCGTGGTCTGCATCTTAGTAGTTTTTGCTACCACTGTCTATCTTTGACAGAGCACATCATTTGGTATCCTCTTCACTAGCCCCAGCGAGGAAGAGAGATAGGACTCTCCCTTCCTGGCAAATTAAAAGGAAAAAAACTGAAAAAATATTAAATAAATTCTATGATGCCACACTTGACTCTGTAGCATTGAGACATGCGGCTAGGGAACTCAGCCCCTTCTTCCCCCTTCTCATTTTGGGAAACTGAACAATCTCACAAGAAGTAAATAAAACCAAATTTTATTTTAAAAAGGAAAAGAGAGAAAGAATGTTAAAATCCCTTGGTTGCTTTAAGTAGTCACAAGCAAAACATCAATAGCAAAGGCAATATAATATATAATTCTTCACGTCACAGAGACTTAAAAAGGATCTCCCCCCTCCCAAAAATATAAAGGAAAATATAAGGCTTGGGGTGGACCACAAAATGACGGTTTGCTCTCAGTTTAGAAGGACCTCTGCTATAAAGAGGTTCCCAGTTGCATAAAACACAACATTACTGAGCTTGTAAAAAGAACATACATATATAAAAGACAAAATATTAAGCTTTAACATGTAAAGACCACATGAAAATGAATCTAATGCATTATTTCTAGCTGAACTTTTTTTTACCTATCCTTTCAAAGTCATTTTCCTGAAACAAATTTTCCTCTGTTTCAGTTATTCCTAGATTTCCCCTCCAGATTCCTGGGGATTCCAGTCAGTTCATTCTGAGGATGTTGGGGAGACTGAATGACCTCCATTTCTCTTCTCAGCCTCAGTTTCCAACTTCTTCCTTTACTCTTTAACAGGCTAAAACTTTTTCTCCATCTAAAAGGCGAGAGGTTGAGGGAATCTCCTGAGCATATGTAAATGGAAGAACCTGTCTTCCTGGGAAGATGTGGATTCAAAGTCTGTAAATGTCTGACCCTCAGTGGCAAGAAAGGTTGCCTCGGCTTTGTGAAAGCAGGACAGCTATTCAAAACATCCTTGAGAGACCTCTCCTCCATGAATTCACCCAACCTCCTTTAAGTCATTTGAGTTAGGAACATCACCACATCTTGCGGTAATGAATTCCATGGGTCAATTATGCTCAACTAATGCTGACACAATGTGAATAAACCACAGAAGGAAGAAATACAACCAGTCGACTCAGTCCAGGAAAACAGCCTTGGGCAACCCTGAAGTTTCTTACTACTGAAAAGTGGGGTAGACATATCTAACAATATCCTTTGAGCCAAGACTGAACCTTGAAATGTATTACTACCTGGATATACAGTGAATAAAGAAATGCATGTAAAATATAGAGCCCAAGAGGGGTGAGGGGTTGGGGGGAACAGCTCCTTGAGCATTTTCAGGTTAAATGGTGCAGGATAACTCCGATGTCTGATGCTTCCCTCCTACATTTGACTGTGATTAGTAGCTGCTGTCTGGAGAATTCTCCCATCCATCTCTCCTTTGTTTTGCAAAATCCACCTGATCTCATCCTGCTTTAGGGTGATTAAACTCACACCAGGAGTGAGATCTCTTCTCCTCTGGCTGTGATCTGTGGAATTTAATCCCCAAGGTAGTGTTTTCAACACATAAGTCCTTTTCTCCGGTGACTATACAATACTGGGGAATGGAGAAAGCAGAGAACCAGGAGTAAAGTGCCAGCAAGAACTTGTCGATACAAATAAATCATGATTGTTATGGAGGAAGAATGAGATTTTATTATTTTGTTTTGTTTTTCAGGTGGAAGAGGCAAAAAGACACAAGCTAAGGTGCTAGCAGAAGCAAGCAATTTAATGTTAATAAATCAACTGTTCTGCTGGCAAGGAGAAGAATGGGGTTTTTATTTAATTCAATATTTTTGGAATCAGACAGCAGGAATTCCACTTTTTAACACAGCAGTAGTGGTGGTGATAGCGTTTTTTGCTGTGGGTGCACAAAGATTCAGGGAAACTCAATCTGTTAATGAGCACAACTGCAATATGGCTGCTAAAATATGGGTTCAGTAAGAAATTTAAAATTTTAACTTAAAGCATGTCTCCAGATTGATTTATATAGCTGAGCAGACGCCCACTCTCCCAATTTTTCATCCAGACCCACAACTTTGGGGTTCCTTTGAGCCTGGTGATATGACTCCCTTTGGATATGGCAGAGATGCAGACTGAATTTGCAACATGTGGGGACGGAGGAACTAAGTACAGTGGCCCTATTTTGAGTATACATTTATACAATTACATAATAGTTTGTTTAACAAACCTAATTACTTTCATGGCAAAAGTGCTGCTAATCAGCAGGTAGTTAAAAAAATGGAAGAGCATAGATCTTCTCTCATAAAGATGCTAATTCTCTGGTTAAAAGCTCAATCATAAAACAAAGATTTCCAAAACAACCCATTAAGACTATTTCACAGTTAAGTTCATGCAGCACAATCTTCAGTTACCTTTAGCTTTTTATTAGAAATGCAAACCATCTTGCAAAGATGTCTTCTCACTTAAATTACTAGTGTGAATAAAACTCTGTAAAGGAAAGGGAAGAAATGTCTAGTCTTGCCTTGGTTGTGCACATCATTGTTTGAATATGCTTCGCTGTCATACAAGGTAGAGTGTTCTTCCAACTGAGCTAGACTTCTGATGACTTAATGGACACATATATGTAGTACCCCCAGCATAAAATATGGAAGTGATCTTCCAGGAATTTCTTTCAAGTTCCAGCCTAGTCCACCACCCTGCTATTCTTATGTAGGTCACTAACCCAGTACTAACCCAGACTGATCCTGCTTAGCTCCTGGTCCAGAGAAGATTCACCTGCTGTCATAAATATCAGCAACATCCAAATGTCTCCTGATCACTTCCCCTTACTTGGTTCCCTCCATATGCATTACATAACCCAGGATTCTCAGCCAGCATGAACCATACTGGGGCAATGAAGGGGCACCAGGTCAGAAAAAGCTTAACAAACAAGAACAAGGAGGATCTATCTTCTGAATTCCCTATTCATCACTCCACTTTGCTGTTACTGCGCTTTTAGACATTTTATGGAGCAATGTTTCTGACATGAATGCTTTTGTGACACATTTTGGTTAGGATATAGTTGTTACCCATTTACTGGATGGATCTAATCAATTTTCTTTTAAATTGGGGGCATTCATCCATTCTGTTGAAGGGCTCTCAGCAGCTTGGCCTGAAGGTCTCTAAAGGAACATCTCCAATAACCCACTTAGACCACTGGCTCTTTCATAGGTAATCAGGGCAGAGTGGAGAACCAACACTGGACCTCAGTGCAGCTCAGGTAATAATCCAAGTTTAGGTTAATTACCTGTTAAACTGAGTTTCACATATTCAAATTTTGTGAGCAAATGTTGATGTCAGAACCCAAAATCTTCCCATTAATAATATGCTGACCTTCTGCTCCTGGACTAGGATACAGTACTTCAGTCTTCTTCAATCTAGCATCCCACAAACGAGAGTCAACGTGGTGTGGCAGTTATGGTGTTGGGCTAGAACTGGGAAGAGCCAGGTTCAATTCCACCCTGTGCTCTGGAACTCAAAGACTGACTTTGGGCCAAGCCAACCCTCTCAGCCCAATTTATCCCATAAGATTGTTCTGCAGAAAAATGGGAAGAGGAGGTGCTATGTATGACACCTTGAGCTCTTGGAGGGATACAAATATAACAAATAAAATACATAATTATCGAGACTGCAGCTCCTAGAATTCCCAGCCACCCTGGCCAAGACCACTTGAATTCTGGGACAGTAGTCCAACTACTTCCAAACAATACTGGTTGAGGAAGTCTGCAGTATTGAGTTGCACCAGGATGACTGGAACTACAGAGGATCACCCATAAATTGGTCTAACTTGTGCAAAGGATGCCATTTAAGAATAATAGATCATGACTATTTGGTAAGCAAGGGATTGGCAACCTGTGGCGTAGAGTTACACACAGTCCTTGGTCTAATTTCAAAAGTGTTGTGCAAGCAGTTAATTCAGCCTTCTGTCCCTCTGCTGATGGTCTGCTAGTGGACAGGAAAGGGTTGGTGTGGAGAAAAACGGGTAAGGAAGAGAAAGGGTAATCTTTCCTCCATTTGCTTTTCATCCCCAGCAAACAAAACACAACCAAAGAAATACAACTCTCATATTGCAAAGTTCCCGCATTCCTCCTCTACAGCAGTGGACTTGATTAGAGGACCCATTAAGTTCGTAGCTAATGCACATGCCATTGTTGTTCTTGGGAAACAGTGAATGATGATGGTATCCACTTTATCTCAAGGAGTTCACCATGGTATCGTGGCCGCATTCACTAGCCAAGCTTAGTATGGTGTATAAATACAGCCAGTAGGAATTTAACAGGCTTGATTCATTGTGCCATACAAGACAAACACAGTGATGCGATTTTTTTTTCCTATCCTCTATGTCAGGATTCCTCAACCTTGCTGCCTTGAAGATGTGTGGACTTCAACTCCCAGAATTCCCCAGCCAGCCATGCTGGCTGGGGAATTCTGGGAGTTGAAGTCCACATATCTTCAAGTCAGCAAGGTTGAAGAACCCTGTTCTGTGTAATCCTGTAAGGCAGACTGGTGGCAAGTGATTTTCTGAGCTACCCATACATTTTTGCTGCAGATCAGGGATTTTGCTTTCCTCATTTTAGGTTCAGCACTTGACCTACAACACAGATTCCATGGCTGGATTCATGCAACAGGTCTAACTCAGCATATATAACAAAATGCCATTCCTCTGGATATGTAATATGCCAAGCATAATGAACTGTACTATGTCTATGTTGAAGCCCACAAACTACCAACATAATTTTACCCTCATCTTGCACATTCTGCAACTTAGCCCATGAGTAATTTGCATTTCCCCAAACAGTTGCACAATGACCATTCATTTCAGTGGGACGTGCACAGCAGAGCTATGCTTTTTTGCTCTTTTCTTCTCAAAGTGAGCTAGCCAACCACTTTCTCTTTGATCTTTCTGCTTCTCCTGGTTCTCTGTTTCACAATGCCTCATGCTACTAGAGAAGCTACTCAATGGCTGCATTCACACATTCATCTGAGCCAGAATGTAGCTTGCCTTGATTTCAGATCAGCCTGATCTGCTAGCCTAGTCACTGTGATTCATTCACTAGATCTGGCTTAAAACAAGTCTTGCTTTAACACAATGTCTGAACCCAACCAATCCCCCAAAAGGGGTTCTCTAGAAATGTGGGAACTACAGTTTCCCAATCTGCTGCCCTTATATCTCATGTATGTGAAACATCACTTTGTTGATGCAAAATTATCACACACCTTAAAACAAATCTGGAACAACAGAACAACTGAAAACAAGGATTTCCAGGCACTGCTGGACTAAACTTTTCTCATTTCTGTATATATTTTGGGGATGAAGAAAGTTGTAGCTCTAGAGCAGTGTTTCTCAACCTTGGCAACTTTAAGATACATGGACTTCAACTCCCAGAATTCCCCAGCCAGCATGCTGGCTGGGGAATTCTGGGAGTTGAAGTCCACGGATCTTAAAGTTGCCAAGGTTGAGAAACACTGCTTTGCCTAGCTGGTACACTTGGTTTCAATCTTCCTTTCTCCCAAATCCTGCACTGTGCCCCATTCAAGACCTTATGCAACATGCTTCATGTTTACTCCCCTGAACTGGACCCCAGTTTAAACAGAGAATTACTAATTAGCCATGCTATTACAGAGAGCATCCATATACAATAGCAGTGCACCAACAAAAGACCAACTACAAACAGAACTGCTTCCCTGACCTGTTTGCAGGCTTCAGACCACAAATGAAATCTCATGTTTTGTCTGTATCTTTACATGTAGATTCTGCAGATTCCAGCGGATGGCGTTTCCTTTAAAATAAACATAATACGCACCTTCCTCAATTAGCTTTTGTCTCTGGAACAAGATAAAATTTGTCTCTGGAACCCAACCAGATAACATTCACATCAATTTGCACCTTCTTAGTTAGGAACTAAGGGAAAAAGAACTCTTTTGGATTTAAATGGTGCAAAGCAGTTACGACTATTATTTTTCTTTCATAGCAAAAGAGCTTGGCTTCTTGAGAAATTCCCAGTATATTTCTTTTTGTTGACAAGTCGCCCAGGGGCTCAGCCAGAATGATAAAGCAACACCGGCTGGATTATTGAACACCCCGGTTTCTATGGCAAATCCTTCACAACACCTTACGCGCTTCAGACTTCCACGAAAACATGTCCATTTCCATTCGACCACAATAACAGTGCATTATCATAACCTTTGCATCTTGCACCTGTGCATTTCTCAAGGGCTCAGCTTTTAAGAAGAAAATAAAGCCATGTGCTCCCATTGCCAAAGGCATCAATCCATTATCTGGGTAGAAAAAATGCAATTTCTTAGACATCTTGAACTAGCATTTCACCAATCAGGGTACAGCCTAATTATTTGCAATCTATACTACAAATCACTTTCTAATATGTTGTTTTTTGGGGGGGGGGGCTTCCAAATATGTAGAATGCTTATCCAGGTGGAGATGTCAGTCTTTGCCAACATTCAGTGAGGTGCCTACGCGGTTCTGCCATATGCATTTCAGGGCATGCAATCTTTCCAATACCCGGACTGTGTTCTCAGAACACCTTAAGCCCTCAATAATAAAACCACGGTTTCCTGAATTAACCAGATGTCTAAACTGGCCCACTATACTGAACCATAAATTAAGGAAACTAGCAGTCTTCACACAACAAATTGACTCCATAACATCGTCAACCACGTTTTAAGCTAGAGTAGTATACATACACCCTTACTCAGAGGAGACAGAAGGGGGGGGGGAGAATGCACTTATCAGTCAGAAGCATGTCTGAATGCAGATGTGCACCATGACATCTGACAGGACTTTTCCTGAAGGATGATTCACTAATTACACAAGAGCCAGGATAAGGCGCAGCTCCCCATCGGACGTCCGTCACTAACGTGCGAAAACGAGCAGGGCTGCCCGTTCCGCCCTCCGCGGTCCGGCCCCACCTCTCGGGTCAGGTCCGGTACTTCGCACGGGACGCCAGCTGCCCGGCGGGCTCGAGCGGGGCGCGCGCGCCGCCCCACCTGCCCGAGGGCCACGCGCTCGGCCGGGAAGGGCGCCGCTGAGGGACTCCCCCGCCCGCGACCCCCGCGGGCGCTCCGGCACTCACACGAAAGCGTGGTAGAGCAGCGCCCAGCCTCGCGGCCGCTCCAGCGCGTCGTAGATCAACGTCTGGATCCGCCGGTACTTGACGTTGTTCCTCTTGACGGGCCGGCTCAGCGGGGTCTTGGCCAGCAGCCCGATGGCGGGCGCCGACCGCCGCCCCCCGCCCTGCCTGCCCGCCCCTTCCAGGAGCAGGGCCCCGTCCCGGTCCGCCCCGGCGCCCAGAGCCAAGGTGCCTTGCTCCAGATCGGCGGCCGAGGCCAGCTCCCGCCCCGCTCGCTTGCCCTCCAGCTCCCCGCCGGGGGGTGCCGGGGCCCCCGCCGCCGGCGCTGCCTTCCGGGACTTCACGCCCATCTTCCCCCTCGCCGGCTCGGCCCGCTTCTGCCGCTGCCCGGCTCCTTCGGGGTGAGCGAGGGCGGGAAGGAGAGGAGGAGGTGGAGGAGGAGGAGGAGCGGCCGCGGGGGGGAGCCCCAGGCCATGGTCCGAGCCCTCCCTCCGCCGGGGCGGAAGGGGGTCCCCGGCGGCAGGGCGGGGCCGGGGGGGAGAGGGAGGCGGCGCACGCCCTGGCTCAGGGCCCCCGCCTCTCCGGAGGGGAGCATCAGCGCCGGCGGGAGCGGGGCCTCGCGGAGGCGGACGAGGCGGGCGGAGGCGGCGGCGGCGGCATCAGCGGCGACACCTGGACGAGCGGCCTGGCCCGGAGCGCGGGGAGGAGGAGGAGGAAGGAAGGCGCATCGCGGGCTCCTGGACCGGCCGGCGTCCTTCCCCCGTGGCCGCCCGGCTGCTCGCCCCCCTTCCTCCTCCCCTCCTCCTCCTCCTCCTCCTCCTCAGCTCCGCCCAAGCTTCGCCTCACCGTCGGGCGTGGCCGTTCTGTGGACCGGCGGGGGCGGCCAGAGCGCGGGGCCGCCTCCGCTCCCCCCGGGCGGTTCTGCGTCCGGCAGGGTCGCTGGCGGCGGTCGCCGGGCTGGCGGGGCGCGGAGGAGCGAGCGGGAGCGTGCCCCCCGCCCCCGCCCGGTCCCGGGGAGCGAGCGAGCGAGCAAGGAAGGAAGGAGGGTGCGCGTTATGCTCGCCAGCGAGGCGCGGGGAGAGCCGGGGAAGCCCGGGCGAGTCGGCGAGGGCCGCGGGGGATTCCTTGTCTGCCTTCTGCCGACCAGCTGGCTGCGGGGGGATCGCCCTCCCGGCCTCGGCGGGAACCGCTAGGCGAGGGAGGGGGGGCAGATCGTGGGAATGGAGGCTCTCGGGAGGAGAAGGGAAGGAAAAGCCGTGCCAAGGAGGCTTTTAGGGGTCAAAATATCATGTCTCCTTCGGATGGAGATCGGCTCCTGCTGACATCATGGACACATCCATGTTATTTTCGGGTGAGGTGTTCTTCAGCAATGGGCTTCTTTCTTTTTTTACTTCCCCATCTAATGTACAACTCTGAGATGTTCTGGTGGTCCCCCATCCAAGTACAAGCTACGTTCAGCTCTCCTTAGCTGGCCAAACCAGCCATGGTCAGCCATGCAGTGCCTCCTATTATGACAAAGGCAGGTAAAACTCCCTTGAGTCAAGCTCGGCTGCTGAAGACTGTATAAATATGTTTGTGTAGTTTTCTTGGCAGTAGCGTGGTGATGGTTTGCCATTCACTTTAGGGTTTTTTTTTAAACTTCCATGTTTAGCCTACAGGCCTGAGATTTCCTCATGGTCTCCCATCCAAATACCAACCTGCTTTGTTTTATAGAAGGCAGTCAAGGTCAGCTAGCTGTTGCCCCCTAGTGGTGGGCATTAGGTGCACGCCTATCATATGTCCAGCGACTGTTCCTAAAAGCAAACTGAGGACCAATTCATTAAACTGAATAAAAAAGAAGAGCTGTAGTGAATTCCAAATGGATGGATTCTCCCCTGCCTTTCTGTAAAAAGCATACCAGGAACCCAGAAGAAAAATGCGAGAGGATCAAATGGTTAACACAGCTGGTGTTCAATAAAATGAACCATAGAGGGGTATTGAAGTTTAAGTATCATCCTTCATCCTCATTCTTGCCTTTCTTTGAACAGATGTGTTATAACTTGGAATCCCCCTATTGCTCCTGTTTCTTGATGCTCAGTGCAGGGCCCGTCCAATCACGCAGCATTCCCTCTTTTTGGCCCGCAGCTGGAGCACCTGGTGATCTTCCTAGCTTCCTTAGTTGAGATCCTTTCAAATGGAGTTGCTGGGAAGCATGCTTGAGAGGATAATCGAGGCCAAGAATGTGCTTTGTCACCCATTAAGTCTAAGCATCAAGCACACAGCGTTCTTTCTAGCCCAGTCATCCAAGAGGCCACAAGGGAAACCCATCGGAGCTCAGCAAATGAGGGAAACTGGCTTGGTTTGCCCATTGCACTAAGATACAGTTTGATGAACGATGGCTTATGGAATAAACCACCATTGGCTGGAGATGCACCAGCACATTATTCCAGCAATGCACAACATCCCACCCAGGCCTCTTAATGGCTCCTCAAATCCTTGTGTGCAGCCTCCAGAGATCTTCAAACATTATTATCAAATTGCAATTTATCATGAGATAAAAGTGGATCAGAAATAGCTATTGTCTTCTGGATTTTTTTTTTACTTTCCAGTCTAGCCTACAATCCTGATCATCTCCCATCCAAGAACTAACTAAGTCCAACTCTGATAGTTTTTTGAGGCTAGCCAGGGTTGTGGGGCACTGCCATCTGTCTCATCTGTCTGTGATAGAAGAAATGCATTAAACACTAACTGGAGAGTAACCATATCTTTTTTTTTTAAATCTGTTCAATTGTGTTCTATTCTCAGAGACTGCCTGGACAAGTCCCTGCCGTTTTCTTAGCCAGGTTTTTCAGAAGTGGTTTGCCATTGCCTCCGTCCTAGGGCTGAGAGAGACTGACTGGCCCAAGGTCACCCAGCTGGCTTTCTGCCTAAGGCAGGGCTAGAATTCATGGTCTCCCAGTTTCTAGCCTGATGCCTTCACCACTACACCAGACTGGCTCTTACTATATCATTTATTCATTTATTATCCTGGCCCAATTCTCTGTTATTTGGGCTGTACTCCTAGCACACTACTCCAAAACCTAGCTAGGTCCTCAGTCCAGAACAAACTGCACATCCCTGTACTAAACCATATTTTACAAACCACTATGTGTTAGGGCTCAGCATCAGGAGGATTACAATGTAGTTTGGTTAAGGCTACCAGATGGGGCTGCAGAGATAAATACGGAGGTTTCAGTTTCTCTTTGCTGTCACCTAGTGCTTATCCTGATTTATGGATTTGGTGATCTAAACCTTCGGGGATTTAGCTAAACAGTATCCCAGGACTGCAGAAAAGAGGACCAAGAGGGAACTCTATGAGGGCTAAAGAGTTTGCTCTTCAAAGATGCCACTGTAAGCAAGCAAGAAAGTTCTGAAACCCAACCAGGTATAAATTCTGAATAACTACTCAGAACCTGTTAACTGACTATTCACAGTGACCATATTCTAGATTACTGCATGGATACAGTTTCCCACCATGCTTGTCCTTGGCTCAGTGCGAGCCAAAGTTCAGGGAAAGGCTACCAAGATGGTGAAACTTCAGTTCAAAGACAGATATGTTTAGCTTGCAGAAGAGAAGGTTGAGCAGGCACATGATAGCTGTCTTGAGGTACCTGAAGGACTGTCACATTGCAGAGGGTTCGGACTTATTCTCACTTGCTCCAGAATGTAAGACTAGAACCAATGAGGTGAAATGTCAAGGATGCAGATACAGATTAGACATTAGGAAGAACCTCTTGACAGGAACAGTGGTCAAGTCAGTAGAACAGGTTACCGCATAGGGGGGTTTCTTCATCATCACTGGAGGTTTTCATACAGAAGCTGGATAGTCATCTAACAGGGATAGTGTAGTGAATCCTGCAGGGTGCAGAGGGTTGGACTTGTTGACCTCATAGGTCTCTTCCAATTCTATGATAAGGTTGGATTCATAACAATGTTAAGCCACAATCCATATTGTGGTTCAGATGAGTGTGTGAAAGTGGTCCCTGTGTGGACCACTGGCTCACTTATGCAGCATTGCAATGGTTCCTAAATATCTCAGACCTTTCTATTTAATGTCTCTAACGAGGGGTTCAAATCTGAAATCAAGATCTCCTACAACCCAGCAATTCTTTCCCTCTAAAATACTTAATTCTGTGTGAGCATATCTAGGAGTGAGTTGGGCAATCCAGAAATCATGTTTCCTTGGACTGCAGCTTCTATGGTCATGTCTAAGTGGCAATATCAAATGCATGCATGTAATAGTTCACAGGATGAACCACAGATGAGAAAAGAAAGTGGTCAAGAATTGTTGCTCTCATAAAGATCGATGGTTGGTCTCTTGCCAGCCTCTCATGGCTGCCAGATGGCAAAGAGAATTGGAGCATGATGTTGGCTTTCCCCATGCTCTCAGCCAAGTCTTAATTGACTTTTGCCTTTTTGGTTTTTCCTGTATCAAAATAACAGATGGTAGTCCCACACCATAAGGATGACTTGACTTGGAGAGACAAGGGTGCAAGGTTGATTTATCTCAAGGTGATTAAGACTTTGCCACCACTAAATCCCCCCCCCTTTTTTTTTGTAATGCTGAACCCAAGAACTATGCAGGATAAAGAAATGGCTCTTAAAGCCACCCAAAGCAGGACAACACCCTGGTACACAAGACCATGAGGGAGGACAGGTTGGTAGAGATACTACCATCCATGCCACTTCTCTTTTCACCCTTGCATCCTGATACATCCATGCTCATGTTCTTTGCTTCTCTGGTTTGGCCATCCTCTGCTGTCTGACCGTCTCTTGCTCGTACATCTTTGCTCCAACGCATCTTCCCGCTAGCTTCTTCCCTTCAGAAGCTGCTTCTCCAGCTCAACTTTGCTTCTTCTTTTGGGGTTTCTTTTTCCACAAGTATTAGATTATAAATTCCACGGGACTGAGACTTGTCCCCTTGTACTGTGAGAATAGACTATGGGACTAGATGGGCCAGGAGTCTGATCCAACAGGGCCCTGCTTATGTTCTTATGAGCAGGACCTCAATTTTTACACTGAATACTCTTTCTAGTGTTGTTCTGTGTAACTTGTCTCCTTCCAAAGTGAAACGGGTATTAAAATTAAACAAATGGTAACTCTGTTTAGAAGTGTGGATAAAAGGTGGGTCCAAACATTACGCCAGGTCATCATCATGGGTTTTGCTCAGGTGTGACTTACCGTTCTGTGAAGCCAGCCATTAAGGTGATTAAACGATGTTTTATGGCACAACAGGCCTTGAAGTTCGTGCATCACTGCCCGAAACTCTTAAAAAGCAGCTGCATTTTTTTCTCAGGATGCAGGCAATTGGATGTCAAAAATGAGAGGAGCAAATCAGATCGAAATGCAAGAGGTTATTATCACAGGCCCCTGAGACCCCCTGATTGATTAAGAATCTGTTCTCAGCAATTTACAGTTGCAGTGGGTATTGATCTTTGGCAGCTATTTTATGGATCAGCCGATTTATTGGTTTCATTTCTTTGTGAAAGCTCAGAGCCCTAAGACAGCTACCTTGTTTCTATTGCTCTCTTGATTGATTTGTGTTCCTTCTGGTTTCACAGCTGTTACAAAGATAAGAACAGTTCAGGTAGCAGAACAAGGGTGGTTATATTTATGTTTAAATTCAGCTACAGGCATGGATAGCTTTCCACTCTCTCCTTTTCCAGAATGTTGTGGCCTTATTAGGTGGTTGTGAAATTTACAAGCACAATTCTATCTATCTATCTATCTATCTATCTATCTATCTATCTATCTATCTATCTATCTATCTACCTACCTACCTACCTACCTACCTACCTACCTACCTACCTACCTACCTACTTTATATAAGTGCCAATCAACCGAAAGAAACTCTGGGTGGCAAACAAAATAACACCATTTAAAACAATAAACTAGGTCGAGGCCACAATAAAACTCACATCCATCCACCAACCATCCCGTATCAGCTCTGTCAACATCGTGGCTCCAGTGCCTGGGGGAAGAGCATTAGTGACTTTGCATATCGTCTCACCAAAAGAAGAACTAGCTACACTATAGCATAGCAGCATGAAGTAGAGAAGCAAAGAAGTGACCTTGGAGCAGGAATGCAGTGGCAGCAGTTAGAAAAACATGAATTACGCCTGGGAAAAAAAGAAGGTATCAGAAAGGATGGCAAAGTGACTCCATTTTAACTCTCTTTGGTATAAGGAGAGGGGAGGGGAGGGAAATGCTATCAGGCTTTCAAGATTCTGTAACTATAGCCTATATCAATAAAACAGGGTTCCTGTATTTCTTGTAAGAGTCTGTTTCCTGATTTGGCCTACCTCGAAGGTTTATGTGAGTTCATCCATCCTGGTTTGCAGCAACAGTTGATGCCTTCGTGCACTGTGCTAAGCAATAACTATTTTTTCCTTCATTAGACTAAAACTTTTTTTTTTAGATTTTTTATCCTGCCTTTATTATTTTTATAAATAACTCAAGGCAGCAAACGTACTTCATATTCCTTCCTCTTCCTATTTTCCCCACAATAACAACCCTGTGAGGTGAGTTGGGCTAAGAGAGAGGGACTGGCCCAAAGTCACCCAGCCGGCTTTCATGCCTCAGGCGGGACTGGAACTCACCGTCTCCTGTTTTCTAGCCTGGTGCCTTCACCACTAGACCGAACTGGCTCTTTTTACAAACTATATTATAACTTAACATGACATATGAGGCCAATATACATTTTTCATCTGTGAAATGTTGCATTGCACAAATTTAAGACATATGTTGGCTCTTTCACTACTATCTGCAAAGCACCCATTCTAATGGATGTGGAGGCTTCCCCCTCCATAGGCATATGGGAGTTCATGGGAGAGGAGTTTGTTAATGACTTACTCAAAGCAGGTTATGGAAGGTCAGGGAAGAAGAAATTCCAGCTGTTCAAAGAGACTCTGCTTAAATTAACTCATGAGGAGTTCCTATTGCATTTTTCAGGATTCTGAACTTCACCCCTAATTCTTGCATCAAAATTCCTCTTTGAAGTCTGTAGACATCAAACCAAGCCTCATTCCCACCTTCGCACAGAAGCCCAGATTTGCCTCCACCAGTTGTAAACATTCAGTCCTATATGTGGTAACTTCTGGATGCCATCAGACACGTCATAGCATTCATCTCCTTTCCTTTTGCCAAGATGTAACGAGAGTGTTGATCAAGGATCAACATATCTGCAGGTTGAAGCTTACCAAGGTCTCTGAAACCTTTGCCCCTGGATCTTTCAGAATTTAATCAGCCACTCCAAGGAGTCTGAAAATGAGCTTTGAAACTCAGATGAATCCCCAACTGTGCTGCAAAACTATTTCTAATTCTGCTGTGCAAAAAACAAACAAACCTGCATTTTTTCCTTCCGGTTCTTCTTTCATGTAATGAAAAAGGATTTGCTTTTGAAAAGTTTGTTAAAAGAATTTTGGCAAAATTTTCATTGTGAATCATAGTGCTCTTTCATTTATTTTGAGATGAGGGAGCTGTGGAGTATTTGAATTTTCTAGCTTTCATTATACAATTTTCTACTTCCTTGGCTTCTTCCTCTTCCACTAAATCCCAAGAGAAGACACTAGGAGGAGATGCTGCCTATGGGGGGCGGGGGGCGGTTCAGATGAGGGAATGTGGGCAAGCCAGGGAGGCTACAGGGGGATGAAAAGATGTCTTACAGACCTCAACAACAGTTGGACTTTCTCTCCCACTTCTAACCATCTGGTTAACTCCAAACATGAAAGGAAATTCAAAAGAAATTTGCAAAAGTAACTTGGAAAAACTGAAGCCTCTTTTCCAGAGATAAAAACTTGGGAGAAATTGCAAAACTCCCATTTCTACATTGAATTTTGAGTTCAGCCTTTTGAACTGTGTGTTTGACTTGCCTCATCAAGTCAAGGGGTTTGACCATGCAGCCCAGTGCTATCTAATTTAATTGGCACCAAGTCAGTCTTTGTTTATGGGATGATAGAATGTGTAATCATGATCTCATGCCATCAGGATTCCCAATAATACAAAATGATCAGGATTCCCAATAATTCAGAATGGTCTACCCAATTCTGAGCAAACATAAACAGGATTCCACTTCAGACATTTCGGGAACATGGGTTTCATCCATTATGAGTAAATATAGTACCCACTTTGGCCTTTGGTGCTTCAGAGGGAAAACAAGAATTGATGATTGGCAACTGAGAAAAAAAAAGATTTTTGCTAAATGCAAACAGTTTGATCAGGGCAAGAGCTGTTTGAAACACAGCACATGGGGAAAAGAAGGCTCTCATTTGTTGAAGGTACAACAAGGCAAAACACCTGTTTATCAGGATCCAGCTCTATCCTCCTTGAATAGCAAGATGGACTAAACCAACTCTCTCTAGTTTGTTTGTTCTTGGAGCGAGACTGCAATTTCTAGAATTCTTCGCTATCTTGGGTGTCCCAACAGTTGCCATCTTAGGAGGGTATTAACTGAGTGATTTCTCATGTCAGCTTGGATTTCAAACAAACAGACCGGGAAAAATAGCAGATTATGATAAATTCAGAGCTGTGATAGCAGCAATTTCACAGCAGGAGAAACTTATGGGAAAGATGTTCAAGATGGATGGGAGTTCCTAAAACAGGAGATACTAAAAGCACAATTAATTAGAAGCAAAATCCCCAAAATGTGATAAATTCCCCATTGATGGAAAAGTTCAAGAGGAAGCTAATTAGCCATTTATTGGGAAGGTTTAACTTAGATTACATCAAACAAGGATTTACTCAGCAGCTTCAAAGGTATCTTCCTACTCAATGATTCTATGACTCAACTATACCTTTCAAGCCTATGGAGTTACATTTATGTATGTACTAGTTATATTTATACTCCGTCTTGCCTCCAAGACCACAAGGCTTCTTAACTTGGTGATCTTCCATTTTATCCTCACAGCAACAGTCCTGTGAGCTTGCTTGGGCTGAGAGAAAGTGACTGGCCCCAGGTCACCCAGTAATCTCCATGGCTGTGGCTGGACTTCAATGTGGGTCTTTTCTGTCCTAACCTAACACATTAAGCACTACACCACACCAGCTCTCCTACTGCATGAAATGCAAAAGGTATATTCTAAATACTGAGCAAACTCTCAAGACTATCTCTCCCTAAATTAAGGGGTAGGAAACTCTGTGGAGCTTTGAGGACCATTTTTAAAGTTTTGGGGGAGGGCATATCTCCTGTAAGTTGTGGTGACTAATGCTCTGAAAATAGAAAACAAGATACTTGAAGTAAGGTCTTTTGGACCTTCTTGTTTAGCTGAAGAAGTAGTTGGTATTTCTTAAAAAAGCATCTCTCATTGCATAGCTCCAGACTTCATGAAGTTACTGTGCATTAAAAGCAGGGATCTTGCTCTTATCCAGGGAAGGACAACCATTTTCAGCCTGGGGACCTCACTAAAACTTTGAGACTGCAAGGATGTGAGCAGTGAGGTTGTGACATCATTGAAACGAACAGGGCCAAAATTTGGGGGATTGTTTTTTGTGGTATGTAGGGTGTTAGAGCTTTTTTAAAGGGTGACATTGCTTAAGGTGTCAATTTTCCCCCTTAGCACCACCAAACAGGAAAAAAATAGCCATTTGGAAGGGGAGGAATAGAGTGCCTTGAGGTTCCGCAAGATTTAAGGCCCTCATTTCACCTTTAATCTTCCCCATCCCACTCATAATTGGGAAAAACAAAACAAAACAGAAAATTTCAGCTATGTCCACCCTGGGGGACTTTGGAAGGGGTTTAAGAGCTCGCTGTTGAGTAATTGCATACTATCAAAAGGTCTGTAGGGAGGAATATTATTATGCACTTGTAGAAGCAAATTTTATTACAGATATTCATCCAATTACAAGTAGTGAGAATTTTCAGGGATGCCCATGTTTACCCAGAGATGTGTCCTTGATAGATATGCCCTGGAAGATACATATTTTTGACATGTAAGGTTTACTTCTCACACGTGCACATGTTGAACATGACACGGGGTCCACAGTATTCACACTCCAGCAGTTTCCTATTCCCAACCCTATTCACAGTGCTACTGGGCTTTTGCAGAGGGCAAAAACAACTCTTCCCATTCCAGCTAACCTCCTCCTACCTACAAACTTTGCTTGCACACAATCCTTTTGTTAAGCAGAAGGAAGACATATGAGTATTTCCACCCCTTACTAGCTTTCCCAGCTCCTTATTGCATACTTCTGGTCTGTAATACAGATTTATTTGATATGTACCAGAACTGCCTTATGTGGCCACTGAAACACAATAACAGCTATTGATTGCCTCTTTGCCTGAATTATGAGGCTTTGCTTCAAGGCATGGAGCTAGACTTAGAGAACTTTCAAGGGAAAGCCTCCTTCAAGCTCAGTTGTTACTAACTCCTGAACACTCTGGGTTAATTTCAAAGGTGGTTTTTGATTTCTCAGTGTAACCTCAGCTGTGGATTTACTGGTGGATTCCCATCTAAATGTTAACCCAGTCCAGATATGCTTTGCTTTTTTGAGATCTGCCAAGGTCACGTAGGTGCTCCCACCTGCCATGACTACAAAAATCTTTTGCTCTATGAAATTACAGAAGGAATTCTTAGGAGAGCATTCAAACCAACCTCAAACCCAAAACAGAATATTCCATGTACATGCATTTGTGTGGGCATGTGTCTGTAGAAGAGTTCCAGAAAACAGTTCTGCAGCCCAAATCTAGAAAGAAACCTCAAAGGGAGGAATTAAAAAAAGACCTCAAAGCCTACCAGCTTCCCTTTTGTCTTATTATTTTGTTATTCCTACACTATTAAAGAAACAGGTGCCAAAGTTTTGCATAACCCCAGACAACAATAGTATACTATTTACCTCCTTGACCTCTTGGTTCTTAAAGAAGAGTCTTGATGGTTTCTCCCAAAGATCTCTCACACAACCCATCATGATCTCCCCAATTCCTGATGCACACATTCAAGGTTAGTTTATGGCTTGAAAGAACTACATTGGGAATGGGCTTGGGTGAAGTCATTGACAACAAGCTGAACATGAGCCAGCAGTGGGAGGCACCTGCTAGAAGGGCTAACACAATTTTGGGTTGCATCAGAAGAGGCATTGTATCAAAGGCACGTGAAGGGTGGGGAGTCTTTCCTTGATGTGGAGGCCCTTCAGATGGTCACTCGTGCTCTGGTCACCTTGCAATTGGACTACTGCAATGCACTCTACATGGGGTGCCCTTGAAGACCATCCAGAAGTTACAGCTGGTTCAAAATGCAGCAGTGTGAGCAGCAATGGGCACTTCTCACTATTCTCATGTGTCATTGATGCTATGCAAGTTGTATTGGTTGCTAGCTGGCTTCCTGATGTAATTCAGAATGCTGGTCATCACTTATAAAGCCCTTCTAGAATAGGTCCTGGTCCTGGGGGATTGTCCCTTCAATTAAAGATGTTGTCATCTTGTGGGACCAAGGAAGCATGCCTTCTTTGTTGCTGTCCCTGCCCTGCATAAAACTGTGTTTTAATTAAATATTTGAACATTTGTAAGCCACCCAGAGTCTTTGTAGAGTCAGAAGGCCTTAACAAATCAGATACAGACAGAGAATCATCATTTCTCTCTACTCAGCACTAGTGAGATTACATCTGAAGTACTGTGTACAATTCTGAGTACCACATTTTCGGAAGAATATTCACAGATTATAGAGAGGAGATTGAGAAAGACGATACAGGAAAGGAGGATATGCCCTAAAAAACAGACTGAAGTGGGTTGCAATGTTTGGTCTGGAGAAAATAAGACTAGAGGAGATATGATATCAGTGTTCATATACCTAAAACAGGGAAGATAGTTGTGAACCATTTTCCATGGTTACAGAAACTAGGACCAGAAGTAATTAGTAAGTTACAGCTACCTAAATTTGATTTTCACCCTACTTATGGAGGTTGTACGTTCTCTATCTTTGGGGGTTTGTAAAAAGGATCTGGACAACCATCTTTCATGGATGGTTCGATTTTCTTGCGCATTGCAGAGGGTTGGATCAGATGATCCTTGTGATCCCTTCCAACTCCATACTTCTATGATTCTCTTTTCTATGACCCCAATGCTTTAAATTAACATTTCCTTTATTGTCAGCATTCTGGCAATGCATTCCTGGCACCTGGCACCTGTAGGTACCATGTTAATAATCCTTGGATTATACTCACCTTAATATTTAACACCAATCCTTTGACAAAGTTCAGATGGACTACAATTCATATGCTGCCAATGCATCAGTTCAAGTAGAATAGCTCATAAATTAGCAATCTTTCTCTGTCAAGTTCTATTAGCAAAAGGATCAACCCTGTGATCTACCTTCAGGGGAAGTGATGTGCCAGTATCAAACACAACCCATGATACTATGTAGAGAGTATTATTCTTTCTCCTCTAGACTATAGAACAAAAGCTCCTAAATCAAAGTAGAGCTTTCTTTTGATCCCAATAGGATTAAGAAGCACAGCCTATTAGTGTTTATATGCAGCAGTCCTCCCAGGAATTAAGAATACAATTCCAAGTGGAATTGTACAACCTGAAACATGGAGAAATCAGAATAAGGCATGATTTATAACTGCAGGAGTCCTCTGTAGTCTTATATCACAGGACATGTGTTCACGTAAGATATTTTGTAATACAAAGTTGTAAAGAATGATAGAGCTGGAAGAGACCATTTTGGCCATCATGCACCCCTCCCACCTCAATGCAGTGGAACCCACATTTTGTAATGTTATCAAGAAAACAACACAAAGAATTGGAAATGCGGAAAACGTGAAGGGTCATTTTATTATGCTTGGCGGATTTGTAACAAAGCTAGAAAATGTTGGGTTCAAATACATATAGGGATACAAAGAATTTTAAAGATCAGCATTTAACTGAAACCAGAACTCTTCTTGCTGGGACTAATGGACAGACAACTAGAAAAGACTTATGGAAGATTGTTTTTATACAAGGTAATTGCAGTGAGATTATTATATGCACAAATATAGAGAGACTCTGAAATACCCACAATGGAGGAATAGTGGGTGAAGATGACAGAATTTGCAAAGATGGCAAAATTGACTTGTTTGATTAAAGACAAGAACTACATCAGTGCCTGGAAACCCTTTATGGACTTTTTGCTGAAAATGGAAAAAAATGAACTTGTGATTCATGGGTTTGATTAGTAGAAAGGGTAGAATACAGAAAGAAGGGAGCCACGATATAAACTTAGAGAAAGAGGATAAAATATAAATGCATTTATAATTGCTGTAAAGATCGGAAACCAGTCCTTTATATCTTTTTTTCCTTTTCTCTTTTCTCTTTTCTTTCTTATTTAGTTATCACTTTTCTTATACTTTTTTACTTTTACTTTCCTTCTTTAAATGTGTGTTGTTTTCTGTAAAAAATTATTTAATAAAAATTAATTTAAAAAAAGAGAACAACAGGAAGAATTGAGCTTCACTCAAAAAAGACTTGACTTGACTTCTCTAATTTAAGAAGAAGCTCTTTACAGTTTAGGAATAGTGAGACTCCATTTTTAAAGTGGCAAGAGAAAAGAAATAAGTGTCGTCTAAACAACAAGGGAATGAGTCTCTTGTCTTGGAGGAATGATACTGATTGAGCAAGAAAGAACCCAACCAACTCACTTCAGATTACAAGCCTTACTTTTCTTTTTTTTTAATCTGTTCAATCGTGTCTGATTCTCAGAGACTGCCTGGAGAAGTCCCTGCCGTTTTCTTGGCAAAGTTTTTTCAGAAGTGGTTTGTCATTGCCTCCTTCCTAGGGCTGAGAGAGAGGGACTGGCCCAAGGTCACCCAGCTGGTTTTGTGCCTAGGGGGAACTAGAACTCAAAATCTTCTGGTTTCTAGCGTGATGCCTTCACCACTACACCAAACTGGCTCTCTACAAACCTTACTACATTCACTCAATTTAAACTGGCCAGCATAGGCCCCCTCCCTGGTCCTTTTGGAATTGATCAACTGGTATTCAATAAAATAAATAGCTGTTATGATCAATAGCCATTAAGTGGCTGTTCTTCTATGCTTCAGTCTAACCTCTTTTTCAATCCATATAAGTAAACCAACACTGGCAAAACTTTGCCAGGGACTTGCCATATCATCCCACCAAGCGACACAGGACCGCAGATGAGGAGGGACCATCTCAGAAGTGGGAGACTGTACTTGATAAGACAAGCCATTCAAGTAAAAACACTCAATCATGCTTTCAAGCTCATAGTTTTAAGCAGAGGAAAATAGCAGTTTCTTACTTTATTTTCTTTTTCTCCTGCTCTTAACCATTGGGCCAAGGCTTCCATATGCCAGGCTAGATGCCTGTTGGCATTTAAATTTGGCATTTAGAGGCTTGCCAGAGAACATGAGCATGAGTGAGGCTGTGAATGATTTTTTTGCTACTTCCTTTAGACTTCAAACATTAAGCAAGGAGTTGCTTCTGCTTCCTCCTAGCACAGATCCATCTTAAGGTCCCATTCAAAATAAACCACATTTTAAAAGGAAGACTTTAGTAATAAAGGAGATGTTTTAAGTGCAAAAGAAGAAAGAATTTTTTAGCATCTCAGACAGAACTGGACAAGATTCCCATCTCAGTCTTGAAAGAATAGCTGGTACTCAGTGCTGGATGGAGTAAAGACTTGAGCCTTGTTGGAGGGCCAATGTCTAGATGCGTGGCCTTCAACTCCAGAATTTCTCAGCCTGCATGGCCATTGCTGAGAATTCTGGGAGCTGTCTGGGGAATTCTGGAAGTTGAAGACCATCTGGAAGTTGTCGTGCTGGAACACTACTCTAACTAGTAGTACTTTTCCAGGACCTCAGAAACTAACCTGACGAGCGTATGCTAAGCTACAATCCCTTCGTTGTATTTTTGGTACTATTTCACCATAGGAATACTGAAGCTGCACTGATAACCATTTCTGCTCTTAGACAAATAGAGCTTATAATGTGCTTACTTAGAACACAGACAGGCTCATTCCACTGTTTGTAACAGGGATTACTCAAGGCATGGGATCAGAAAATGGGGTATAAACTCCCCGGAGAACAATATGTTGAAGTGCGAGCATTGGTCGTTTCCACACAAGTGATACAAAGCATCTTCCAGGATCATCCAAGCATTGTTGGGCCAAAATAACAGTAACATGGACAGACTTGACTTCACTTTAGCAATGACCAATGATGCTGTAAATCACTCATACGGAAGTGACCGTGGGCACGTATGAGGAAGAAGGAAAAGTATACTGAATAAAGACTCCCTGGAGTAGGGTTTGACATTTGATGACTTCATTGACAGATCTTTGTTGCCTTTCTGAGAACAATGCAGCAACATGTTTTTTTTAAAAAACTTTCTTCTGAGGTACTTTTTACTTTCCAGTCTGACCCTCTGGGAATTTTCTGGTGTCTCCCATCCAAGTTCCATCCAGGGCTGAGCCCATTTAGCTTCTCAAGAGCAGCCTCTTCAAGAGGAGGTGCTGCTTCCTGATGTGATATTTTGCATATAAGTAATCATGTTCTTGATTACATGGGCATGTTCAAGGAGTTTTCTGGAAAACAGAAGTGGATGGCCATAGCCTTCCTCTGGGATTTTTTTTTTTCCTCCAAATTATCATAGTTGGAATTTCCTGGTCTCCCTTCCAAATATTTGTCGGGCCAGCTCCTGCTTAGCATATTACCTGCTAATGAAAGGGGAAGGGAAGCATCCTTAATGACTGTGCAATACTTTTAATCTCTTTTTCTTCTTGTGCCATGCCTTTTTTTAGAACATCCGCCCAAATTCAGGAACTGCTTTGTGTTTTGCAGATCTCCAAGCTGTTCAGGAAGCACTGTCATCTAAAAAAACAAGATGAAATGCTTTAAATAAATGAGGATGTTTTATTTTATTTTATTTTTTGCAGACTCTGCCTATCACAAACACGAGGGACATCCTGTTGCATTGTATGAAGTTATCTTCAGTCTGGCTTTCTTTTGACCAATTTAGTGTCTCCAGCAGACTTCAGACAGGGGAAAGGTAATGCCCTTTCCTATCAATGTTCTTCAGCAACTGTTTTTCAGGGAGGGGGGTACTGCCTCTGTCCCCCGGTATCAGGAATGTAACATAAGCCCATCAAATGAAGAGGTCAGCAGCTCTTGAAGGTTCACCTCCTCTAGGGGGAGAACCAGCAGATCTCCACTTGAAAATGTAGGTCTTCTTTATTAACAGTAAGATGATAGCAATGATAGCTCCATAGAGTTAGGATTGGAACTCATAGATAAGGGTTGGAAATAACAACAGAGAATGGAGTGGAATACATTAAGGGTATTAGCCAGACTGCACTGAAGTGATGAAACTCATGAACAAGGAGAGCTATCAAATTAGCATGTGAGAACAGCACTAGGGGCCCCTTTCATCAGCACTAACACCACATTCAAGCCCAGCCAGATGGAAAAATTAATGGGCTGCCCACTTTAGAAAAACAAGGGGGCATAAACTGGGCTTCTCTAATTGCTGAGATCTATTCCACCACTATAGTGAGGCAGAAGTGGTGCTCTCCTTAATTACTGTGGAACAAGTTAAGGAAAAGAACTGGTCGATTTCCTTGGCTTTGCTTCTCCTCTCACCAAGGGTCATCTTTTGGCAGGAAAACAACCACAGATCAGTCTCCTGTAATGAGCTTTGTAGAACCTGTGAAAGAGGGTTTGCAAAACATTGCACATGCAGAACATCTGCACATTCTTCCTTTACAGAAAAAAGGGTAGTTAGCTCTCAAGTGCATCAACAGGTGATTAACAAGAGAATCGAAACAACTCTACTTTAGCAAACTTAGAAATAAATTAGGTGCTAAGTAAACATATCCACTTGCCAATATTTCTATAACCTAATTGTCTTTCCCTTTCATACATCTGGTTAAAGAGGATTGAGATTTTTTGCTTTTTCGTTGTAAATGGCTTCAAAGGGCTTGACATTTACCTAACATGGGTTAGGATGAAACTAGCCAGATGCTTAGAATGGTAGTTTATTCACTTCTCAAAGCTACCCAGCAGATGCTAAGAAGGCATGTGGTAAAATGGGAGAAAATTTTTCCAATGCTACAGCTGCAAGATGATGATGACGACGATGATGATGATAATATCAGCTCCTAATTGACAAGATGATTTTGGAAAACTGTAAGAGAAGGAAGACCAACTTGAATGTTGCTTGGATTGATTACAATGAGGCATATGATTCCCTGCCCCATGATTGGATAATCAAGTGCCTAGGAACAACAGGAGTCAGTAGAAATGTCAGAAGCTTTGTGCAAAGATCAATGGAACAATGGAAGATACAGTTGCCGGTCAACGGTGATAGATTAGGAAAGGTTAATATCAAGAGAGGAATCCAATAGTAACAACACCAGCAACACATAGCTATAAGAACCCAGCTGTCTTTCCTGGTTGAAATCGACCTTCTATGCAGTCTATCTCAACATACTTCTGCAGAAGCCAGGTGACCGGTCTCTCCTGCTGATCTAGCCAAAATAGCTATGGAAGGCATTTCTCACCAATTGGAGGACAAGGACATGCCCACTGCAGTCCAAAGCCGCCAATAAGACTTGACAAGAACACTGTCCATGACTGCTTCATCAACCACATCATCAATAATAAATCCTTAATCATGTCTGTAGCAAAAACTGTAAAGAGAAGACAGAAACCAACAGCAAAGGTGACTTTATAGTGCCTCACTCTGGACCATGAAGGTGTTATGAGGACATGGCACATAAAAACATTTACTAGAGCATGTTTGTGCCACAGGTAGAGGTGTATGAGAATGAGCCATCGGAGGAGGAAGAGGAGGGAGATGGATAGAAAACCAGATACTTAGGAGATGAACCCATCATGAAGCACAGGAGAGGCATCTTCCACTTCCATCCACTGCAGTGCATTTAAAAGAGGTTGGTGCTTCTTGTCCTAGAATCTCCAAGGGATGCTCCATTCCAGAAGATTAATGTGGGAGATTTCATTTTTGCAAAATAGTTATCTTAAGTAATTTTGTTTGCCGAAGTATGGAAAAATCACAGGTTTTCTTGCATAGAGAAGTTGAATTACAGCAGCCTTACACCCAGGTGGGAAAACAATGACTGCTTCAGCAAAAGCAACAAGGAATCTTGTGGCATCTTAAGGACTGAGATATCGATCATGGCACAATGCATCATATTATCACCTTAAAAAGTAGACCCAAGAACTAGTTTATAATATCCTCTTTATTTACAATTTACTAGTACCGTGTTGGGAGCTCCCTAAATTAGGGATTCATACACTATCTGGGCTACAAAGAGTTAGTTTTCTGAATTTCTTTGCTTCCATTTAGTGTTGTTTAGAGTTTTGCAATCTAGATATGGAATGCCTATCTAAATGCAGATTGACTAAGGCTTCTGGTCTCTCAGCTGGATTGCCAGTTTAGGCTAATTCCACTTGGAATTCTTATCTCAGACTCTCAACTATGAACTTGTCTTTTTTTGCTTGTCCATGTTTGCATTTTCTTTAGCATAAACCCAGCAAAAATGGCCAAGAATGAGTGGATCCACCTATCAATCGATCAATCAATCATAATAGCCCATCTTGGAATTGCGACTCTTGGTGGCAAGCACAGGATTAAAAAAAGAACAAAATAAGAGGAATGACACAATAATAAGGTATTGTTCTTATTTTGTGGTTTTACTTCTGTTGGTTTTTCACATGCTGCCTGAGGTCCGCCTAACCCAATCCATGCAACAGTCATACTAAAAAAAGTTATTTCAGTGAGATTTTCTTCATAAATGTATACAAGACTGCATTGCCAATGTTTTCTTTGAATTGGAAATATAAGTTAGAAATGCTTAGTAAGAAGGGGAAAAAAACTGAAAGTGGAATATGTCCTCCCCCCCTTTTTTCAAATTAAACTAGCCTTATTGTATCACAATGTTATAAAAATCTTAACCACTTTTTTTTTTTGCTAATATCTTAATTAAAAAAAAACAATGCACTGGAAGTGTAGCTTGGAAGTGTTTAATTAGGAAAATCACACATGGCTAAAACAGTGGGGATTTGAATATATTTCTACTTCAAATTAGCCTTATGATTTTGCAACAATACCATGCTCTTTCACTGAAGCAGCATTTGGCAGAAAATGTATTATTTTTAAAGTACTGTTAGAAAAAAAAATTAGTACAAGACTGATTTCAACATTATTCAGAGTTATGAAATGGTTCTCAGATGCTTCCACAAAGGGCTTTCTTTTGAAAGTACCATAGTTTCCTCGGAGGGAATCCTGAGGATAGCACTGTCCATGTATAGCTCTGTCGTTTTCCTACCACTTCTGCTTTTTTTCCTTATTGCCCAGAAGGAAGAAAGGGTGGAGCTGCTTTTTGACTGACAACATGGGGAATCACTCATAGGAAGCATCTATCATGGTCATGTTTTAAGCTTTGATAGGTTTACTTGCCCAAATGTCTTTGTTCCTGTCAAAAGGTGGTCAAAAACAGATGAGTAATGCCATGAACATCTAATTTTGGAAGACTGCCTTGACTTTCATCTTTCTCCCCATTCCCCAAGCCAGAATTGCTGCAGTGAAGCCAAAAAGATGGAAGATGGGCTAGGAGGGTATGGGAGGTGAAGAAGCCTGCTCAAGGGCTTTGCATAAGCTCCGAAACCGATCTGTGGAATCACACAAAACCATGTGGCTTTCAGAACCGAATTATTATTAATTTTTTCTCTGCCTCTGCTGTGATTTACTTCAAACCAGAGCAAAGCTGACATTTTCTTTGCAGTGCTGCCCCTCTGCTGGGCTTGTGAGCAATTCATTTCCCAACGCTCAGGACTCCTCCCACTCCCTGCTCCTAGACTTTTTCCCATTGGCCCCACTGCCATTGAAATGTCATTCCTTTTGGGAGTTTTTAAATGCAGTAAATGAATGGGGGCAAGGTGGCTTGGAAACCTTCCTTTTTCCAGCAGCTTTCCAGTTTGGAGATGGGAGTGAAATCTATTTTCCAGATTTATTTTCTGACAGTTTCTTTTTCCAAGGAATTGGGGTGAAGGGGTTTTTGTTACTCTGGATTTGGGGCTGCCCAGGGCCAGGGCTCTGATGGAACACGGCTCTTTGCATTTCCTTCTCAGCCAGCTGGAGGGACCCCTGACTGGTTCATGGTCTTTTCTATGTATTCTCACTCTTTTGAGGTTGACACAAGTGAAAATAATTACAAGCTGCTTTAGAGGGATCAAGAGTGCGTAAGTCAGCTAAATCTACGCCCACATAATAGAGCTGATAGTGTCTAAGAACACACAGGTGACCTCTCCCTCTATTTGAGAGCTATAAAACTCACGTGCAACATTTTGAATTGAACCTCCAGGACTGAACTAGTTATAAAATTGAAATAATTTGCTTGTTACTTCAAATCTCTACACACATTTAACTTGTAGAATTTCCCTGCTCCAACCCGTGGCCAATCACCGTTCCAAGGGTTCATCTGCAGTAGACCTGGATGCTTTGATACTTTTGAATTGTGCATCAGCACAGACAATGCTAGTCTGTCTATGTCATCTTTAGTGGTTTTAGCTCTTTATGAAGACATTTTAGTTCTTGGTTTGTATTCTTTTGAACTATTATTTTTCTTGGTTTGCATTTATTTTGGCTGTCTTTAATTATTGATGTCTGCAGATTTCTTATTGTGTTCTTAGGTTCTATGCAATTATTCTTCTGTTTTTAATGTAATGCCTAAGATTCTCTCTAGGTAAAAACACAACCCAAGATAAGACTTAACAATGCCTCCTCCCCCCCCCCAATTTGTCAGCTAATTTGTCCTTAGTTTCATTAATCAAATCCTGCCACTCTTACTCCATGGTTATTTTTAGAAAATGAAGACATCCAGGGATTGCAATATCCTTTAACATAAAAATCACGTTTAAGTTTCCTTGAGTTAAGTGGACTTTTTTAAAATGACCTGCCAACTTTCCGAATTACCCCTTCAAGGGCAAACTGAGAAGGTCTGAGTCACCTCACAGACTGCCAGTAATAAATCCAATGTTGGGGGAATACAGAACCATTGAACAGCTCCTTGTGGAGGGCACCATAAAAAAACCCCCCACAATAAATCATTCCTTATTGACCTTTATTCATGCTTGCTACAGAAGACACATCACTCTGAAAGATATGCCCCATTTTGAGGTGATGCAAATTTATAGGATACTTTATTAGAATGCATTTTTGTCACTTCTCTATAAAAGTGCAGAATTTCAAAGCTGGTGTAATGTATGTTAATATGAGGTCTGCATTTTAAGAGCAGTGACAAGGCCAGCTCTAGTGGTGTTCCATTTAAAGTCTTACATCTTAGGTAGCATCTTACATCTTACATTTTCATGTAGCAAAGTGAACATGAAAACATGGCATTTTATTCTAGCACCATAATTGTTACAACCAGGACAATGATTCTCTGAAGTTTCATCTCACCCCACCAAGACATGAGATAAAGACATTTATGAGATAAAGGGAGGAGCCATGCAGGATCAGACCAAGGGTCCATGTAGTTCTGCATTCTGGGACAAACAGGAGCCAATCAGATGCATTTGGGAACTTCACAAAGTCAACAAGGTACTAGCCCACTTTCACTGATCCCTATACATGAGAATTAACACCCCCACACACACACCATTAAATCTTTAGGCACTGTACATCCTTCAAAATCAATAGCCATTCTTTGAACCAATCTTGATGAATCTATCTACGCTCCTGTTAAAATCGTCTCAACTGGTGGTCATGACATATGATAGCAGTCATTTCTATAGATGGGATAACTAAGCTTAACAATCTAGACTAACAAGATCCCCCCCCCCTTTTATTCCATATATAGAAGTCTACTAGAATGTATCTTGTTTTTAATCCAGAGGGAGCAGATAAATTTAAGAGCTTCAGGGTGGGATATGCGGCATACAAATGCTGGCATCCAAAGAAGGGAAGCACTAGGCAATTTAGGAGGAGTAGCAAAGACCCCTTGCCACCTCTCCTTCTCAGCATGCCACCTTAGGCTATTGGCTCATTCAGTCTTCTAGTAAGATTGGCCCCGAAGGCCACCATCGTTCATTGTTGGTATCTAGAATTAGACAGCTTGGTCTAATTCTGTAGATCTCTTCACATAATCATCACCAGACGGGGAAGATGGCAGCTAAGTTAAAGAGTATTTCATTGTTAGAGTGATACCCCATCTTTCTCAAGGTAGCGTAGAGAGTGCTTTTTCCACACAACAACTCTGAGAGGTAGGTTGGGCTGAGAGAGAGAGAAAGAAAGAGACTGCTTGGCTCAAAGTCACCTGGTGAACTTGCATGATCAAGGGTGGACTTTAACCTGAGTCTTCCCAGATGAATCCAAAACCTGCAGTTGGCTCTAGTGGTATGGTTCCAACTTCCTGTGAGGACGTGGAAAAAGCAGTGTTGTAGAGCAGTTCAGCCTGCTATACACACATACAGAGTTTGTGTGATGTGTTGTGAGGCTCAGGAAAATTGGCTAAAGTATTCAGTTTCTTTCAAGAAGGGCAGCAATAAGAGTCTTAAAAGCCAACAGGAACTTGAAACCACAGATCCTGGGGAGGCTGTTAACTGTCTTTGATTGTGAATTCTGTATTGATTAAATTACTAGTTTCCTCTTGCCAATGTTTCTTGGGCCACCAAGTCACCTAACAGTATCTTTGAACTGGCTTATCTAATTTTTTAGTAGAGAAGCACAGCCAGATTCAGAAGCATTTATCTATATATCTGTCTCCCATATGTATGGCTTCCAGAGATTCTTTCATCCTCCAAAGATAATTTATAGATCTCAGGACCTACCCCATTTTAAGTCTGGCCCAGGACCACTGGATCATTTGTACACTGTGAGAATCATTTATTGCTTTGCATCCCTTTTATTCTTTCCAACCCTTGAAAAGAAATTACGTAGAGAGTTTCAGAATTCTATTCATCATTAGGACAAGTCTCTGAAAATGGAATGAACAGGGCCAAATTGGGTGTGGAGGGAGAAGTTGGCAAAGAAAGATTAAGTTAAAAAATGCTTCAGTTCAGTCCAGGACTGCAGGGGGAAAAAAATCCCCAATGCCATCCCCTAGGGGAAAGGCAAGTGCTTAGAATTTTGGTGATTGCTCCATTGCCTCCCTCTTGGTCCTAGGACCTACAGCAAAGCTATTGTTAAGGGGATGAAGAGAATTCCAGAAGCAGGGTTCAAAACAAAAGAAAACAAACAAAAATACCAGCATTCAAACAATGCCTCACCCCATCCCTGGCTGTTCTGTGTGGTATTTAAAGCATCTAAATGGTGAAAACTAAAGGGGGCTGCAAAGCTACCCAGATGTCACATCAGCAAGGCCCCATTCCTCTGCTCAGTGTATTACAACAGCAACAAAATAACAGTACAATACTATGATGGCTTAACTCGGTGGGGGTAAGGGTGCAGAGATGGAACCAGCAGCCAGGAAGAAGGACAAAGCAGCATTTCCAACCAGGGGAAATGGCCCATCATCTAAGTTCCACAGAGCTCCAGCTCCTCAACTGGAAACTGGATTCACTATTTTGGGTTGAACTGCAGCTGAGCTGAAAAATTAACTGGCTCAGCTGCTGAACACTGATGACATGAGGAGCATGAAGACCATTCAGAAGTGGTGCAATCGCCCTTGGGTGAAAATGCTAAAAGGACAGGTCTTATATCCTGGAAATCCTCTCCCAAATCCCCAAGAACACTCAAATGCCAAAGGAACAGCAGTGCTGCGATATCTCAAAATTATCTTTATTGCAGCATAAATTCCAGTCTCTACTATACTGGATACATAGATTTTCATAGGCATCTAATACAGGAAGATAATTTCCTATGGAACAGCTGTGCTGCAATCACCGGCTTGGGATCTAGAATGAATACTTTACACGAACGCTTTGTGTTTGGGTTTCCTGCTTTTCATTGAGGTGGTAACACCTGTGTTTCAACCAAACCATTTCAAACTTCAAGGTGCAGGTCCTGTATAGTTGTATGGAGTTCTATGCCAACACTTCCTTCTACATGGATACCTATGTATACCAGGTTACAACCCTTCTCTATAACTGGGAAGAACATTTGACAACATGAACCCTAACCTGTAGTTTTAAAGTGGGATGACTCCAGGCATACAATTTTAGTGAAAATGAGACCCAATAATTTGAAGCAAGAAAGATAAATCAGTAAAGGCTATATTTGAAGAACAAAATGCTGCCACTACTGCTTTCAAAGGCTTACCTTACTGAGCTACTAAGAGTTAACTTGGATAGGGTGGTGGGAGTGAAAAGAGGGGAGAGACTGCAACTGTGGTTGGTGGACAAGCTAACAAGTGCCCCTGGTAGAAAGGAGCATGGCCCTTCCTTCATCCGTACTAGAGTGCCTAAAATTAAAAAGAAAGAAAGGTGCATATATAGAAATTGTTTAAAACTGAGATAAGCAAAAATCGTGGGGGAGGTGAGGAAACAAGCCAAAGGATTTAAACCAGCTAGGAAGAAAAGTTGAGCATGGCATTCACTTGCCATATTCATTTACATTTTCTTCTTTTGGCTATATGTCTATAAGTTTCTCCAACATTTTGTTGGAATCACAGTAGTTCGGGACATCTTGAGGAATGCTCAATATTACTATTTACCATGATGCCCTCTGACTACACAGGGTAATGATATAATTCTTAAATTCACCCTGAGCTTCCTAAACATCAGGCACCAAAAAAAAAAAATTCTTTATGCCTCATATCCCCAAACAAGGATCCCCAGAAATGATTGCTGCCTTCAAAATGGTGGGTGCCACCGGTCAATCAAAGCCCCGTTCCATTTTAATGGACATTGTGTGCACTGCATGCATGTAAAAAGGGCCAGGCGTCAATCACAGACTGCTCACCAACTGGAAGCCAGTAATTATCACTAAGAATGCTTCTGCCCCAACAACAATTCATACTTGTATTGGGGTTGAAGAAAGAACCGTGTGAAACAAGATGCATATAATCCTGGCCTGACATACTGTTTAACAGAGCTGGACACGAATTTTGGCAAGCATTTCAATTTCCACCAGAGACGAGAATAGTAAATAGGTATATGTATGTATGTAAATATGTGTGTGTGTGTGTGTATGTGTGTGTATACACACAAGATAATTAGATAAAAAGCATGTACCTTAATGGTGTTCTAAACTCAAAAGGAGCTATCTCTGGATTAGTTCTTTAAATTAAAGGTGGAACTTCTGGGTTATCTTCAAAGCTCACAGCCACGTTCTTGGTGTCCACGACTTTGGGCTGTTGAAGCCTTAAAGGTCCTTGTCCAATCCAATCCTTTTTATGGACAATATTTGTCACATCAGGGAAGGAATACTTGGTAGGATCCACTTCCAACTTCTCCAGATCTTCATGTCTGCAAGAATAAGCAAACAAACAGGTGAAACAGAGGAAAGCTAATCTGCAAAGTAGAACAGAACAGATTTCAGTCGAAAAAAGCCTTCCAATATTTATTGCTATGGGCAGGATATGAAAGAGTTTGGCTATCAAGAGCTCCTTCAGAACTCCAAGCACAAGTTTAGATGTTCTCTAGTCAAGATGTTCTGCTGTTCAAACATCCTTAGGGTTTTAGAAATATATTCTGATGATTAAGTGGCTTCTTGTGAACTACTTGATAATATTAATCTCTGATTATCATTTTGCTCATTGCAAGTCTAGAAGATCTGTATGCAGCTGAATATTTCACTAAAGGCTCTACCCTGCCTTCTCTCCTAAGGGGCAAAACTTGCTACTGTTTAACAGTTCCTGGTTTTCTTTTCACCTTCTTAAGAAACTAACACTGATAAGATTGGTTGGCTTTTATTTAGTTAGACATCCTTCACAAGTCTAACTGGAAGCTCATCCTTAGTCCAGGTAAATAAATATAGCAAGAGAGTTAAAACAGGATGTACCCTTTAACTAGGAGAGAATTCTACAAATATTCACCCCAATAATTTTGGAAAGTGTCTTCAGATGTAATTAGCTAGCTTGGATCTTACAAGCTAATATTGTATCTCCTACCAAGACAGTGGAAAGAGATGTCTAATTTCTGAGTCTACTAATGCTGCTTAAAATGGGTTTTCAACAGCATGTAAGCTATGTTTGACGAAACTGGGGGAGCTGAGTAAGCAGAGACTGGAAGATGGAGAATTATAACTTTACGGTACAGTAAAGGTACCCACTTTCACTTCTTGACTTGCTAAAACATTACCATGGCAGATTATGTATGTAATATTACATTATGCTTGTTAAATTTATATTCCCATCTTGCATTCACAAAGCCATACCTTGGTCCAAGATTTTTAGCCTTGATAGTATGAGAGTTTGCTGGCAAACAACAAACAAATGAAAGCCGAACAAATCCTACTGAAACCACATTACAATGTATTTACTTCTGACACTGTCATCATAGGCATCTGGTGGGGTGGGGAGTTACAAAATGTGCCTCATGATAAAGCCCCTGCAACGTATGTAATTTGACACCAAGTACATGAGGACAGGATTTGTGTCACAGTGGCCTGGGTGTGTGCTGTCTTTCCATTATCCAGGCTAGCAGTGGATGCTGGTCCCTGCCACACTGATGTTTAGCCAGTGCTACCAAGAGAGCCTCTATGCTCCGTAAGGTATGAAACATTAGGAAAAGGAATGGGACACAGAAGGAAAAGGTGGAGGGAAGGGAAAGGAACAAGGAGTTTTTCAACCTTTTTCCTTTCCTTACTTTGTCCACCCAAAACTTTACCCCCTCCCCAAAAGTGTTTTTTCCCTTGCAAGCAGAAAGGTATGGACTGTGGCCTCTATGAGAAAGTGGGAAGGGGAAAAACCCTACAGAGAGCCATTTTGAACAAGCAAATAGTGGGAAGATACTGGGCTAAGCAGCCACACGTGTTCTCTTTAAAACACAACTACTTTTTCCATCGTTCAAAGGTTTGGCCCAACGCTAACTTGGTCTTTTATACGTTTTTATTCACTGAACAGCATCTTGAAGGAACACGTGCTTTTAACACTCTATTTACTGCACATTTATTGGAACTATCTACCATTTCCAATATGAAATGCCCAAAACATAGCTTATCTTAACAAGCATATACATTGGTTGCTATTTAAATGGAATTGTGTTCCCAGCAGCTTTTGCACATTTCTGTTTACTTGGATGATTTTTTGTTGAGTGCTGACCCATCAACCCACACAATCATTATGAAATCGTCGTCTCAATAGAGTTCTTCTTTCAACCCAAAATTAAGTCATTATTTCACTAGGTAACAAGCACTATTCCAGGATCAGTAAATCAACGGACATAACATATATTGGGGGCTTTCTGTATAGTATATGAAACTATGATATGCAAAAGCATGTCATAGTGTACACCGATACAGCACCATTCCTGCATGATCAACCTGCTGTGCAACTGATAAGAATGGGACTATTTAGTTAAATTGGATAAAACACATGAATTAAATCTCATAGTTCAGCATTGTCTTATTACAGCAGCACTCTAAGGGAGGTGAAGGAGCTGTCCAGCAATGTCAGTAGTTAGTGGGCCTAATATTGGGCAGATCACTAGACAACTAGACAAAGAGCAATTCTATGGAGGATGATGCATCAGCTCCTACCAGATACCACCTACAATTCCAGGAGAGGACAGTATTTTGGACGCTGGGACTGCCATTAACATCTATGCAGGAAGGGCCACAATCTTTGCACCAACAATGGACGGCCTAGCTTAGGTCTTACAGTGCAGCTTTGGCATACCTCCTGCCTCAAAATGATTGGAAACTGAGCCCCAAATGCTGGGGTTTGGGAGGCCATGCGCAGTCCTAGGACTTCAGGTAGCCCATTCCTGTTCTATACCAAAGGACATTGTTTAGTAGAAGTGACCACATGGAAAGCACCAAGAGGAACACAATCTAGGGGTTTTTTTTCCTTACATTGCTATAATCTAAAACTGGGGGGGGGGAAATTGAAAAGGAATTAGGGAAGGATCAATGTGCTTTGCTCTTCTTGGCTTATTTCTTGCTCTCTCTCTTAAGCAAACAGCAAAGAGACTGTTCCGGGTCAGCTACTGCACTTGAACTTGGGCTAAACACCTTTCCGTTGGCCCAGAATTGGAAAGCTGGCAGTTTCCCATCACAGAGACCTGCCAAGGTCAAATTCTTAACTGCATGGTGACCATCTGCCAAAAGGTTTTCTAATTGCCTGATTAGAGGAGGGCATGAAAATCAGTAATATCTATGGGATTTATATCAGTGGTGTACAATTCTCGTTGCAACTGGCACAGTACCACCATGGGAGTTAGGGACAAAGACAAGACGCGTGTTTAGTTGAACTCACACAATTCATAGACATTATTTCTGTTGCAAGAAAACACCCCAAAGAAGAGGGGAAGCCTGATCAGCCATCAGAATGAGAGCATAGCAGGGAAAGCACCTTTCTTTGCCTCTCTCTTCCAACAAAAAGTGTCTTTGCGAACGTGTTACTTACTTTAAAAAAACCCTCCAAATATCAGTGCATTTAAATGCAAGGAGCACCTTCAGAGACAATTTCTTTTTTTGGGTGGGAGGAAGGGAGAGATGGCCAGGAGGAGAAGAAAAGCATACCTTTTTATTTTTATCTCCACCCACCTAGTCAGGAGGATGCTCAGGCTTTCCCAGAGCTGCTATTAACATAACGCTAGCTGAATTCATGCAATTAACATAACAACTGGTTTGGCCTTTAGGGAGAAGATATAGGCTCAAAAGGTTTGAGGGGCATCCATTTTTAAAGCTCCATGGCTAGATCTTGCATGCTATTAAACTCTTTAATAATGTGGTTTGGCAATTACAGAAAAATGCTCTACAAATGGCCATTCCTGAAAGGTAATTAACTGCTGTCTTCTCAACTCTTTGCAAAAAGAGTGTTATGACTCTGAATTAGATTATTAAGTCTTTTTGGGTGGGCTTCAAAGACTCTTACTCAACCATCTTACTGTTGCCACTTAAAATGCCATTTAATATTTCAGAATAATCCTGGCCACAAGTTTCTCTAAGGAGAAAAAGAGATGATTTACTTAAAACATACCATGTAGAGGGCACTGTCAGCAATGGAATGGTAGCTGGTCTTCCCATGAAGTACTGTTCTGGTTCATCAAAAGATGGAACCCACTGGAAATGGTTAACATGCTGCTTGGAGATGTTTTGGACTCAATGGCATAGAAATACCAGTAATCAATTAAAGAAGTCAGCTCTTAAGGATTCTTCCTGAACTTTAGGAAATATTAATTGCAGTCCTGACCTCAAAAGGTCATCAACCCTTTCACAATTTTTCAAAGAGGAACACAAAAATTGCAACCCACAGGGATGCCATGCAGCCCATTAGCCTCCCTTTTGCAGTCTTAAAGGAGGCAGTGCCAAAGTCTTTAGCTCTTTCTTGGCATTTTTTGAAGTTTGGGGAGAAGGTTCAAGAAGGTAAATGGGTGTCTCAGCCTTTGAAATCACCACAAACTGCTTTTAAAGGAAAGGACTATCACTGTGCAATGAAGAAACTATGGTTTAAATCTGATCAATGAGGAGTATGAGAACTGCTTCAGATTGTTACAGATCTTTGCTCATCCCACTGAAAGGAAAACATATAAGTTCCTTTCTATGACATTTTGCAGATGCTACATTGCATCCTGTCCAATTCAGATGACGTTTTTTAAAAAAACAAGGGTCTTACCATCTACCTATCACATTTAACTGGTTCACTAAACTTGCGTAACAAATTTACTAGCTCCATATCCTGCCTTTCCTCCAGGAGCAACTAACATGGGAATCTCTCTTCATTTTATCCCCACAGTAATTCTATTTACTTGTTATTCAAATTTATATAGCTGCCCAATTCATACATATGACTCTGGGTGGCTTACAAACAATTAAAACAAACATAAAAACAACAAAAAAGAACAACACAATTAAGGAAAAAAAATACAAAAGCAAATTAAAAAATCATAAAATATATAAAACTTACAGCTGAGGCAATCCCATTCATCAAAACATCAGTAAAGCCATTGCACCAGCTCCATCACATTCCAGGGTCCCCATGCAGGAAGGTAAAACCATGGTTTTAGGGCCTTGCGAAAAGCCAGTACGTTTGGGGTCAATTTGATATCCCAGTGAATGATATTCCACAGGGCAGGTGCCATGGCAGAAAAGGCTGTCTTCCTGGGTCCCTCCAGACAACACTTCCTGGCTGACAGGACCTGCAACATGCCCCTCCTACCAGACCTGATGGGACGGGCAGATGTAACTGAGGAGAGGTGGTCCCTCAAATAACCCAGTCCCATGCCATGTAAGGCTTTATAGGTCATTACCACCACCTCTAGAGTGTGGACTGGGCTGAGAGAAAGTCACTGGCCCAAAGTCATCCCATGAGTTTCCATGGCTGACAGTAGATTTGATTCTGGTTCATTTATAATGAGTTATTTAAGGTGGAATCTCTTTGAATGATTGATTTCTTTCCACCTGGGCTAAGTTGCCATTTATGAGATAAGCTGTCAGCTGACTTGCCCATCATCTCTTGATTGTTTATATCAGCTCTTTCTTCCATTCCTTTCCCAGCCACCCCTCATTCTCTCATAGATTCCTCCTCAAAAGGCACCCTCTTGCATAATGTTCATATCCAACTTTTTGCTTGCTCAGAAGGTGACCTGTCTTACTGCTTATATTAGGTTCTGTTATGGTTCATTGTGGCCAGAACATGATGATTATGCTCTTCAGCAGATGACATAAGAGTGCTGGCTAAGCTTCCAGCTCTGGGCAAATGAAAAATACTGATTAAGTCTGCAAAGGACTAAGAATGGAACAAATAGTATTACTGCTGCAGATCAAAAATTGTGAGGCAAGAAAGAGATGCAAACAGAAAAAAAAAAATGAACCTAGAACACCTATGTCCTTGAACCCAAAGCTATCATTGGATTACATGAAGACCATTCACATAACCTAATCATCTTCAGAAAACCGAATCCAGGACTGATATCAGTACTGTATGTACATTTGGGGTTCATTATGCTACTCCATTTGCAGTGCTGGAATAGGTAAATCAGACCGAGGAAAGTATGATAGGTGCTTTAGGCCACACGTCTTCAAAGCAAGGCGAGGAAAACCTGGCAATTACCATATGAGCCCCTGATGCAGAGGGATCATCTCCAGGAGTTAAGCAGATCCTCAGCAGCAACAAGGCCTTCTTTAGGTTGGACCTTCTTCCTGAAAGGTCATTTACTTGCTTTCCAGTTCTCACCATTTGGTTAAAATGACTGGATTCCCCTGGACTTTTCAGAAAAGATGTTTATGGTTGCTTCGTTTCCAGTTTTAGATCACTAGTTTTTCTTGGTTTTATTGATGCTAGACACATGCTCTGTTTTTGCTTCATATTGTTCTGCAACTTTTGACTGCAAAGTGCCGGAAAGCCTACAACAGGGACCTGAGTCTCTTTTCTTCTCTGCCCCTCCAAAACACCTTGAGTTGGGCTGGATCTTTCCTGCATTCTGGGGAAAGGGGACCACTAGGTCCCTGGCTGACTCTATAACCAGATACTCTAGGCCGGCCTTCAACCTGATAACCTCTAGATGTATTGGGACTACAATTCCCAGAATCCAAAAGTGCTAGGGAATTCCTGGAAGCTTGGCATTCAGACAAATCAGTCATCACTGCACACATAGAGATAAACCTTATTTACGTACCGTTCAAATGATGCAATCAAAAGCCTAGGAAGGAAACAAACAGCCTAGAACACATACACACACACACACACTCCCCCAGATAAGTAGGAAACAGCACCAAATAAACAATCAGGGAAGAAACAATACCGTAATCCAGGAACCACCAAGGAAAAACTGCACCCCAACCAAGACAGGCAGGGCAAGCTACTATTAATAAATAGCCAGCAAACCCCATTCTCCCTCTCCCTGATGATGTTACCTAGCCTGGTAAAGAAATGTCTGCAAGAAAAAAAACAAGCTCAGAGAACACCACGAACCCAATAATTCAACCTTGAGCTACCTCTATTCTCTCCTATTGGTCCCAGAATCTCCCGGCCCTCTGTCATGTGGGGTAGTTTCCTGCAATGGACGAGATGCTGTGAGACTGCAAAATGTCCACAAGACACAGCTGTCTGGCTGAAAGATGATGATTACAAAACCTTGCTACAGAGCCTGCTGCAAAACTGCACACAAAACCTGGATCCCCTTTCCACTTTTCATTCAAGCTTGAATTTTCTGCCTCACTGCCAGTTCTGAGCAATCTACTAGAACTGTTAAGTCTTCTCACATCAGCAATTCTAAAATGTGAGAGGTACATGTACACGTACAAACACACACACACACACACACACACACACATTTCTCAAGCCCTTGGAACTTCAGAAAATGTTTTTCTTCTTTGTGCCAAATAGGAGAGGGTGGGGGTGGGCAACACTGAGAGAGTTTCAAGAAACAAACATTTAGATCCCAGATTTACAAGTAAACTGATTCTTATTCTGCTTCAAGAAAATAAGATTGAAACTCTTAATTTTTCCTCTTGTTCCCATGCACACTTAACATCTTTGAAATAGATTCCTTTGATAATTGGTTCTGCTTATTTTGCAACATTCCTGCAGGGATTCCCCCCCCCCCCCGTATGTGGGTTCCGCCCCTCCATGAGAAATACAAGGAACTTTCTGCAGATCCGTATTGTGGCCACCCCCAACTCCACCATCTTCTGCCCCATGGGAAGTTTGCTGAAAATCTCTTTATGACTAACAGTGTCACCAAGCAGCACATTTGAGGGTTAAGAGAGTTCATTTGTTACCTGTTGGAAATGTACTATAAATGTGCTAGCTTCCCTCTTTTTCTCTTCCCCCCAAATAGTGAGAATTGTTAGAAGTATGTTCTTCATTTAACTCTGAGACCGTGAAGGAATAGTAATTATAAAGAATGTTGAAATATCTTCCCACCACTTGAACTGTTTTCCCCCCAATATCTTCTCTTTAATGCTTTCCAACTCTTCTTTGCCCCCATCTCCGCTCCAATTTAGAGGTTGCTCAGTTTTCCTAGGGAAGCTGCCCAGTGTTACATAATAAAAATGTGAGTGATTGCCGAATTCATGCAATTAAAGTAACATCTAGCTTGGTTTTTAGTGAGTCAAGGAGAAGCTCATTTTTTTTTTTTTATCTCTGTAGCTAGGTCTGGTATGCTATTAAGCTGTTTAATAAAGTGAATTTAATATTACGGAAAATGTTCTACAAATTATCATTCCAGGAAAGTAATTAACTGCTGTCTCCCTGACACATTTGCAAAAACTGTATTGTAACTCTGAATTAGCTTATTAATCACTCTTCCCTTTAGTGCTCTCAACTCCTTATTTGTTTGTTTGTTATTCTGGAGCCCAGCAGATAATAATGCTACACTGTTAATATGAAGACGAGAGCAATTTGTTGCATATGTAACAACAAACCAATAGGGAACCAATATTCAAAATTAGGAATACAGAAAGGTTTTTGGTCCAGCATATCCAATATTCTGGCTAGTGGCAACTCCCCACTAGTTGAAGGTGCAAACAATCACACCTAGGAGTTATCTATGATGCCAGCTGGGACCCTGAATATCATCCCTAATATTAGACCATGCCAACACCATGTCCAGAGCATTTGTTTAATAGGCCCCTATGGAACTGTCCTCTGCAGATTATGGGATGCTGTAAAATTCCACACAAGTGACAATCTTCCATCAAAACTACAGTGGGATATTTAAATGAAGCCTTCTACTAAGACTGTGCTCTTTGGTTCTAATTTATTCAGCATTCTTAACACTTCAAAGTACATTATAACCACTCTGATTCATTCTTACATCAAGCAAAATTGTTTCCATTAAATTAGAGTTGTCAAAAGAACTTTAAAGGGTTACAATTAGCACAAGCAGAATTCATCTATACATGCAAAAAGCATGTTCCTATACAGAACCTTTAATATTTTTAGACTACTTTTCCTTTTCACAATTTTGCAAAAAGAACTGGGAGGAAAGAGAGCACCAAGGGGACTGGATACAAGAATATTAAAATACATCTGAAATAACACAGCAACCATTAGTCCACCTTACAGCAAGTTAGTTTAGCTCGCAGGGATCAGCCAAGCAGCTCCCACATGTGATGCCCCTGGGTAACTCCCACTGATTCCTATAAATGGTCAAGCATTAAAAATGGCCCAAATCACACAAGATGGCTAAAACTAGAAGAATCGCTCACATGAGATTTTGTGAGATTCTACCTACTTTGTATAACTTAAAAAATATGTGTTGTTATATTTGGCATCCAGGGCACTGCATGGAATCAAAGAGTGGCTATCACTTGGAAAAGATGCAGAAGATGTGTGGCATTCGTTAGCCTGTTTCAACCGTAATGATTTTTTTGTTTGTTTCATGTGGAGTTTTTACAGTGCTGAAAGCCTTGACTCCCCCCATGGGTACTGTGTTGCCAACCCTGACCTAGCATGTTGCAGACAGCCCTTTCCAGAAAGCTTCAGCATTGGCTAGAAGAGAGGGAATTGGGACTTGTAATCAACAACAAGGTGAAGAAACAGTTTTACAATGTGTATAAAATTCTCTGCTTCAGTGGCTGAGTTAAGAAAGCTTTTACAACTGTAGGAAAGGAAAACAGTTTTCCTACAGTTGTTAAGAACTTTCTTAACTCAGCCACTGAAGCAGAGGATTTTACAACATTCCCAATGGACGAACTATTAGTCAGCACTCTTCAGGTAAGGCTTGGCTTCACAACAACCAACATCACAATTATTGCTCCTCCTCACAACTGCATTATATTGAGCATATTTGCCAATAATTAATCTATTTTCAGCCTGTATAAAATTGAGGTGCTAAAGGGGGGAAAAATCACAACAATTACCTTCTTATATTTTGTTGCAGTTTCCTGGGATCAAATGTTTTCTCAGAAGTGGATGTTTTTTGGCTAGTCACTACAACATCTTTAGCCTGGGGAAAAATAACAGTTGGTTTCCTTATTTTGTTGCAGCTTTTAGCAAAATGGGGGAAAATGGAAATACAAATGTTTTACTTAATGTTTCAGTCCATATTATTTGAATAATACATTTTTAAGGCTTGGAAAACAAACACCTAAAAGAATATTTGAATGAACTAAGTATTGGAAACTATTCCCCATCTCCACCTATAGGTATATTTGCATTTCTTACATATAATATATATTGATTCCAAAAGAATTATTCTCAAATTGTCTATTAAAATATATAAAATGTCATCTAGCCAAAATTAAACCCATCCGAGAGGCACATATTTCAGTCAGACGTTCATAGAAATCCTCAGCTCTTTTCTATTTCAAATCTTCACAGAGATTTGAATTCCTCTATTTTGGCTGAAAAAAACTTTATAATGAAGACTTAAACTAAAATGATCCAAGGCTGGGTTGTTATATCTGATACAACCCCCCCCAGATCTAGACTACAAACTAAGTAATCGTTCCCAGAAGTGCTAAAGAACTGAACTGAATATTCATGAACTTATAGAATATCCATGTCTGATAATAAAAAGAAATAATTTTAGGATAGAAATTGTGAGTAAGAGTGTATGTTTTTGTCTTTACAAGTGTACATGCACACATATACAGAAGCATACACACAAAAATAAATGACAAGAGTTTTTTTAGAGTTCAGTGGCCATTCATTTCTAAATACTTTGCTTATTAAGTAATCTATAATTAATTTGTTTGGGACTGGACAAATGAAAGGAAGCACACATTGGCTCTGTCCATCCATCCATCCATCCATCCATCCATCCATCCATCCGAGAATTAAGGGCAAAGGGAAAACCAGATTTACCCTAACCATCAACTAGAATGGAGTTGGCTACCATGAGATTTCTTCTCATTTCCCTGCTAGGCAGGACACTATTGTCAATTGTCCTAGGACAGCAGAACAGAGGGAAGTATATTTTGATGGATGCCAGTCAAGAATCCAAGATCATTATAGGTTCATCCATTAGCCAGAGTAGACACAGCAGGCTTGTTCTCTACCTTTCCTTCCTATCAGAAAGAACCTTTCCCTCCCATTTTCACTGGTCATCTGAGCCAAAGAGAAGAACTAAAAACTGCTCACTTATATGTGCAGTGTGCTTTATTTTGTATCTATTACAAAATGCCCTGAAAATAATTCAGGTAAAAAATGGAGCATCAATTTCTAAAACAAAAGAAATACATAAATAGATGCATTATGATTAAAATCTCCTTAGAAAGGTCCCCCCCCCATTTTTTACTTATTTTCTATTAGTAATCTGAACATATGGCACCACAAAAGAAAGAAAACTGAACAAAACTGTACAGTGTGGTGTGAGCATTTTCTCAAAATGGCAGGGTACAATTTTTGTCTAGATTCTTCAGTTTCTTGTTTGGCTGACCTTTACAAACTTTTTTTTCCTATTGAAATCAACAGGAAGTTGACTTTTCCAATGGATTGGCAATCAACACATTCATCCAATGAACAGTTCAATAGATCCCAATTACAACTCAGCTCTTAAAATAATGTTAAAATGGGTTTCAGTCATTACTTTGATCTTATTGAACAAGCCATTCAGATGTAATCAATAAAAAGCTGAGTTAATAAAGCAGCGTAAGAAACTATTCCAATACCCTGTTTTCTGCCTGGTCAAACAGATGCTTACAAGAAGGGCACCAATACAGCATTGGCTTTGTGATTACCTATAATGGCATATCACCCTGCACAAATTTTGAAAACTTTTTTTGATTTGCTGAATGATGAAAAGTGTCTAGTTCTATGTGACTAAAACCTTTTGCTGCCTTTTTGACTTCCTCTGGGACAGGAAAGAATATTAATTTTCAGGCTTAACAAAAGTGTGTCTGGAAACATAAAGAGCTTTCATTTAACTGATATAGTAATTTATTCTCTCTATAATCTCTGGTACCACAAAGTCACCAGAAAGGCAAGAAATACAATTTTAAACCCAAAGAAACAAGAACTGGAAACTGAAAATATGGAGAAATACAGATTTTTGCATAATGAAGGATGGGATCTTGTGCTGAGGTCAAAGAACTCTCAGAGAGGAGAGGCTTGAGTGAAAATGACAGGTTAAAGAGTAAAAGTCTTGTGTGTGTGTGTATGTCTGTGTGTGTGTGTATATGTATGTATGTGTCTGTGTGTGTGTCTGTGTGTGTATGTATGTGTCTGTGTGTGTGTATGTATGTGTATATATATGTCATATATATATATATCATATATACACACACACACACACACATATATATATACACACACACACACACACATATACACATACACACACACACGCACACATATATATATTTATATATATATATATATGACATCTTCCCTAAGCTGGCATCCTCCAGATTTATCGATATCTTATATATATATATTGTATACCGCCTAGAGTCGCTTGGATAAAGGGAGATGGATGGCTAATAAATTGAGTAAATAAATAAATATGAGATGTCATATATATCAATATCTATATTTATATCGATATATCATATATATACATATACAGTGGAACCTCGGGTTACGAACGCTTCTGTTCACGAACTTTTCGGGTGATGACCAGCTCCGGCCGCAAAATTTTGCTTCGGTTCGCGAACTCCGCCTCGGGTTACGAACAGGATCCGCGGCCATTTTCCCTCCCATGACCCGGTCCGCAGCCATTTTTCCGCCCCTGACACGTGGTCCGCGGCCATTTTTCCACCCCTGACACGTGATCCGTGGCCATTTTTCCGCCCCTGACACGTGATCCGCGGCCATTTTCCACCCCTGACACGTGGTCGTAGGGAGGGGGACTCTCCCTCCAAGCAATAGCCGCCTCCCTGTCCTCCACGCCAGAACGGATTAACAGTAATTACATTGAACCTTATGGGAAAATTTGCTTCGGGTCGCGACCAGAGTCACGGAATGAATTAAGTTCGTAAACCGAGGTTCCACTGTACATATGAGTTCCCACAAGGGAACAGCACCATCCAACTACCGGCTAATAACCTGCCTCCCCACAACATGGAAAGTCCTATCAGGCTTCATAGCTGCCAAGCTACAGGACCACATGGGCCAGTACATGAGCACATTTCAGAAGGCCATTGGGAACAATACCAGAGGCTCAGAACACCAGTGGCTCATGGATACAGCAGTTGCCCAAGACTCAAGGTCTAGACAGACCAATATGAGCACAGCCTGGATTGACTACAGGAAGGCCTACGATTCAATACCACGCACATGGATCTGTGAATGCCTGGCACTATACTAAGTCAACAGGACACTAAGGACCATCCTCAAGAACTCAATGGGACTGTGAAGGACAACACTGGAAGTCAACTCAAGATGGCTCACACAAGTGGCCATCGAGTGCGGCATATAGCAAGGTGATGCACTGTCCCCACTGCTGTTCTACATAGGCTTGAACCCCCAGATAATCATAATCAGCCAGATAATCCCAAGGACTAGATACAGATACAAGTTCAAGAATGGAACTACCATCAGCCGTCTCCTCTACTTGGATGACATCAAGCTGTATGCTAGGAGTAAACGAGACATTGACTTACTGATCCACCTGACATGGATCTACAGTGAGGACATTGGGATGTCATTCACACTGGAGAAGTGTGGCAGGATGACAGTAAAGAGAGGGAAGGTAGTTAAGACTGATGGAGTGGAACTACCAGTGGGCCACAGAGCAGACATAGAGACCAGCTATAAGTACCTTGGTATCCCACAGTCACATGGGAACCACAATGAGGAGGCAAGGAAGACAGCAACTTCCAAGTACCACCAAAGGATAAGACATGTCCTGAAGAGCCAGCTCAATGGGAAGAACAAGATCCATGCCATCAACATGTACACCTTGCTAGTCATCAGATACCCTGCCAGTATACTGAGCTGGCCAAAGGAGGACATGGAAGCTGCCAATGCTGAAGACCTGGAAGTTCCTCACAATTTATGGAGGTTTCCACCCCAAATCCAACACCCAGAGACTGTATACCAGCTGGAAAGAGGGCGGGCGGGGTCTGGTGAGTGTCAAAGCCATTGTCCTGGATGAAACCCAGAGCTTCCAGGAGTACATCAGTAAGACTGCACCCAAAGATGAGTTGCTGAGAGAATGCCTGAGGTAGCAGCTGACATGGGAAGAAGTTCAAGCAGAAGAAGTGCCATGGCAAGACAAGCCCCTGCATGGGAGGTACTATCAACAGATAGCTGAGGTGGCTGATATTAGGAAATCCTACCAGTGGCTGGAAAGGGCTGGACTAAAAGACAGCACTGAGGCACTGATCATAGCAGCACAAGAACAGGCACTAAGCACCAGATCCATAGAAGCAGGGGTCTACCACACTAGACAGGACCCAAGGTGCAGACTGTGCAGAGGTGCCTCAGAGACAGCCCAACACAGAGTGGCAGGTTGTAAGATGCAGGCAGGAACAGCATACACTGGACGGCACAACCAAATAGCTGGCTTTGTGTACAGGAACATCTGCACAGTGTATGGGCTAGGCCCTCCCAAGTCCAGATGGGAGATTCCACAGAAGATCCTGGAGAATAACAGGACTAAGATCCTGTGGGACTTCCTGATCCAGACGGACAGGCAGGTACTGTCCAGTCAACCAGACATCGTGGTAGTAGACAAGAACCAGAAGACAGCGGTGGTGATGGGACAGCAACATCAGGAAGAAGGAGTATGAGAAGCTGGAGAAGTACCAGGGCCTAAAAGAAGAACTAGAGAGGATGGGGAAAGTAAAGGCCAAAGTGGTGCCAGTGATGGTAGCAGTACTCGGGGCTATGACTCCTAAGCTGGGAGGGTGGTTCCAACAGTTCCCAGGAACGACTTCAGAGCTCTCTTTTCCAGAAGAGTGCAGTGCTAGGAACAGCTAAGGTACTGCACAGAACCCTCAAACTCCCAGGGCTCTGGTAGAGGACCCGAGATTGAGGAAGATGCATACCACCCATAGGGGTGAGAGGGGATTTTTTTTATAAATATATGGTTGAATTTTATATACTTTTTATATACTTTTAAACAGAGCTGTTAGCCTTTTTGAAAAACCAGCACAATGCAAAGACAGCATATTATTTTTAAAAAGCAAATATATGGGGCAGCGTTTCCTGTATTTTTTTTTAAAGATCTGGATCAATAAACTACTTGGATTGACCACATTCTCTATTTGGATTGGATACAACTTGATGACTGAACAACAACAACAATTGACCACATTCTCTATTTGGATACCTGTATACGAGGATCCTTATTTTCAACTTGTTGGCTTTCTTGGCTACCCGCTGTATTCTCAGGAATCTTCTCAAGCACCAGAGTTCAAAAGAGCCAATAGTCTTGCTATCCAGTTTCTTCAAGGTCCAACTTTGGCTTCATTCCATAGAGTATCACAGGTAGAATCATTGTCTGCAGAATTCTGATTTTTCTAGGTATAGATACATCATGGCATCTGAATAGCTCTTCTAAGACTTTCACTGCTACTCTACCAAGGGCTAGTGGCATATTTCTTGCCTGCTTGTTCATTTATTGATCCTAAAAGAGAAAAGTTACCTACTACTTTGACAATTTTAAGGGTGGTTCCTGTTCCTGTTGTGATTAGTTTGGTCTTCTTTATATTTAATATTAGTCCCATTTTTAAATGGTGGTCCTTAACTTTCATTGGCAGAGGTTGCATGTTATTCACATTTTGAGCTATTACAGTAGTACAAGTAGTCCTGGTTTAGTGACCACAGTTGGGACCTGCAACTTGATCATTAAATGAAGCAGTCACTAAGTGAAACTGTGCCTGCGCTTATGATCTTACTTCAGCTTTCCTTTGCTTTACAGACCTGTGAAGGTCGTAAATATGAGGACTGGTCACAAAGTTACTTTTTCATCACAGTTGTAACTGAATGGTTGCTAAACGAGGCAGTCGCTAAATGAGGACTATCTATATCATTATCATAGGGCAGGTTATTGATGTTTGTTCCTTCAGTTTTAAAACCATGCTCATCTTCTTCCAATCTAGCTTCCCTCAATATATATTCAGCATGTAGGTTGCATAAATAAGGGGAGAGTATACATTCTTGGCTACTCCTTGTCAGCATGGAACAAGTGTGTTCTGCCATGTTTCTGCCCTGTGTATAAGTTTTGCATGAGGATAAAAAGATGTTCTGGGATTCCCATTTTCCTAAGGACATTTCACAGCTTGACATGGCTGACACAATCAAAGGCCTTTCTTACTGAAGCATATATTGATTTATTTTTGGTATTCTTTGACCTTCTCAATTATCCAGCATGCATCAGTAATAACGTCTCTTATTCCTTGGCTTTTCTGTAGGAGTAAGACTGTGCTAGAAATCATAATGTCCAGATTAAAATCTCACCCCTGTTAAAAATTCAGCTGATTTTGCAAAGCAGCCTCTCTGCCTATTTTTTTTCCATTTTAACATCATCCCTTTTGAACACTAAGCTCAACTGTAAGTTCAACAAGCTTGTAGTAAAAATGGGACCACAAGAATGTAGAAGAAAATACCAGCATGCTTGGGGGAGTCTAGATTGAAAGCACAAAAAAAAAACCTTTAATAATTAAGCTGGCCACAAATGGCCTTTCAAAACACTCCTTAAAATGGGCAGAAAAAACCACATTGACAATTTCTTCCCTGGAAGGAGAAATTCTTCAGTGATTTCTCAAAGGCAAAGCCCCATGAGAGTTGTTCCCTCACAAAACCTCCCCTTGGGATTTATGCATTTGGCATATTTTCTGGGTGGAAAACAATACATGTACCCCATGATAGTACAGAAAAAATGGAATAAGCTTCCTTCTACATGTGAAAAGAATATAAATCAACAACTATTTTAATATTCAATTCATTTGTCACAAATCTTTAAAATATCTGCAAGGATTCTAAAAGTTCACAACCATTTCCAAAAGTGCTATTCTGAAACTAATAGACACAGATTTTAAATGAAATTTGTTTTGGAGAAGTGGATGTTGCTCAAATGAATAAAATTCAGGCACGGTTCCAGCCATTGATGAGGCTGCAAACCTGTCATTGCAGATGCACTATCTGAATTAATAAGAGACCTAGCAAGACAAAACAGATGGTGAAAACTGAAGGAAATTGGCTACATGTAATTTGGATATGGAATCACATTTCTGAAAATGTTCAAGAACAAATTCAAAAAAAGGAAGGAAGGAAGGAAGGAAGGAAGGAAGGAAGGAAGGAAGGAAGGAAGGAAGGAAGGAAGGAAGGAAGGAAGGAAGGAAGGAGCAGCAAAGGAGCACACAATGCTATAATATCTTCTGTCAGCACGGGGGGGGGGGGAGGGGAGCAATCTAAGGCCCCCAGGCAGCACGGGGCCTCCTGCTGCTTTTTTCCATGCCCAGAGCCCTCGCCAACTACAATGACCCAAAACCAAAATCAATGGTAGGTTTTCTAGCATTTTCAGATAGGAAACATGAAAACTGTACAGTAAACCCTAAAACAGACTTAACACAATTAAAAAAACACCTCTCCCCTACTAGAGAAAAAAACCCTGTTAAGGGCAGCCCTGGTCATCAAAAGATAGCCAATACTGGAGTTTTCACATGCTAGCAAGGTTATGCTCAAAATCCTACAAGCTAGGCTTCAGCAATACATGAACCGAGAACTACCGGATGTACAAGCTGGGTTTCGAAGAGGCAGAGGAACTAGAGACCAAATTGCCAACATTCGCTGGATCATGGAGAAAGCACGAGAGTTCCAGAAAAATATCTACTTCTGCTTCATTGACTATGCAAAAGCCTTTGATTGTGTGGATCACAACAAACTGTGGCAAATTCTTAAAGAGATGGGAGTACCAGACCACCTTACCTGTCTCCTGAGAAATCTGTATGCGGGCCAAGAAGCAACAGTTAGAACCGGTCATGGAACAACCGATTGGTTCAAAATAGGGAAAGGTGTACGACAAGGCTGTATACTGTCACCCTGCTTATTTAACCTATATGCAGAGTACATCATGAGAAATGCCAGGCTGGAAGAATCACAAGCCGGAATTAAGATTGCAGGGAGAATCATCAACAACCTCAGATATGCAGACGATACCACCCTCATGGCAGAAAGTGAAGAAGAACTAAAGAGCCTCTTGATGAGGGTGAAAGAGGAGAGTGCAAAAGCTGGCTTGAAACTCAACATTAAAAAAACTAAGATCATGGCATCTGGACCCATCAATTCCTGGCAAATAGAAGGGGTAGAAATGGAAGCAGTAACAGACTTCATTTATCTGGGCTCCAAGATCACCGCAGACGGAGACTGCAGCCATGAAATTAAAAGACGCTTGCTCCTTGGGAGGAAAGCTATGGCAAGCCTAGATAGCATATTAAACAGCAGAGACGTCACCTTGCCGACAAAGATCCGCATAGTCAAAGCTATGGTTTTTCCAGTAGTAATGTATGGCTGTGAGAGCTGGACCATAAAGAAGGCCGAGCGCCGAAGAATTGATGCCTTTGAACTGTGGTGCTGGAGAAGACTCTTGAGAGTCCCCTGGACTGCTAGGAGGTCAAACCAGTCAATCTTAAAGGAAATCAACCCTGATTGCTCATTGGAAGGATCGATAATGAAGCTCAAGCTCAGATACTTTGGTCACCTAATGCGAAGAGAGATCTCTTTGGAGAAGACCCTGATGCTGGGAAAGATTGAAGGCAAAAGGAGAAGATGACGGCAGAGGATGAGATGGTTAGATAGCATCACTGAAGCAATGAGCATGAAACTGAGCAAACTCAGGGAGGCTGTGAAGGACAGGAAGGCCTGGCGCAATATGGTTCATGGGGTCACGAAGAGTCGGACACGACTTAACGACTAAACAACAACAACACTGGAGTTTACAGTAAGCCATGTGGGATGGGGAGTGGAAAGAGAAGAATAGCATTTTGATCCATCAGCCTTGCAGGAAATCATCCAGGAGAGAAAAATATTAATGGCCTACTGGATTCTCGGCCTTCATCAGGAACACTGTTGACCTTTCCTACTATTCACCAAATACTCACTTAGACATTATACTATGAAGTATCTGAACGTTTCCCATCCCTGAATTAACAGAATAAAAAACAGGACAAGTGGTAGAACAAGTGTTATGCAGCCATTAAAACCCACAAAGGGAGCCAGCTTGGTGCAGTGGTTAAAGGCACCAAGGTAGAAACTGGGAGCCCATGAGTTCTAATCCTGCCTTCAGCATGGAAGCCAGCTGGGTGAATAGTCCTTTTTTAAGTTTTATGAAATTTAAAATGATTTATGAAATTTAAAGGCACCTCTTGAAGCCTTCCAGTGATGAAGAGGATCACAAAGAGGATCCTGCCTTTTTTATTGTGTCATACATGATAAAATAGTAAGTCAAATCAACCAAACTGTGCTCTGTGATGTTCAGAAATTATGCTCCCAATGATTTCTCTGGCTAGCTTATCTTTTGGGCAAAAGACCATAATTACAGGGGGAGACAATCATTCAGTGGTATTACACTTCTTTGGTATCCAAAAACTTCTCAAACAGAGTCCCTGGTATCTGCATTTCTGAGAACCACTCCTCCACAACTAGTTCATTGAAATTATCAGACACCAACAACCCTACACTAGGAATGCAAAATTACAACTTTTCAAAGACAATTGTGTGAAATGGCCTCAATATTCCAGGAAAGACTGGTAGAATATCAAACGAGCACTGCAGTCTTCCAGGCAAAGAATAGAGGTATCCTCTCAGAAAAGACCTGAATTGGCAGGGTCCTATATTGCATATAAAATCTCCCAGGTGAGATATGGGTCAGGCTTGGCCATTACATTAGAGAAGATCCTACAACAGGTATGAGAACTTCAGTCTCCCAAAAGAAACTTGCAGAGTAAGTAAGAAGGATGTTTGGGTAAATAGGTCAAAGTTTAAACTGCACTTTAATATCTCTGTTAAATATTTGTCCCACCTTTGGTATGTTGATAACCAAATGTCCAGTAGTCTGAGATCTTCTAGCAATGCTGCTATCTGGCTTCACTTCTTCAGGAAGCACAAGTTGAAATACCTTTAAAAAAATCAAACATATCAACAAGTGTTAGCCCTTTGAGGTAGCTCAGACAAGAAGCACAACCATGAGTACTAACTCTATCTTATTGTAAAGTTACATTAACAGAAGCTTGCAAGTCTGAAAGTACCCTCCCATCCCTTACTTTTACTCTCCCAAAACTAGGGAGGGTCCCTTCTGAGACGCTTTCTCCATCCCCCTCCTTCGGGCCCAGATTTCGTTTATCAGATTGTTGTCTAGGCTACAGGTGTTCTTCTTGTCTCCCAAGGTCATTCCCATATACCATTACAACAATGGACTATGCTAGCATGCTTTGACACAGAAATAATTCAAAAACCTTAAATTTGTTAAGGTTAGTTTGGAGGGGTTATGATGATGCAACATATCAATGCAAGGTGGATGGCCATAGTGACAGCAGCAATGAGTGCATTATTGGAAGATCTGAAGGACCAGGTTGGGGACAGAGTATTCTGAAGAAAATCTGAGTGGTTGCTAACACTCAATACCAACTTGATGGCACATAATCAATCAATCAACAATAAAAAAAATTGTGACCCAATTAGAAAATAATTAATAATATGAATAACATGACTTTAATCCAAGAGGATTTATGGAATTATACTCTCTGATGGCATAAATGAATGCCATTTTAATCAGGTGATTTGCACCTTAAAGAATTTTAATTTACACCCTAAGTAGAATGTGTATGTGCATGTGGGGGAAAGAGAGAGATGCAGATAGATAAGGCAAGATAAGACAGTCCCACAAACACATGGACAAGGATTTCTTCTGTGTTGTCACTGAAAAGTGTGATTTTTCTATTCTAAAAGTTACAATGTGTGCTTAAGATATTAAGATACAATGAGAATAATTATGTTAGTCCATTTTAGTTGGAAAATAATTATATGGACATGTCCATGAAATCACCAGGAAATGAAGTTGATTCGAAGGAGAAATTTCATTTTTAATTTTTACTCTGCTTTTAATAATATCATAGTACTAGGATTTTTAAAACCGAAAATGAAAGAAGTGTAATCTAGAAGGGTTAAAGCAAACATAGTAGGAGAGGGAGGGAGGCTCTGGTCTACTATGAATTTCACCTTTGAAGATTAATACTTTTCTCAGTTAACTTCAGAGAAAGCTTTTTAAAAAATATTAGATAAAATTATATTTAACAGGAAGCAAATGAAGTATGTTATGCCTGTATTAAGATCTAGGTACTGACTTGCGGGTGTGATTCTTTGAAGCATTATCTGTGAACTCAGACAAATGGATTGGGAACCCACTTCTCTGCAACCTTCCAGAGTTTCAAACATTATTAGGATCATGTTCCTTCCATTTACCATACCTCTCTACACACAGTTTCTGAGACCATCACAGCATATCTTGGAAACAAAAGCTGGATGAGACTGAAGCAATACCCCTTAGAAATTAAGTCTGAGGCCTGATGAGTTCAAGCATCCAGACTGGGGAGCAAAAAAATGTGCTGAGACTAGAACAAGTGCACCCAAAATGACATGCTTCTTCATGAGACAAATCTGTGGTAATCTCCATGAAAGCTAGCAGTTTCAGACTAAGACACCAGAAGGATATACCTGGGCCTGCCTTTCCTTCTCTACTACCACCACCATCTTGATGGTCTGCGTGGGCAAGTGTGTTGAAGGCAATTGCTTGTCCATGACCTGACTTGCATTGGGTTTCACTTCTTTTTGCTTTGTAACCTCTGCAAATTTCCCTCACTGTTTAGCTGCATGCTGCTCCCTACTCTGAATGCAGCTTTGTCCCCTCTATCCATCAGCTCTGCTCTGCCTGGTACCCTCAAAATTGCTTGGACCATAACTGTCATAGGCTTCACACAATGCTGACTAGTGCATTTGAGGAGTCACAAACTGACACATCTGGAAGGCCCCAGGAAAAGAAAGACTGTTGTACATGATGATCATCTCTCCTCCTCTTAGATGTCTTTCTTACAACCAAGCAGGGTCAGAATAACAAAGCCGGCCTCCTTACATCCCAAAAGAAAGGCCAACATCATAAAGTGAAAACAAATCCAAATGAAATAGGCTTTAAAAAAAGACTCAAAGCAACAACAACAAAGAATACTAACCTTTCCTTTGATCATTACCCGGACATAAGTAGGCTGTACATCAACATTGAGGAAGGAGATGTCCAGATGTCTGAGAGAGAGGGGGGCAGCATTAAGTTTAGCAGTTCTCTGTTCCCTCTGTTCCCATCAAAAAGCAGAGTGACACACAGGTACATCATTCAGAAGATTGTGTGCAACCTGTATCTAATACAACCTTTATTTATTGCAAGATTATTTTTTTGCCACTCAGTCCTTAAGAAAACTAATAGTCTCAATCCCCCTTTTTCTTCTGACCCACTGAAAATAATAAACATCTTTACTTTTGATGATACTCTACAATTTGCAACAACAAAGAGTCCAGAAACCCCATATTATGATGGTGAAGATTTTATACTGAGACAAGAGTAGCGAGGAGAAATAGGAGCCCAGAGATCATACATGATCCCCATAAAAGAAACTGGTACAGGAGGGGTGCCCACTGCGGGGAGGGCCAACACTGTCAAAATGGAGGGTGAAACCAAATGATTTAAGCCCCACTCCTTTTTAACATGGATTGTATGCATCACTCTCATGTAAAAAGGGGTGGGGTTTAATTGCTCTGGTTGTGCCCACTATTTTGATGCTGTTGATTCCCACCTCTGCAGACACCTTTGTGCCACAGCCTTCATGCAGAGAGAAATGTCTGATTTCTATCCTGCTATTTTCTCACTCAAAAACTGTCACCTACTTACATACATGCATGGGACTAATTCACCCACTATCCTATGCCCAAGTTTTATTTAACTATAAACCATAAAACAGAAACCTACTAACTGGATGGGTTCACACACAACACACACAACCATAACAACGGTTGGCTAGTTTGTGTTTCTGTGTGCCATGCAAACCTAGAAAATTGGATTGATTCCATATGTTGCATTAAGACAGCCAACGGCTGAAATGTTAGCTTGTGTAACAGTGAACCTGATCAACACGTAAGATGAGTACAGCTGTTGTAACAAACCTGCTGATGAAGTTCTGCTCATTAGTCTATTGGACAAACAGATAAAAGGGGATAGGATTTCCACACTTTTTGTTTTTTTTTAAGTTACCAGGAGGGGTATGAGTTTGACTGGAGTGGTAGCAATACTGTTTGTTAACCTCATTAGATGTAAATGCTCCTTCTTCTCCCCCAATACTGGCATATGTCTTAGGAAAAAAAAGTAGAATACAATCACTTTGTAGAGTTTATTCTAATCCATGTGATCATTTTAATCCCATTCTCTGGTTTATATGAAAAAATTCTGTCAGCTCAAAATGAATATTGTACAGCTTGACAAAGGGCAGAAAAGAGCAACATAATTATAAGCATGAGTCTGCTTCCCCAAAGGAAAGATTAAGTCACTGGGTTTGGGGACTTAAGAAAATGAGCAAGGTATACAAGAACCTGCACAATATGGTAAATGTTGATATACCTTTTTATTTCTCCCTTCCTGTATTATATCTTGAGTCATCCACTGCAACTAAATGTTGGGAGACAGAAGACTGAGAAAGGGAAATAATTTTTTAAACAGTGCACAGTTAAATTCTGGAAGGGGCTGCTACCTACTGTACCCACTGAGATAAAGGGGATTAGACAAATTCATGGAGGACTGGGCTATCATGGCTACTAGTCCTGACAGTATCAAAGACCTCATGCCTAAACATGGATTGCTAGTGACAACAGCATAAGGGAGAGATGGTTGAGCTTCCTGAATACTTTTCCCAGATTACAGCATGCTGGACTAGATGTTGGTCCAACCCAGCAGGGCGTTTCTTATACTCTTCGGCTGTGAATGAACAGCCAAATCAAAATCGACATGCCTCCCGAAACAATCTCAGCAAAGGAGCAAATAAAACAAATCCTTCTGACCTGTAAACAGCGAGATCCAGGATGAACTGGTTGTTTTCATTGTCATCTTCCAAGGAGAAAGGAAGCCTAGCAATAACAGCAGCAAGGTCTGCACATTATAAACTGGACTGGATGAAGTGCAGTATCAAAACTTCAAATGATTGTGGTTTTATTATTCAAGATGACATGATCTAGCAGTTAGCAAGATACACATGCTTCCCAAAATAGGTTTGCAAAATCTAAAAACCCAATAATGTTAAAATCTACGGCTGTTTTTAAGTTGAAACATGATGGGATGCTTGACATAAGGTCCATGTAATTCAAAGCTACACATTTGCGCTGAAAGAGAGACACCTACTGGCAAAAAACTGATTAAGTGGGCTAATCTTAGTATTATTATCCATGCATCTTCCCTCCCTCCCTCCCTCCCTCCCTCTCATTAGGTAGATAATACAGAACAAATGTCTTTGGAGCTTAATTTTTTTAAAAGAAAGTCCTGGTTAGAAAACACTATCTAACCCTGCACTAGATCTGAGCTATTCTAGTTTCTAGACAAGGGCTCTATTGTCTTACCATCACTTGCTACTAAGGGATGAAATTTAAGAGCTCCGATTTACAAAGCACGGCCCCTTCCTAGAGCTGTTCTGAACTGTTTCAATTTTCAGAATGTATTTATTTAATTTCTTATGTGGGTAAAATATGGCCCTTGGGTGGACAAAACATCAATATGAGAAAAATGGCACTGACTGAACCAACATAGTCTGGTGATTCAGATGTTGGAATAGGACCCAAGGATACCCACATTCAAGCCCACTTCAGCTATGGAAGCTTGCTAGATGACTTAGAGCCAGTCATTCTCTTAGCCCAACCTAATCTCACAGGGTTACTGTTGTGCAAAAAAATCATAGAAGAGAGTGCTGGGTATGCTGTTCCTAGAGGGAAGGGGTGCTATAAGGACAAGTGACCACACTATGTACAAAATCCACAGTCATATACAGTATTGCACCTGCATAGCCTTAGGGAAATCAATTGTTCCTCGTTTCTCCCCTCCTTATTTGGAAAAAGTATTTGGAAAAAAATAACCTATTTTACAGAATGGATAGATGGATGAATAGAAGATAACTCTCTCAACAAAGTAATGGGTTACTTCTATGCAAATGTTTTCCTAGAGAAAAGCACAGTACAGAATTTGGATGTTTTAAAAACTTTGGTTTTTTAAGGTTACAAAGGTATTTATATTTACTATCCCAAATTGTATGTGCACCTGATTTTCAGTATTTATTTCTCAGAGTTGGAGGGACTAGGTCTTTTCTCCTTTTTTCTTTTTAACATTTTGTTGCTGTACTGTGCAAATTAGCAAAAAAGCAAAGGAAAGCAAAACCCACAGTATTTTATATGCAAACAAGCTAAATGATATTATTACCATGGCTGATCTTATCTCTGTAATTCAAAAATTTAACATGAATTTAAACATCTCCATGAATGCTAGAGAATTTTAAAATGTTACTGTCAAGTTAAATGAAACTGGTGGGCAGCTTGACAGTTATTACCTTTGATTCGGCATAGCTCGATTTCAAAGTTAACTGCTATGTGACCTGGAATGTTTAAGGAAAATATCCAAAGCTTTCTTTAGCACAGAAAATTAGTTGAATGATTCTCTTGATTACATATAGATGGAAAATGGATTGTGATCGAACACATAAACCTAACTTGACATCCAATGATTATATGGGACACAAAGTTTTGCAGCACTGAGTAATTAGAAATGAGTGAATTGACATTTTTCAGAGATCAAATTACATATATAAATCCCCAAAATCTATTTTCCACTTGAACTTGATCATCAGAATCAAATGCATGAATTAGAAAAACATGAGGCAAACCTCTGTATTTATTTATTACAATATTTGTATAGTACCTCAAACACCAGACTCCAGATGGTTTACAATCAATAAAAGCACGAACAGCCTAAGATTCCATAAAATAAAAACATTCCTAAATAATTCCTTGAGGCATGTTCTGGCAATATATTTTTAAATTGTGTAATTTATATGCAAGTGTGATAATCATAGGAATTAATAAGCTAGCATCAAGGAACACAAAATAATTGATAATCATTAATCTAGTTTGTATAAATAACTGAATTTTTTTTGGTTGAAAATTGCATTTTGTTTAATTTTTTTTTCCTTAACAATGTGGTGTTTGAGAGAAAGAAAAAAATATTCATGAAGGCCATGGGAAGGGAAAGATCAAAGACTTTCCTGTAGCAAGGGGAACAAAAATTCACCCCATTTTTTAAAGTAATTGAAATCATATTTACAGTAAATGAAACACATTTGAAAGATATCTGAGCCATATATAAAACATACAGTAAATTACCCAGAAAAACACTTTGAGTATAACAAATAATGCATTTTTTCTTCCACCATATCGGACAGAGTATAGAGTTCAGTAGCATCCAGAGGGGAGGGCTGAAAAAAAGTCAAGGTGGTGGTCATGAGCACGTGATCAAAGTCCTGCTTCTTGAACCTATGTGCAATGTTGACACACATATACAAAAGGGTTAGGGCTTTGATCATGCAGTTATGGCCACCATCTTGATATTTTGGAGCTCTGAAACAAATGCTCAATATCTAAACATGGGGCGGGGAGGGAATTGGAAAAATGTGATATTTTCCTCCTCGTCTAGGCTATTAAACTTTAGCATCTATTTTGTTCCTAGGAAACAACTAACATGTTATATTATTTATTAGTTCTTTAAAAAAACTGTAGAGTGCTAGAGACCACCTGCAGCCCCAGGCAGTGGGTTGCCCACCCTTTATTTAACCAATTCAAATGGTTCATGAATTATATCTTTTTTACATACTTGGCTTCATTTACATTTAAAACTCTTCCTTCTGGGGTGATCAAAGTGCGCAGAGGCTTCTCTTTGTTTCTTCGTTCTCTATTAAAAAAGCAAAACATTTTTTTTTTTTTTAGTTTTGATACATTTTGCATTCTTATCCTTTCTGCAAGGTAGCAAAAACAGTAGCAGCAAGATGACCAAGCCTTGAACTAACTCTTAAGACACATAAACAATGTCCCATTTACTTTAATGTGCTGAGAAAATACTGATGTGATTCCTTCAGGTACAATCAAGGCAATGATAATGGCTCCTTCAGTTCATCTGATCCCTAGCTACCAAATGCTTATCTAAACAGAGATGTTTTCTTGTCTATTGCAACGCTTCTCTAATGTTTGGTACTGCAAAGGTGTAGTTTAATATTAATTTATAAAATAATGCATGAAGAATCAGCGTGTTTGAGATCTTGTTATTATAATATTCAGGTTCTTCATTATGCCATACATATCATAAAATATAAATATAATAAAACAAACCTTGCTCTGTGGATACTATTGTTATGAAGACCTTCTGGTTGATCCTAATGTTACTGAGCTATTAGAAAAAATGCTTTCCATGAACAGTAGATTTCTGGCTTGTGGGATCTATTTTAATCTTTAGTAAAATCAGATACCCATGCAGCTGAAGTCTGGTCCATAACAGAACTGAAGCTGAACTATGGCTTAGTAGGTTATGTGAATCCAGTCAACTGCAGTGTATTCACTAAACCACAGTTGAACAACTTAGCGCAAGCTACAGATTCAGTCATTAACTTCTCAGGGAGAAATGGCAGCTGTTTCAGAAAAGATTCTAGAGATAGGGCTTCTGGTGATGTAGCTTTGCAGCAGTTCACAATCTCCCTGCTCCTCATGAAATAAACATTAAAATAAGCCATTGGATTAGATACAGACTTAGGTATTAATGTTTTCTCTCCCCCATCATAAGAACAAAGGGAAACACCTTAGCATCTCCTATGAGAAATACTTTACTAATTATGTCCATGTAGCATTGCCAGAATGCTTCTGCTATTACATAGTCCAGAGGCCTTTTTATGAACAAGGAAGGACTGTTTCGTTGCTTCTATTCTGCATGACAATGTTGGAGATGGCTCATGTTGGCCTCCTACGCAGAAAATCTTTAAACATTCTCCCATCCTTATATTTCATCATGCATACGCATGATGGAGAAGCAGCTTATAGTTCATGGTCAGAACATTGTTTGGTACACAAAACATCCCAAATGTAATGTTTATTTAATGTATTTATTACAATCATATCCCACCAGAATCAGAATCGATTCTCAGCAGTTTACAATATCACGTAGGAAAATTAAAATATGCATAGTAAAAATTAAAATAAAAATTAGAAACAGTTAAAACAAAATCACCCCCCTCCAATTAACCAATAAAAAATAAAAAGAATGTTTCACTATCTATGTTAGCAAGTTACAGGTTTGAAAAGAAAATGTATCTCCGCTGTGTGTGTGTGTGTGTGCACACATACGTGCCCTTGTGTATCTACCTTCAAATAAATCCTGTTTTTTTGGCAACATTTTTTAGAAGTGGTTTGTCACCGCCTTCTTCCTAGAACTAAGAGGGAGTGACTAGTCCAAAATCATACTACTGCCTAGAATTCATGGTCTCTTGGTTTCTAGCCTAGTACCTCTAACTACTACATCAAAGTGGATCTCACCTTTGCATTAGATATATGTAAATATGCATTTATTCCATCACAAAGTTCAGCTGATCAGATTCTGCCTACATGCTGGCTATGCCAACATATTCTTTGCTATATAAGATCCGGTCATGGTGAATCCTGTGGCATACTGTACATCTGAGAAAAATCTGAACTTTGACCCTGCTCATTGTTGCTTTCTGCTAGGGAATCACCTGTTAGCTCTGACTTCTGTGTAACAAGCCTTCACCACCTTGTTTTAATCATTTTTCTGTCCAGCTTGTTCTGTCCCCACCACTTCTACAATTGCAGACATCTTGCAGTATTTATACTAATATATTGATGTCAACCCTAAAAAGTAGACCAGATCTGGAATCTGACTCCACTTGAAGGCTAGAATTTTATGCTTTATTGAGCTAGGCTATAGTAACTGAATCTTGCAAGTCTGCTTTTGTGTTACCTTCATTCCCTCTGTAATGGCTTCTGAATATTCAGTTTAAGGCTATCTCCATGGCTCTCTGCAATTCAACACCAGAGGTACATAGTCAACATCTCTGAATAGGGTACTGAGTCACTGAAGTTTAGATCTTCTGGTGGCTACAATTTCAAAGCCTACATTCTCCATAAGTGCTGGCATACAATCGCTATGTTCCCCTAACATCATGGGAGCCTGGTCCAGTATGTCTGAAGGGAACCACACTGGGAAAGAGTCTTCTAAGACCTATTATGAGCATCTGATACTGGGTTATATCCAACAGAAGTAGGTGCATTTCCATGAGTGCTAAAGTGGCCAAAATGTTCAGCCTTTTCTTTTGTTTAAGGAATGTTGTGGAAGTGATATGGATCCCTTAATCACACAACCTCCCCGCAAACCCTGAAGTAGATGTTGGACACATCCACTCTGGTGACATCATGATGTTACCAAGGATAACCCTTGCAGCCAGTGACAAGCCAAAAAAAAAAAAAAACCATGCAGACCCTGGGTGTACGAAAGTTGCCCACCCCTGCAATAATGTAACAGGATTTCCTATAGTTCTTCTCTTCAACAGATTTCAGGGATTCTTCAGATTTCCAGAGCAGAGTTGAACACAATGGGGGCGGAGCATTATGAGTCCAAGCCAGTAGCAGAAAGACATCTACCAATGGAATTACTTGATAGGTTCTAACTATTTAAGTGAGAAAATTAAAAAAGTGTGAAGATAAAAATATATTTGCCACTGTGAATAAAAGAAAATTAAGTCAGTCAGTTTTCTTTCTGTCTGAAATATATAAAAATTATGCATACCTATTTTCTCTTTCTTTCCTTTTCTCTTCAATATATTGGTGAATTTCTAACCTAGCCTCTGGAGTATGAGGCACAGGTTCTTCCCAAAAGGCTCTGTCTTCATCATCGTCCTCAATTATTAATTCACGAAACTCATTCCTTTCTTCACAATTTTGGTGGTTCTCTGCTCCTTCTGCAGAATAGTAGCTAGAATATAACGTGCAAAAGAAAATCTTGGACACTTGATTTATTTATTCACTTCAAATCCTGTTCTCTAGCCACATGTCTAGCCTGGCTGGAGAGCAGCTTAGCCTGGTGACCCGCCCTACCAGTTCCATTTGAGTGAATGAGGAATTAGTAGTGATGGTGGTGGTCAATGTTCTGAGCTCTAGACGTACCAGAAAAAAGCATCCTCTTCCATTTGCCCTGCAGTATATTCCTTTTTTCTGATTGCTCATAGCTCTCCAAACCATCTTGAGAGAGGGCTTGCAACATATTCCCAAAATTCCACATCATCTCCCAAGTCCCAAAAGGATGGACAGCCATAGATTATGTAGCAATAAAAATGTGACAAAGCATGATTAAATTTGTTGGGATTATCCCATCTTTCTATGAAGTGAACCTCCAGACTATTTACAAGCAAGAGGTTATTATAATACCCAAAATAAATTTTAAAAAATAACTAAAATAAACCCAAGTTTACAGACACAACCCAGAAGCTCTGGATTTGCATCAGCCAGGCAGTGTTCCCCTTTTAGCAACCACTACATTCACATTCAAACACATTCAGGTCTAATTTCTAGCTGAATTCATGGAAGTTAGGGAGACAAGAGGGTAGACCAGAATGTATAGCACCGCTCTCTTTCAGACTAATTCCTGTCTGATCCGGTCAGGCAGGATGGGCGTGCTTCCGGCCCCATCGGCTAAGGAATGCTGGTTGGCGGGGCCTAGAAAAGGTGCCTTTTCTGCCATAGTGCCTGCTTTATGGAACATTCTCCCTCTGGACATCAGGATGGCCCCAACCCTGCTGGCTTTTTGTAAGTCTTTAAAGACCTGACCCTGTGCCCGGGCCTGGGGCCCCGAGAGTGTGCAGAGACCCGTTTCGTGGTTATTTTAGAGATTATGATGGGTGATTTATTCTTGGCTATGTATTTTAATTTTTGCATTATTTTGTTTTTATGCTTTAAATTTTGTTCACCACCCAAAATCACTTGGTGAGATGGGTGACCATACAATTTAAATAAATAAATAAATTCCTATTCTTATACATTCAGTTTTCTCTACCCCAAATGAACTACAGTGGCACCTACATGGGTGTCTTAATGTCTGTGTATGATTGTTTATCAAATCCCAGATTATGTCCTTTCTTCTTCTCCTCCCTTTTCTTCTGCTTTTCTTGAATCTGTCTTTGTGCCTCTTTTTTTTCTTCTTCTCTTTTCAGAAGATAGATTTGCTCCTGCTTGTGGATTTTTCTTTCTAGTTCAGGATAGTTTTGTAAAGACTGAATCCTTTCTGACCGTGTTATCTCGTTGCAATCCAAAAACTTTAAAAAGAAGGGTGGAGGGGGAATAAAATGATATTTCAATACAGTAAGCAAGAAATCCATCTCTCTTTGTTTTTATTATTCTTTTCATTAAATGTAAATGATTACATTTATTAAATTACAAATTCCTCAAGCCCAAATTAACGTAGAATCCTGTGTATTGAAAGGATGGACAACTTCTAAGAAGAAATATTATGGGATAAAAGGGCCATAACGGGCAGGATTATGTTCAGTGATGTTTTGCAAGTGGGTGGGACCAGTATTTTCACACAATTTTAGGGATAAAAATGAAGCTGATATCGGTCAAGCAATTGTATATTCCATGGTTGTTTTTTTTCTTAGTTACACATTCTGAAAAAGGCGGAAGGAAAAAAAAATCTGGGACATGTTATTCTCATGGGACTCCCAAACCTCTTTTTAGACTTCATTAGGTAGGGCCCACCGAAATTTAATGCTGAATCATCAAATCCTGAGGGGTGATTTGCCATTACGTTCAGAAAAAAAGAGACAAAATTCTTAAAACTGTGTGAAAATATTACTCCTACCCGCTTGCATGATATTACTGAATATAATCCTACTGACTACAGTGGTTGGTCACTTCATCCTTTAATTCAAAAGTTGTCCAACCTGGTTGGGCTACTGCATATAACAGCTGCCTATCCTGTTAGGAGCCTTTGTGGATGGTAAGGTTTGCAGGAGAGGAGCAATTTGTTGGCACGCAAGACAAGCTCTCCTCCTGCATTGCTCCAGATTATGGGAGGCACTTCCTAGACACCTGCCTTTAGTGCCCACTCCACCCGTGTTTTGGAAGTCTACAAGAATGCATCTCTTTGAGCAGACTTTTAACAGCTGAATGATTTTAATATTTATCGTACTGTATTGTATTTTTAACTTCTTATATTTTGTGCTTGTTTTCAAATTTTAATATCTTAAGCCTTTGCAGCACAGCAAGGAGGAATATACATCAAATAGATAAATAAGAAGGAAACCTCACAATCCATAAGCATAATCCTACTGTTTTTAAAAGGCGGATCATAGTAGCAATTAAAAAAAAAATACTACCTGCTTGATAACAAGGAATATTCGTAAGATGACTGTCATTTCCCCCTCAACAAGCGCTTGCTTAAATATGTAGTCTATTATCTGATCAATTGAGGCATGCTTGAGCAACTGAATAATTCAATCCTACAATCCCATTAAGTAAAATGTAATGAATTCCCTAACAAGGGACCACAGCCTGGTAAGTTTTTCTTCGTTGTTGTTGCCTTCCTAATTTTATTGCTTGTTAAAGTAGTTATCAATAGTTTTGCACTACTGTGTTAAATTAGTGATTTCTGCCCTTGACACAAGAATGTTATTGGTATCTAAATTAGAATTTATCATAGACATACTCTGAGTTGTTGTAGAGTAGCAACCACAAACTGCCTATAGCCTTCAAAATCAGTGCATGGATTTCCTACAAGGAAAAGCTCTTCAAGATGTATATTACTTTTCAGTGTTCTGACACTAGACAATTTTCCAACGAAATTTGCTGTCAGGTCCAGCTTCTGCAGCTCTTCACAACCTGTTTGAAAATGAAAGAGGACTTTTAAGTTTAACAACTCTGCATTTAATTAACAAGGACTCCTACCTCAAAGTCATCATACTGACCCCATCCTCACTCACTTCTTTTTTTATGAAAGTAAATATCAGGTGTGAGAAGGATGAGCAACATTTTTTTAAAAAAATGATTAAAGTTTGTTTCTCAGGTCAAACCTCATAAAACTGGAGATTTAAATGCTTAAACGTTTAAAAGTGCAAAAACAGGAAAGGGTTTTATGATTTTCAGATTTCAAGACAGCAGCCATCAATAATGTTTGCATTATTATTGTACTGTAGTATACTATTATATTTTATTATGTAATTTGATATATTACTTTGTTATTTTATATTTTGTGAACTGCCTAGAATCCCTTGGGATTTGGGTAGTCAATACATTGCATAAATTAATAAATAAATATGTGATCAGAAACAGCAGCTTCCTCCCATCCTGGTTTTTATACCTATGAGATCAAAAGCATTTGCTTCTCCTTTTAAACTATAATCATCCAGGAGGAACACATTCAGAGAATTCTGGTTTGATTAAATAGAGGTGCACAGAGTCACTGGGAGTTGGGCAGCATATAAATTTAATAAATTATTATTTTTATTATTGCCCTGGGATTGCAAGGGGCCCCTGAAAACTCTGGGTTCGCTTCTCAAAACTGTCATAAAATTGTAAATGTGGATGTGACAGATTGAAAAAATGACAAATGACACGAGTGCAGAGTAATCATGCCAACCATATTTAATTTAATAAAGACATCAAACATTAACATGTTTGTCTGAACATGTGGAAAAACTCATCTGGGGGAAAACAAGGCAATCCATTTAATCTTGCCATCTTCTTTTCAATCTCCACACATTCAGATGAAGTCTAAAAGGGAGGTTCTATTCATATTGGTGTGATCTAGGACCTTGTTTTACTGAGGTTCTGGATCACAGAGACAGCTACATTCATGTCTGAACCAAGGTTTCTGCCTCCACATCAGACCTCTCATCCTAGATTCTTAACTACATCAAAGGGTAAGAGTCAAGTGTATGGAAATGTACTTACTGTAAATTAGCTCTATTACTATTTACATGTATAAGGCAATAGAGGAATTTGGACAACAGTCCAATTGCACAACCATCTTCTGACTAGTCTGTACTAGGCAGTTCTTCAAATACCATACTGGAGAGCAGATGAGTCACTCTACATATGTTACCAACTCTCTTTGGTATAATAATCCAAACTATAATTTATTCTCTTGGAAACTCACTCTCAAATGTCTCTCTAAAACTCTACAGAGTGCTGGAGAAGCCCTTGCTCAGATCAGTAATTAATTCAGAACTAGAGGTTCTTAAAGGATCAAGGAGCACTGGGTTAGGCACCTAGTATTGCCTATCAGTTCAAGGAGAACTTGCAGCTTGTTAAAACTATTTAAGCTACTGAATTGTTAAGCTTCTGCTTTATATTGCTTAGTCCTCTGGTGGGGAATCTGTGGCCCTCCAGATTTGCTGAGCTATGATGCCCAAAAACTCTAAAATGGATGAAGAAGCATTAAATTCAGGGTTTTGAAATCACCAAGTGAAAGTCCAGACTTAAACCCCACAGAAATGATGTGTCAAGACCTGAAATAAGCAATGTTGCTAAACTGAAGCAGTTTTCCATGGAAACATGGACCAAAAATTCTACATAGTGATGATCACCAATCATAGAAGTGCCTGGTTGCAGTTATTACTGATAAAGATGATGCAAGCAGTCACTAAATCTAAGGGGGCGATTACTTTTTCACACTAGCATAATGGTTTATGAAATAAAAGAAGCAAACATCAAACTTTGATTTTACCTGTTCTCTCAGATACCTTTTATTTATCTCTGGGAACTTTCATGATGGTCTGATAACATTCACTGGCAAAGATATATACTTTAGGCCAGTATACTATATTTGCTGGCTGGGGAATTCTGGGAATTGAAGTCTAGACCTCTTAAAGTTGCCAGTGCTTTAGGCAGAAGGCTGGTCTAGAAGACCTCCAAGATCCCTTCTAATTGTTTGATTCTATGACCCTAAGTTAAAAAAAAAAAACTAACAAAAGGGGACAAATACTTTTGCACACACAACTCAGTAATATCTGGAGGGCAACTGGTTCTTCAACTTTAGTCTTCAATCAACCTGTGTAAATCCAAATTTAGATTCATAACCTGCTAAAGAACTGCTTCTGGGAATAACTTCTTGTGTGTAAAAACACAACAGCTGAGACGTGCTTATGTTTTTGTAGAAATAGATGCATATGTATTAACAAGCATTACCCATAGAAACATTCTTCAAAAGACAAGTATCTTACCTTCCAAATTTTCAATTTTTTCAATGTTGTTTAAAGCCAGATTTAAATATTCAAGCTTCTTCAGTCTGCTAACGTTTTCTGAAACGTAATTATTACATGTGACAGTTTTGCTAGGATAGACTTAGCATTCCCAATAGTTCAGTAGTTGATTCTTTAAAAAAGCAGGCAAAACAGATTTCTTAAAGTACCAAAAAGATTTATTGAGCAAAATTATGAATTAATTGTGAATGAAACACACAGAATGTTTATTTTAGAAAAAGAAAAGCATGACATGAATTACGGATCTTCTTATTCAAATGACATTTCTCTCCATTGCAGGGATTTGGAGGATTAAGTTAAACTGCTTTCCTTTTCAAAAATCCAAAGGATTGGTGACTGAATTAATTCGAAGAACACACGCGGACTGTAAAAGCAATGGTGGGCCTATGAACAAGATTTGATACTAGCTCTAGAGACCCTGTCTCTTTTACACCCTAATTTTTTATAGCCACAACTGCAATGAAACAAACTATATGGTCAAGCGGTAAATCTATCTTCAGCTAGTTACTGTATAAACAGCTGTATATATCATTGTATGTATAGTAATGTGCATTTTATCTTCCAGTGGCTTTTTTTGTTTTGTCTGCAGAAAAGCCATTAATTGAACTTCCATTTCTTTTTTATGAATCGATGGAGGTTACACATGGACAGAAGAGCAGAGTTTAAAACTGCACTGGCACTGATTGCTTGAAAATGCTTCACAGCAACCAAAGCAAAGCGGCCATGACTGGCAGGCAAGGGAAAAGTAGCCTCTGCCAAGAATGAGCAAGCACCAGCAGTTTAACCGTATTCTTTTATCTCAACACCCTTCAGCGGGAGCCTGGGAAACAAAGGAGCAAAAAGGACATGAAAGGGTTCCTGGGGAAGAAGAAACTAAAGGCAAAGTCACCTTACCAGAAAGCCATTGGATTCAAATGGAAAACTGCATTTTCCCCAATTCTATGATCATGACATCCTTGTTGAAGACTTGGGTGAACAATCTCATAACTACATGTAGCCCCTGAACCTCTATTTTGCATCCCAATTACCGCTCAAATCACACTCCCAGTAAATGATGATCTTCACTGCTTTCCAAGCAAGTAAAATAAGTGTGACAAGCCCCAGAGAGGCTTAAGGTAACAATTAAAGCAAAAATCCAAAATGTGAAAAAATCTAGAAAAAATCTGGCTGGGCCTGCTCTTTTCTGTCCTAATATCCTCTTAGCATGCTCTGGGCAATACGTGGCACTGAAATAATAATGTCGGCCACAAAACCCATTTCCAGCTGTAACATAATCCAGAGTTCTCACCCCAGGCACAAATGACCAGGCTCACATTATCACCCTTCAGACACATTATGCAAAGACCCAGCTCTCTGGCAAATGATCTAATGTAGGGAAAAATGGAAGGCAAGAGAAGAAGAGAATGACCAGCAGCAAGGTGGATGGCCTCAGTTACAGCAGTGATGGAGTATACACCATTGGAAGATCTGGGCGGCCAGGTTGAAGACAGATCACCCTGGAGGAAGTTATCTATGTGGCCACTAAACCAACTCCAACCTGACACCACATAATCAATCTTTCAATCAATTTGGTGATCCCTGTAGGCTACCTAAGGCTTTTAAGGGTCGCACAGGACTCCAGGAACTTAAGTTGTGTGTTTCTGCTGTACACAGATGTCTGTACTATATGTCGGTATTATGCATGCATTTTCAGCAAAGGGCTTGGGCTACTTTCCCCATTTTAAATTATTTTTCTTCCTTAAGTTATATCTTTTTCACTTCCCAGAAGGATCACTACATAAATTCACTTCACAGATAAATACACTAACCAATTTTGGAGATCAAGTTGTTTTGGAGATAGAGAATTTTTAAATCCCGGCACCATTTGTCAAGATGTTCAATTTTCTCGATATTCTGTTGGTGTAAGGAAATTTCTTCCAAAGAGAAGATTTCACAGTTGTTATGCTCTGCCCGTTGCCTAACCAGTTCTTCTGTGACTGAAAGACATATTGCAGAACAGAGAATCAATTTCTTCCATAAAACAGGGAGGGTACAGACGGTTCCTTACAAATAGATTAAATTTAGAAATCAGTTTTATATTCATCCATCCATCCATCCATCCATCCATCTATTCATTCTTATGCAGGATCTTCATAAAGCAAACTGAATAAAAAAAAAACTACAAGAACAGCAAATGCCTTGTAATATATGGCTCAGCAAAATTGTGTTTTGACTGACATTGTTGTGCTCCATCAAATGTATGTTGTTGAGAAATGGATCTTATCAAAGAGTTTCCTTGGCAAATGGAGAATAAATATCTCACAGAGGAATAATCTTTTTTCACTGTTTAAAGAGACACAGATGGACCGTCAGTACTTCTTTACTTTAAAATAAATACTTTTTATTCAGAGAAAAGTTTAATTTTATATTCTTCAATAAAAGAAAATGGCAGAGGGAGTTTAGAGGGAAAGTCCTCCCCATCCAAAATAAATAGTGTTCCTTCCATCCAATTATGGCCTTATGGGATTTTTAAGTGAATCAAAATAGTTCTACTATCCATATTTCTTTGAAAGATTATCACTCCCAGATTCCCTTCCAGTGAGGAATGGTAAACTGATGCCCTGCGCTCCACGGGAGACATTGCAGCTGAAAGGCAGCTGGATGCGGGATCCAGACTGCTGATAATTCTCTCTGGATAAAAGAGAGATCTTGAGATTACCCTCATGATTCCGGACAGCTGGTGTTTTTGTGAGTCAACAGCAGAAACTGACAATTTTGCAGTCATTTGCAATCAGCTGGGAGTCGCAGTTCCATCATGCTCTGAGCCATTAATGTAGCCTTTTCATGAACTCAAACTTTGACCAAACCTCATCTTTTTAATCACCTTGGAGTTTCATTTTTTTCTTACTGTCTCTTTAAGATTGAAAAACCTTCAGAACCACAAGTTGGGTATTTGCTAGGTGAGTCTCTCTTCAATCCGTTTAAAAAGAAAGAAAACTACATGTTTCCAGTTTTGTAAGATCTTTATTTTTGCAATATATAACAAAAGGGGAACTATAGTGTTGTTTTTGGGAAAGTTTTTAAACACTAAGGATTCAGATGAAATTGATTTAAAGAAAGACTTTGAAGTTAATTAAAAAGATCCTCTGATGTGGGAAAAAATTTCATGTTTATATTTCGACCTGGTAACAAAGCTTTGAAGGTTAATCACTAGAGAGCACCAGATGGCTACTTTAAAGGAAAAGTTTTATAAGATGGCTCAAGAGATGCTTGGGCTATTTAACCCTACTGTACACTGGAACCAAAAGTTGTTATTAAAGAGAAACAAGTCCCTTGAAAGATAACCAAAATGGACTTTAAGGTGTTTTTAAAAATTATAAACTATAAGAAAGAGATGGAAATATTGGATTTACAAATGAAACTGGAAGATCATTTAAAAATTTAAAAAGATATACAAATAATGTATCAAAAGAGAGATGCAGATTACCTGTTTAAATTGGAATATAAGAGGCTCACTGGAGTGGCCACACTGAATTTACATATGGACTTTGATAAAGATGACAAGGATTTCAAGAGAAAAAACAAGGATAGTAGAAGAAAGCAGATGTTAGAACTTTATCTATGGGATTCAAGGATTGATGGGAGAAAGAAGAAAAAAACACAAAATTGGTTTACTTGATTATGGTTAAGTAAATGGTTGCTGTCTCTGGTAATGTTTAATGGATACTTTGACTAGCTAGGGTTTTTTCTTTATTGGAAATGTTCAATTGGGTGTAATGGTTAGTTTGTAATATCTGTGTTACTATTTTTGGTATATAAATAAGGGATTATTATTTCTGGTAAGGTTTAACAGTTTTTATTTTTCTGTAATGTTTAATTGTTAATTGTGATTAGATTTTGATTATTAGGAGAGGAATTGGGGGATTATGTTTAAATGGAAAGAGGGACTACATGCTTATGTTGTTAGTTATATTTGTTAATCTTTACACCTTTTGTTGATTAATAAGGAGAGCTGAGGACTTAGAGATGGGTCTATAGAAAATGAGGTGAAGTATGGAACAAAGATATATTTGGTAGTATTTTAAGAGACAGTGATAAGTTGAATATACTTGCTGGGGATGAAGGGGGACGTTTCTTCTTATTGGGGGGGATTTTTTTTCCTCTGCACTTTCTTAACATTATTTTTCCTTCTTTTAATGTATTTTTGAATTAGGCTCTTGTATTAGCTTATCTGTTTTATATAATCTTTAATAAAATTATTGGAAAAAGAAAAATTATCACTCCCTAAAATCAATAAGACATGTATCAGAAAATGTGTATCTGGAATAGAATTATTCATGTGAATATTGGAATAAATCCTTCTGTGCCTCTAAATTCATTTACCTTTTTGATGCCTCCATTAATTCAGTAAAGTATTTTGGAATGCAAAGTGAATGGAACTCGTTAATGGAAATGGAACAAAACAAGAGTCACACATGCATGCTGTGAAAATGCTTAAATTATTCTAAAAGGTAAGTTTTCCTCATATTTCTTCATGATGTCCTTATCAATTTGTTCAGGATACTGCAATCTAGCTTCCCTGACTTGCTGCCTTCCAAATAGCCTTCAACGATAACAATCACGAAAATATTTTCTGCATTGCTGTTCCTGCCGCAGGAGCCCAGAGGGCTTCACAAAAGAACAATAAAATCCACCTGAAAGCAATGTAGCCATAAATAATGAAACCAAGCATCCTAAAAAAGGAGAGAAATGTGAAAACAAAGCAAAAGAGCGAGGCGGGGGGGGGGGGTATGGACATGTTCTTTCTACCTCCCCACCGTCTACAGTCAGATAGGGAGTTTTTATCCTAGAAACGCCAGGAGTCATTTGTCATTGGAAAAGAAAGAGTGGGAAGGGTACAGGGGGGACAGCTGAGCTTACCTTGGGGGAGAGTTCGTAATGGGGGTTCCTCCACCAAGCAGGCCCCATTCCTGGCAATCCCACAGGAGCCCAGCTAACCCAGGGGGCTCAGGACCTCCCAGCATGTGGGGCGGAGGGTATGTGGGGGGGTGAACTTCTATCCCCTAAGGATGCTGGCCAGTGCCTCCCATGGTCCTCAGAGCTCCCAGGCAACCAATGCAGGGCTCCCAGGACCTGCCTGGGGGGTGGCATTTCGCCCCATGGCTGCTTCTGAACCCCCTGCCCCAGGGCAGTCCCCCACAGAATGTGGGGCCCGGAGGGATCCCTGGGGGGTGTAACTGGGCAACAGCTGTGACTGGGCAGAGGGCTTCCTTGGCCCCCAAGGGAAAGAGCAGACCTGGGGAGGAGCCCCCAGGAATACAGACCCACCCTGGGGGTCAGCCCCTCCCTCTCTGTCCAGCCCACCTCGTGGGGTTGTGGCGGCTGCAGTGGGGGGGGGGGGAGCCATGCAGTCTGGCAAGGAGAGAAAATAGGGGGAGGAACTGAAGAGGTGGAGAGAGAGAGGTTAAAAAATATGTATATAATTTACCTTCTCACATTTTATAAATTGATTTGCATTATTAAATTTATAATTTAATATTTGACATTTAATTTTTAAATATAATGTATATAATACAATTAATATATATTTAATTTATAGTTAATTATATACCTATACACACACACACACACACATATATACACACAGACATTTCTAATTTAATATTAATAATTTCTAAGACGGGGCTGATGGGGGTTGTAGTCCAACCCCTCCGGAGCAGGCGCAGGTCTGGGGGAGCCTGTTTTGAAAGGCAGCCGGGCTTCGGGCAGGAAGCCGCCCTTCCTTTCCCGACGCGGGAAGGCGGGGGACGACAAAGCCCCATAGACCACTGCGCGGCCGATGGGAGTTGTAGTCCGACCGTTCTGGACAAGGCCGGCTTGCAGGAGGCGGCTTGGGGGGCTCCCGAGGCCGCAGGTCCGTCCCGAAAGCGGAGCAACCCCGCAGCGCCCACCACCCCCGCGGGGCCGAGGAGCGGCTACTCACTCCGCGCCATGGCCGCCGACGCGCTCGGCCCCCTCGGCCGCTTCTCCCCGGCCGTTCCCAGCGACGCCGCTCGCGGTCGCCACGGCAACCAGAGGAGGCGGGGCCACGCGCACCGCGAGACCCGCCCGCCTCGGGCGGAGAAAGCGACGAAAGAGCTGGGAGAGGGAAGCCACTCTTCCCACACGTCCGGTGCTGCAGCGAACGCCGCGCTCTCCGGGGGGGCTGTTCCGACGCGGTGTCCTCTGGCCGGGAAGGACTCCAGCTCCCATTATCCTCCAGGCAGCTGAGGAATGGGAAATGCAGTCCAACATGTTTGGGCGGCAGCCGTTTGGGAAAGCCTGCTCTGTCCTTTCCAGATTAATTTAACATGAAGAATTTTTCTCCCCGCTCCGCCCCGCTTCTTGGATTTGCGTGGGGAACTACTGCAACATAAAAGGAGGTCGCTGGGATACCGGACTTGTCTAAAAGTCTGGGTGGATAGTTTTCCCTATGGAGGCAGGGACGGGTTAGAAGCGGCGTTTGCAAGAAGCGAGGCGCGGCTCGTGCGCCCGATGGGGCAGGGAAGGTGCCAGGGGGGTCCGTCGGGGGAGAGACTTTCATGATTTGGGGGCCAGTGCAAAAAAACCAAAAAAAGCCTCTTTCCATTCAGCACTCATCTAGGCACCCAAGATATTAACTGATGGGTCAATTAATAGTCGATTACTGTTATTTATTAAACTTGCATGACACCTGACTCTGGGCAGATAAACCCGGGAATCACACATTGGCTAAATTACCCTCCATGCTGATGGTTCATTAGGCTTTGGCATGCTACTTTGTGTGAACCCCTTTATTGCGGTCTTGGCACAGCTCCATCCTTAAAAACTATGTATATTCATTTTGGATAAACTTGTGTTTATTGTTACTCCCCACCACCACCACCACCACCCCCATCTTCTTTAGCAGAGCGGCATCCAGCAGGATTTGCTTTGTGCCAAACAGTTCAATTAGGTTTTTTTTAAAAAAATAAGGAAAACCAGATGTAGCTTGGTGGTCACAGTGCTGGCAAATAAATGATGGTGTATACTCTTGAGTTGCACTGCAAAATGATTACTCTGAGAACTTTTATAGTATTTCCTGACTAATAGCTACCACCAAACAAGCCAGAGAGATGCCAGTATTTGCAAGGTGAAGGAAATTAGGTACAGTACTCAGAATTTGGCTGGTAGTGCTTTATTAAAGGTCCTGGTTTGATAGATATAATGAATGCCACCATTTGAGTAAGCAGAGATTTCAGTGAAAGCTACTATGCCTTTGGAGAAGATGCATTTGTGCTGAATTTACTGTATATTTTTGAGACAGTACCATCCATATTAAAGCAAACGTTCTAAAAATTGCACCTTTCCTGCCAAGTTATTATTAAGCATAATACTGTGTTATGAAACAATGCAGTACAGTGTTGTGGGACTTGAACCAGGAAGATCCAGTTTCAGATTTCGACAAGAAACCCATCACCACAAAGAGACCCACTCTCTGTACCTAAAAAGTGGTAGGACTCTCAGCTGAAACAGCACTTGCTGTCTGACCTCCAACAGAGAAAATGCCTCAGAGATCCAGGAGGAGGAACTGGTGTTGCTCATCCTCACACCCACTCCCCTGAAGTATTTGGTAATTTTCTCTGCTAGAAGTCAAGGCAGCCATACATGGAGATCCAGCTTTCATTTTGCTCCTCTGTGTTGCAGTTTTAGGTCCAGGTGGGTTTCCCTTGAAAGTTCAGGGGATAAAGCTCAGCTGTAACAACTGTGACTCAACAATAGGTCCAGCAGGTAAATAGCACCCTGTTTAGCCTTTGCAGTGGGCTGGGTTGTGTAATTTCAGGTGCAGATGGAGGCTCGTGGAACCAAATGGTTGTTTACAGGATACAGCCGCTTCTCCAATGCAGAATAACAAGCTGAGCTGGTAACTACAAAGACCTGCCATGTGAGCATGGAAGAGCTTCCTGACAAAAGCTGTCCAGATCTGCAAAAATGAATCAACCTCCTATAGCTGTAACCGCGTACGGATTCAGCCCCAGTGACATGTGGATGCCCATGCCACCTTCGCTCCCCGGCTGTCCTCCTGGGCTGGAATATTTAAGCCAAATTGACTGGTTATTAATCCACCAGAAATACGAAATTCTGGAACTCATAACGTCCTTTGAAACAGCCAACAAGTACGAAGTAAGAAACCGTTTGGGACAAATGGTGTACTTTGCCACCGAAGAAAACAACTGCTGTGTGCGGAATTGCCTCGGAACCTTGCGGCCCTTTACCATGGTGATCGCTAACCACATGGGACAGCACATCATCAGCCTCGTGCGACCCTACCGTTGCATCAGCTGCTGTTGCCCATGCTGCTTGCAAGAGATGGAAATCCATGCGCCACCAGGCTTTCCGATTGGTTATATCAAACAGATATGGGACCCCTGTCTGCCCAAATTTACACTCCAAAATGAAGTCCGAAAGGATGTCCTTAAAATCATTGGGCCTTGCTTGACATCTGCCTGCTGTGGGGATGTGAATTTTGAGCTGATGGCACTAGACGAAAAGACCAACGTGGGAAGGATTTCTAAGCAGTGGGGAGGCTTTCTCCAGGAGTTCTTCACAGATGTGGATTCTCTCGGAATTGCGTTCCCTCTGGACCTTGAGGTTAAAATCAAAGCAGTAGTCCTTGGGGCTGCTTTCCTCCTCGATTTCATGTTCTTTGAGGAGGGAGGAGGTGGGCAGACTCTTGGTGTTTGGTGTTAAAAGCTGGCTATCCCTGCATTATAAAGCCTTTAGAGAAAGTCCCTGTGTTTATTTATTCTTCCTTGGCTAAAATGGAGAGTCAAGTTTGCTTTCTAGAGATATTTTTTTGGATGAAAAAAATTAAAGCTTATTTTTGCTAATGTCTGGCCCATAGACCTTTCATGCGCTTGTAGGATAAGAACTCTTCCAGGATGTGTCTGTATTTCAAAGGGCTTCTCTTTTCAAAGGAAGTTCTGTTTTTGTTGTAGTTTGGTTAACAATTTTTGGATGTTTTATTTAAGGTCCCTTTCATTCATTCATCGTATTCTTTGAACTCTTATGGGAGGAAGAGTGGTATAGAAATAACTATAACAATCTGGGGGTCCTCCTGGACTCACGACTGCTGCTCAAAGAGCAGGTGGCAGTCATGGCTAGGAGGGCCTTTACACAGCTTCTTGTTGTGCCCCAGTTGCGCCCATTCCTAGATCAGAGGGAGCTGATCACCGTCACTCATGCCCTGGTCACCTCCTGTTTGGATTTCTGTAATGTGCGCTACATGGGGCTGCCCTTGAAGAGTATCCGGAAACTTCAGCAGGTGCAAAATGCAGTGGTGTGGGCAGTTATGTGTGCCCCCAGGGTGGTACATGTTACACCTCTGCTCCGCGAGCTACATTGGTTGCCAGTTTACTTCTGGGTCCAATTCAAGTTGCTGGTTTTAACCTTTAAAGCCCTTCATGGCATGAGGCTGGGTTACTTGAGGGACTGCCTCTCCCCAATTACATCTCCCCGTCCCATCAGGTCTGGCAGAGAAGGCATCCCGTCTGCGGGTCTCGTCTGCCAGGGAATTCCATTTGGTGGGTCCCAGGAAGTGGGCCTTCTCTGCCGTGGCACCCACCTTGTGGAATCTTCTCCCCCCGGAAGTGAGATTAGCTCCATCCCTCTCAACAGTCCAGAAGTCCCTCAAGACCTGGCTATGGGATAAGGCCTGGGGGTCCCAGGTGTCAGGCCTAGCCCGAGGAACTCCAAGAGTCCATGCAAATTCAGTTCAGCTATGTTTATTAGCTACAACCTCTAGCAAGAATCTCCCCAGACTGAAACCCCAGCTCCCAAGTCAGCCAGCCACAACAGTGTGAATTCCTCAGGGAGGTGCCAGTCTCATCCTCTCGTATCTCCCACGCTCCTCCGGCGAGCTAAGAAAATGTTTTTTCTCCCTGAGCCTGGCCTTCATAATTCCATTCCATCACACAGGTGACGAGGGAGATTTTGCGTTGGCTCCCTTATTAATTTAATCCGCTCCTGTTTTGTGTGTTTTTACTGTTTTTTTATGTGTAGTTGTTTTTATGTATTTATTTTTTTTAGTTGTTGTACGCCGCCCAGAGTCACCTTGTGTGAGATGGGTGGTTATATAAATATGATAAATAAATAAATAAGAACAACAAGAAGATCCCAGTGTGTTATAATTATACTGCATCTGTACTAGCTGTACGGCTAAAATAGTGATGTAGATTGAATAACATGTTGCAGCCTATGTTGATTTATTTATGGAGACTATTTTTGGTATATTTAATACATAAAGGGAGAATTAACACCTTATTAGGGAATGGAGGGCAATGTTATAGATGGTCTCCTTGGCATATCCTAGGCATGCTTATCCGGTAGAAGGGAGGCAGATGCGTGTTTATGTGTTCTATGGTTTTTATATTTTTATATTTTTAAAGCTGCACTGGGGTGGCATTTAATTTCATTGTACGAGAAGTACAATGACAATAAAGATGACTTTGACTTTGACTTTGACTTTGACTTTGACTTCCATGCGATGTTGCAATGCAAATACGAAAGGGCAGAGTGTTCACTGTGATGTCACAATGCGTGTTTGGTTATTTTATCATCCTCATGGCTAGGTGTGAATACACCTGGTTCTAGTGTTTGGGTTATGACTGTGAAAAATGGGATGTCTCTGTTTTGTCTGAGGAGCATGCCAATATGCAAGGGTTGAATGAAAAGTGATGCCTCCACTTCCATAACTTTAGTTTAAGTTCAGATATTTTAATAATTGAAACAGAAAAATAACCCTTGAAGTAAGCTGTTTTGTTACCTGTATTTCATTCTCCACATAATCATCTTTCACTACACGCTTCTGCCAACGATGGACATGCTATTTAAAGCCATCATGAAAGAACTCCACATTGTCTGTTCAATCAGATCCAGATAGATGCTGACCAAGATATTTGTTCGATTTTGGGAAAAGTTGCATGGGACCAATTCTGGCTGTATGGGTTAAGATGGTGAGATCCAACTTTGCAACTGCCTCTTGGATGCTTTGAGAGATGAGGCTTAGTGTTGTCATGTTGCAGCAAGATTTCCTTCTTGTTCTTCTGAACTCTATGTAATTGTTGTTTCAAAGTTTTGAGTGTTGCAATGTAGCCCTTTTATGTCATAAGAAATGGGTTTGAATCTTGGTCCCCCAAAACTGTAACCTGTGTTTTCCTGCAAAGCCTGGCTTTGAATTTATTTTCCTGCAGGTAAAGCTTTGTGATAATATTCCATGGAGTGACACTGTGTTTTTGGGTCATAAGGATGGGCACAAGTTTTGCCAGCTGCCTTGTTGCTTAAACCAGTGTTTTTCAACCTCAGCAACTTTAAGATGTGTGGCCTTCAACTCCCAGAATTCCCCAGCCAGCATGGTTAGGGGATGCTCAGAATGCTGGCTAGGGAATTCTGGAAGTTGAAGTCCACACATCTTAACGCTTCCAGGGTTAAAAAACACTGGTATAAAGTGTTCCGAATCTCTTAAGCTCCACTCTGTCACCTAGGCAGATGCTCAGATAGTACAGAAAAATAGGGAAAGAGGCCTTCAAGTCATGCTTTATTCTTGGTAACTTCATGGACAACTCCAGGTACATTTCCTGTTTTCTGGGATTTGTTTTTTCCAATGCTCCAAATTAGTTTATAGCCTAGGAGTTTTCTGGTGGTGTCCCATCCTAGATGTGGGTGGGTTGTACTAAAGCAGTGTTTTTCAAACTTGGCAACTTTAAGAGGTGTTGAGTTCAACTCCCAGAATTCCCCAGCCAGGCAGACACACATTTCTCCTCCTCACATTATAGCCACTTCCTTCCACTATCCTTTATTGCCTTTGTTTCTCTTCTCTCCATTGTTTTTTCTTCTCTCCATTCTCTCCTGCCTCCATACCCCCTTCGGCCATAGCCTTCCACATTACCATCTTTTCAGTCCTCCTCCACCATTCCTATTGCTCTCAGTCACCCATGCCCTGGCCACCTCCCATATGGATTATTGTAACATGCTGTACATGAGGCTGCCATTGAAGAGCATGTGGAAGCTTCAGTTGGTGCAAAATGCAGTGATGCAGGCACTTCTGTGCACTCCTTGATCAGTGCACATTGCACCTCTACTCTCTGAAGTTGCATTGGTTGCCAGTTGGCTTCTGGGCTCAGTTCAAGATGCTGGTCATCACTTACAAACCCCTTTGTGGAATATGGGCTGGTTATCTGAGGTTACATCTACCTGTCCCACCAGGTCTGGCAGAAGAGGCATGTTACGGGTCCTGTCTATTAAGGAGTGTCATCTGACGGGACCCAGGAGGAAATCTTTCCTGCCATGGCGCCTACAGTTTGGAACATCATCCCCCACAGGTCATATTGGCCCAACTCTACTGGAGTTTTGGAAGGCTCTGAAGACATGGCTCTGTCAGCATGCCTGGAGATCTGGCTATGGTTTGGAGCCTGCTAGATGGTTGTATCGATTGATGGGTGACTTGTACTTCCCTGCTGATTATGTTTTGTGTTTTTAATTTGGTTTTAATCTGATTTTGAAAGGATTACTGTTTTTACTGATATTTGTACTTCCTTTATTGGTTTTGTTACTTGGTGGTTTAATCACGTGAGCGACCCAGAGTCACACATGTGAGATGGGTGGCTATACAAATTGAATGAATGAACGAACGAACAAATGAATAAATAAATAAATATTATCCACCACATCTTGGGGCATCTGCTGGCTTTCCTACTCCAACCATGTAGGACTCTTCTTCCTCTCATAACTGAGGATGGCTGGGATCCAGAGTTCACTGACACTCAGTCTTGCCAAGGTTCAGCTGAAGCTTGTTGTTCCCCATCCAGATGCTCACAGCCTCCAGACACAGGGATAAGGCTTCCACAACATCACTTACTTCACCAGGGGAAGAGATGTATAATTGAGTATCATCAGCATATTGATGATATCTCACCCCATGGCGACGGATGAGCTCACCCAGCAGTCTCATGTAGATGTTAAATAGGAGAGGTGAGAGCACCAACCCCTGCAGCACCCCACAGAGCAGGGGGGGGGGTGGGATCTCTCCTCCCCAATCACCACCATCCCTGGAGGAAGGAGGTGAACCAGCACATCACTGTGCCACCCACCCCCAATCTTCTGAGCTGATCCAGAAGGATACCATGGTCAATGGTATTGAAAGCCACAGAGAGGTCAAGTACAGCAAGGATGGACACACAACCCCCATCCCACTCTCGCCAGAGATCACCCAAAAGCTCAACCAATGCCATTTCTGTCCCATACCCAGGTCTGAACCCTGACTGAAAAGGATCCAGATATCCCACTTCATCCAAAGTCCTCTGAAGCTGTTGCGCGACCACCTTCTCAATCACCTTCCTCAAAAAGGAGAGGCTGGATGTTGGACGAAAATCATCCAGTATCGTGTGGTCCAGCGACGGCTTCTTGAGGAGGGGGCAAACCAGAGCCTCCTTAAGAGGTGCAGGAACGACCCCCTCAACTCAAGGAAGAACTCACCATTGCCAGAACCCACCCACACGACACCCCCCAGGCTGCTTTCACAAGCCAGGCGGGGCATGGATCTAGACAGCGGGTGGCTTTGCTCACAGTCCTAAGGACCCTGTCCAGCCGTTCCAGATAACCAGGCAAGACTCCACCCTAGGCATCTCCCCCGGACCTGCAGCAAAGCCGGTGTTGAACTGCGAATGAATATTTATAGATTTTTTTTTCTTAAATTGTTCCATTTTTAAAAACGGGAGTATGTCTACAGCCACTGGGGTGGCGGGGTGAAGCCATGCCTGCGCCAAGTAGAGGTGGCCAAGATTGGCCCCAAAGTCACCCACCAAATTTCCTGGTCACTCTTGGACTACAGTTCCCATAATACCCAACTGGAATAGTTTTGGCTTCTCTGCCTAGGTGACTTGCCATCTGCATTTTGTTTTTACAGTGATGTCTGTTTCTCTTCCCTCAAAGTCTTTCAGACAAACAAATAAATAAAGGCAGTGGGGACCCAAAATCATTTGAGATAGTGTTTCTCAACCTCAGCCAATTGAAGATGTGTGGACTTCAACTCCCAGAATTTCCTTGCTAGCCAGCTGGTGGGAGAATTCTGGGAGTTGAAGTCTACACAGCTGAAAATTGTGGAGGCTGAGAAACAGTTTAGATCAGTGTTTCTCAACCTTGGCAACTTTAAGATGCGTGGACTTCAACTCCCAGAATTCCCCAGCCAGCCACGCTGGCTGGGGAATTCTGGGAGTTGAAGTCCACACATTTTCAAGTTGCTGAGGTTGAGAAGTACAGTTACTGTATCAGCAGCAGCATTCTCCTCATCCCTGCTTGGACTTGCCCAATCCCCACCGCCCTCCGAAGGGCGCATGCGCCCTTGCCCCCACCCAGCTTTTCCTTTCAGCCGTTTGGTTTCTCCCTCGTCACGTGCCGGAGCAGGGACCGCCATGGCGGCGCCCGGCTTGGCCTCGCCCACGCTACGGCGGGCGTCGCGGCCCAGTGACGTCAGGTCTCGGCGCTGGGGCGAGAGGCGGGGCCGCGGGGGTCGACGGCGATGGGGCTCGCCGAGGAGGAAGAAGGGGGTGGAAGGCGGCTCCGCGGCTGCTGACCCTCCGCGGGGAGCGAGCGGGGGGACCGTTGTCCCCACAGGGCTGGTAGCAGCGGCGGGTAAGGGCGGGCGGGCGGCGGCAGGCCTCGCTCCCGAGCGGGTCCCAGGCAGGGCCCGGCTGAGAGGGGAAGGCGACCCGCAGCGGCCTCCTCTGCGGACCGCCTGGCTGGGTGGGCCTGCCCGGCCTGTGGAGAGGCCCGAGTGGGGGATGCCCTGTCTCGCCCCCCGGGCTTGAAATCCCGGGTGTAGCTCCCAAGGCGGCCCTGGAAGGTGGCGCGGGACGGAAGCGGGGCCGAGAAGGGCTGGGGGCGCCTCAGCGGGGCAGAACGGGACCCCCTTTTTTTTCTGGGCGGGGGGCAAAGATAACTGTGGTAATTTCTTCGGGGGCAGAAGTATGAGGGACTTCGATCCCCGCTGGGGTGGCTGAATCCCCATGAAGGGCTTTGCCTAAGTGGGTGTCAGTGCCTGGCCAGGTGCGTCTGAATGGGACAAGCTCAGCAGGGTGCTGCCTGGGATGGGAGACCACCAAGAGTTCCCAGTTGGGAAAGCATACTGGAGACAGGCGTCCTTGCTGCCGAGAAAACTGCACGGATGCCTCCCTGTATTCGTGAAGAATCAAACTGACGGCCTGGAAGGGTGTGGTTCGGGTTATCTAAGTCCCTTAATTAGAATGGAAGGTTAAAAGTATGGATCTGGGGGCTTTTGTTCTAAAACCTGGAGGTAAGGTGAAGTAGGGGGAAAAATGTTTATTCCTGGAAGAGGCCATAACCATCCTTCACTTTTCATGGTATATGGACTGTACTTTCATATGTGAGTGACTTCCAGTTTCAGATACTGCCTCCTAAAACCTAGTCAGATAAACCAGCTTCACCTTGCTTAGCCCCTTCTAGTTATGCTGAACTTTAACAGTATGGAACAGATTAGTGTAGCCAGTCCTGAGCAGAAGGGTATGGTTTGATAGAAGATTCATCCTGTACTCTTTTTGATCCCTGGAAAATTTGTTGCGTGGCACACACCAGGGTGTGGAGATCATTTTCTCCCAATCCATGGGGTTTGTATATATAGTAGAAAGTGTAGGGAAACCTCTTTGTCCTGGTATATGTTGATGCTGTGTTAAATTAACATGATGCGTGCTTACATTTCATTATCTGGCTTGATAAAAAGTGTTGACTGGTATTATGTAATGATCTGTACACTGGGGATCTGTTTTACAAATTCATAGTTCAGGTGAACACAAAAGGATTACTCCACTGGTGAATATCAACAGAGAGAAACTAATCAATATCCCAATTTTTTAGATTGGCTGCAGTCTGAGATTTCTCGGTACTGTATGTGCTTACCTGGGAGAAACCCTGTTTGAATTTATAAGAGATTTTCAGAAAAAGGCAGGACTACTTGTTCCAATATCTAGGTTAACGTTGTTTTCTGTAGTCAACAGATAAATACATGAATATGGCATTGTGGTTGTATGTGCACAATCATGAAGAAAGTTAACAAGCAATAATAGTTAAGCCACATTACGTCTTTACGTGTTTTGGGAATTAGGCCACCATGTTACATCATAATACAATTTTTTACGTTAGTATGCTATGAGAACAAGGTTATTGTAATCATGATATATAATTCAGTGTATGTAGGAACACACCTGAAATGTTTTCTTTGATTCCAGGAATGCTTTTTCTCTTTCTTTGAATAGCTAAGAAGAAGGATAAATTGAAGCTATCAAGATGAGCAGAAAGCCTCCACATCGTCCTGGGATCACATTTGAAATTGGTGCTCGGTTGGAAGCTCTGGATTATCTACAAAAATGGTATGGAAGCTGTTTATGTTGCTGGCTTAGTTAGAGGACTTCTTCACATGATATATGGTAGCTCCACGCTGAAACATATTTACGTCCGCTAACTAGCTTGAGATAATTTCTAAAAAAAAAAAAAAAATTGCATGGCAGTTCTTGTCAAAAGAACTTGCACAAAAAATAACTTTTTTAAAAAAAATAAATATTACTTTAATATACAAAAAGGAGGGAAAAGAAAAAAATTAAAAAGAACAAAAAGAGAAGAAAGATACAAGAAATAGTAATACATTCCAAGTAAAGAATGTAATTAAGCCGAATTTTTAAGCACATTGTGAAACCTTGACCACGAGGAATAATACAATCTTTCCTTTACATCAAGAGATGAGCCAGTTCATAATCAGAATGTGAACATCATTGATTCAAGTTGGTATATCTGGGATAGGGATCCCTTTCTAACATTGAAAAATAACATTTATTACTATGCCCCCATGCTTGATAAATCCATATATCTTTATATAGTGATAAATTCCACATTTTATTAAAAATGATATTCACATCTTTAAATGATATCAGTGATTGTAATACTATATGAACAAACTTACGTATATTAAACCAAAATACGGCAGTAGACGGAGAAGCCCATATCAGATGAGAAATTATCTGCTCCCCCATTGTATACTTCCAACATAGTGAGATTGACAGCCTCATTTTTTAAGTATTCTCTAGGGCATCCAATAAATATAAAAATGTTTAGTCGAATGTATCATCTTATAAGAAGCATGCTTAATATTCTTTAAGACTCTTAGCCTTTGCTTTGTTAATGATATTCCAGTTCTTTAGAGTTTTTGCAAATAACCATTCCCACCTTAGTGATACTCCTTAGTGATTCTTTTAAAAATACTGTAGACCTAAAATCATCCAAAACATGTTCCAATATTGAAAATAATTCAGGAGATTTAAATGCTGCTTCACAAAATATTTTGATAAATGAAGAGATAATTCCATTTGTAGTATCCCTAGTGGAAGAGTCAATCCAATTATTAAACCAGGAAGAAGTATTGATCCAGTTAATAAAACAAAAAAATCCATATTTATACAAAATGTTTTTCCTAAATTTCTAGTGCACCAAATCAAAGGCTTCTTCCTCATCCAGTAAATCTGTCTCTGCTGATTTCAATTTTTTTGAATGTACATCCAGAACGTTCATTTCTAATCTAATATTATCAGTTACTTGGCAACCTTTTATAAAATCAGATTTTGTGGAATGGATAATTTATTTATTTATTGAATTTATATAGCCACCCATATGTTACTCTGGGCGGTGCACGCAATTAAAATAACGGAAACAAAAAATAATTAGGACGAAACTGTTAGAAACAAAACAATTAAAAACTATAAATATAAAACAAAAATCCATGGAAGGGTGCATTCAGAATCTTACAATGCAGCCATTTTGCGGGCTCCATATTTCCATGGGTTACCCAGGCCCGATGGCAGAACCAAGTTTTCAGGGCCTGCAATAGTAGTAGGTAATATCGTCTGTAATATCCGTGACAAGGTTTCTGTCAATATTTTTGAATCAGCATTTAACCAGGAAACTTGAGGATGGCTTTCATAGTCAGCAGGTTCTGTATCATTTAAAAATAATTGTGTAAGCCTCACTGAAAGAGGTTTGAAAATTTTTATTCAAAAAGACATCGTTAATAGACCTCCAATAGTATTGAAGGAAAGAGTTCAGTATATGTCTTATATCACTCCCACTAACCAATTAGTCTGGGAGCTTTTCCTGTTTCCAGAGTTTTAATTATATGTATTTAATTTCTTGGAAACATATTGAGCGTGCATAATCTTAGGAAGAGCTGCCTGCCTGCTTTCGTTCGTTTGTTCATTCTTTCCTCCATAGCTACATTTGATTTTGTATTACATAATCAAGAACGAAACTTAAAAACATTGCTGACTTAATGAGTCAGAATCATTATATACGTTACTGCGGGTTGCCTTAATGGAACACGCAGGTTTCTCTGGAATGATCTCCTGCCCGATATATGACCAGCCCCAACACTGCTTGCCTTTAGAAAAGTGGCTGAAACCTGGCTTTTCTTCAGGCATTTGGGTCCGGAGGGGAGGGTGGAAGAGTCCTCTTATGGCTATTTTAATTATCCTGTTTGGTTCCCCATTTTAAGTACTGGGCTATTTTTTTAATGATGTGTGGTATGTTTTCTTAATGTTTATTTAAGACATTTAAGAATTGAGTTGGGCAGCCTTATAAATGCATGGAATAAATAAATTGTTGCAAGTGCTTCAGTTGAAAGGCTTGTAATATACCAAGTGTTTCATCTTGCTCCCTTTATCTGTATTTAAATGATTCAGTGAATATTCTGTTTCAGGTGCATAGTGGGAATAAAGATTTCTTTTTTTAACTCTTATGATAGCTTTATATAATTTTGGTTTTTTTTAAAAAAAATTTTTATCCCGCTTTTCTTATTTTTATAAATAACTCAAAGCGGTGAACATACTTAATACTTCATCCTTCTCCTGTTTTCCCCACAACAACAACCCTGTGAGGTGAGTTGGGCTGAGGGAGAATGACTGGCCCAAAGTCACCCAGCCGGCTTTCATGCCTCAGGTGGGACTAGAACTCACCGTCTCCTGCTTTCTAGCCTGGTGCCTTAACCATTGCGTATGTACTTAAAAGTTGTTTAAATGTTTCCCCCAAATTTTCTTCATTAAAAAAAGAAAATCATGAAGCTTTCACAATAAGATGGTCATCCGTGGGTTCCTAGACATAATATCTCTGTATAACAAAAAAACCCAATCTATTTTATGAAGAGTGGATCCTTTCATAATGCCACATTTAAATACTATCTAGAGAAAATGGGGTGATTCTTGTAATAAAGTTACTATGACACTATCAGATAGAGACCAGTGGTAGGCAGCATGCAAATAGCTGTCATAAATACATACATAAATTAATATGGAATAATATGTAATTGATTCAACTAAGGATCATAGTATGAGAAAATAAATTGGTTGAGAGCAAATCTGATTTGGAACAGGAAAAGAAATATAGTCTTCTAATGTATTTAAAAGTCACCATTGGACAATCAGATTAAGGTAAGAGATTCTTCTCTTGTGGAAGAACATGAGTTTCTTGTATTTTTTTTAAAAAAATGTTCAGGATTTAAGTGGCTTAACTTGATAATTTGAATCTCTCTGCCTTTGAAAGAATGTTGAAGGCTTTTATAATCCCCAGATTAACAGATATATTATATTGCATTAATCTATTAATCATCACAGGTGCGCGATAAACTTTTTTCTGTTTACTAATTAATAAAGCAAAGGATAATATTGTCATTCAGCTTGGGAGTTATCCAAAGTCGTAATTCAGGATGTTGCTGTAATAAAATGGAAGTCACCAGCTCTTATACCTAATAAACTGTAGATATACACCTCTAATTATCTTTGAACAAAGATAGGTTTTAGTGCAATGTATATACTCCACTCCTGTGGATATTCCATTAATACAAGAAATACCTGTTTTACACATTGTAGAGAAAATACTTTTAAAAAAAAAACTATGGGACAGGACATTTGATAGGGTTGCCAGCATGGGAAAGCAGTCACCCTACCGAGGAACTTTTGTGGCAGATTTTTGGAATGCAGTAGTCCCCTGGAATTTTTCCTTGTAAAATATTTCCCATCAGGGATTAGCAGGTAAGGTAGGAACATCAAGGCCTCTGTGCTTATTTATGGAATTGTTGCATTTCAGAAACAAAGTAGCATGTTGTAGAGCTGGTGCATCATTGCAGAGGATTTTTAAAAAAAGATACTGTGTAAAACTGTTAGACATTGTCAACTTTTATCAGTTCTAATACCTCTCACATTTGTGACATCTGTTTACTGTGCAGTATGATCAATACTACAAAAAGGAGAGCTGTGAGTCAGGCTCACCAAACTTATTTAAGAGTTCTGCCGATCATTTTCCTCTTCCTTGGATATCTGCTTCTCTGGCAGATGTTCTACTACATTTTAAACATGTTTTCTAGGGCTGGAGTATTGGTAACACCAGGAATGGGGAAGAGGTAACATAGAATTGTTGACCATCTACAATGTCAAGTTAAAACACACAACTGTGGCAGGGCTGAAAAAGCCAAGTATTGTAGGAAGGGGCTATTTCATTGAAGGCTGGTTCAAACAACCTGTTGAATGTGAACAGCTTTGGTAGAACTAATTTGTTCTACCAAAGATAAAGATAAAACTTATCTTTAATAAGTTTTTTCAAAATAACTGACTGAAGAATAAGTTTTTTTAAAAAAATTATCCCTAATAGCTCCTGACAAAGCATCTGATATAAATAATATTATCCTTTCTCTATGGCTATATAGATTTTGCTGTTCCTGTTTCGTTTTAACCCTGTAATAGGCAATGGTGTTTAGAGTTGGTTTCAGCCTAATGCTTTATCGGGATGGTCATAGCTTTCCAAACAGTTTTCTAGTAGTTGTTTTAGATTTTCTGTTTTTTATGGTCTTCGCTCTTGAGCCTTTCACGGTCTAGAAGTAAAATTTAATTTTCATTTTAGAAAAATTAAAAGTGCCTTAACTGTGAATCAGATGGAAGACATAATAGGCAAGAAAGCGGTTACCACTGGAATTTTCCCCATACTTTATTATCTTAAATTTGTAAGATAGACATATAAACTGTTTTTGAGAGTAGAGTGGTAGTTAACACCAGTGGATGATTTGTAATGGTGACTTAAAGCCACCCACTAAAAGTCAGCATATACATTCTCATGTTCTAGTGTTCTTCCTTGATAAAAATAATTTGGGTTTATATGTCTGGTCCAGTTTATGACCAGAGGTGCCCAGCTACTTTCAGATTTTTAGCAAAGCCATATAACATAGAAGTATCCATCCCTTTCTACTCCAACATATCTTGTTACCTCAAAAGTAATTTGCACAAACGGTACAGTGAACAAAAATGATGGGAAGCAAACCATTGCTATATGGTTTTGCCCAGCTAAATCCTGTTCCATTGTCGCAGAATCCAGATTTTTTTTTTTTTTGGTACCTTTGAGTTTGTGTTGACTCCTGGCAACTGCCTGGACTAGTCTCTGCCGTTTTCTTCACAAGGTTTTCAGAAGTGGTTTGCCATTTCCTTCTTTCAAGGGCTGAAAGAGAATGACCGGCCCAAGGTTACCCAACTGGATTTGTGCCTAAAGCAGGCCTAGAACTTACAATCTCCCAGTTTCTAGCCTGGAGCCTAGCTCTCTCCAGCATTCTGGCCCTAGATAAGACAAGCAGTATAACAGTGCTCATGAACGTATAACTAAAAGCTGTGTTAATTGGATTGGATAGACTACTTCAGATTTAATAATTAGAATCTCCGCTCATATCTTCCCCTTTAAGAATAAAGAAAATAGGAGAACATTGGATTGGCTCCGCCATGTTAATAATTCTAATGAAGAAAAATTTAGACCTAAGTCAGTGATGGGGCGTATATTGATGAATGAAAACAATGTGCAGTATATGCATAAAATGCACTCTGTATGTATCTATGGAAGAATATGGATGTGAGAATTTTTTTTTCATGGTTATTTGGGAAGAAAACTGCAAAACAGCAGAATCCCTCTAAGTACTGAATCAGCTGACAAGTAAGATCAGAATGGATTTTTAAAAATATATATACAGTGGTACCTCGGTTCACGAACTTAATTTGTTCCGCGACTCTGGTCACGACCCGAATCAAATTTTCCCATAAGGTTCAATGTAAATACGGTTAATCCGTTCTGAACCATGTGTATTTTTTTTAAAACCACAAAAATATGAAACAAAATACAGTACGAAGAGAGAGAACGCTAACCTTGCTCGACGCGACTTCTGGCGTGGAGGACAGGAAGGCGGGTGGGGAGGCGGTTATTGCTTGGAGGGAGAGTCCCCCTCCCTACAGGAAGCCACGACCATGTGTCACAGCAGGGAAAATGGCCGCGGATCCTGTTTGTTACCCGATCCGGCGTTCGCGGATGGAAGCAAAATTTTGCGAATGGAGCTGTTCATGACCCGAATTGGTCGTGAACAGAAGCGTTCGTGACCCGAGGTACCACTGTACATGCCTCAGATCAACCAAATTGGATAGCCATGTAAGGAGCAGAGAATAATGAACAACCCTAAAGTGCTATGATAATAGCACTGGATCCTGAAACGGTTTGCATGTGTTTAATATCATGTATTAAATGAATTTGTTGTAGAATTGTGCATTATCCTGTGCTTAAATGTAAATCTGGTTACAAATATAAATATGATCATAATAAGAGTTCAAGGTGTCTCCTAATTTTATCCTGTGAGGAACGTAGGGTTCATAGAAAGTGATTGGCTCCGAAAGATTAATTGAGCTCTGTAGTTCAGTGAGAATTAATATTTTAACCATGTGAAGTCTCTTTTGACATTAAGTTATGTTAAGTTGGGCTTCTAAACAACTATTCACATGGCTGTTTATCATTGGTAAGATCAGCAATATAAAATATGTACAAACTAGACATTTTCCCCCTAATTTATTAACATAAGGATAGTTTAGGAAGTTGACTGTAGCAGGTTTTTTTGGGGGGGGGGTGGATTAATACCTTCTATTGATCAATCCTGGCACAAAAGTCACAGCTTTTTTCCCCTTGTGTTCTTGCCTTGTCAATGACCTGCACAGAGGATTCATGAGAACACATTTCATGTTAGGTGCAGTGTAAATAATATTTAGAGGTTGAACATTTTCACCTTCTGTGGCCACACTGTTAGTCAAGAAGCTGATTAAAAGCTGTTCAGTTTTGAAAGCAGTCATAGTAGAGGTGTTTGGAGTGAGAAATACCTGGGCTAGGTCCATGTCTCTGTGGCTTGAAGGAAAATTGGCAGTCTGTACCTTAGTTGAAAGAAGAAGCTGCTAAGTGGGAGATGCTTAATATGGAGCAATAACCAGTATACTATCTTATACAGCATATACTGGTGTATTTCCCAGCTCTATGTTTTCTGGTTGGATTTGGATGGCAATACTAGAATTCACCAGCCAGCATGGCTATTACAGGAGTTTTAATTCTTGAAGACATGTTGTTGGGAATAGCTAATATTCTGTGTTTTATTTCTTATTACAGAATGATCTTGCACATATCCATTCAAAAGTAAATCCTGATTTGACATATCCAGACATGTGTGTGAGATCACATCTTTGTGCTTTATTTTTGCTTCCAATTAGTTTATTTAAATTACACTATACTTTTAACTGCCTATGGTTTTTGATACATTACAAACTGCTTTGAACAAAACCTTGTGGAAAAGTTACAAACCAATAAAGAGTGCAAATTATATATAATGAATGTGCATAAATATTATATGGCCACAAGCATCATATGAAAGTACATGAATATAGCCTATTCCTGGGCTATAGAAGCCATCACTTTCTGATCCTAGCATCATTATTTATAGTACTCCAGGATTAGTAATTCACACAAACATTACAAGGATTTCTTGACGAGTGATTGGAGAGAACAGTCTGCGGAAGTACTGTATCATCTTTTTGTTTGTTTTCTAAAGGTATCCTTCACGCATTGAGAAGATAGACTATGAGGAAGGAAAGATGCTTGTCCATTTCGAACGTTGGAGTCATCGTTACGATGAATGGATTTACTGGGATAGCAATCGATTGCGTCCGCTTGAACGGCCTTCACTGAGGAAAGAGGGCCTAAAAGATGATGAATTTATTGTAAGCGTTCATTCCTTTAATCTTTATGAATGGCTTTAAATGGAAGTCTTGGGCCACAATCACAAGCACAAATTGTAGCCAAGAGCATAGAAAAATGAAACTCTTAATTCCATAATATTTGGGTAGTGGACTTTTTCAGAGTTAGGCTTTAAGTCATATTCCCTATGTTCTTTTAAAACAGGATTTTAAACCAGGAGAAGAGGTTCTGGCTCGTTGGACAGATTGCCGATATTACCCTGCAAAAATTGAAGCAATTAACAAAGAAGGTATGTACACAGTCAGGAAAAGGGGCCCTTTCCTGCTGGAACGCACCAGGAGTCCATTCAGTCTAATGGCTTTTTCTAACAACAATTAAGGCAGATTCCTCAGAGAAGCAGATAAGCAGGATATGAGGACAACAGCTTTTCTCTGTACATCCCCTTCATCTGATTCTCAGAAGTAGATTCCCCCTAAATAACGAAGCTTCAGTTAAATTGTTACGCCACAATAGTTGTTGATAGGTCTATTCTTTCAGATTTTTTTTTTTGAACAACTGTCATATTCACCCCACATTTAAGTGTTCTTCACTGCACAAATGGAGAGCCAGTGTGGCCTAGTGATTAAGGTAGAATTCTGAAAGTTGAAGTCCACACATCTTCAAGCTGCCAGGGTTGAGAAACACTGGATTAAGGTGTTGGGCTAAGGCTAAAGACCCAGGTTCTAATCCACCTTCGCTCACAGATGACTTTGGGCAGGTCACTTTTTCCCAGTCCAGTCTGTTCACAGGATTGCTGTTGTAGGGACAAGTTGGAGAAGGGAACCCTATAAAAGCTGGGATATAAATCTAATAAACAAATAAAATGTCAGCATCATGGTTTTCTTCATTTTGTATTACAGGCCTTTGGCATACAGTTGAAGCCTTCCATTTTGGGGGTGGGGGCATTCATGCTTGTGTTTCAGTAGGTTGGAGAGTGGAAAACACTTTTAGCTAATACTTTGAGGACAGCAACTGTTATTCCCAAATAGTAATAGCAGTGAAATGTGTACTGTATGTAAGACCCAAACCCAGTTCTTAAATCAATTTCAAGCATGCTCTTCCATGTTTTTATATGAATGTAAACTATAATATGTGGCACAGCTTTGTGCAGATTTTAAAACGGTTTTAAAGCTATATCTTAGAAGTATTTAGACTCAAATGCTGAAAGTAACACTATCAAAAAATATACACGAGGCTCTGTTTTCAAAGCCTAAGAGGTAGCATAGTTTAGTTACGATGAGAGGTTAACGCAAGAAGTCATCAGTTAAAATTTTGTATGTATAAACTCACTAAAGTCCCTTAGTCAAACCACAGTTACTTACTTTTACCTCTCTGCAGTATGGAGCATTATAAAAATGTGTATGAAATGGCTTAGATTTTTCAAAAAAGACTGCAAAATGCAATTTTTCAAAAAAGCAAAATGTTGCTATCATTTGACTACTGCCGTGTGCTGTATGTGAGGTTATCCGTGAAAAATGCCTGGAAATTGCTATTAGTGCAAAATGTGGCAACTAGCTGGCTGATCAGTACAAGGTAATGTGATTGTGTGATTCCATTCTATACTTAAGGATCTGCATAGGTTGCCAGTTGCTTACCAAGCGCCATTTAAGGTGTTGGTATTAATTTGCAAAGCTCTAAATAGTTCATGATCTGAGCCTCTCCAGCATGAGTGTTTCCATCTGATAAGACTTATATGAGAGGCCCTTTGGAATATGCGGCTGTAATCAGCGGCCCATCTTTCTGGCACACAGGAAAGGGCCTTAACCTATATTGCTCCCTGATTTTGGGATGTACTCCCAAATAGGTTTTTTGGCCTCACAGTCTTGAAACTTCTATAAAGATGCATTTTTTAAAGGCAGGGTTTTAATTGTAGATGCTAGGATTACCTTCCATTTATGTTTATAGATTCTGTTTCTGCTATTTTTTTTTTAATGTGTTAGGTATCTTGAGTAGTCACTAGAGCAGAAGATAGGTTGTAAATCAAATAACATAGATGTTAAAAGCTTGAATATAAATGGCTTGCTGAAGCATTTAGGTAACTTTAAACTTTCATATTGGGAGTTTTTCTATATGCTAGTTGAGGATTTTTTTTTTTATCATTTATTCCCTTAAAATGTAATTCTGTGTATGTTAAGCTGTCTGCAATATTAAGCTGAATAACAAAAATGTACTATTTTAAAAAGTACGGGATTCATATTCCCCATATCTCCCAAAACAATGAATGAAGTTTGAAGAAATTTAGCATGCTAAGGATGACATGAAATACCGGAGCTGATGTTCAAGTGTGTGTGCATTTGTAGGACTGAAGCAGTGCTTCCCAACTTCAGACACTTTAAGATGTATGGACTTCAACTGCCAGAATTCCCCAGCAAGCATTTCATACTAAAGAATTCTGGGAGTTGTTGTCCACACATCTTAAAGCTGCCATGGTTGGGAAACACAGGACCAAAGCATCATTTAAATAAATAAATAATAAATATCTTTCCCATTGTGGTGATGGTGTTCTAGGAACCTTCACTGTACAGTTCTACGATGGAGTGATTCGGTGTCTCAAAAGAATACATATCAAATCCATGCCAGAGGATGCCAAAGGGCAGGTAAGCAAAGTTCCAGTTAGTTACTATGTTAAAGTTACATCTCTTAATTCCTGATTAATTAAATTCTGCTGCATTTCAGTTTGTGTTCTATAATTCGCATCCACAGACTCCATTAAGATTGAGGAATCATATACACTTTAGTAAATGTACAAGGTAGTCAACACCAGCAAAAAGGTCCTCTCCTCTCCTCTCCTCTCCTCTCCTCTCCTCTCCTCTCCTCTCCTCTCCTCTCCTCTCCTCTCCTCTCCTCTCCTCTCCTCTCCTCTCCTCTCCTCTCCTCTCCTCTCCTCTCCTCCCCTCCCCTCCCCTCCCCTCCCCTCCCCTCCCCTCCCCTCCCCTTTTTTGGTTTCCTTGCAAGAAAAAAAATAGAAAATTCAAAACCAAGACATTTTGCTGATGAAATAACAATAACAGGAGGAGGAAGAAGAGGATGGTTCATTCCCCTCAATCTCTTTGGCCTTTCCTCTGCCTTCCATATTAGATTTAGGCTCTTAAATTTTAACTATTGCTAAAATGCTGTCTATATAAGCTACGCTTTGTGAAGTATTGTCATTATTTGAAGGCAATGGCTGTTTTGCAAATCTGCAGACAGAGTACTCTTTTGATGCACTTTTAGTCCCTGTCAGATCCAGGAGTCAGCTTTTTGGTGGCTGGGATGGGCACAGGAGGTCTGCATTTACAGTTTATTTAGGAATGTTGTGGCCATGATACTGTTGAGTCATATTTGTGGGCTTGGCAAAGACTTTAGTGGGTTTCTTTGCTTTTTAAAACTATTTGATTCTAGCTGGATGTTAGGAAAAAAATAACTCTAAGAGTAGTTTTACAGTGGAAGAAATTATTAGGGAGAGCTCCTTGCTGATGGAGGTGTTCAGGCTGAGGTTGGACATCTACTTGGCATAGATGCTTTACTTCAAGTTCTTGCACATGTATTCCAGCTCTGTGGTTTTGGAAATTATTTTAAGTCTGTTTTGGCCTTATAGTATACTTTTAGGTGTTTGATGTCAAATTGGCAGGAAAGTATGCAGCTACTTTTCAGCAATTATGGTTGGGGAGGAGGCTGCTAGGGCCACTGAAAAGGGGTATGAGAATTAAACGTGGCCAGCTCCTCAGGCTGTCCCCATTGAATGAAAAGATTGTGCACAGTCAGCCTAGGGAAGAACAGTCCTAGAAGCTCTCTTGCCAGTCCAGTAATATTGAGCCAGGTGATGCATGAATGGTCTGATGCAGTAGAATGTGTCCTCACATCAGTGGACCACTTGTGGAGAGGGTCCATATTTAAATACGTCCTTATGGCAATTTTCATCATTTGTTTAATGGTCATTATGCCAATGATGTAAATCACCACGGGTGTCATAAAATTAACAACAATTTTACTACTTCATCCAGATGATTTTGAATGCGGTGGATTTGTCCATTGTTTCCTGAGGATGTCCAGATGGAAATTTGCATCTGATGTCTGTTAAATGAAGTCTGTTAAATCAAGGTTTTGCAGTGCTTTCATATTCAGATTTTGAGACTCCATTTTAAATGGACTTAGAAATGAATATCTAGCATGCGTTCACTTGGGTCAGTATTGAGCTTTAATGTGGTTTATTTGGTTTTTTGCTTAACACGATTTGTGAATCTAGGTGACAGATATTAAAATAAACCATGGCTTAACACAATGTGTAATCCAACCATTGTAGAAACTTGACTTCCAAACTGGAAATTTTATTTGCTAAATTGTGCAAGGTGTGGTAACATAGATGAGCAAATGTTGGCAATAGTTGTTTATTTTCCAGACAATCTTTACAGAGTTTGAGAGAAAGGGAAAGATTAAGGGTTTAATATACATTTTTAAATTGAAAAACTGCTATTGTTAATTTATGTGATGTGTGAAATTAAGTAACTGTGATGTACATTTTCTTAGAAAAGATAGTTTCTTGTATGAATATCCTGTGTTATAAGTTACTAGAAGCTACTGATTTTTCAAATAAACACATCTCTTTTATAAAAAACAGAGAGATAAATGCCCTCCTGTTATATGACTAGCCTTTGCACCAGACAGAAAACAAATTTCCAGGAATCTTTCAGAGTTAGTAATTTTTAGCATATCCTTTTAAAAAGAAAAACCTGGAGGCTTTGTACTTCCAGCTGTATTTCTCTGTAGAGTTTAATCTGTTCTTAAGGTTTATGGCATGATGTCAGATGACTGCTGACCAGTTTGGACTAGGAGCTCTGATTTCCACAAAATTATTTTAAAATCTGTCATGGAGTGAAGTACGGTTATTTACCCTGAAAATGTTTACATAATTTTATTAAAATTTCTTCTTGGTTTCTCACAATATTATTCAAATGCTTCTGCTTGAGAAACCCCCTTCAAATCTTTGGATTTCTTTTTAGTAATGTGTTATGACCTTCAGAATGTCCAAGAGAAATGTTGTAAGATTTATCTAGATTCTTCTGATGAATTCCTGTGATAAGATTCTGAAGAGTTCTCCCAGCGCTGTGTGTGTGTGTGTGTGTGTTTGTACAGTTTCTTCTTAAATCTTTCCGCTTCTTCCTAAATCCATGCCCAGCAGATGATAGTAGATGCTAACTGATCAGTTGCATGCCTTGGATTAAGGGGAACAAGTTCTAGGGAAATCTAAACTGGTGGTCACCAGTTATGGATCCAAAAGAACCATTGCTGCCTGCTAGATAAAGATGCAGAGGAAGGGGTGAACTTTTGGGTTTGCTGCCACTAAACTAGCATAGGCCAAGTCAAGGGCTAGAAAAGCAGTGTCCCAGGCTGATGATCTCATTGCTGAACCTTGCTGAGGGCCTGTTAAAACTTGTTGCTGGTTTGCAACAAGATGACAGAAAGTTATTCAGTGGACTTCGTTTATATACAGTGGTACCTCTACTTACGAACTTAATCCGTTCCGTGACTCTGATTGCAAGTTGAGTTGGTCGCAAGTCGAAGTAAATTTTCCCATAAGGTTCAATGTAATTACCGTTAATCCGTTCCGGCGTCCGCGGACCACGCGTCAGGGGCGGAAAAACGGCTGCTGACCACGCTGCAGGGCGGAAAAAATGGCCGCGGACCATGTGCCACGAGCAGGAAAATGGCCGCGGACCACGTGGCACGGGCAGAAAAATGGCCGCAAACCACTTGGAACAGGCGGAAAATGGCTCGTAAGTCGAGGCGAATTCGTAAGTAGAGGTAAATTTTTGGGGCTGGACCTGATCGTATCTCGAAAATTTCGTAAGTAGGGGCGTTCGTAAGTAGAGGTACCACTGTACTGTCCAAATGACAAAAGCTTTTAGATTGGTTACAGGTATAAAAGGAACAACAGCAACAAAAACGAAAGTCAAAACAAAGCTGATGTAAAAGTAACTTTTTTGAAGAAACCAAGTCAGTTAAAATGTAAAATGGGAGAGGAGGACTATGTGGTTCTCTCCCTGAGGAGGGACACTAAGTGGTTTTTTTTTTTCCCCCTCCCTTGGTAGCCATTATTTTGGGCAGTGATACTCAGAGAGGAGCCTCTGTTAGCCCAGATATGAATTTACAATTCTAAAAATGGCTTAGAAGTTCAGAGACTCTTGATAGTATTTGTCATGTTAAAATAACACACTTTGCATCTTCAAGCACATCACCATTTAAAACGTTAAATGAGTTGCTTAGCGGTAGGGTGGTTTTTTTATTGATTAGAGGATGAACCAGGATGCCGTGATTGACTGAGCTGTAGGATGGGAAGAAAGTGAAAAAGGGGTCTCCTAGAGTTGATAAACAAGTAAAAATTGTTGATACCATATGTAATATAAGGAGAAAAAAAACATACTCGATTCAGGAAACAGTATCTAGAAATTGGCTGCTTAATCTGAAAGATCCGAGACAAGGTTTTCTGTTCTATTGTATAATAGAGTGAAATGTGAATGTAAAAATGTTTCTCCATAATTAACTTGTCAAGGATATGTGCGACATTTTACAAGTTTTTGGGAATCACAACAAAAAGCTTTAAAATATAACAGATAGAATATTTTATTTGCAAAATTATGGAAATAAGACTACAAAGTTTGTTTCTCTTTTATCTACTGTAATGTTATACTGAAAAAACACTACTTGCTGCCTCTATCTCTAAATTTTAGCCTGAGCTATGAAAATGTTTAGTGAGATTTTTCAGAAGAAATGCAATTTTATTTCATTTAGATGGAATATGCTGATTAACTGTCAAATATACTTTTACCACTACTAGATACATTTGTATCCTGCAGAATATGGTGAGTGGTATAGAAATTTATTTTTGAAACATACTTAGTGTATGTGTGTGCATGTGCACATGTGATTGTTCAGTCTTTAAAACGCATGCTTATATAATTCAGGGTCTGTTTTTTAAATCTGTAGTTATTCTTATCTGAGCTCCTGAGATCAAGCAGTTTAGTGTTGTGTATTGAATACAGATTATGCACAAATTAGCATAAAGAATAAGATGCTAACACTTGTTTCTTATCTCCCTTATTTTAGATGTTATAGCAGGTTCCATAATTTGTAGAGATGAACAATTCTCTTATAAGTGACTGACTTTCTAGCCTTGAGATAGTCTTTATTTATTAAACTTGGTTGAGTATAAATCTTGACTCTGAGCAGAGGCAAGGCAGTAGATCGGTATCAATGTGGTTTTGGTTGTTAAAGTTTTGTAGGACTCAGGTTGTTGTTCACTAAAACTGTTGCATTGGGAGGGTAAGAAACTGCAGAAGACTGGTGAATGGAGTCAACTAGTTGAGAGGCATGTATGATAACTTGTCTTTTTGTTTCCATGTTTGTGTTTTATCTTCGATATGATTAGGCGCGCGAGAGGCAGCAGATAGCACCGGAGCTGAGATTAGTGACGGATAACGAGCCACATGAAGTGAGTTTTGTGGGATTGTGGAAGGAGAGGGAGGGTTCTTGGCACGCAGGAAGCAGAAGCTGAGGAGAAACCATGAAAACCTGATGTGGCCAAGACCAGCAGAAGAGGTGACAATAGGTGGAAAACCAGAGCTCTGAGAGAGAGGGGCAGAACTGTGGTAGAGCCTTGGAAGGTGAGAGCAATCAGTCCAGTGGGATTTGGGTGAGCTAATGGATGAATAATGCTTCAGGTGGGATCAAGAGCCGTTTTGTGTGTCTACGTGTAGTGGACAAATATCACATCTGAAAATGAGTGGCTTATAGTTGCTCAAGGAATAAATGGTGGAGCTAGGAACTTAAGAGGTGGTGGAATGATATTTTAGTTTTGTTTACCCATGTTTAAAGCTGTAAAATTATGAGGTAGGGCTCTAATAAATTGTATCCAGTGGAAACAAATGTTGCAGACCTATTAAGGATTTGGGGATAGCTCATGTAGTTCAGAGATAGCTGTTTGGGTCACTTAAAGTCTGTTGTCCAAAGTGAAAAATAACTTAGAATGTTTAATACAGTTTAACAGTAACAGTGGAGAATTAACCTATAATACATGCAGTTTGTTGGATGTAAATCTGCAGTTTTATAAACATGCAGAAGATGCTGTCCTACTGGTATGATTAAAACAGATGGGATAATAGTGATGAAGTTCAGTAGCCAAATCATCCAAGTTTGATAAATATTTCTTTTAGGAAGTGTGTAAATTTGCAGTTGCTCCACAGAAATTGGCTTCTCAAAAGTTGTTCTTGTCTACTTCTGATGACAAATAACAATTATAAATTGTATAATTATAATTATAAATATTAATTATAATGTTCAAAAGTGTGAATTCCTTCTGCTGCTTCGTAATAGCAAGATTCATGTATCATACATAGTAAGTCAGATATGTGGTTTAAAATTTGATGAATAAGAAACAGTTGGTGACATTTGGCTGGATTTTACCACTACTGTATTTTCAACAGATACCTTTGGTTTTAAAAAATATATATTTTATTAAAAATAGTATGTAGCAGAGTAGGCATAACTAATGAACCTCTGCTGTTTCCGAGTTGCATCAGCTTCACTATCTCTGCTGATTCTTCTCTATTGCATAATAAATCCAATTCAAAAAATTGCTTAGCATACATAAGGAATATGATGTACATTCATTTATTAAATAGAAACTAAGATCAGTTTAAAATTAACCTCTAAATTCAGTTAATTGAAAACAGAATTCTGAAAATCAATATCTTAGCTTGCCCACAGTTTCAGTAGGCTTTGACTCTGAGCTAGTAATTTATTTGTTAAGAATTTCATGCAGTAGAAAAGTAGGAAGCGTAGCGTATGGACCACCAGTGTGTCCACTTACATTTCCTTTAGTGGCTGCCAGCATCTGTAGTCTAGCTAATGTTAGCTGCATATTAATTTAGAAGAATGCCTCTGAGCCCCATATAGTGCTTTCCCCCTCCCTGCCTTTACATTCCAGAGAACTAGGGAGGATCCCTTCTGAGATGCTTTCTCCACTTCTATCCCTGCTTTGGACTCAGATTTCTCTTATCAGATCATTGTCTAGCCTGCAGCTCTTCCTCCTGTCACTCAGTGTTATTCTCACAGCCCATTACAAGACCTTGGTGCTTTATTTGGGAATTTGCCCACCTGTCCAGGAAAAACAAAACAAAATGGTTGCAGTAGTAGAGTGTATCATGGGTGGTGCTCAAGTATGACCCCTAGGGTAAACCCTTCAAAGTGAATGTTTCATGGACAGTCTCATCCACCATGACAGCCCAACTTGTGAAAGAGTTAATGCTCTCAAAATTTCAAATGTGTCGCAGCCCAGAATGGTTGCTTGTCTTGACTTAAACCAAATGAAGATGACTAGGCTTGCATGAATCTACTTTATGTATTACGTACTAAATATGTATTTTAAGAGGTATGTAGAATGTACTGTTTATTTAAATAAAAGATGCCAATCTGAAAGAACTAAATCTCAGATTCAGTTAAGTGAATAGACAATTATGGACAACCTTCCAGGTAGATACAGTATTCTAATTCACAGAATAGACCTGTGTATGTTTATACAGCGTTTGGATGTTCTTCTAAAGACATAAAATGTGAATGTGGTGAATATGTATTGGGCTACTACAGGAATGAACAACATTTGAGAAGTTTACTTTTTTCTGAACCTGTTATCATGTAATGTTGATTTTACCAAAGAAGATAAAATGCATTACCTTTATTCATGCATTCAGACAGATTGTCAGACCTTGAACTTGCAGTCATATCTTCAAAGCTTTGCACTTGCGTAGGTTTAAGAGTACATATCATAGAATCATAGAATTGGAAATTTTCATTTAAGCCAATGAGTCCAACCATTTGCTTGGGACAGAGATTCTGATTACAATATCCATGACAGATGTCTGTCCTGCCTGTACTTGAACACATCCAATGAAAGAGAGTTCATTCCCCTCTTTTGATGATTGATTCCACTGTCAAATTACCTCTCTTGGTAATTGATTCCACAGTCAAATTTTAGAAAGTTTTTCTAACATTCATCTGAAACCTACCTTCCTGTAACCCAAGACCATTATACTCTAGAATGATAGAGAATGGGAGTTCATCTTCTTTTCCCCCTTCTGGTTCTTGAAGTCTGCTGCAATACTCATTCAGTCATTTTTATCAAGGCTGAGAATGCTTAATTCTCTGAGTCTCCCCTTGTAAGGCTTAGCTTTCTGTCCCTTGATCATGACCGTAGCAATTCCCTGTATCTATTCCAGCATCTCTAATTTTTTTTAATTGTCCAGAATTGGACACAATATTTGAGGGATGGTGATGATTGTTTTGCATAATTTGGAAACTATAATTTATTACTGCAGCCTAGCATTACATTTGAATTTTTTGCAGTCACATTGTAGTGACTCAAATTCAACTAGTGATTAATTACAACTTTGAAATATTTTCCGTATAAGGTATTATCAGGCCTGACATCCTCCATCTTCTAGTTGTGCATTTGATTTCTTTTTTTAAATGTAGAGTTCTTCACTTTATCCTTTATAACATTTCATTACTTTTCAACCTTTTTCTAGCCTATCAAGATCATTTTAAAATCTGCTATGGCCTTCTTAGCTGTCCCACTCAATTTTGTGTCATCTGCAAATGTAGTATTTTCCTTCATCTACCGTTTCATCCCATTCTAATGAATTGTTGAAGAGAACTGGGCCCAGGACAATCCTGTGGCATCCTGCTTGATGGCTGACTTGAATTTGAAGAATAACTGTTGATCAGAGTTAATAGAATCCTTTTTCAAATGCTTTGCAAAAAATGAACTCTAAGAAAATCTGACCAAACTTGTATTTCACAAATCCACAACGATGATCTCTGCCTCCTCTTCACGGTCCTTAAGTATTGTTTACTTTGTGACTTGTTCTAGAATGTGCCAATATGTGTCAGAGTGACAGCTGTATGTTGTATGTACATCTATGCAAATGCTGTGCAGCACTTCAGAGTTAACATCCAAAAGGTGCATTAGAATGCACAGGTGCACAAATATATTTGTCTCCATAACCTTAAAGTATATATTGGTTGGAACGCTGTAGGAGCAACAAATCTGAAGCACCACCTAGCCTAATGCATATCAGGCTGACTCTGACTTGATCTTTAGATGCAGTAGATACCTTCAGATCTCTGGCTGTTGCAGAGCAGTTAAGAAAATGTAAAGTCCTCTTTGGGTATAAAAGTTTACAAGATAATGGCAGGTGGTTTGCTACTTGTTCTGGATGGTTTCCTTTCAAAGATATCCAAAGAATCTGGGCTAAATTAGGAATGGATGTACTAGTTTTGTATGGATCATATGGTGGCCTTAGTGGGATGATTTTTCCTTGCTTAATCTTCGCTAGCGAAATGTTTCTTAATACTTGAAATCAAAGAGTTGACACAATTTCCATTTCAATGGGTTTCAAAGAATGAAAAAGATTTCTGCCTAGGAAACTGAAAGGTTGGTTAAATGGGTAATTTTATTAGTTTATTCAACTTAGATGTCACCCAACTCTAAATCGATCCATTGAGATTGATGCACAGATAATCAGATCTGGTGTGGGTGTCTCCTGGACAGTTTTATATAGTACCTTCTAGTCACTGGATGCTATTGCTAAAGTTCTCACTGCCAAATCTTAGTTTAAACTGCTAAGATGAAGAACTGGTGATATGCAAAGCTGCCATACAGAAACGGAAAGTTTCAGAAAACTCCAGAATGTTCAGTTTCCTCTCTGGATTACACTGATTCTGGGGCAGTATGGTGGTTTTCTAGAAGTCAGTTTGCTGAACCTAAAGAGTTCGGCAAGAGGCGTTTAGTCTAGAACACGATGATTTGCATGGCCCAGAGGAGAGACAGAACATTCTAGAGTTTTTCATAACATTCAGTTCCTAGAATGGAAGCTGGATAAACTAGCCCATAAACAAAATCCTTGTTTCTTTCTTTTTCATTTGTGTCATATACCTTTAAGTACCGATTTTCAAGAAGCCATAGAAATTCAAAATACACATTCTTCAGTATGAAAATTTTCCCCTTTCCGATACCCTTATTTTTAATTATTTTCTTCATACCTGGATTTTAATTCGATGTTGTTGTTCTCTTTTGCTTTTTCCCCCTTTATTCTTCAAAGGATTGGATAGCTTTGGTCAAAGCTGCAGCAGTGGCAGCTGCGAAAAACAAAGCAGGAGTTAAGCCACGGACAAGTGCGAACAGTAATAAAGACAAAGAGGAGAGAAGGTGGTTTAAAGTACCTTCAAAGAAGGAAGAGACATCAACCTCAGCAATTGTCCAGAAAGTCCAGAAGAAAGAAGAGCAGCCCACATCCAGTGAGACATTTGGTATAACTATATTATCATATACATGGTTTTCCTCAAAAAAAAAATGTATTAACATTGGTCTGTGATCTTGCAATGGTAGTTGTTTATATTTGTGGAAACAGCAGCTGCAAGTTCAAAAACATCTGTGTTGCCTGATACCACTTCGTGTTCAGTGCTTGTTAACAGGACTTTTGAGAAATGCCTGGGTGAATCAGCATGAGGTTCCAGGCATGATGTGATAAGGAGATTTGGTTTCTGTCTTTGTGAAATATTACTAAGCTCCCTTTAAAACATGAGAAGGCATGAATTTAGGAATTTGGGTGAGCTAGGTTGTATTCATATTTTTGTCTTATGACAAAGCAGGGGGAGGAGCATTAATTAAGGCTACTGTGCCAAAGAAAACAAAGGAAATATTACTGCATTTGTGCCAGTATCTGCTTGTTTGGGATAAATTGCACTGTTGCTGCTCCTGCTGTTAATCCTCTCTTAATTATTCTAAGGCTTTTGGGTAATGCCATGACTTTCCTTTGTAAGTTTCTAAGCGTCCTACCTTTATTTGTTACTTCATTCAGAATAATAAAATATGTAAAATCTGTCAAAAATTGATAGCAGTGCAATAAAAAATGATTGCATTAACATAAAAACAGCTATATAAAAAGAATAATAAATGTCACCCTTCCCAGGTAGACCAGATAGGAAACATGACCAGATAAGCTTTATTCATTGTAAAGCTACATTAACAGAATCTTGCAAGTCATATAAATATGATGTATAAATAAATAAATAAAGTCTGAAAGTACAATTCTCCTGCCATCTCCTTTACAGCCTGAGAGACTAGGGAGGGTCTTTTTTGAACCTCTTGCCCCACCCACTTTCTAGCTGCAGGCTATGCTGTCTCTTACCTGACCATCCCTAGGTAGCATCTCTTCGCCCCATCTCCCAAGGTCTTTCCCACATACCATTACATAAATTACATATTTTACTCATCCAAAAGAACCAGATTTTTCTAATCCAGGGTCTAGAAGCTAAGAGTGATGATACAAGGACAACTGGTTAGGTGTGTGTGGGTGTTTCTGTATGCAAGGTCTCCAGAGAAAAAGCCTTTCTTCCAACTACCAGCCACCTAACTTCTGACAATAAGGACTTCCAAAAAATGGGCGTCACATCTTAAAATCATTGTTAATTCATATGAAAGAGGTGTTACTTTTTTCTAAGCTTCTGCTTTTTTTAACCTGCTGTCTACTTGACCATTCTTTTAGTCTCATGTGACTTTGTGAGGGGATGGGGGGAAACCCACAGTCTGCCAAATGCGGGATAAGGCAGTGCAGATCATGGGAAAATAGAAGGAGCTAAAGGGGATATGGGCAAGGAGTGTCACTCCCTCAAGGTAAAGCAGGTCAGAAAACAGACTCCACAAGAAATCCTAGAACTTGAATTGATCTAGGTAATAATAACAGAAACTTGAAAGCCTGATGGTGTTTCTCCTTAAGAGAGTCAAGGCAGGGCAATCTTGAGTTTCTTTCTTACATTTGCATGATTTCCCAGGTTAAGTTCATGTTTTATTAATCATTGCTGCATATTTTCTTTAAGGCCAACTCTGTACTCCTCTACAGGAGGGAGACTTATGTTTTAACTTACACTAGATTAAGGGGTGTATAAGAGACGTGACAGAAGCAATGGGGAATCTTCTTTGGAGTGATCTACTGCCAGGTGGCTGTGCTGCATACTTGTGGATCATAGAGTGTGTGTTGTGTAGCCTAAGAGACCATCTCCCTGCCCATGCCCCTTATTAAGCTATGTACCTCTTTCAGAAGAGTCAGGTGAAGAAAGGGGTCCTGCTAATACAAGTGGCCTTACAGAGTCCCTGGCTGACTGATACGAGTGGTCTTTGAGGTTTGTTTTGGGAGACCCCAGCGTTTTACTTCTGGAGAATTTGTTGTTCTTGCTGAGATCATTCTAAATAGGTGCAGTTCAGGATTTCATGTCTTCCACTGACTTCATGGACATTGTTTTAGAATATACCTGTGAGATAGGTCATGTCCTTGATTTGGGAGATGTGAAATTTTTGTATAGGGTTGTACTCCTGCTTAAGGGTTAAGTTGGCAGCCTGGAGATCCTATGGGTCCCCCTGTTGACATTGAACAGTCACAAAACATCTGGATCAAATGGGATCTTCTATCAGCTTTGGCTGCTAAATCAGATGCTTCCATATTTAGAGAGCTGGCTTTGCTATACACTGGAAAGTTGGATTATTGTAACGCACTCTTTGTGCTCTTCAGTCTTCAGGCACTCCTTGAAGACTGTCCAGAAATTGCAGCTAGTTCCTGGAAAAGCTGAATCAGCATGCCCTGGGGAGAATAACAGAACATTCCAGAGTTCTCCAGAATTTCCTGTTCCTAGAACAGTGCCTTTTGCACAACCTAATAAAAATAAAATTATCTCCAGAGATTTGAATGTGATTTCTAATGTTGTGTCATAATAGTATATGGAATCACTTCTTATTCAGCTGTATCATAGATGTTTACTTAGATGGGCTTTTAAAATGGGGAGCTTGTACATGATTTTTTCTTTTCTTGATGTAGGATTCCCTCTAGTGGATGTCCCAAAGATTGCCTTTGTACAGGCAGAGAATGCATTAGCGCACAAGAGGAAAAACAATCTAGGCAACTCATTTCAAGCAAAGAGGGCTCGTCTTAACAAGATCACTGGTAAGCTGTCATTTAAGATCAGGTACGGTAGCTGTTTTATGATTGCTTGCTCTTCATCTTTATATATTTACCATCAAATACTGTGCTTGGTTGCTTTATTCACATTCACAGGGACAATTTGCATAAATAATGCCAAGAATTCTGGGGGAAAATTCACATTAGTCTCATTTTTCAAATTGCTTGCCTGTTTCATATTTGGCAAGAAAAGTCTATATATTTTTATGAGCAATAGCAAAGTGGGATAGAGGTAATTTTAGAAAATTTGCTTAATAAAAGGGGAAAGGAGGCCCATGCCTCTTGAAGCCAGAATAGGTACCTGGTGGCTATTTTAACATAGCCACTGTTCTGAATTCAAGAAACTGGATCCCATGCAGCTTCCAAGCAGGGTCCCTCTAGCTGCTTTACAAGCCTGCTGGCATGGGGTGGGGTTGGGGGACTGGTTTTGATTCCCTTCTCTCTCCTGGGCCCCCCAAGAAATACCAACCCCTAGTTAAGAAGAGATGCAAACAATTTAACTACTTGCATTAGAAAATCAAAACTATACAGAGACAGAGACAGTATTGCACAAATACTAGAATAAATGTAATGTCTTGAAGAAAGGCTTGCTCACAGCTTGCCATTTCGACACAACACACTGAGCAGTCTTCTTCAAAGTTCAGTGCATTATTTTTTAAATTGTGACTTATTTTCTCTTAATTGCATTTTACAAAGATTCTGATTTCTCCCTGATTCTGACTGCTTCCAGTTACAAACTTTTGCAACCAGATCCTTAACAGCCAGATTTTTAACTTTCTTTTTTCCCCTAGCAAATGCCTGCTACCTGCACCAAACATTAACATCTTTGATTTTTCTCACTCTGCCACAATCAACTGGGTTAGCTTTATTTTAACTTCTCCACTCGCATGGAGAATGTGAGCCCTCACAATGCAGTCCCAGCTTCCAATTACCCATATAGCTTTCTTTTTTTGTGACTTGGATAATACAGGAGGGAGTAGTCAGACCTGCCATGTTTGTTTTTCTGTCTCCTCTTAAATAAAATCTGTCAGCATGAGCAAATTCTGAAAGCCATGATGTACTCATCTTTTATAGATTAGAGGAAAAAGAAGAATTTTCTGTGGGATATGCAGATGGAAGGATAGGGTGCTGGATTAGAACCCAGGAGACTGTGGGTTCCAATCCTCCCTTAGGCATGAAAGCTGGCTGAGTGATTTGGGACCAGTCACTCTCAGCCCAGTCCACCTCAGAAGGTTGTTGTAGGGAAAATAGAAGCTGGGAGTGTTGTGTAAGCTGCCTTGAGTTGTATAAAATAAAGGAAGGATGTTGTTATTCCAACTTACTTAGTTGCCCAACTGTCCTAGAAACTCTGGGCAGCAAACAAAGCAAAAACAGGGCATTCCATTAAACCAAGAAAAACCAAATAAAACTGCAATTGAGGCTCAGTAAAAATCACATGATCACCAACCATGTGTATCCATACCAGAGTCCTCAGTGCCTGGGGGAAAAGCCAGGTCTTCAAAGCCTTACAAAAGGCCAGTAGAGTTGGGGCCATCCATATCTCAGCAAGGAGACTGTTCCATAGGGCAGGCACCATGACAGGAGGCACACTTCCGGGGACCCACCAGGTGGTACTTTCTCACCAAGGGTACCCGGAGCATGCTCATTCTGCCAGATGATGATGATGGAGCAAGAGGAGTGGTCTGGAATATGGAGTTGTTTGGGGCACATTGTGTTGTTTATAGAACTTTGATTTTTAATCTTGCATATCAGAAATCTTTGTTGTTTTAGTTTTATGTAGTCTTTAGGAGATATTTTGGAAATGGAGCATATTAAAGCCTTGATATCTCCCTCCGAGTTCTTGAATGAAATACACATATGAAGAACAAGGCAAACTCTGAACATAATTTCAAATCGTTGGCAAAGTATAACAATCCTAAAATAAGTTTTCAACAATATTTTAATAGTATCAAATAGTATCAATAGTAGCAGCTAAACAGTACCTTAATATTATGAGCAATAAGCAAAGATACAATTTTTCATTATTAAAAGTGCTAAATTGTAGAGCATAGACCAGTGTTTCTCAACCTTGGCAACTTTAAGATGTCTGGTTGACTGGGGGAATCTGGGAGTTGGAAGTCCAGACATCTTAAAATTGCTAAGGTTGAGAAACAGTGGCATAGACTATAGTTTTTATTTGTGATCAGTGGAGCTGTTACAGTTGAATGTATTAATAAAGAAAAGCAGCTGAGTAAAGTGTTGAATTCGCACACTTTTAAGGGGTGTGTGTATAGCCAATAATTTTTAACTTGTTGAGACTAAACTACAATACTGTAGAAACCTATCCTAACTGGCAAACATTAACTAAGACGTTTTAGAAGAGAGCTGGAATTGTTGCTCTCTGTGTTCTTAAACAGTATCTCCCAGGCAACATGAGCAGTGGTGAAGGAGGTTGGATTGCAGTTCAGAAAGCACAAGCATAGAGCCATAAGTTCTCTGGAAACCTCAGTCTAACACATATTACTGAGAGTAATGTTTTGTAAAACCTAAAACAGTCTTGAATTAAATTCTGCTGTCTCACAAAGAGGGGCTGCCTCTGCATTTCTTTTAAGTGCTTAGATCTACTTGTAAGATCATACTTGACATAATGCAGTGATGGTTATTTCGAGAGAATCCTATTTTTATGCTATTTTTCTTGTATAGGATTGTTGGCATCCAAAGCTGTCAGTGCTGACGGTGCTGAAAAAAAAGAAGACAGCAAACAAGCAGCTCCAGTCTTGGAGCAGGTATGAAATTGTAGAGTTGATTCTTTTCCAAGGGCCATACTGGAATGTACTATGGGAAATACCAGATCTATGATGTTAATGTTGTCTTGCTAGGCAGAATTTGAGAGGGAACTAAAGAATCATTTGTATGTATATACCTCTGCATAAATGAAAGTAAATCTGTGCTCCTAAGGATGCATAACTTGGAAGCCAGTTCAAGATTCAGTCTGGACTAGACTTCTGCAGTTTGCACTTAGGATCAGACAGTTGGATGTCTTAATTCACGGCTACCTTTATTTTTATTTCCATTAGCAAAACATTCCGAGAATCAAAATTCTGGATGTCTCTCCCCAAGTACTGTTACAATATAGCTGAAATTGTGCCAACAAGTGACTTAAAAGACCCTTGACACAAATTCAATTTGTGCTTTCACCAGGGTTTTTGACATCTGCCAGAACTTCTTTTAAGAAGTTTCCTTTCTATTGTAAGAATCGGTGGTTGTAAATTTGTAAGTGTTTATGAAACTGTTCAATGAGCCATACTGCTACTACTACTTCACCTCTTTCTCTGGCTAGGATCTATATTTTTAAATAAATTTTAAAAAGCAGACATTAAAAGCCTCTTAGGGATTTGGTTTTAGTTCACATCTAAAGTAGAGATGCCTGTGTTCTCTTTAACTTGTTCAGCTGGATTTTCTCCTGCCTCACATTTTGTGCATAACTATGCCTTCTAAGAACAGGACTAGAATGAGCTAAACGTACCAAGAGGATACTGTTTTTGCTACTCTCAATACATTGGAGTGATTCCCAGAAATGAGCCCACATTTGAAAATGTGCTGACTATGAGTTTAAGGCTCTGTGTCCAACCAGTAAGGACTAGCTGTTCTTGTCCCCTTTATTAGGTTCCTAGAATATTCCTAGAGTATCTGATACATCTATTGGGGTGTCTTATTTTGTATGATCTAATAAGTAACATTTGAAAAATAGTTCAAAATCCTAGGTGCCTATAATCTCACCTAGCTAAATCCCTAAATTTCTAGTTAACAGTAAGTTAGACTACTGAGTCTGCTTTGGAACAGCTTTTTCCAACTTGTTATAGTTTGGCTAGTGACCTCTTCATAGCCAGGGCAGCTAGTGTAGGCCACTCAGTTCAACATTTGATCTTTAAGAACAAAATCAGTTGACTTTCAATCCAGATAAATTGAATCTAGCATTTTCTCAAGGGATGTTCTTCTGATAACATACGTGTGCACATAGGCAAATGCAACTCATTCAATTGGACAGTGTGAATTGTGACTTGACAGCCAAATTCATTGATGGACTCAGTCCATAATGGAGAAAGTGACTTCCTAGGGAGTTTGTGGGTAGGCATGTTTGTCCTTTAAACAGGAAGTAAAAGGTCAAAAAAGAATTTGTGTTGTGTTGCTAATTTTTGCTTTGTGGACTGCAGATGCCTGCAGTGTCAATGGCTTGAAGCAGGCACGGTGTAATGTTACACTAGGATCCAGACTCTAAGCTACCATGTGACTCTGCCCTAGTATGTTAGCAAATTTGGCCTGAAAGTTACTTGAGGAGAGATCTAAACTTGTACACGTTTTTTACTGAGTTCAGAACCTTAACATGATATTTAGCGTGGTTTTTGTTGTTATGAGTAGGTAGAATTTTTTAAATTTCCCCTCCTTTAAGAATATTTCTACCCTGCTGGTTTTTCTGCCTAAATGAACCCTTTTCGAAAAGGGCTTTGAACCCTTTTGAACCCTTTTAATTCACTCTGGGCTACATAATTGGGTCAAAAATACCTATACAAGCCACTTCACAGTTATTTTTGCTCTTCCCCCAACTGTTCCAGTGCTGGTTTGGAGAACACACTTTTTATGGAATGCGTAAGCTTTATCCCCATGTTACTCAGATTAGGTAACTTATTTTAGATTTAGAAATTAGACCATGAGATTATGAGGAATATCTATTATATTCATGCAACTGCTTTTGATACATTGAGCAATCCTTTGGATCAAAATGAAACTGGATTTTCTTTATTTTGAGCAGAATGTTTTCATTTTAGCTTGAGTTGGCTAAAATGTGGGAGGAGCATGAACATGATTCTACAATTCATTCCTGATCTCTAAACTAGAATTCAGTTGTAACTGTTTCCTTAATAGCCATATTTAATCACTCTGAAATCAGAGTTTTTTGCCATCATATTTTTTACACGCGGATTGTTTGTGTATTGATATTCTGTGCAATTTCGTAGGATAGTTCTGCATGTTTCAAAGGATGGAGGAGCCCCCCCCCCCCCAATGACAGCTTCCTATTGAATTGCCCTTTCCATCTTTTAGGCTTCTGTCTGCTCAGGCAAAAGACCCATTTTTAGCCTCAGCCAATGAAATGCAAGCCCTTCTTATTTTTATTTTTTTAACATACTCACCCTATCCCTTCTCTGTCCCTATCATCTTTTTCTATACATTTTACTCAAAAAGTAAAAGTTAAAATTATCAACTGGGGACTATTTTGCTCCCACATCACCTGTGTCCTGATGCCATAGTGCCTTTTCACACTCCTGCAGCAATGGCTGATCCTGGCAAAAGCCAGAAAACGGATGATGCAAAAGGCATCGGGATAAGTGATGGAGGGATTAATCCATGAGGATTGGAGAAGAGTTATAAAATATGAGTTGTCAAGTATGTTTTTAATTTTTTTTTTTTTTTGCACATTAAGAGTAGACAGACTACAAAGAGAAAATTGAAGGACTAATGAAATTAAGATGCTGTAAAGCATTCAGAATATGAAACCCTTGTTGGCACTTTTCCCACCTTAGCCACATTCATTAACCAAATAATAGATTTTGATTCTGCTAATTCCTACAATTCAGACCAGAGTATGTAATAAATTAGGTAGAGTGGATAGAATATTTCTCACCAGATACGCCTGCCAACATTATTAAAAGAAAAACACTTTATTGGAGTCATAATGAATGTGGATTGTTATGCTGCCACTTTAAGGAATTGGGTGTCATTTCATTCTACAGTGTGCTCCTTCAAACATGCATCCAAAATAACTGAATGCATTAAATTAAAAACTTGATGGCTGTTCCATGAACCACACAACACAAATTTATTTATTTATTTATTTATTTAAACAATTATATAGTCCATCTCACAGCAGTGACTTTGGTTGGCATACAACAATTAAAACCACCACAAAAATACAAATTCATTCAATTAAATTCATCCAATTAAACCATAACCCCTGAACCAAACTACATCACTAATAACAACAGAGCTGGCCTAACTGCTTGGCTCAAAAGCCTGGGGGAACTCACACCAATGTTGAAATGCTAATTTTGCAGACCTTATTCTGTAAGCCATACAATATAAAACAAAATTAGTTAAAATTAAATGTGGCTGGTCTTATTAGAATTTAACTTACTTATAGGCTGTTATCAATGTTAGAAATTAACAGCCTATAAAATATGAATTTGCAAACCCTTTGGTTATATGTTTTCTTAATACAGAAAATTGATACAGAAAAATTGGAATTTGAATATGCCTTTAAAAAAAAAAGAAATGAAAAGAAATTCCTTGCCGGAATGAAAGAAATAATAGTTGAGTAATGAGAAGTCAGAAAAACATAACAATGGCTTTTAGCCAGCCATGCATTGACCCCACCCAGGCATCTGTTATAGGTCTTTTAAGTTATACGTACACAGACAAAACCCTGGTTCTACTTTTAAACCTGAAGTTGTAACCGTAATTTAAGTGGGTTTTCAAATGATGGTTATTAAAAAAAAAAACATTTGGTTAATACCAGTGTGTGTATGTATCCCGAATCATGGTTTATTCTGGGAAAGCCCAAAACTGGCTGCAAATTTGGAATCTGTTTTCTGAGGCACGAATAATTTTTTTAGGAATCAGTGGCTTCATAATGCCAAGCTGCCTGCAGCTGAAACATTTATGGTTAAAAAGATGTAATGCAAAAGAAAGTCAGACCCACTGTCTCCTCCGGTTGTTGATTTCCCTTCCCACCTTCTGGTTTATAATATTTTAAACCTAAACCCTCAGGTTACATGATGCAGGTACAATAGTTATTTAATTGTGTTATTAGGATTGGGCCTTGTATTTACTTTTGAACAATATCTGCTTAGATTCAATAAATAATTTTCATTAAGGTTCTTTCTAATGTTTAATTTTGTCCTTGTTAAAGAGGTTAAGCACCTTATTAGAACAAGTTTTTAAAACCTTGTTTTAAATAATTTTGTAACTTTGAAAGTAATGGTTTCTGTAGTGATGTCTTTCACACGTGAAGATAAACAATAAAATCATTTATTTACAAGCTATGGCTCTAATTAATTTCTGGCAATGTTCTTAACAAGTTAGCTATGTTCTACAATCTTCCAGATGTTTTACATGAAGAAATTATGCTCAGTGTACATGCATAACCGGGTCAGAGATAGGATGGGTAACAGCTGAATGGAATGTTTGCTCCACCAGTCTTTACATCTTACTTCCATTACATTGAGTGTAGCAAGGATATTGAACCAGATGCATATTCTGTCTTGACAAACATGACACTAATCCTATTGTGGTTGGGGCAGTTTCTTTGCATAGTCCATGCACATGCTAGACCTCTCCACATTATTTACCTAGTCACTTGTGCCCAGCATACATCTCTTGCATGCAAAGTTTCCAAACTGGAGAACACTTTCTGGTCATAAATTTGGTTCTTCTTATGAACATTTGCTTGTTTGTTTTTAACGAAAAGGTAATGCTTCTGAATTTCCCCAATGGTTTAATGAAGTGCTTACTAGCACAGTACTTATCTCTGCTAGGTGAAACAGTGTTTTGAACTGTGTGAGGGAGTAGCTCTCTAGATACGTATGTAAAATGCTGGTATTTGTAAATTCAGGTTATCTTGAAACTGATGTAGAGGCATTACATTTTGAAAATATAGTATGCTTTGCTTTTCTGACTTGATTAGATGACACTTCTTTTGTTATTGCTCTTAGATGACAACTTAATTTTTGTGGTCCTTATGATATCTAATGCACAGGGAGGTGATATCCAGATTATGTGCTAAAATAAACAGTATATAGTCAATGATTTAAAAAACTAAAGGGACACTGCCAGCCTCTTCATGTCTTGTATTCAGACTGAACTGGATTTGTGGGAAATTGTGGATTTTAATAATCACTCATTTAATATTAAGATTTGGAATCTGGTAACCAGGAAATCAGAATATTTGCATCACTAGGTGGTTTTATAACACCCCAGGAGCTTATAGTTGCAAATTCTTAATTGTTACTTTAAGAAATATTCCTGATACAGAAATATGGCAAAAGTTTGTCAAGTCAAACAGAGATTAGTATGTTTGGAAGAATTATGGTGCTCAGTCAATGAGAACTGAAGAGATGTGTAAGACCTCGCATCCTGATCCAGAGATCAACATCAAGTATAAACTGCAGATGGAGGGGTTTTCTTCAGACATGGAAGAAATCCCCTTTCTTTTCCACATGCTCTTGTACAAGAATGCTTGTGTGGAACATTATTTCTCTGTGAAATGAAGGGGGAAGTTGTTCACAGAAGGAAGCTACAAAGACATGTCACACCTCTCCAGCTTGGAGAAGATCACTGGATTGGGATGACGGTCTTTGGCCGAGTCCCTTTTTAAATATAAATGTGCTTAATTTAGGTTTTTTCCTTCTGAAAATGTTCTATTTAAATACTAAAGTTGCTTTTAAAAATCAAAGTAGAATGCAAGAGCTGCAATGAAGAAAATGCAATAAAAGTATCAATTTCTTATTATTTATTCAGGAGATATCACCTAAGCCTCAAAGTCAGAAAAAAAATGAAGCTGATATTAGCTGTTCTGCCAACATTCAGAAATCGGCACTGTTGCCCTCCAACTTGTCTTCAGGAAAGGCTCGCAGCAAGAAATGCAAACAAGAATCTGGAGATTCTGCAGGGTGTTTAAAGCCCCTTAAAACACCAATTTCCCCAGAGTTAATACAAGTGGAGGATTTGACCCTGGTCTCCCAGCTTCCTTCTTCTGTGATAAATAAAACTAGTGAGCACAGACATTTTAAAACATACCATAATTGAGAAGTCATCATTGGCGGGTGGTGGATGTTTTGTTTGAATGTGGCTTGTTTATCATGAGTAGATTTTTGAAAAAAAAGAAAACCTGAGCTTCAAGGAAGGTATGACATGGAGTCTAACAATATTGTAATTAAACTCACCATAGTTACTGCCCCAGAAAAAAATACTAGAAAATAGTGATTTCTTGTACCTTTTAACATCTGTGGAAAAGAAGAGAATTTAAACCAACCAACTGTTCTTCCAATTTGCAAAGATTTCCTTGTCCTGTTGCCTGGAACCTCTTTCTCTCTCTTCTCTCCCCCCTCCCCTTTTTTCCCCCAACTTGTACCAGGTAACTGGCTCAAGACTGTTTTTTGTTTTTGTTTTTGTTCTTGTTCCTGCTAAGCACACAGTATGAAATTACAGTGCAGAACTCTTTTCTGTGATGGCACAACTCCTCATACTGCATGGAACAGCAAAGCTATTGCTGATCCGCTCTCAAAGAGCCAACTTCTTCAAAGAACGAGAAGAAGAAGAGCTTTCCCCATGTTTTGTAGCTCATCAAGTAACTTAAAGATTCTTCTTGCATGACAAGCCAACTCTATTTCCTCCATTTCTGGTTAACAGGAAGCAGTATTCCGCTTCTAAGATAAAGATCCAAAATTGTTTTCTGAGATGAGACCCAGGAATATATTAATGGAAATGTCTACCATTTTAGAAGATGTCTAAGCATGTTCAACAACTACAACAACAAAAATAGAAGATAATTTTTTTGTTCCCTTCCTTGTGTCCAACTTCAGCCCACATTTCCCCATCCAAAGGCTTAATCCTTTCTCATCCATAGATTACAGAATGTTGGGAGGGGAGGTGTTGTGCTTTCGTAAAATACCAGCCTAAACCTTTTTCTTCACTCCTGAAAAATGGTAAAATGAAGAATCAGAAGAGCTGTTTCCTTGAGCTGTCTTCTATCTATAATTGGCATGCATTGAAAGAGAACTCAGGGTATGATCCAAACAGAAGTATGTACAAATCCAATTGATTTGGAGAGGGATTAATATTTTCACTTAACAGGGCAGGGAATAACAACTGGCTAACCTAGACAAAAATTAGCACCAAAATATATGATGAGAAAACACTCCTCGTTGAACATTACATCCATAGTACATGCAGTAGCACATAATGTCTGCAAGTAACGTTTATTGAGGATGATCTGGGTCTATGTAAAACCAGGAAAGAGAGCAATTTAAAGAAAATCCATTTAATTAAAAGTGTTGCTTTGCTTTGGATGGTTTTCACTGTTTCCTCCCTTTCTTCATTTTTTTTGGTTTATTTGTTTTGAAGCCAAGATGACTTTTAAATAGTTTCCAGTGTGAAACTTTATGGACCATCTTTTGTTAAGGGGGGGGACCCTTTTGTTTGGAGTGCCTTGCAAGTGCTTTAAGCTGGAAACAGCTCAAAATGGGATGTTCTGCATGCCCCTTTAAATAATTCAGTCTCTTAGCCTCAATAATTAGGGAATGTAAGGTGTGCCTCTGAAGTGATTTTCTTGATTGCATATGCATGGAAATTAACTATGTTGGTTTCAGTCTGTCCAAAATCTAAAAGTCCTATTACATTTAGCGGAAGGGTTAAGCACCTCTTCCATTAAAAGTAATGTGATCTTGTATTGTTTAATTTTGCATGGATGAAACTTCGTTAACCATGATCATAACTTCTTTCTCCCCATAGACAAATTCTAGAAGTGTACTGAAAAAGGACATCAAATTCTTTGTCTCTTTGGGGAAATAACTTATGAATAATTGTGTAGATAAATTAAATATTACTATATTACTTACCCACAAATACATGATTACAAGATCACATCAAAAATTTTAGTAGGTATCCATTGTTGCAACAGTTGACTGCTATGCAGCAAAGGTCTAAATACTAAAGCATCAGAGCCAGCAGTACAATAATTGGTTTTTGCTGATAGATTAAAGTGATCTATGCTTTGCAAAAGATTCCAGCTTGCTTAAAAGCTAAAGGTAGTCATGCATTTATCTCACATCAGGTTATGGCTAATGTCTTAATTTATTAAATATAGCTAAATTGCTCTGTTTCCAACATCCCGTATTTTATGTCTCTAATATGTCATACCAGCATTATTGAATAGCCATGTTCCACTTCATGCTAAGACTGAAGCAGTTTGCAGGCAATTTATCAAAATAAATACTGAATGCAACAGAGAAGGAATTGAAAAACGATCTTCAAACCATCTCATATCTATAATATAGATTTAAGTAAAATAACCGTAATATACTCATTGACAGCTAACAGATTAGACTGTCTACAGTCTGTCAGCAAAATGAATGATGAAAGCCATCCACACAATGTTCCAGAGGGCCTATGGTTCCAAGGAAAGTATTCAGCGTACGTAGTATTTTTTTTTTTAGTATTAGAACAATTTTGGATCTGGATGTGTATCATTCTGTCCTTGAATTGGTATGCTGGTAAATAGGGTATGCACTGCTTTGCAACGTTCTGCAGTTTTATTAAAGAGTTAAAAAGGTACCCACTTACATTACATAACCCAGCTAGATTAGGTTTATTAGTACTGCTTGTGGCCTTTTGTGTCAAACCTGCTTCTTTTCAAAGAATCTTCTTTTCCTGTGATTATTTTAACAAATAATTTTTAGTGATTGCTAGCTATGCCCTTGATTATTACTTTAGGAAACCTTGCTAGTCAGTTTTCTCCTTCCCACCACCCTTTTTGTATTTAAACACGTGGATTGTGGTAGATGAAAACTACTTGAGACAACTGCCTGATGATACCCTTAAAAATGTTAGAGTGAGACATACAGCTGTGTCTGCTTCATGAACATTGCAAGGTCTCTTTTTAGGTCGATCACAACCAGTGACTGTCCGTAGACCCTTCAAAAATAGCCACCGGAGACGAAGATTACAGCACTTAGCGACTGATTCGTTGCCTCATGATTCTCTAGAAAAAGTTCCTTCTCTCTCTCCAGTCATTGATGGTAAAGTGTTCTCCATCAATGCCCCAAATGAACCCGCGCGCATTACTGGAGGGTAATGTATTTCACTGTTAATACAGAACCAGGGAGAAATCAAGTATTTAAAATAAGACCTTCACAAGACATTGCCTATCTAACAAGAGCTTCTGGCTAGTAAACAAGGCCTATGCCACGCTAGGTGTGTAACTTAACAGCTCCAAGAAACACGATTCTTTTCTGTTAATACTACATTCTTTCTTTTGTATAGTTCCCAATGTTGCTCATGTATCCCTTGAGAAGCAAGGACTGTGTCTCCCTCTTGACTTAAGCAGTAACTCGGATGTTTCAGCACCGTTAACTGGGGAGGTTGCCCTCTATAACAAACAGCCCAATCAAGAGAAGGAAGAGAACCAGATTATTAGATGCCATCTTTCTAAAGCAGGAACTGATGGCAGAATAGCTCCGGTGGTATCAGGTAAAATGTCTGTCAACCCTTTTCAACTTTATTAAATGTGTATTTGTATTTACAGGGAACTGTAAGTCACTTTGGGTAATATATTTCTGGATATTTTTATGCATACCTAGAAAATATAGAAATCTCTGCGTGTACGTGTGTTTCAAACCTCTGTATAAGTCCAGTGCATCCCCAGGAAACAAACAGTTTGAGGAGATGGTTGGTGCCAAATCCATGTTGTTGTTAGTTATGTAAGAAAAAGATAGTTATTTTAATTTGTAATTACAATTGAGTTTGGACAACTATGGATATTGCAGCTAGCCTTTATCCTGTTACTGTATTCAGTTCTACGTGGAAGTAACAATCCTTCGACTTTTAAGTTTCTTGATTTTACGTAGTTTTTCCTAGTGTTAATGCACCGCAACTCCAGTCTTTGATCCAAGATGTATAAATAGTGACTAATGCAAAACGTATAGATCGGGTTCACATATTGCACTAATAAAGGTTGGTTTGGACTTAACGTGCTGTATGATTCCACACATCATGGTTTGGACACTGTATTTTATGATTTGGGGTGTTGCTTAAACTCAAACCATAAAAATATGTCTTAATGTGTAAACCCACTCATAATGAGTTAGCAAGTAAACATCGCCAATCTTTCCAGAAAAAAAGCAGTGTACGGAAACTAAATTTTATTTTTGGAAATAATATGACGGGAATTTAGGTGTATCTGTATCATCTTTGACTCTGCAGGAACACTGAAAATTGAGAGAAAATCAAAACTGGAAGAGAGATGCTCATCTTTGCTTGGTATGAACAAAAAAATCAAGAACATTCATGGTAGCCCCCCCTTTTTTTTAATCTGCATCACTTATTAATGACTGTGCCCTGTTTTTAATTATTGAGGGCATGATTTGATAGTTCTGTTTTTTCGAGTTATCTTTTGAAGTGTTGAATCATACTTATTTAAGGGAAAATATAAGGACTGACATTTTTTTGTAGTTCCAGAATTGGATCAGTCGCTAAATGAATGTGATTACTAGTTCATAGTCTTTTGTATTTTTGATGCCAAAGTGCCATTGAAATTATAACATCTCTTTCAGACTGAATTAACTCAGTCCAGCACACTTAGAAAGTGCCAATTTTGTGCAGATGTTCATATGATGCTAAGAGAAAAATGAACAAACCACATTAGGGTTTAGTGTTATATGTACACTTGGCCATTTTCATAGTTAATACTTTACTGTATTTTTATACTTTTTGTAAATCGTAGTTCCTAGCTTAAGATTGGTTCTTTGAAATTCCCCTTCTTTCCAGTGCCTCCACTGCTTAATATTAACAATATTTGCCTAACACATATTTATCTACTTGGTCAGTTTCATTTATTTTTTCCAGGCAGGATATTGATATTAGGTGACAATTATTTTAAGCAAGTTGGGTTCTTTTAGATTAAACTATCCTTCAGTTAAATGGATGTTTACCATTTGCAATGCAGGTAAAAAGAAGGAGAAGGAAAAAAAAGAGAAGAAGGAAAAAGATCAGAAGTCAAAACAGAAGAAGAAGAAAAAGAAAAAGAAGAAATCAAAGCAGCATGGTACACCCAGCATATAAACAAATTAACAAAACATGTGCCTGTGGTTGCTCATATGTTGATGCATTAGATTTTAAATGCAAAACAGGCACTCATAAAATCACCCAGACGTTGCTTCAGAATATGTTTGTTGGCTCTCCTCAGATACAACCTGCTGACTAGTTTTACATATCCAATGCACATCTCGTGCTTGTTCTTTGACATTTCTTCTCTGAACAGCAGTAGATGCTCCAGTTCATCCCTGCTATGTCCTCCAACCACTTTCTCTTTGTTGATAATTGGAAAGGCCTGAGACTTATTCTGGGCACTCATAGTAGTGAAAGCATGTATGATTTGAGTGGATAAGGGAGCTCTTGTACATCTCCGCTGTAACCATGGACTTCCATTGTTTGTCACTTCACTGAATATAATCACAAGACAGGCTAAACTATGATTTGGAGGGACCTAGCATGACTTTAGCACATGAGCCACAGTTTAAATAGTGGTTAAGGCAGAACTCTAGCTACAATTGTTACCCATGGTTTGTAGGACATTTTCTTACTTAACCAAGGCTCTGTGTTAGATGGAGATTGAGATTTGCCTAATATTAACTTCCTTTTTACAGTTTCTGGACAGAGAGACAGGAGGTAGATATGTCAGCAAAATGAGGCATCTGCAGTCACGAATCTTTTGCTTCCAGCTTTTTTTTTTTTAAACACACTTCCTTTGCAGTTGTGCACCAAGGGAATGGAAGAGGAGACTCAGCTTTCTCCCAGTCCATGGATGGTGGCCCTGACTGTGGATCGATAGATTTTGTCACTATTTTTCAGTGTAATATTAAAGACAAGGAAGGAAGGAAAGGAGGCAGGCAGGCAGGCCTGTAGTAGCTGTAGCTGATAATAGTTTATTGTGCCAATTTAGGGCCAGGTTTGGTTTAGCCTGTCATGATTTGTGTGGCCAGTTACTGGGAAGTTAATGGCTTTCTGCCCTGTATTTTTCTTGATAAATTGCTTCAAAGACAACTGATGCAATATCTCAGGCATTTGAAAATTCTGGTTTATGACATTTAAAGGCATATTTGCTCTGTACAAAATTCTATTCAGCTGGGCCCTGTGATCCCTTTGCAGATTACTCCGACTTTGAGGATAGCTCTCTTGAATACTTCGACAGGTGCTCCTCCCCCTTCACTAGGTCTTCTGGCAGCTCGCTGACTCTACGCAGCACCACAACGGAGAAGAGCACGTCTTATCAGTACCCAAGGGCTATTTTATCTGTTGATCTCAGTGGTGAAAGTAGGTCTGCTTTACTCTGCGATACTCTTTAAAACAAGTTTTCATTTTCATGTTAATTTAATTATCCCATTTACATAGAATATTTCCAAGGTTCATATGCTTCATGTAGACTTCAGTAATCCAAACAACTGTAGTGTGTCATTACATTTGAAGGGTTTCCATGTCCCTAATTATTGTGAATAGATTTCCCCTTCTTTAATATGCTTGTTTTCATGGAGAAAATCTTACCTATGTGGTCACTAAAAGCCGACAAAGACTTGATGGCACATAATCAAAATATGCTTGTTGAGTATGTGTGCCTTCTAGTAACCATTTTTACATCACTTGGCACTAAGTTGCATGAGCTCATCCAATGAATTCAGTGTCATACTGATTCCATGGTTTTTGACCACTATATGTAATACAAGTAGTCCTCATTTAGCGACCACAGTTGGGACTGGCAACTCGGTTATTAAGCAAAACAGTTGTTAAGTAAAATTGCAGCTGTACTTATGATCTTACTTAGGCTTTCCTTTGCTTTACAGACCTGAATTGGTCACAAAGTTACTTTTTCATGATTGTTGTAACTGCAAATGGCTAAACGAAGTAAACTTCGTCTGCTAAACGAAGACGCTCTGTACCTCTTAAGTCCAGAGTAGACAGGGTTATGCTCATGTCTGCTAATAACTACTAACCCTTAGCACTCTTTGGATCCCTTGCCCCCCGGTTTTATAGAAGGACCATTTCATTACCTACAATTAAATGAGAAGATGACTTAATTATTCATTTACTTTTCAAGGCTTCCTCAACAACTCTGGGTAGCTTATAAATAAAAGAGGGAAGCATGCATATAAAAGAGGAACATTGCTGACCAGAAGAACAAACTCCCAATCTTAAGTTAAACTGAACTAACTAAAAGGGGCCATACAACTACCTTAACCCAATGCCTGAAAGAACAACCAGATTTGAGTAATTTCCAGAAGGTCATAGGGGTGGATATCATTCCAAAGGGCAGGCGCTGCAGCTGAGTAGGCGCACTTTCTGGGTTCCACAAGGTGACATTGTTGATAGACTTGTTGCAAACATAGCATTCTCTTTACTCCCAAGAACGATTCACCATGGAGATAGTATTAGAAATTGTAGGGGGCTGCAACCTAGTGCTATATTTCAGTGTTTTCTCACCTACCCAGAAAAAAAAATGATGAAGACAGAATGATAGTCATGGCGAATAAGTTTGGTATCCCTTACCTTATCAGTTTATTTTCAAGTAAACAGATACTTCCATGGCCACCATTTTGTAAACTACCAGGAGCCTTGTTGGACTGTGGTGATCTATAAAAATGGCTTCTAAATAAATGAGCCAGCCTCCTTCATAGCTGTTGTATTGTGAGAGTACTTATGGCTCATTCTCAGAACTCCAGATGCACCTACTTCTGCATTCAGACATGCAACTCCAGTCCACCACCTTGTGCAATTTCTGCAGTATATTTTACCCACTTAAAATTAGTCCACTGTGATTTTTTTCCCATCCTTTCCCTAGCATTTTTTTTTTCAGCGAGAAAGTTTGAAAAAGTAGGAAAATATCATAGACGTGGTGATGTGGATATACTAGCTCTTAGAATCTTTTCAGATAAGGTGACTAATAAATGTGACAAATAATGCTTACGAACTTCCTTCATTGTTCAGATGATTAGTACATCTCTTCTTCTTTATTGCCAAAGATGAGATGAGGGATTCTTCAGTTGCTGTGCCTCCATCTCTGGAGTTCTCAGAGCAATTTACAACATACTTGTTTTTTTTTTTAGTTTTTTTTTTTTTTTACTGATTTAGTTGTGGATGAAGACTTTTAAAAAATTGCTTGATCCTTTTGATTTTGATTGGCTGATGCATAGGGGGTGTTTTACTGCTGACCTAGAGTTTTACTATTGTTTTAATTTGACTATTTTTTGCCAGCCATTTAGTGCAAAGACACTAATCCATGTCATCCCTGAGAAGCTACTTTTTGACTGTTTCTGGTTATATTTGTACTTCACCTAAAAGTTTTCTGAAAGAACAGTGTCCTAAATAACTTTAGGCATTTTTGTTAATACAGTGTCATCCATGTAGAGAATTATCCAAATAAGTCTATCTGTTTTGAATCTTAGGCATAAACTGTTTATTTTTAAATCCCATGTTATTTATTTGTCAAAGACCTTATTTGTCTTTTTTATATGTGCTCATTCACCAACCATCTCCAAATCATATTCCAGACCTCTCTGATATGGAGTTTTTGGATGACTCGTCTACTGAGAGCTTGCTGTTGAGTGGTGATGAATATAATCAGGATTTTGATTCAACCAATTTTGAAGAGTCTCAGGATGAAGAGGATGCTCTGAATGAAATAGTCAGGTGTATCTGTGAAATGGATGAGGAAAATGGCTTCATGATTCAAGTAAGAATTTAGTTATTTGCTGTCACTTTTTCTTTGTGGTTTTCACTCTGTTCTGCTTGTCACCAGGCAAGAGAAATTTATTTAGAAGTTTATAGGATGAATTCTAGGCTGGATTGATCCAGCAGATTTCTCCTAAGTTACATTCTTAAGAAGTCTCTCTCCATTACAGTGAGTTCACGGACGTTCTCGCTAAAACAGTAGTGGTTCAGCCTGTGACAGCAAAAGCATTGTGAATGAACTTGTTTGGTTGTTACTTCTAGGATATATAATAAATGTTATAAAAATATGAGACAGTTGATTAGGCAGATCAGAACATGCAAGGCGTAATTATCTTATGTCAGCCTTGCGAGGTAGTGCAGGCGGGAAGCACGACCAGATGGACTAATTCCACTTTATTGTAAGATTACGTTAACAGAATCTTGCAAGTTTGAAAATGCATTTCTCCCCTGCCACCTTTACAGCCCAAGGAACTAGGGAGGGTCCCTTCTGAGATGTCTGCCCTGCCCACATTCCTTCTGTGGGCTCAGCTGCCTCTGATCTGACCCTTGCCTTGGCTGCAGCTCTTCCCCCTGTCTCCCAAGGTAATTCCCACCTACCATTACATCTTCTGATAATAATTAAGATCAGGCCATTAACAGTGGTTCTTGCTTCTTATAATCATAAGATATTCAGAAGTTTCCCAGCATTGTTTTTTTGAAAAAGGGAAATGTTACATTGTTTCCCATCTGTTGATTCTAACTTATGGTTCTTATTACTTAACCTTGCCTGCTTGGCCACTTCTGTTGCTTAGCAAGCTGTCTGCAAATGCCGAACTAGAAAAAAAATCCCTACTGAATGTTTTCCTCCTAAGAGCTCCCTAGTCAAAAGGTAGACTTAAATTTTAAGAAGGCAAGGAGGATGCACCGCCTCCTCGATTATTCCAGCCTTTGTTCTTTTATTTTTTTAATTTAAATTAATTTTATTAAAGTAATTAACAGATGAAAAATAAATACAGGCAACAGTATTAACAATATAATGTGATCTCAACATTAGTCAGCATGATCATTTATCAGTTATAAACAGGACAAATGCAAAATGTGTGATCATATTGCTCAGAAGTCTTTTACCCCTTTTTTTAAAAAAAAGTTGACAACCAACACAACCAACAACCCATTTGCTGCAGATGCTACATGATGACAATACCTTTAGCTAATCCCTCACATCCTCCTCCCCCAATGTACAATTTTTGAGGTCTTGATATATTCCAAAGTCTAGAGATATAGTTGAGAGCAATCTATTAATCTTTAACACACAACGTTTGATCCAGTCATATTGACAGCCCTGATGATTTCAGCCCCAAATGAAGCAGAAATAGGAGAAGGCTAAACTATAATGATTAACATTTCAACTCCTGAGTTGCATCCAAAAGCAAGATAATTACAGCTAATCCATATGAAACGTTCTCTGAGATTCCTGATATATACCAAGCTATGTTTTTGCTGTAGAAGTTTTATCCTAAAGTAATTAATGTTGTGTTATTTGAAGCTATAGGAAGAAACTCTAATGAGATTTTTGGACCCTGAATTAGACAGAAACGCACTCACATATTAAAAAAAACCATTCAACAGAAAGAGCTACGATTTGAACGTACATGGTGGAGTCACATCTGATTGACACTTGATTATGTCCATTGTCTCCTGCATTGACTTCTCTCCTTGTTTTTATCATCCCCACAGTGTGAGGAATGCCTGTGTTGGCAACACAGTGCATGCATGGGATTGTTGGAAGACAGCATTCCTGAGCAATATATCTGCTACATTTGCAGGGATCCACCTGGTATGAACACATTTTCAAGTCCATTTCAAATTCATTCCCAAAATTCCAAGCTCTGCATTTCATGTTAATGTGTTGGTATAAAGACCACTGTCTAGTTCTGTATGCACTAAGGGTATGCTTAGGCAGGTAAGCCTAGTTCTATTATTGTTTTTCTGGGTTCACTTGCAAAATGTTTGGGCAACTCACGTACAACCTTTCCATAACCAACCACCCTAATAGAGCTCTAATTGCCGTGTTCTGCCACCAGGTGCCAGTAAGATAGTGTTTGTGCTCTTGAGGTATTTATGATTTGCATTGTAACCTGATGGTTGGTCAGACAAGTTTAAAAATGTAACTATGCTACTGAAACTGAATAAACGTTCAGTAAAGCTTATTTAAAACCCTACCTCCTCTCTTAGCTTGGCTTTGATTTCCCATACCCTTTGGAGTCCCAAATGGAAATTGTTTGACTTTTGAAAATGTGGAGGCACCATCTGAAGTCATCAGAAGCAGTTGTCTCAACATCCATATGGTATTGTTAAAGGGGCACCATTGAGCAATCTCCAGTAACACTAGATGTCTTCAGGACATTGCTATGAAGACAGGACAACTTGATTGTCAGGATGGTATTTGATGGATTTAGTCAGTAGTCTACTGCCAGATACCAAGCTTCTGAAGTTGCAAATTCAGAAGATTCTAGTCATGCCCAGCTATTTGGAGAAAGGGGAAAAATATATATTGCCCTTAGCATGTGTATGTGGGTCACTGGAAGGGTGTGAATATTTCTGGCACATATATGGACATGCGTTGGAGGATAATATTAATGGAATGAAAATAATATAAGCATATAAAAGCGTAAATTATGCATAGACAACATCAAAAAGCTTTACATTTTTTTGCCAAGAGTTACTGGGTAATCATATGACAGTTTTGAGAGATAAGTACATACTTCCAGCTAATTATTGTTTAAGGGTGGAAAGCAGTAAGAAAACTCTCAAGGTAACAAATCAAAATAGAAAAGAACTTTTATACTTTTGTACCAGAGAGTCCGATAAAATAATAGCTCTTTTACTATTACAGATGTTTTTGTTGAATCCGTTGAATTGTGGGTTTTATTACATACATAAAACAGAGGAATTCAAGGGAATTATTAGTAAACAGAATTTACTTCATAGCTTTGTTACATCTGCATTTATACATCTGTTTAAACCAGCAGGCTTAATATCTATTTACTTCCGTGTATGTCCTTAGATTCCCTCCTGATGAAAAATTGAAATGTGAGAATCACAGTATTTTGCTGAGAGGCATACTGATTACTTTACCACCAGCCTAAGCTGCCTACTAAGAGCCAGTTTGGTGTAGTGGTTAAAGCACCAGGCTAGAAAATGGGGGACTGCTTCTCGTCCCACCTTAGACACAAAAGCCAGCTGGGTGGCTTTGGGCCCAGTTACTTTTTCTCAGCCTTAGGCATTGACAAATCACTTCTGAAAAAGCTGCCAAGAAAACTTCAGAGGCTTGTCCTAGTAGACACAAGGAGTGAAGTCTGACTCAAAGGCATCCCGCTCCCCCCAAATACTACCTATTACAGTAAAGGGAGAACATTATCTTGTTTATTGACTTGTTGACATATTCCTCAATATATGTTGGAAGTAAGAGTAATCAGCTTTACTGAAAATAATTCTGCTTGCTTAGTCACGTACATAAGCCAAAACTATCCATTTTTGAAAGAGAAGGGATTTCTCAAGTTTTTCAAACATCGGTGCATGTTTAGTGTAGTGTATGTATCCATGTTTTACACTGTGTATGTGCACATATTCTTTACAGTGTAATTTTTTGTCCAAAATTTGTGGTTATAATTTTTTGAATATTTTTCTTGGATTCTTTGTGTCTATTGTATTTGCATATTGACTCTCTTGCTCTGTTATAACCTCCACTTCTGGCTTTGTATTTATGGGAGTCCTCTTGTTTTTAAACATTAAATGAGTGAATCATGAATGGACTTATGGATATTTTAATTCCTGCTAAACAAATGGAGAGCTTTCCATTGCTTTAACAGCTTGTTGAACAAATGCTTACTTCCCATTTGTATATTTTTCCTACTGAGATTTGATCTCTTTCAGCTATAATTAGTCAAGAGTAATCTTCCTGGAGTCTTGGTAGTATAATAAAAATCTCATTTTCATGTTTTGTCTAGGTCAGAGATGGAGTGCCAAATATCTCTGTGACAAAGATTGGTTGAATAATGGCCACATGTGTGGCTTGTCGTTCTTAAAAGAGAACTACTCTCATTTAAATGCCAAAAAGATTGTGTCAACGCATCGCCTTCTGGCTGACGTGTATGGTGTTACAGAAATATTACATGGGCTACAGCTGAAGATTGGAATACTAAAGTAAGCGTATCCTGTAATGCTGCAAAATATTTTTTTTCTCCCTTTCTCATCCTGCTACCCCTTGGCACTGGTTGAATTAAGACCATTTTTCTCTGTGTTAGCAATAAAATATTCATAATGAACATTTGTGATTACACAACATACATGGAATGATTTGTGAAGTTAGTGACTTGATTAATGCAAATACACAAATTTGTCATGTTTTTGTAAGTATATTATTTTCCTTTCTCTGATGGTTTGAGCAGTCACTATCACTTTCAAATGTTTATTGAGAACAACATGCCAGATCTTGTACGATACACCAAAATTACATAATCCTATCAGATGACATTGAATTCTCGTATAATTATTACTCATCTTAAGTGCATAGCAAGACCTTGTATAGCTATCACAAGATTGAAGTAATGTATTTGATTAACAGGCATTAGTGCCAGCAAAGTTGAGTTTCAGAAAGGAGAAGTTCTTACTTGCACATATCAAAACATACATTTTTCTTGTTCATTCCTTCTGCATGCAGAATGCAATATATTGATATTACAGAGGATTTGGACAAATCTCCCTCCCAATCAGTTATTTCTGTTAATGAGGTAAACTGTTCAATTTGAACAGCAGATGAATACTTTAGATGTTTCATCATGGAAACTACTCATTGTAATCAGCATTTCATTTTTTAAACTGAAATCCTAGGTATATTTTAGGCTTCTTTTCTATTCAGACAGTGCGTATATGACTTGGTGCCTCTACCAATTTGACCTGCATACAACTTTTTTTTCCCCCCCCAGAAATAAGCATCACCCTGATCTTCATCTCTGGGCTTGCACAGGTATGCGGCGGGATCAAGACCAAATCACTCTTGGAATAGAAAGAAGGGTCCTAACTGTGCCAGAAGCCATTAATCCCTCTGGAAGGACGTGTCATAGTCAAAATCATAAAGAGCCCCCTCGTTTAGCTCCAAAGATGGAAGAAACATACATCAGAAGTGAACACAGTTATCAAAAACCAAGTTTTGGTCAGGATTGCAAGTCAGTTGTTGACCCCGCCAGCTCAGAGGATGATGACACCAGCAGTTTTGAACATAATCAGGAGCTTCTCTTAGAAGAGAAAAACTGTTTACAATATTCATCTACAGAAGATGGTTTTGGCCATCAGGTAAATCAGCCTGTTCATCTGTGTGACTTTCTAGAATTATGGAGACAAAAATAAGAGTTTTTTAGCCCAGAGGTCCCCAGTAAAAGCCACAATGACATTGCGTGTGTCATGGCATTATCATGTAAATGATGTGCATTATGGGATTGGGGTCATTTATGTGATAATATCATGACAAGGTGACATTGCTTCCCATGTCCCCCTTGCATTAGCCACTTAAATGATAACAAATGCATTCATGCATCTGATAAAGGGAGCTTGAGTCCATGAAGGCTTATACAATTATGAATTAATGTTCTTTTGTTTTCACTGGAACATATCAGTTGTGTGTGTGGGGGGGAGAAATATGCTGATAGACAAAAAGACCTTGGAAAGAACTGAAATGATGGGTCCTATTGTTCACTGAGGATAAAGTATAAATCAGAAAGTTTCAATGTACAGAGAGGTCTGTTCAACATAAATGTGAGAAATCACTTCCTTAACTTTGGAAGCATTTCTGAAGAAGGTTAGAAATTCTTTGCTTGAAAGGCTGGAGGAAGAGTTTAATGGTGCTTTTGGTTTGTCCTAAGGGGACCATCTATCTAGGAAAAGAGATTGTGTCACTTCTGGGCAAAAGGAATAGGCCAGATAGGGCAACTAGTCTGTATTCTTGTGCTTTGTTTCTATCTGCTTCTTTGTTTAGTTGACTGCCGGAAGCAAAAGTGCCTCTAGACTCCAAGTTATGGCTACTCCAAGGTAGTCAGTGGAAACGGCTCATCTGTAGGATCTCTTCCAGCTACAGCTCTGAATTTGAAGATAACTATAGTGTGGGATGGCTTAGTTCTTAATATTTTTATGGTAGAAGCAGACACCTGTTAGAGGCTTAGCTCTGTCCCATAATAAGGTTCACTGGTACCTCTAGGTCAGTCATCCATAAGCTTTTCTAAGAATCCAGTTGTTAAGGAGTAACCAGAAAGAGAGGAATGCTTTTCATAGATTTCTTCTTCTGCTGGACCATTACGCTTTCTGCATGATTTTAAAATTTTCATGCATCTATAATTTTTTGTTTCTTCCAATTCCATGACAGCCACAGTGCCAGGGTACTGGGGGGAAGAGGGGTTGTTTTGTTTCATTTTATGTTTTCTGCATGGTATTCTGTCATACCTACATTTTGTATTTCTAGATAATGCCACTTTGTTCCCTATCTAGTTCTGTTCCTCTTGCTTTCATTCTAGTCTACAAGGTCCTCCTTGCACATTCTTCTTGATCATAAATTGTCTGCATTTGGAGTCATATCTTTGTGGCCCATGTGAACAAAGGCTTCATCCTAAGTTTTTCTTCCCTGTCAATCCAGTCAGCCAACTGGTGGGAGTAGCTTATGTTGTGTAATTGGCACAAACAAGCTTTCTTCTGTTCGTGAATGTGACCTTGGGATGGGGAAAGAGAGACAAAGAATGAGAGATTGATTTCCTGAGATTTCTACATGTGGTTAGGCACATGTATTACAGAACTTAGCTGAAAGTTTGAGCACTGCTGTGCATTTGAGCCCCCAATTTTTATATACCTGGAAGGCTGAGAAGGACCAATTACATGAACCTTGACATTCAGAAAAGCTCTCATTGTCTTGTTTCCACATGGCTGGAGAACTGAACTAACAAAACCTTCAATGAATTTCTTTTTTCTGTCACTGATCACTGGTATATGAAGAACCACTACAGTCAGTGAGAAATTCTTGGGCTAATATTTCTTAACAATAGGAACTTTGCAGAAATCTTCTTCTTCTTCTGTTGCTGTAGGCTGCAGCCAAGAGGAGAGGGGGCATATAGGTAGCAGCTTTGAAAAAGGGCAAAACATGTTCCATATCGGGCTGTAGTGAACTTTAAATAGCCAGTTGGTTTTCAATTAAGCATCTGCATGACTTCGGGCAGTGTTAGAAATTGGTGGGGATTCATGATTTCCTAGAATACACATAGCATTTCTGTTGTCGACCTCATTTGCTGAGAAATCCCAAGTGTCCTGAATGTTACGATTTCTAACAAGTACTGCTGTGCTTTATAGTTTTTATTGTGACTGTCGTTAACTAATGCTCACTGCAGCAGAGGAATCGCCTTAGTTGACCTCCTGTTCTGCTGAGTCATTCAGGAGCAGCAGATCTATTTCAGCTCCCTGCAGAAGTCACTTGAGAGTCACTGATACTGTATAACTGTTTTGATAACCTGGTTCTCTTTTGCGGTAACTGCACAGAAGCATTCAGCTGAAGGGAACACCGTGTTTGTGTTCAATGAAAAAAGAGGAGCCGAAGAACACGTGGATGCTCGTCTTCAGTGGCAGCTAAACCTCCTTACCCACATAGAAAATGTGCAGAATGAAGTCACTAGTAGAATGGACCTGATTGAAAAGGAAGTTGATGGTAACTATTTTCAGGCAGAGCTTATGCTGACATTTCTCTTTCCCAAAGCTCTTTTTGGGTAACATGACAGATAACAAAATGTGCTGGCCAAAATATATTTGGGATTTTTAGCTTGAGACCCAGAGATGCACATGTCCCCATGGATACTTGCCTGGTGCTTGCTAAGTTCCCTATCTCACCTGGCTTTTTTACATTAAAAATTATAGATATAAAATTTCTCCCCATCTCCATAACGTTATATTAATATTAACATACAAAATGGATGATGCTGGAATGCTACAAAGCAAAGCACCTGAGCTGTCTTTGTCCCTGGGGATGTCTCCAGAGTCCAGAAGATAAAAATGATAGCCTGTTCTAATTCAGCGCTTAGCTTGGAAGTGTGCAGAAAGTAGCAGGATGATAAAGAGAGTCTTGCAGGAAGAGAGAGGAGGCTAGAGAAAGATGTGTGATGTCCCTGAGAGCAGTCTTTGTGTGCATGGCAAGCTATCCCAGCAGCCATTGTGTGAGGGCACCCGCAATATGCCCAATATTTCCAGGGGTTGGAAATCCCTGAAGCATATCAGTTTTTTCCCGACAGAGTGCCTTCTACTGGTTTCATATCACCAAAAGGGTAGCCTGCATCCATTTTGCAATGTTAGAAGATTTCTGATAGGACGTTCTGCTGTCACTCTGTTCATGTTGGGTTCTTATCCCATAACCAGTTACAGAAGCTGATTGTCTGACAAGCCTGATTTGACTGTATTTCGTTTGCTGGAAACAAAAAGGGCACCCGATTAACTTAATAATTACTGACGGGAGTAGAACAAACACTTAAAAAACAAATCCTTGGTTTCGTCAAAGAACTTACTGTCTTAGTAAGTTTTGGAAAATTCCTTTTCTTCCTAGATTCTTTTGGAGTGATGGAGTGAAGGTATAGCAGCATTAATTCTACTTGGTGTTGGTCTGTACCGAAGGATGGTGCCACGTGGCTAGGGTTCTGTTTCACGCTTCAAATGCAGAATTATTGCTTACTGTAATTCCTGGACTAAGTAAAGATGCGGCTTTTTGTCTCTTTTTTTCCCCCCATATAGTGTTAGAAAGCTGGCTTGATTTCACTGGAGAATTGGAGCCACCCGATCCCCTTGCACGTTTGCCTCAGCTCAAGCGTCGGATTAAACAGCTCATTTCTGACATGGGTAAAGTCCAACAAATTGCAACCCTTTGCTCTGTATGACAAAAGGGAAGGTAAAGGAACGCACACAGGCTCCAACTATGGGTTTCTTCTGATTCACAAGACTCACAAAAGGGTACCTTTAAAAAAAGAAGCCTGAATGCTGTTCCTTATTCTCTGCCGATTCTCTCCTTAGCCTCAAAGTGGTGGGTGGGATGGGGCAAGGGAGAAATCTCATCTATAAAGGAAAGTTCGTACCGGTTTGATCTGAAAAGCAGGGAAGTAAAGATTTGTGTATTCCTTTCCATGTACAATGGTTTAGAAACCTCAACAAAGGCATGTTTTCCTACATCTTCACATGCAGTATCAAGGAAGAAGTCCACAAACTGTTAAACAATCATAAAATAAGAAGTCGGCCAAAGGAATCTGCATTGGAAGAAGGAACAAATTTGCCTTGTTTTCTTTCAGTCGGGACAGCAGAACAAGGAGATTTGTCCCTGTTGGTATCTTGAAGGGTGAAAAAGTTGAACAAATGCCTGTTTTCCTTTGTACTGTAGATATCCAGGAAAATGAAAAATTCTAGCTTCCCTTTCAGAAGAAACTCTTTTCTACGGTAGCCTCTATGAATATTTTTTTAAGCCAAGCCTTCCTTGCATTGAATCTTATGCTCCATTTTTAGAAACCAAACTGGGAAGGTAATGGTCAGAAGTGCCAAAAAATGCTTTCAAAAAACACTGAAACGGGAGTGTGTGAGGTCAGTTGAAGGGGACCTTTCCCCTGACTTCTCATTATCTGAATCCTCCATATTGCCAGCATCATCCAGGATTGGATCTCATTCATATTTGGGTAAGCTATAATTATAGTATTGAGGGATATAGTCCCGTTGCTTTTTTAAATGTGTCTCACCTTCCTCAGCTGGATTGAGGAACTGCAAGAGCATCCAAAATGCCAAGGACTGGCTGTGAAATGGGTCCACGTCCAACCTTTTTAGCCTTTGTAACGCGAAATGAAAGCGAGTGAGGAACACAAAGGTTGATGCTGTTTTATTCCAGGGAGATAAGCCTGTGCATGCCAAGAATCTTGGAATAGGTCAGCAATTCATAAAACGTGGCATGCTCTGTATATTCTCCCTGTGAATCCCAAATACAAGTTAGGAGCCCTCCTTCTAGAAAGGGTATGGTGCGAGCGTAATTACCTATTAAAGGCATTCACGTATGATTTGGCAAATCGTTATGAAACCAAAGCCAGCCTAGTTAGCTGGGTTTTTAAAAAATTCTGGGCCAAGTCCAGGGTTTTCACTTTAGTTTATCTGCATTATTGCTGCACCCAGTGCTATAGTATACCTGTTAGGGTATGTATATATGTCTTTGTGTGCGTGCATGTGTATGTGTGTATATATACATATACATACATATATATGTGTGTGTGTGCGCTCATATACATACTGCATTCTAGAGACATATTTATATTGACAAGTCTAGTTTTCTTACAATAAAAAGACCTTGGTGACAAAATATTTAAAATGTTACCTTTTAATGAGCTGTTTCTTAGAGAGAGAGAGAGAGAGAGAGAGGATAAAAAAATAATCTATGTACAGATTTTGAAATTTGTAAAAAAGAAATAATTTTTTAAAAAATACTGACTGTTCAAGAGAGGCTGCACCATTGAGGACAGCAAGACAGTTGAATGCTCGAGGCCTCCCCGACTGTTCCCGTGCTGGCAGTATGTATAAAATGTGTGAGAACTACATGAAGGACAGTAAACTTGAACCTCCATGGGATAAGAGTACAAGCCACTGTACATTAAAATGTATTTAAATTTGCAGATACACTGTCTATATGTAAGGTACTGTATGTAAAGCTGTTTATTAAACTATTCTGTATACCGCACGCCCTTTCTGTCTGGTTGATTTGCTTTTCAGAGTGTTGAATAAACACAGCATTTCGAGGTGGGCTTTGTGCAAATGTGCTGCTGCTGGTGGCTTTAAAGATCACCCTCTGGGGTTTTGGTGGGAAGCAAGAATATACCACAGTAATTAGGTACTAGGATCCAGAATCCAACTTGTAATAATTGTGGTTGCTTGGTGCACACATCCCCAAACAAATCTGTATGCATAGAAATTCCTCCGTTTCTCTGTGTACGTGTGCGCTCCATTTGTGTAAACAGCTGCACAAAAACAAATGTAATTCAGAGGAACTGGACTTGATAGCTTTACATTCACTTTTAATATGTTGGTTTGGCTCCAGAAGATCAAGACTGGTATGTTATAAAAAGCCTTTGGGGCCAACATCCGCTCTTTCAGCTGATCATAGGTGCTTTTGTTTAATTCAGAGGTGACATATTTTCACATTGTACACTACAGTTTCTCCTGAATACTTAGCCAAATTTAAGCGAAGGTTATCATCTACTTATCAATTAGCTATCCAGTGTTGTTACTCTGGACATAGATGATCCCACATTCTCAAGGAACTTAGGTGGCAAATCAAGCTACCTGGGAATTAGTGATAGATAAGAAAATACCAGGTTCAAAAGATGGCCTGCCTATATAAGCAGATTTGTATGTTTCTGCCCAATAACTCCCACAGTCACTTTGGTACCGGACTACATATGGACTTGGAAGAGTGAGGAACTTTTGAGGCTTTCACAACATTAACAGTAGGAGTCCAGCTCCTCCTTACCTTTTCAGTGTGTTTTTGGCCAAGGTTTAGGATTTATGGAAAGGAAGGATCCCACCGTGACCTCAGTAGGTGAACGTTCAATTCAGGTGAGTCTTAGATCTTTTGCATTTTTTCTATGTGCTGCACATTGCAAGAATAACAACAGTTTTCCCCCAGGTCTAGTGCCTATATGGGTAAGTTTCTGTTTCATGGCCTCGTATATGTATATTTTTAAAAAAATCCTATCTCACCTTTTCATTCTGTAGAGCACTTAGAAGGGCAAGGTGAAGAAATTTAAGCAGGGACATTTGCGTGACCCAACTCAATGGGTCTTGAAATAGCCTGCGTCACTAACCTCCTTTAGAGCCCAGTCTTCCATTTCATAAGTGAAAGGTATTTGAGGGGCAGCAGCTATAAAATACTGGCTGAGAACATCCTCAAGGGTGTAGGTTGGATGCCTTTCCCTCACAAGGGAGATGGTCTTCCTACATCCCAGAATGAGTCCCTTGCTGTTTGTCACCTTTCTTTGCCTTATCGATAGAGCACTGACCAGCATCTTCGGTAAGTCAGTTGGTATCTCTTTGTTCACAGGTGCCTACCTTTAGAATAAAATCGTAGAAACCTAAAGTTGGAAGAGGGCATAGTTCTCATCTAGTCCAGCATCCTAGAAAGAGTGCAGAGAAGAGCAACAAAGATGATAAAGGGGTCTGGAGGCTAAATCCTATGAAGAATGGCTAAAGGAACTAGGTATGTTTAGCTTAACCAAGAGAAGACTGAGGGGAGACATGATAGCAGTCCTCCAATACTTGAAGAGCTGCCCCAGGGAAGAGCGCACAGATTTATTCTCCATAGCACCTGAGAGTAGGATAAGAAGCAGTGGGTGGAAGCTTGTCAGAGGGAGATCCAACCTGGAAAGAAGGAATTTCCTGACAGAACTATTAAGCAGTGGAACAGCTTGCCTCCTGGAGTTGTGGGTGCTCCATCGCTGGAGGTTTTCAAGAAATGATTGGACAACCATTTGTCCAAGATGGTATGAGGACTCCTGCCTTGGGCAGGGGGTTGGACTAGAAGATCTCTGAGGTCCCTTCCAACCCTATAATTCTATGATCTTGTTCAGTGCAGGATCCACTAGACCAGTGTTTCTCAACCTTGGGAACTTAAAGATGTGTGGCTTCAACTCCCTAAATTCCCCAGCTAGTCATGGGATTCTGGGAGTTGAAGTCCACACATCTTAAAGTTCCCAAGGTTGAGAAACACTGCACTAGACCATCTTTAACAAGTGACCATCCAACCTCTTGAAGACCTAGCAAAGGAGAACTCCCACATCATGCAACAGACTGTTTCTCAGGCTGAATCTCACACAGCCAGGAATTTTGGAGGCTTGTGGCTGATGGATCTGCAAAGAGAAAGTGGAGATGGTACAACCCAAATGGAAAAGCAGTAGATTCGCTCATGGGTAAAAATTACAAAGTTTGGGGCTTTTTACCTTAGGAAAAAATAGGACAGGATAAAATAAGGTTATGCAGAGTGTGGAGACAGGATAGGGAGCATTCTTCAGAGTGCTAAAATCTGGGGGTCATCTAATGAAGCAGAATAATGGGAGATCCAGCATAAATGAAAAAAAATTGCTGTGATTTAGGTAGGGACTATGCTACTACAAGATGTTGCAATGGCTGCCGACTTGGAGGGCTTTCAAAGAAAATTTGCCCCTTATGATAAGGCAATTAATGTTTGTCAGTCATGATGGCTATGAAGATGTGGTCAGAATCTGACTTTTCTTCCATAGAAATTGCTTTTGATTTTCTACATTACCCTCAGGGTCCTTGAGAATTTCTTGCAAATACCTCTTGGTGGCATTTTCAGATGATTAGAGATGGGGCAAGATGCTACTCCATCACCTTGTAATTGCTGTAGCTGCCCCATTTCCCCATTTTAAAAAGCCCCATGGGAAGCCCTCATGAATGGGATTGAATGAAGCAGGGGAAGCCAAGGGTGAGGTAGACTGCTGGAGAATGTCATGTTCAATGACTTAACAGGACATTCACACCCCTCAGCTATCTGAAAACCAAATAGCTGTGTTCACACAATACTGATAACCAGTTCAGGTACAGACATATTACATACATTCATAGAACATGCTATGTTTTGTTAATAGTACTCTTGGACATGCTGCAGGTGGATGGTTTAGCAAATTACAAGACCCCAGACCATTTGATTAATTTTGGGTCACTTTTTATAGCGTGAACTCAGAAAACAAGTAAATTCAACCAGGTTAACTGTATTTTGTGATTAAGTGCACAATAAGCCAATAAATGTAAAAACACCACATTCCTCACTTGAGGATTTCATTGAGATTCTCTTCCCTTTTGGTGGTGGTGGTCGTGGGGGAAGAATACCAATTGTCCTTCATCCAACTGAATGAGAATTGGCTTAACAAATATGCAGATTAACTTTTTCTGTATGACACTCCTGTATATTATCCTGAGTATATTTCTCCTATTTGTGAGCTGCACTGGTGGTCAGCTGGCTTCTGGGTGCAATTCAAGATGCTGGTTATCACCTATAAAACCCTGGCAGAGGGCCTGGTTACTTGAGGGACCGCCTGTCTCCATATATTTCCACCCGTCTGGTCAGATGAGCTAGACTGGGTATGCTCCAGATCCTGTCTGTTAAGCTGTGTCACCTTAGGGCAGCTAGGAAGCACGTCTTCTGGGTGACAGATCCTGCTCTGAGGAATGATATCCCCCTGGAGGTTGCACTGATTCTTTTGACCTTCTGCAAACTGCTAAAGACCTGGTGGTTCTTCCAGGCCTTGGGTTAAGATGGTGATTGTGCCCCTTTCATTTAGTGTTTTTACTTTTTCCCGTTTGGTATTTTTGATATTCTGTTCAGTTGTCTTCTTTTTCTTGGTATATTTCGTTTTCTTTTAACTTTTTATTTGTAGACCACCCAGAGTCATTGTAGAGTCAGGCAATGTTAAAAATGAATGAATGAATGAATGAATGAATGAATGAATGAATGAATGAATGAATGAATGAATACATACATACATACATACATACATACATACATACATACATACATACATACTAGTGGCTGGAGGAGTAGAAGCAAGAGAGTTTCTTGCTCTTGGGTGTCCTCCTCTGAGATTTGATCCACCATAGTTGTTAGACTCTTACGGTTCAGAATATAGAAATCAGGAGCACAACAGTGCTCCTGAATGTGCATTTTCACTTGTATGTCTTTGCCCAGTCCCTGTGATAAAAAGTGAAAAAGAACAAACAGATCTTAGGATGTGACGGAGGGATTTGCTGCAATAACTCTGCTTTCTTCCAAACTTAGAGTATCAGGCTGAAAGCCAGCCTCTTCGGCCATGTGAACTTCAGAGGGAGAAGGCCTTTCGTGATGGGGAAGACTACGTCCCTCAGTGCTCAGAAGATGGACAGTTTAGGTAATGTTGGCACAACTTCCAGCATTTCTTGGAAGAATGGTTAATAGAGAAGAAAGGTGGGGATTGTGGTTCAGTAACATCTGGAGCGCCATAGATTGTCTACCATCATGGGCTCCTAGGGGAACATGCATATGCAGTGTTGGTCCATTAAACTGCTACCAGAGATACTTCTGATCTGGAAACACCCACAAGTGAACCAGAATATTTTGCACGGATCTGCCAGGGGAGCTAATCCTAAATTGGATCTAGATGACTGACGTTTGTATCAAACTCTGATGATGCTAAAATGATGACATGTATGTGGTGATATCCTGCATGGTTGTCCTTACTAATTTGCATCCCAACAAGGGCATCTGATGCAAGTGTGTAAGTCATGGCATTTGTGTGATGTTGCACATATTTTGCCATGTGCTACTCCTTGCACACACATCCATAGCTTAGCCTGTAGGAAGAGGTGGTTGAATCCTATTCCTGAAATTGGGCAGTGGATTTTATCACTCCAGAGAGCTAACAAACAGTGCTGATTATTTCTGTTCTCCTACATTGGGGAAAAAAATAACAAAGTAAAATAAAAGTTTTCCCAAATCCAGCTTGACACCTGCTGATTTCATGGGCACACCCACTGCTGCTTTCTTCAATGTTTTTTCAGCTTCCCAGTCTAACTTAGCTTTTCAAGATCAGCCAAGGTCTGCTGGGGCTCTTCACCTAGTTTGGCAAAACTAAAGAAATAAAAAGAACCCTAAACTCCTAACACAAAAGGATTTTGTCACATAGAAGAGAGAGTAGCACTAATTTTGCTGCGTACAATCGTCAAGGATACTATTTGTGACCATCATCTAAGCCGTTTTGTTTCTAAGTCACCCCCCACACACACACACACAAATGATCTTGCAGTGGGTACCACACCTTTTCTAATCCTTCTCCCTTCCCTTGGCAACTGTATGTTTAAAAATCTGATCAAGTAGGCATGACTCATGAATAAATTGGTTAATCTTAAAAGACTTGCACAGATCTCTCTGGTTTGGTTTGGTTTTGTCATATAAGACTTCTTTGGAAATCTTATGGGAGGGGGTTAGGGTTTTTAGGACAATACTATTTTTGGACAATCTTATTTATTTAGTTTTTTACTTGTGGGAAGTCTTTCTATTCAAATCGGTGGTTTTGAAGTGAGGCAGTTCAGTCTGTCACATCTTCCCTTGCACTGTGTCTTCTTCCCCAAGATGGTGTCTTCTGGATGTGTATGACATGACTTCCAATAATCTCCCACCAGTAAATCCAATGCTGCCCAGCAATTCCAGAAGCTATGGTCTAATTTATATGGGGGATATAAGCTCAAAGGGTGATAACCCACTTCCTTATTTAGATTGGCCCATAGGAAAGTATGATCAAAGCACCGGCAGATGAGCTAATGTTCTGAAGATAAGTAATGATCCTTACAAATGTTTGTAGATCCTAAACTTGTATAAAAGCATAATAATGTTGGAAATCACTACTTTGTCCACCAGGAAAATACAGTGCAATAAAAATGGTGTTTCCTGCTGGTGTGTAGATGAAAAAGGCATCGAAGTCACAGGCAGTAAGCAGTCTGGATCTTCTATTGCTTGTAAGTTCCCCCTTGTTACGAACTCCTATTTCAAAACATAAAGAATTGTGGAAAGGGTGTCTGGTCTGTGTTGTGTATGTGTGTGTTTGTGTATGAGAGAGTATCACCTCTCAGGTATGTTTGTTTCCTTCAATCATGACACATATAGTGGGGTGTTAAAAAGAAGTAATAGGCTGATGTCTGCACAGGCTTTTAGAGTTCTTAAAACAGCCTTTTTCTGTCTGGTTCCTTTGGGACTGTAGAATTTAAACTTTCGTAACTCTGATTATGGGAAATGAACTCCAACACAGCTGGAAGAGACCAGGTCAAGAAAGCCTGATTTAAAGGATGAAGTGGCCACTGGAGAGTTAAGCTGCCCAGATTTTATGCTTATATTATGTGTGAAATCCCACGCTTTGGCCAACACACTTGATCACTCTACCTCCATTTCTTTTGTAAGGCTGCAGCTGGGTTTAGGGGTGCAGAGTTAAGCCATGGTGGGTTGTGCTCCCAAGAAATATACAGATGAGGTGATTTCATAATCTCCTGAAATAACAGCTGTGTTCATGACAGGACTCTTAACCTATTTCCCCAAAAGCTTGATCTTGGTCTTGCTTTTCCCTCTTTATACATTGACTCATCATAAAACAAATTTCAGTTATGGCTGAACATTGAGAGCTACCCACACGTAGATCCCAAGGAAGACATCCATGTGACGGGATGCTACATTTTGCAGGGAGCAGGGACCATCTCTGCAGATGCAAGGAAACAGACCTACTGCCCAAGTTTGTAATGCCTGGGTATTTGCCAAGGGCCAGGATCTGTATGGAATGAGGACAAAGGCAGGGCATCCCCTGTCTCTCTGGATGTGTTTCTCTATATTGCCATATGAATGCTTGCTCCTTTGCACTTTGGGCTCAGAAGAGACAAGTGTACAAAAAGAAATTGGAGCAGCTACCATCACTTGCTCCTTCTTTGCCACCTCCTCTTCCTCTTCCTCCTCCTTCTCTCCCTCCCTTTTTTGAGATGGTAACACTTACATGGTTCCAAGAATTATTTAGAATATGGAATAATGCATCCAGGACATAGAGTATTATTTTTACATTATAGGAAAGCAGATCCCAACTGGATCCTAGAAACACCTTTCTAGCAGTAGAAGTAGTTTGATAATGGATCTAGTGGCTCAGAGAGGGGGTAATTTCCCCTTCATTGGTGCTCAGACAGCCACCTGTCGGTATGGCTTAATTTAGATTCTTGCACAGATCATGGGATTGGACCAAATGCCTCTTCCAACTCCAAAAGACTTAGAATTTGCTATGGCCTTTAAGAAAATACCTTTTTCAGAAGGTGAAAATGCTTTGAAGAGGTTTAGATAGCACCTTGCTCTGACTTTGCACCCTATTTACAAGGGTTTGTATTTACTGAACCTTGGAGACTCTCAGCATCAGCTTGATTTGGCAGTGATATAGTAAAGCTGAAAATACTCCAGATGTAATCATGTTTCTTCCTGCTGTAGGTTTATCGTTCTGCCAGCTTCAAAAGCAGCGGATTCTGGTCAGCCGCTACATCAATAGTAGTGCAACTGCCTACATCCCACAGTGTCTGGATTCAGGTGACTTTGACCCCATACAGTGTGACTTGGCCCTGGAGCAATGCTGGTGCGTGGACGGTGAAGGGATGGAGATTTATGGGACCAGGCAGAAAGGAAAACCAAAGCAATGTAAGTCAGTAGTCCAAACATAATTAGGAATTTAAACTAGTTGCAGTCACAACAGACTTTCTTCCTTTCCTAACCAAACTCATCGCCCTAAGGGCACATTCCTCCAACTTCAGCTCAAGGATGTCTTGCCAACTGTTCTTTAAGGGCACATCTGAATAATGCTGCTCATCATCCCCATAGCTGAGGCCAGCTGACTTTCTTTTGTTCTGATTCAGTGTGGAAGTAATGTTTTCCATCTTCTCCCAACTCAGTTTGCACGATTTGTATTGTTTTTTGGCCTTTTGGCTAAGATCTTTGTTGTTGTCGTTCTGGCAGCAGCTGCAACGAAAACAGGACAGGAGCTGGGGTGTGCCTGGTTCCTACTGCCTGCTGCAGGCGCATTCCCACGTCTTGGTTGTTGCCAAGTTTTCTTTGTGGCCATATTGGTTTGTGCTGCTGGATTAATATGACACCAGTGGAGGAGTAGTGGAGGGAAAATCTCTTATGAAAGTTCTTTGAAAGGGTTTGGCGACTGGCATTCCTGGATGGGGAAACCAGAGTAAATAAGACATTTTTGCTTGTCAGGTCCTGGTCAGTGTGATATTCGAGACCGCCGCATCCTGCATGGCGTTGGGGAAAAAACTCCACCACAATGTACAACTGATGGAGAATTCCTGCCTGTCCAATGCAAGTTTGTCAACACAACAGATAGGATGGTCTTTGATCTCATCCATCATTTTAACAGGTAGGAAGAACTTTTTTCAATGCCTAGTGCCTAGCTCCATCATTAAGAAAGATGGGAAGCCCTTCTAGCCTTAGTAGAAACACCATGAGTGGAGATAATCTGGACCATTGGTGAGGACCATTGATCTGTTTGGACAAGGGGCGGCTGAACACAATCCCAAGTCAAGTGAGACACCCTGATTCAGAGCTGATATTTTCTCATATTTAGAGGAGGGTAATGATCTAAAGCCCATATTATCACCACTTCCACTTTCCAGTCCCTCAAAAACAGGTTGAAGACAATCCATGAATAAAACCAAAGAGCAAACTGTTACGGCTTCTGCAGGAAGAGAGATACCTAAATATGCTATGCATGAGGGAAATAAAACAAATTCCTTGCACTGCTCACCCAAAACTTTACTTTATATTGTTTGCATTTGCCAGGGCGTAAGTGAAAAAAAATTCTAGCAATTCCTGTGAGAGGAGGCTGGAATGGCCAGAAGCTATGCTTGCATATGTACATACATATCACACTGTTCCATGTCATGGTAAACAATGTAATGCAAAGCATAGGAAAAGAGTAAACATTGACCAACCTGCACAAGAGTGGGGTCTAAGAGATCAAGATGGCAGTTGCAACAGTGCAATTAAAGCTCCCCCTCTTATTTCTATGTATTGTGACGATTATACAATCACAACCTCACCTTGACTTTTTTGATCGAAACCTCCCCCCCCCCCCCATCACCACATGGCTTAATTGGTGAGATATGGAATAGTAATGTGTTGTCTTGCAAGGCATTCTCTAGATTAGAGTTTATATTTCCCGTTGAATATTTCCATTAAAGAGATTGAGCAAATGTTAGTCCTTGGCAATTCATTTATATATTTCTTTACCTCTCCATGTCAAATCAACTCTCCTTGACATCCCTTGAGTGGCGTATTTTCCAGTGTGACAAGTGTAGAGAGAACTGTGTTGGCTATTGTCTGCCTTAATTAGATACAGAAAGCAAAAGGAAAAGACATTTTGTTTTGGTTCCCACCACATTAGATGTGCTGAAAGCTGGAAACAAATGGGCTATAATTCCAGGCCACATGGAACTCATTCTGATGACCTTGGAGATCTCAAACACTGCAGAAGAATAAATCTGTCTATGCATTTGGCACAGGAGTTTTTCACTGTTTTTGAGTGACTTTTGAGCAAGATCATCTATTAGGTGGAAGGTTGACTGACAAATGTATCAAATAAATGATAAGACTCAATACAAATATTCTCTCTATTTGGATGATTTGCCAATGGCACCTCTGATCTTCCAGTCTTTTTATAGATTCGATAGAAAATGCTTCAATGTGACTATAGTTCCACTTATTGGTTTTAACTCTGAGCCAGAAGTAGAGAGGAATTAGATATTTTCTGTATTAAAGGAGCTTGGACATAAATTTAACCGATGTACTAGAGTTTGTTGGTTTTGAAATCCCTCTACAGAAGCCAAACTGGGTGGTTTTGTGCATATGAATATGTGTCCCTAAGATCAAGAATCTAGTCTGAGCAAGATTAATGAGGCAGGTTTGCAAATATAAGAGAAAGGAGGAGGTACACAAGAGAGGAGAGGCAGAAAGAGTATCTTTCAGTAGAAGCATGCCTAAGACAAGGTTAAAGACAGTGTTGCTGAGATTAACCACTGCACAGATGAGTAGGCAAAGTGATAAACAAATAGGGGCACAAAGTAAATTTTGTTTACTTCCTACTTCTTCCTTGGTAGTCAGTAGGTTGTGAGGGGCGGAAGAGTCAAATTTTACTTTGTGGCTGCAGTAGGTAAAAGAACAACTTGGCATGCCCTAAAATTATCACTCCAATTTAGGATCCCATTAGGGAATGCTCAGTTTTATTTATTTACTAGATAGGTAGGTAGGTAGGTAGGTAGGTAGGTAGATTTTTTTCATAGAATGAAAGACAAATTGAAAGAAAAAAGGAAGGAACAGAGAAATAAGAAAGTGCAAGAAACAAAAGAGAGAGAAAAAACTAAAGTTAAGAAATAGATGAATGACTTCCAACCTTCTTTTCGATAGATAATTACAATCTTATTGTCCCTCCTCCCTCTCAGATGTTGTACAAGTCCCTTCAGTCCCTCATTTAATCCAAGTCTTTATTTTATTTACTTGGGTTTAAATGCAACCCCAGTGCAAAAGAAGTCTGACTAGCTTCCTTCTTTCAGTAAGAGGTTAAAAAGAAAAAGGGGGAAAAAAATCATGGTATGACAAAATAGTCATTCACAATCACAACTAGAATGTCAAAACGTTTTAGCATCTGAGGATTGTGCAATCATCAAAAGACAACCCGTAGATGTATCTAATATTCCCCTGGTTGCACACACACAAAAACCAGAACATCTATGGTGGTCTTTATTAGTTTTACTACACTGAAAGTGTTTTTTTCTTGCTTGACCATTTTTTTCAGCTAAATGATTTTCGCTGTTTTTGGGTGACTTTTGAGCAAGATCATCTTTTGGATGGAAGGATGATTGATGAACCTATCAAATAAATGATAAAATAAGGCCCAATAAAAAAAATTCTCTCTATTTGGATGGTTTGTGGGATTTTAGTATTTTTACCCTCAACTTTCTGAACCACAAAAAGCTGTTTCTTGACAAGACCATTCTTTGGCGTCTTCTACATAGCAATGCTATCAAAGTAGTAGCCACAGTGTCACTAGCTACATCATGGAAAATCTCATAGGCTGTATTTCCTAATGGCTGGATTTCTCTTTCAGGTTTCCCAGAGCATTCTTAACATTTAGTTCCTTCAGAAATTTGTTCTCAGAAATCTCTGGATACTGTTACTGTGCTGACAGTCTAGGGAGAGAATTAGAAGATACAGGTGAGTCTATCTGCATGGGTCTCCTAAAAGTGCTCCTTTCGGAAAACCTGGGAGTGAAACATTTTTTGTCTAGCAAAATGTAAAACTGGTTTGGAAGGAGAAGAGATCCAAGGAATTATCTTCTTCCAAGATGGGATGAAGTCGGACAAGCTAAACTTGAACGCAGACAAGACAGAGGTGCTATTGATCAGTAGGAAATTGGACTTAAGGATAGACAGCCTGTTTGGACTGGGGCTGAACTCCATCTTGATCTTCAGCTATCACTGAGTTCTCAGATGGTGACCATGACAAGGAAAGCATTTGTGTTAGCCAGTGCATCAATTCTGATCCTCTTTGAACTAGTTACCATGGTTATATCCTGTCTGTACCATGTGGTTATCCTTGAAAAGGGTCTAGAAATTGAAATTGGTGTAAAATGGGGCAAAGGGATCTGGTGATATAAAAGTCTGCACTCATTGCCATTTTTTTACAAGACAATATCAGGGATCAATGATGTCAAAATGGTGGGGATGATTCCAGTTTACACAGACATATAATGGGGTGGGACTCTGATCATTTGGTTGTGCTCCCCATTTTGACATTGTTGATCCCTCCAAGGATGTCCCCGCTAGACATAATTTAAGCATTTAATTTTAATCTTTAAAGCCCTAAATAGATTCTACTTAGGACAAACAGCCCAGACTTGGTGCAAAATAATTAATTGTTGCAAGCTTGCATCAGCAGTAGCAGAGCGTTTCAATCTTCCAGGACACTCCATTGTAAATCTCAAAGTAACTGTTCCAGAATAAGGAGACTTCACTAACACAAGTGAGCAAGAGAGTGCTAAACTCACATACATCAAAAGATTATCCCAGAAGGACTCAACAAAACACATTGAACTTTTAACACACTGCAATTGCTAACTGATACGGTATTTGTAATCTGTCTCGTGTCTAACCTTCATCTGCATGACCACCCTGTCTTCCCCCTCCTCCTCATTCCAATTTAAGTCCTACACCAGTTTGGGCACTTCATGCATCTGATGAAGTGAGGGGTAGTTTGCTAGACCTTACGCCTTTTAATAAAATTTGGTCGTCTGAAAATGAACCACCGCACTGCTTCTGATATTCTGAACAGCAGTTCTGAAATGTATAGCTCCTTGCAACTCACAAACGAGGATTCTGCTTTTTTAAAAGTCCACTTTCAAACATGCTGATTAGAAACCACATTTCACCAGACAGCTGATTTGGGATGAATTCTCCAGCTTTCAAACATTCAGACAAAAAGAAAGCAATTAAGTATTTGTTCTAAAATCCAGATGTTAAAATGACTAAAAGTTTAGCATCAATATCTCCAGTTCCTCTCCTTTCAAGGAAACTCTTCTTCATTTCTCAGAATATACATTCTACAATCACCCTGCTTTTGAAATGATACAGATAGATGTCAAAGGTATGATTGTAGATTTTGGTTTAGAGATTATGGCTGTGCAGTGCTTCTGTGCAGCTGCTTTAAAGAGGTGGAGACAGATGCTTTGATTGTGCCCTCCCATGGACTGAACCTCCTTTTTTCAATTGAATCCAAAGGGCTGCCTAGCCCAATCAGATATATCATAGTCAAATTAAAAAAAGAGATTTAAGTGACTGAAGGGGAAGCTTCTGTAGAAGATGCTCTATTAAAATGTTCTTTTCTCTCCCAGGTCTGGAAATGCTGCTTGAAAATGTATATGACACAGTTTTTGCATCGCTGGAACCAGTTCCCACCTTTGCAGAAAGCAGCATGTATAGGATCCTACAGAGACGCTTCCTGGGAATACAGCTGGCAACAACTGGCAGATTCAGATGTACGTAGCATAAAGTTCTGTGGGTTTAGAAAGCGAGAGAGCAGGACAACACATATTGTTCTTTGGAGAATGAGATGGTTCTTCTTCTCCCAACTTCCATTCCACCCAGCGAAGTTGAACAGTGGATTGCTTTTGTTTCTATTGATTTATTATAACATTTATATCCCACCATTCTGCTTATATAAGTGGTCAAGGGTAAGAATGCAGAATACAAAGCACAGCCAAATCAGTACAGTTAAAAGCACAATTAAAATCAGCGTAATTAAAATCCATCAAGAGTTCACTTGTCTGAGCCCTTTTCTTCTTTTTCCCCATTGGAAGAAATGTATGAGAGTAATTTAAAAGACTTTAAAAGGAAAAGAAAAGCCCTAAGTGAAACAGACCAGACAATAACAACAGCTAAAAAAAATCTAATAGACTTAAAAGTTGCATCAAAACCCAAAGAGACAAATACTGATTAAAAAGCTTGGGGAAGTGGAGGTAAAAGGTCTTGTTACATTGTCCCACTGTTCCTCATCAAGAGTTAAAAAGCTTGGGGAAAGAGATGCATTTTTGCCATCTTCCTACTGGGAGAGTAGAAGGCTAATGCGCTTCCTTGGGAATACATTCCATAGCCATGGAGACGTGCTGGAGAAGGCTTTTTCCTGTGTAGCAAACTTCTGGCGCCAGGGGTGTCTTCAAAAGGGTCTCTCCTGGTGTTCACCCAGCAGGTTCACTTGAATTTCACTCCAACACTGGTGAAACAATAGCATTCTCCACCACCACACTGGGTACAATGAACCTAATTGCTTGGGCCCCTATCTAGAGTACAACCAGAACATTATTGACTGTACAAAAAGTGATTCAGGTTTGAAGTAAAACAGCCATGCCAGTACAGTTTTATCGGGTTCTTGGTGTTCTCTGAGCATGGTTACTTTCTTGGAGACATTTCATTATGTTACCTATCCTGGTAATGAAACATCTGCAGGAAAGCAACCATGCTTGGAGAACATCAGGAACCCAGCAGTTCAACTCTGAGCTACATTTATTCTTCACTATTGGAACAATATAGTTCTTCCGAGTATCTAATATAGCTTTGTCACCTGGTAAGTCATCACAATCTTAAAAAAATGGACTTGACAAAAATGTTAGGACAGGTTTCTCAATCTAATACCCTCTGGATATGGATAACCATGTACACAATGGTGTGTTGGAGCTGGTTTGTTACTGGTTCACAATTATTACATTTTCTGAAATTTTGTGAGCAGTTGAGAACAGAGCTGAGCCTCTGTGCCTAGCACACAATCAGTGTCAAGTCCACAAAGTCCAAACCCCAATTCAGAGGAATTCTCATGAAACCAGGCCTGGTTCAGATAAATGCTCCTTTATTGTGTGGTACATGCAGCTTGAAACAAAACATTGCTAAAACTAAAGCCTGGGTAGACTTCACTCTATTTATCCCCCCTCCCCTTGTTGCCCTGGCGCCTCAATTCCTTTTCACCTGGTGGTGACCTCTTTTCTTCCTCCCACAGATACATAGCTCCTTCCTGGCCATCAGGCCCCCACTGGCCTTGCCTGCAGTCAGGTCCGGCCTCATTGCCCATATAAGGTTAAGCTCCTCACCATCTCCCAGTACTACTCCTATTACAACCATTAACTACAAGCCCCCCTCCCTAGTCACAATTGGCCAAAGCAAATCAATCAAACTCCCATTGACTGCTATGCTTTGTAAATTAACAATTGTTGGTTGATGCAGGTTCTGACAATCAGCTGTTGAGAAGCTAGTGGCACAGCATGGTGGTGGCAATGGAGCCAGTTGTTAAATATTTATCAGCACACTACTGAATATATATCTTTCTTTATATGAGTTCTCAGATTAGAGAGATAGAGCAGTTAGTATCTCATGTCCTCCAGCAGGAGGTTTCAGGAGTCCCTTCCCCAGGCCAGGGGTGGGGGGTGGAAACTATTTCAGTATATATTGCTGTGGTTGTTATACATTATGTGACCACCAGGCGGCAGTGTGCTACTGGCCCAATAAGGATGAAACTGGTAGCACACTGCCTCCTGGTGGTCAAATAATGTGCAGCAACCCACTGGATATGTTGAACTTCAGTTCCATGGCAACATTGCTAATGGCTATGGTGGTTGGGAATGGTAGTGATAGTGGTCCTAGACATCTAGAGGGCATCCAATTGGAGTGAGATGACTGTGAAAACTGGTGTCTCCTTGTCCTGAGCATGGTTTGCATCTGTTGACTGAAGCCACTTTCGGAACCCACATGGAAGAACAGACTGGAACAAATGCAGATGTGAATGAAAAGTGGTTCTATTATACTTTATAGTTCTTTTCTCTTTCAGGCCCCTCCAAGTGTGAAATAGAGTATTCAACTGCCACTCGTTTTGAGGAGGATTACAAGCCACTGTGTGAAGACAGTGGTGCCTATAAGCCAACCCAATGCCAACTGAATGGAGAATGTTGGTGTGTCGACACCAGAGGGCAAGAGATCCCTGGAACAAGAAGGAAAGGACAGCAACCAATCTGTGGTAGGTAAAACCAGAAACATGGTCATCAAGGATTTTCATTCCTAACTTAATGTTAGCTCAAGACTGTAGACAGCATGCCATCAAATATCAGTTGTAATGGAATACCAGAGAATTCCTTGTTTCTAAGTTCCCCAGAAGCATCTAACTGACCACAGTGAGAAACAAATGCTGGATCTTGGCCTGATCCAGCAGAGTTATTCTTATATTCTTAAAATGTGGGGAGAGAAAACGTTTTTCCCCTCCCTCCCTCACTATGTTGATGAGAGTTTTGAAACACAATGCTGGGAAAGAAAAGCTGTTCTAGATACTATGCAGATTTAAATTATGGAATTTAGTGCCATCTTTTGGTGATGGCCTCCAGTTTAGATATTTTTTTTTTTTTAAGGGAACAAAATAAATTCATGGAAGATAGGATTAATCTTGATGACTTATTACCTCCTTGATCACAAGCAGTATACCTTAAATATCAGTTGCTGGGGAGCATCAACTGAAAGAACCTGATCACCCTCCGTTTTGTGCTAATGAACTTTTGGGATGTATCTTCTTGGCCATGTGTGACATCAAATGCTGGTCTAGATGGGTCCTTGGTCTGAAACAACCTCAGGCCTCTTCTAGTGCTCTTAATAATAATTATACTCCTGTTATCTTTTCCTTTGTCTAGGCAAGGAGCCCACCTGTGTCTCTGAGAGACTGGTATCTCTATCCAGGCTTTTCTATGGCCCTGTTGGACATTTCAGCCAGGACAATTTGTTTTCCGCTACTCAAGAGCCACAGAAAATAGTTGGCTCCTCAAGATTTTGTCCTCTTTCATTCAAAGATTTTTTTGTGGGCTCCAGAGTGCTGTCTCCCATCTCAGGGAAAAACAGTGCTTCTCAGCTCCTCACATTTGAAACCCTCCTTGGTGAAGCTGTTGGTGGAATGTTTCCTTCACGAAACCTCGCTCAGGTTGCCCTCCAGTTTACCAACAGCCCCAAGCGATTCCAAGAAAACCTTTTTGGGGGAATGTTCTTGAAGAATCTGGTTCAGTTTAACTTTACAGGAGCTCTTGGTCCTAACAGCAAGTTTAATTTGGACAAGTATTTCCAGCAGGTAGGGATGAGAAGCGGATTCAGTGAACTGGTCCATCAACTTTTTCAGGAAGATCCCCAGCAGAAGTTTAATCTGAGCCAGTCTCTTGTTGACAGCTTTGGTCGTATGGTCAATTTACAGGACAATCAGAATGCCATCAAATTCCTTGCTTCTCTTCTTGAAGCCCCAGAGTTTTTCACCTTTCTACAGCATGTGATTTCTGTCCCAGAAAGTGTTACCAAAGATTTAGGCAATGTTGTGAGGATTCTGTTGAAATCAAAAGACTGCACAGAAGAGACCAATGATATCTTTGTCCCAGATTGTACTAAAGATGGGAAGTACAAGGAGATCCAGTGCAATAGAGGGGAGTGTTGGTGTGTAGATTTAAGGGGAAAAGAAATCCCTGGATCCAGAGTACAAGGGACACACCCACGGTGCCCTACAATGTGTGAAAAGCAAAGGGCCAGTCTGCAACTCCTAATAAGAGACCAGCCTGCAGGATCTGAGCTGTTTGTTCCTTCATGCACAGAAGAGGGGAAGTTCCTGCCAGTCCAGTGCCATGGAAAAAACTGTTTCTGTGTCAGTTCAGAGGGCATACCAGTTCCAGGAATAGGTAGCAATTCTGGAGAGCCCATACAATGTAAGTTTCACATGTTCACGTGCATTGTTGTTCTGCTTCTTTGTGAGATGCTCTTGATGTTGAGTGATGCTGAAGATGTGAATACACAGATCATGTAGAGTTTAATGCTAGTCATGGAAGGATGTCAAAGAAGCTGCTAAGTCTAGACAATATTCATGTTCTGTCTGAGAAGCCCAAAATCAGTGTTCCCCAAATTTGGCTCTTTAAAGGGCGAAACATTGGAGTTGATTTTTGTAATGCCTGCCTGCAAGATTATAAAATAATGAAAAGAATAGCATATGAACTCTTGGTCAGGAACATAGATTTCCTATTTGCATCAGGTCCATATTGCCTTCTCATCTTCAGATAACTCTCACTTTTCTGTTTCTAGTATCTCCAAACATACATTACTTCTTCTCCTGAAATTATTTGAAGAAAATACCCAAGCTACATTGTGGTGGAATCTAGCATTTTTGATAACAGGAAAGTTCTCCTCCCTTGTTACCTTCTATTCCTACAAAATCTGTACAGGAACAGATATAGAGGAGACATAAGGAAATGCTGGAATTTCACTCTGTCTCAGGGCTGTAAGCAAAGAAGTCAAGAAAGATCCTGGGAAAAGACAGTGACAAAACCATTTCAGTACTGCTGCCAAGAGAACTACATGGATACATCCATGAAGTCATCAGGAGTTATGCTGAACCTGAAGCAGCTTTTAACTTTATAGTGCTTTTAAGTTCAATGATTCATCAACCTCAGGAGCTCTGATACTTAAACTTCAGTGCCAACTTTAGTGCCTCCAAGCCATTTTCTCCAGGAATGCCCAAATTGGCTTTCACAACATTAAAGAGATGCTAGCTGATTACTCCAATACATTTTTATTAAATTTTGAGAAGATACGAGTGGGTTTTCTTAAATGGTGCATACTAAAAGTAAAACTTTCTGATTTATCTGTCTTTATTAAAAGTCATCCCTCTATGTCCAGTTGGGATGAAAAGCAAACTGGGAGTTGGTGGACCTGAATGAAGATTAATGATATGTATCTGTAACATGTTAAGTCATAATGCTGTCTTGCCACCACATTTTTCTAGCTGAAGTTTCCTAAAGTTAGGGATCTTCCTGGAAGAAGCATTCTCCTATGGGTTTGAGAGAAAAGGAAATGCTTCTGCAGCTATGTCTTGTAACTCATAATTTGTATAAATACTTATTTAACATAAGCACCATCAAATTCATTTTTAAAAAGTTTAGATCTTCTATCCTTGAGCAGGTCTATCTTTTAAACCTGTTGGGATTTAAAATTCAATCTTAAATTAAACCGAGCAATTAATGAAACAATTAAAATTAATTAAACTGAGTGATTTAAGTAGAGTAAAACTAAATTAGAGTAAAACTCTTAAAGACATGTTCTATTGACTTTGTACTTATCCACTTTGTTCTTTCTTAGGTCCAAGTGACTGTCATCTTGCAGGTGGTCAAGCTTTTCTAAGATCCGTTCAGCAGTTCCTGTTGAGCCCCACTGCTGTGACTCAGCTGTCCAGCATTTATGTACCTCAGTGCAGTCTGGATGGTCAATGGAGGCCAATACAGTGCAATGGTCCACCTGAGCAAGCTTTTGAATGGTATCAAAGATGGATTACTCAGAACAGTAATGGCAATGCGCTTCCTTTCACTGACTTGGCAAACATACTCCTAGACTACAAAGCAAGATCTCAGAAAAGCTTTGAAGATTTTGTCAAAATTCTCTATGAAGCTGGCCACCAGAATATTTTCCCAGAATTCTCCAAATACTCATCATTTGAAACTGTTCCTCAGGATCTGCTGGAGGGCAATACATTACAGTCATCTGAGAATGTTTTACTGGACCCATTCACCTTTTGGCAGCTTCTTCAGGGACACCTCAACCAATACCCAGGATCTTACAGTGACTTCAGTATCCCGTTAGGACATTTTGACCTTCGCAACTGTTGGTGTGTGGATAAAAAGGGACGCCTGCAAGGAAGCCAAGCCAATGTAAACCAAGTTCCAATTTGTAAGTAACTTGTGCCAGTCATCAGATCTTGCCGTGCTAAAACATGGATGGGATGCCAACAAAATCCCAGCCTGGTGAAGCATTTATGATGGGATTAAAATTGCACTAAGCCAGATATTCATTTGCTTTTAGTTTTCCATGATGTGTAAGCCTAATTTTGGTTTGTAGTCCATAGTTGGTAGCTTAACATTCTGTATGTGAACCTGGCCATTGTAACTTAATAACAAACCATGGTTAAACTAAACCAGGATTTCTCTTTAAATTATAGATCAATGGGCATTACTGAAGTGAGTCTTCCTAGAGTGATGCTTTTGGGGGGAATACCTCTCCCATTGTAAAATACCAGCCTTATAACTGATGGACATTGGGCGTCTTCTAAAATCCGCCTTTTTTCCTGTTAGCTTTTACTCATTTAACTCCCAAAAATACATGTTCTCTGTTAATAATAGCCAGTGGTTAATGTGCTAACTGTCCCTGTCTTCTATGTTTCTTCTCTCCCCAAACAGTTGTGTGTGTGAGGCACTGGAAACAGAAGGCAATATAAGTGTATTTTCTTACTCCTGTTGCTTTCTAGTTTCATGGAAACTCACTAAGGCTGGCATTCGAATCTGAACTAAAGTTTAATGAGAACCATTTTCTCTTGCTGTTCTCCAAACTCTGTCATTTACAAGTTTTGAATATGGAAACTCTGTATAATCACGTTCTCCAAATTACTCCCTGTAGCTGTGTTCAGGTTGGAACTCTCAGTACACCTGAAGACCACTGCAATTATATTTGCCTTTGTGACTATCAGGTCATTGGAAAATATGAGGAGAAACCTCTAACCGGAAAAGCTGGTTAACACTGGCCATATTCATATATACTGCACAGTGAAATTGACTTTAATAATGGCCAAATGATCGAGGTAAAATCAGTTTTGCAAACAAGCAAAATAATCACGTCTTGAGGTTGGACTTGACAATGCATTTTTTAAAAAATTGGGATTGGTATGCTTTTCACAAACCATGGTTTCAGTTTGGTTTGTTCTTAAAAATAAGCCAAGGTGGTGACACTGTCAAAAGGAGCAGGATTGAAAAGACTGGGGGGGAAGGAGGAGGAGACTTCTGGAAGGCCAGTGGTTTCCATGTCCACCTTTAACAAGGAACCTAAAGGCTGAGAACTACGCTGCTGATTTTCAGCATGTTCAAATGGCACATCTCACCCAACAAATAGACCATAAGGTGGCTTAGCATTATGTGCAGATCAAGCCAATGAAACAGAGAGCTGACATTTCTTTCCAACAAGTACCTGTGCGACTTTTTTTTAAGGATGCTGGGCACTCTTTTTCAGCCCAAAGCTTGCATTTCTGCAACACGTTAAACTATTTTTAATACTGATTGCAGGGGTTGTGTGTGTGTGTAGCTGAGTATGTTGTACAGTTTCCAGGTACAGTATTTGTTAGTTTATGGCTCAATTATTGTGCAAATCCAGAGAATGGAATTAACCAAATTAAGAGTGTTCTCTGAACACAATTAAAATTTTGTGGTTTTACTGGGAAAACCTGAAGCATTAGTCTAGTTTAAGAACAAATTGAACAATCATTTTGTTTTTATTTAAATTGATTAACAAAGTAGCCATACAGTGGTCTATAGAGAGGAGCAAAATGCATATAGCCTTATTTAATTAGATTACATTTAACTAGATTAAATGGTTTTAGGACATTGGTTTTATTGTTTCTCTTGGTTTTCCTTCTTGTTTTGTCAGCTGCCCAGAGTTGTGACACATAAGATGGGTGGCCATACAAGTCTTTTAAATAAATAAATAAATAAATAAATAAACAAACAAACAAACAAACAAAAAAGGAGACCAGAATTGGATAGTAGGCAATCATTATGTCTTTGTTGCCCCTAATTAATATGTTTATTACATAAACTTAAATTAATTGTTATTAAATGTTACATAAGCGTAATTAATATGTTTAAACCAGGCAAAGTAAAAAACATCTTCTGTATTATCCAAATACTCCTTCTCCTTCTCCTTCTCCTTCTCCTTCTCCTTCTCCTTCTCCTTCTCCTTCTCCTTCTCCTTCTCCTTCTCCTTCTCCTTCTCCCTTCTCCCTTCTCCCTTCCTCCTTCCTCTTTTTTCTTCTTCCTTCTTCCTTCTTCTTCTTCCTTCTTCCTTCTTTCTGAATTTTTTCCATTAGACAGATTTTCCAGCATATTTGCCACACACTGAGCAAACTTTCTGTCTTCTTGCAGGTCTTGGAACGTGTGAAGCTGCAAAGCAAGAAGCTGTGCAGTTTGTTAACAATGTGGAACAACTTATTCAGGAGTCAAACAGCTCTCATTTTCCTTTTGGACAAAGCTTTTTAATGACCCAAGTGTCCATGTTAACAGGTGAAGAACCCTGGAGTAATTTTTCTCAGCTGGAAGTCACTTTTTCAGAAACATTGTTGGCAGGGAGCGATTATGCCATCCGGTTGGCTGCACAATCAAGTATGTTAGTAAGAAGAAATGTTGTTGTTGGTGATTTTTTTTTTTTTTGAGGGGACCCTCAAATGTTGGTGGTCCAGTATATTTTGAATTATTGAAGGGAGAATTAGCATTGTAGGATTTGCAAGGGTGTCTGCAGGAAGGGGGTCAAAAAGTCAAGATGGTGGTGACAACTATATGATTGAAGACCTGCCCTTTTTTACATGCATTATGATGCATGTAAAAAAGTGGTAGAACATTGATCACATGCTTGTGGCCACCATCTTAACTTTTTTGATCCTCTTGTGGACACTGCTGAGGGTTTGGTTTGGTTTTCTTAGTAGATATTGTGGGAGGAGAACCATGTTAGATTATGGCAGTGTTTCTCAACCTTAGCAACTTTAAGACGTGTGGACTTCAATTCCCAGAATTCTCCAGCCAGCATGCTGGCTGGAGAATTCTGGGAGTTGAAGTCCACACGTCTTAAAGTTGCCCAGGTTGAGAAGCACTGCTGTAAAGGATCACTCCCCAGTAGGGGAGGATAAGAGAAGGCTGTTAAAGTGGAGATTTTCAAAGGAGGTATCGGTGTTAGTCTGCTGCAGCAAAAACAGAAACAGAAGCCTGGCATTTTTGTGGCAGTCTGGAAGCTAACAGATTTGTTTCCAACCCAGTCCTCTTCAGTAGATGTACAGAGTGGAGTTCCAAATATGGCACTTTTTTCATCTATTCAGAGTTCTTCTTGGGGAATGATGATATAGGTGGGGAGAGAATCAATTGGGGGGTGGGGCTGAAGCAGAATTGCATAAATAGTAGAGAAGAGAGACAAAGAGGCTTTAAGATGTTAATTATGATTAACAGCGAGAAGAACAAAAGGTGCCCTTCTCCATCTTTTTATATCAGGTCTTACTTTTGAATTATCTTCATAATAGCTATTTATGAATCGGTAGCAGAAGAGTTCTATATTTTCTATTGTCTATATCTCGGTGCTTACTATCATTGCTTAAGCCACGTGTGCTTTGTTTTAGCCCTGCGTTTTTATCGGAAGAGATTCTTGGCATCCCCAGACTCTGCAAGGGAGGCTGTGCGCTTGGCATTTCAGCCTTATATCCCCCAGTGTGATGGAGAAGGGAACTGGGAGCCCATCCAGTGCTATGAGAGCTCAGGTAAGAGATACCTAGGAAGAGGTTTTTCTGAATAAACACTGATGGTCTTTCATGGGTGATAGATACTAGCAATTATATACACTAATTTGTTTAGGTGGAAATGTTAAAAAAAAAAGCAGGTCTTTCCTTCTCCTTCCCCTTCCCCTTCCCCTTCCCCTTCCCCTTCCCCTTCCCCTTCCCCTTCCTCTTTCTCTTCCTTCCCAGGTTACATGGCAAATATGAGTCTAATTACTCTTATTATTTTTATTTCCCTGTATGCATTTGTATATAAATAATAACTATTATCTTTATATCCTGCCTTTCTTATATATAATTCAAGGTGGCATTCATAATGTTCCTGCCTTCTAATTTCCCCACAACAAGCCTGGGAGATGGGTTAGGCTGAGAGAAAATGAATGGCTCCAAGCCATCCAACCAGCTTTCATGCCTAAGGAAAGACTAGAAGTCACAGTCTCCCAGTTTCTAGTCCAGAACCTTATCCATTACACCCAACTAGCTCTCAGTTTGCAAAAACTTAATCACAATAAAGGGACCTTATAAAAACCAGCCCTGGAATGTTCTTCCAACTGAAGAGGTGGAAAGTACAACCATCACCATGAAACTTGGGACTTTCAAGAATTGGGAAAGCCATGCAGGTTTCATAGGATCTGCTTCTTTTGGTGAGATGATTATTAGAGACTTATGGCTGCTCTGATTTTTGAGGCATGGTGGCCAATTCAGACAAAACTAATTGCCAGGGCAAGTTCAATACAATGATTTCTTTATTCAACTCTGTTGTCTGATTCCACTCATGTATCGCAAGGAATATGTCTTTGCAAAGTGGTTCCAAAACACATCTTTTTGTTGTTGCATCTCAGGTCACTGCTGGTGTGTAGATGAGATGGGACGTTATGTTTCAGATTCTTTGGTGACACGCTCAACACAACTGCCCCAGTGTAAGTTTTGGTCTTTGAAGTTGGGTTGTTGCCCTTTAACTAGCAATACAGAGGAGGGAGGAAAATAGCATAAGTTTATAAAACTGTAGGAGTGTGAACTCAGGGTGAAATGTCCAAATTTTTAATAAAAATATTGCAGTAGTCCTTTTAGGGCACTGATGGTCAACTTTGCTTGAAATGCGGGTAGGAAGTTGCTCCATCAGTCAGTTGGCATGGTATGGCCATTACAGAATAGAGCAGTACCAAAAATGACCTTATTTTCCTTTGAGAGAGGGGTTTGCAGATGGAATGGAAGTAGGAGATCTCTGGAAAGCAAAGAACTTTCACCTCCACCTTTAATGGCCACTCCAACCTTCCCCAAGATTGAAAATCAGGCGGGTGAAATTTTGAAGCCAAGTGGCTGATTTCAGCAATGTGATTTTGGGCTGTTGTGGAGGGGGGAAAACAAGAATAATTTGCTTTCTGCAGGACTCCATTCCTATTCTCACCCTAATTTTGGGGGGGGGGGTGTAAAAAAAATCACAACATGAATAGGGCATTTAGGTAGTGAATTTTGATGGTGGCATTTTATTACTGGCATAGATTACCCAACCCTTGTTTAGGAGTAAAGGTGGATGAAAACACAAGAGGTGTAAATCAGAACAGATTTTTAGCAATATGGATAAATTTATTGTAGCTTATTATCTTAATGATTTATTCTGTTTGGATCATGGTTATTCAAGATTCATGCTTGGCTGAGCTTAATAACAACTTTCATATTTTAAAACAATATATACAGTTATTCACAATTAACTAATGACCTATTGGAAAACTGTAACTTCCATGACATTTGTGAATCCCTTGTTTATGCATTTGTATTTTATTCCCTTATTCCTTTTTCTTGCTTTCGTTTTCTTGCTGGTTTATTTAAACATTTAATTGAAAAAAAGAAAGAAAATGCAAGAGGTGAAAGTTCTTAGCATTTTCTTTATCAGCAAAGATACTCTGCATGATTGTAGCAGAAGAAGCCTCTTACGGGGCTTCTTTAACACTTCTTGGAGTTACCAGGTATTCTTGCATGATCACTTGGTCAGTCTAGGAAACATAAGAAAAGTTGTCTCTGCAAAGATTCCTATACTTCTGCAAGTTTGGGTGGCCTTTTTTCCACTAAAAAAATAAAATAAAATAGAACAGACAAGACCTCTGGCCATCTTAAACATTTTGAACCAGCTTTTTTTCTGGGGAAGAATCAACATAACTGGGTTAATTTCTGCTAGCACTCAGGTCTTCGTGGAACAGCTGTGAATAAAAACACTCAAAAGCTTTCTTAGCCAGATCTATGATTAAATGTTACTCATAGAGATTCCTATAGACATTCCTATATTAATAGATGAAATATAGAGTTAAGCTAAAATTTCTTTTGGTAAAATTTGACTTCTTGGCTCATCCCAGGAATAACCCCACCCAGAATATCATGAACCACCTCCTATTCTGGAATATATATTTTCAGAAAACTACAGGACCATCCCTGGAATGGCCAGATAGGCATTTTATATATAGTCTTCTCACAGTCTTCAGTGTGAGAAATTTTTGGAGCTTTCCCTGGAGATTTGGGGAGCGTAGTGTCTCCTTGGCTCACTCATTTGGAGTGATGAAGTGATTCTGGGGCTGGATTTCTTCCACTGAAGAACTACTTGCTGATGTCTTTGGCTGGAGTGAACTCTTGGTAGTTTCAAAAATCTGGTTTCTTTACTACCTGCAACTATCTTTAGCTACTAGGGGGTGAAGAAATAAGTGGGTCTGCAGACTTGTTTGCTAGCTGGAATACATATTACTCTGGAAAAAATTATCTGAATGCAGGTCAGACATCATGTCAACGTTCCCAAGGGAACGCACAGATTGCCAGTTGGAGAATGAAAGGACAGAGCCAGAATGCTGCTACAGCAGATCTGTTTACGCCATCCTGCCTAGAGGCAAGTTGTATAACACTGAAAATTGAATTTTGATTATTACAGCCTTATACTTTTCTTTTGAATGTTGGGATATTTGTGTTTTTTTCAGGGGGAAAAGTGGCTAATTCCAGGTTCACTAAAAAATATTACTCCCCCTCCTCCCCACCATTATCTTTCTTAGGACGAGGGCATGCTAGATTCCATAATTCCAAAATCTATAGGAAACAGGATGATTGATGCCTTCTGTAATGCCTTGAGATACTTTTTGGATTTTGGATGCCTTTGAGATACTTTCTTGGATCTATTAACTCAGGGGTGGACAAGGTATGAGGAGTTGGGGACCACAAGTCAGTCTCCTGACATGTGCAAGGACCAACAGAGGCCTTCTGGTGGCTTTGGAAAGGCTGTCACTGATTTTCACTAGCCTTTGGGGGAGCTTCAAGGGCAGAAACGGCAATGAGAATCTCAGGACCAATACCTCCCATTCCCACCTTCCCAACCCAAACCTAGAAAATGACTTTTTTTGGTGGGGGGGGGGCTTTTTGGTGGCTTTTAAGAGTGGGAATGGGAGCAGGAAGCTTCCCAGAGGGAAACCATTCCCACCTTAAAATTATCCCAAATCTTGAAAAATGAGCCAAAATGTCAATGACATCTTGGGGTACAAATGGAATGCTCAGGGGCCATACATGACCACAGTCTGTAGGCTGTCCATGTCTTAGATAAGCAGTATGTAAGAGAAGATATCCTTGAGCTCAACCCTTGGTGACTACATGGGCACAATTGTGTTATTTTCTTGGCATCAACACAGACATACTTTGCCATTGCCATCTTCAGGTATGGGTTTTTGTTTGACTTCCCAACCTAGTTTACATACTAATACTAATCTCATTGAATCCTACGTTATCTTCTTTGGGATCAGCCACACTCAGCCACTGGCAGTCCTATCTTTTAGGATGAGTAGTATAGAGATGAATTCAATTAGCAGAAAATGCTAATGGTTGTGTGAATTAGCCAGTCTTTAAATTTTGTTTAGAATTCTGGTCCTTAATAACACCAGTCTTGTACAGTGCTTGCCACTTTCCAATGATAACATAACTGCTTATTTTAGAATGGAGACTATGCCAACATTCAGAAATTGGATTCACAGGCCTGGTGTCTGAACCCTGTGTCGGGAGAAGTAATGAAAGAGAGTGAAATTGATTCCAATGGCGAGGTTCGTTGTAAGTACCTCCAATTGTTTTCTAATTAACTTTTGATCCTACAACCTTACCTAGGCATGGAGGGATTCTCCTTCAGGTAATCTTGTCTTCTAAAGTGTGTGTGGGGGGTGTTATTTGGTGACAAGGAAGGGGTGTTCTCTTGGCAGCAATAATGTTAGTGCCAAGAGAATATCCCTTTCTTGTCACCAGATAATCAGCCTTAGGAGAATATTAATAGAAAAATATTATTTTAATGTTCCCAATCTTTAACCGTATGTATAAGTTATCATAGTGTATATATCTATATGTGTAATGGTATGTAGGAATGACATTGGGAGACAGGAGGAAGAGCCGCAACCTAGACAATGGTCTGATAAATCAAATCTGGATCTGAAGGAGGGGTGGGAGTGGAGAAAGCATCTCAGAAGGGACCCTCCCTGGTTTTCGGAAAAGTAAAAGTAAGGGAGGGGAGACGTACTTTCAGACTTGCAAGATTCTGTTACTATAACCTTACAATAAAGGTGCTTTCAATACTCATGGTTGGTGCTTCTTGTTTGGACTACCTTGAAGGGCTGACAGTATATTTCACCATTGCTTTAATCCTGCTTTTTAAATTATTTTTCTTTTTTTCTCCCTCATCCTTTAATCTCTGGATATGGATTATTGCATATTAGCAATCCACTTTCAGAGTGCTAAAAGAGCCATGAAAATGCAGACCTCAGTGGGTGAAACTGTTACGGTTGCAGCTGTATTTTATTACTTCAGACAATGTCTGTCCTTCACCATCTGCTGCTTCTTCTGAAGGCCCCAGCTACTGCAGTCTGTTGAAATCGAAGGCTCTGGTGCGGGAAATGGGTAAAGGCTACATCCCCCGGTGTGACAGTGACCGTGAGGGTTTCTCCTCCACGCAATGCAGTGAAGACCAAGAAAGCTGTTGGTGTGTCTTTGACAATGGTCAGGAGGCTCCAGGGACCCGAGTTAATGGCCAGAGGCCTGCCTGTGAACGTGAGTCACACTTTGGAAACCAAGGGGATGATAATGTTTGGATGGCAATGTGGCAGGATGAGGATTTCTGGAAATGCAGATCTCATTTTCCCAAGCAAATGGGAGAATGTGACTCACAAGCTTTTATTCTAACATTAGGTGACTGATTTTTAATGCATCTTTGCTTTGAGACAAGACATGCGTGTTGGATATGTGTTGGATGAGGCTAATTCTGCAACAGAAGTCTAGCCTGAAAATAAAACTCTCTGGCCAGCCTTGGTGAGCCACATTCTTCCTCTCCCTAAAGGACCTCACAGTGTGGTTGATGGAATAATACAACAAAATCTCTTAGCACTCAGAGGGAACTGATAGGATGAATACTTCGCTAGAGTGTTTTCTGTGCTAAAGTGGACTTTCAGAGAGCATGGAAAAAGGGATGAATTTCTACTTTCAGTCATAACAAGTGGAGCAAATGAGAAGGATGTTATTGTACTGGCCTTAGAAAACTGGGCTTGGGTGGGAAACAAGCTATCTTGTTGAATGTCTCCTTGTCAAAAGGCCTGTTTTCTCAAGGGATGGCTTTGGAGCCCTTTGGAGCAGAATCAACTGATACAACTTTTCCTGGGCTTGTAGCAAGTCAGGCCGCTGGTGGAAGTTGACACGTTTGAAATGCTCTTGTCTCCAAATCCCTTGCAGATAGAAAGGCAGCACATCAGGTGGAAGGATTCATCCTGTGCTTCTCTACTACATACTTATTTTTCCTCTGTGCACAGTGCAACTTCTCCCTGTTCCCTGCAGTGCAGACAAAGCATTGCCTTTTCACTCTGCTGACTTCAAGCTATGTAGACTTCAAGCTCATTTAGCAAGACAAAACTCGCATTCAAGTCCTTTGGCAGACTTTCCAGCCAATCTGGAGATGCAGTCCAATTTATTGTTCCTTGCAGCAAATTATTTTCCTTAATGCACACTTCTGTGAATAGTTTCTTTTATTTGAGAAGCAGAAACCAAAGGAATTTACAGGTAATGCTAGACATACAGCAGTTGTAAGCCCAATGAAATTTGGCTTCAACGATAAATTCTAAATTTGGATCCCCCTCAACAGTGGCTGGTTTTGATCCCAAATTTCATTTCTAAGCCCTACAGGAGTCTTCTTTTTCCTTGGATTTGTTCCTCCTTCCTGTTAACTGCCAAGGAAAGCCAACACATTAGTAAGACTTTTCCTGCAAGCGAAGCCCAAATTCAGTGAATGCAGTAAAGCCTGTTAGGAGATGAGATAGCAGCAGTGGGAAAAAACAATAAATCCAGTCTTGTTTACCCTGAGGGAGACAGCAAATGCAGGAGCACAGTGGCCCTGGAATGCCTCTTTGCATCCAGCAAGGTTTTCCATTCGGCTGATCCTTTCCATCTGAACGAGAATCCCCCCAGGATGGTTGGCAGCCTTTATCTAGCACTCCTGGTCATGAACGTGTCAGGATTTCTAGTGCCATGGACGTTAGAGCTTACGTCCACCCACATTCCTGTTGCCTGTGCAAAATAACACTTCTCAAGATAGCAATGAGTCCTGAAATGCAGATGCTTCTGAAGCGTGGGGAAAAATGTGGAAGTCGTGGGATGGGCAATCCTGCTTCAGCCTTTACAGAGCTGGGGATAAGGGCCTTTATTTTAAAAAAAATAAAATAAGAGGGGGTCCTTGCAAGATGAAAAATGAGAAGGGGCACTACCCTTCTATCATAATCATATTATTGCTGTAATGAAATCCCTATTTTGACGTGAGAGTTTTTTTTCTCAAATGGAAGGCATTCAGAAGTATGATTCCTGAAGTGTGAAATGGTGCAGTCTTTATTACCAATTTTGAGCTGTGCCATCTCATTTTACTGCTGGGGTACAGCCAGTTGGAGCTGGGCTGATTAGATGGGTAAGAAACCATCTATCTGAAGCTTTACAAGGAGAAGACACACAACAAGCTCCAAGGAATTGCAGAAGTGTTCGGGGGTGTTGAAAAAGTCAAACCTAAAAAAGGGGCAGGGATTCAATTGCATGGTCATCATGCCATCTTGACTTTTTTGACCCCCTTGCCAACCCTCCTGGCTGGGTCAATCCGTGTTAACACCAGTTTCACACAGGTTCTCCTTTTTCTGTGTTATGTTCATTTCCACCCTTTCTGTCAGCTAGATATCACTAACTTGAATAGAGATATCTAGGATTAGCATATTGCTTCCCCAGTTTTGTGTTCCAGCTTGGCCAATTTATGTTTAATAGTTGCAGATGGGAAGTCTGCTTCTCTTTCTCTTTCTCTTTCTCTTTCTCTTTCTTTTTAATTGAAGAAACTAAGCAAGACAAAGACTAAAATACCATCAATAGGAACAATGAAAACAAAGGAAAAAAAGTGTGTGTGTGTGTGTGTGCACACATGTGTCTGCACATCTGCACTTATGTTGATATGTAAAGAATTCCAAGCCAGCATGGCCAGTGTTCTCTGAAGGACACCATGTTGGAGAAGTTCTGCCCTGTGGAAGAGATAGAAAGGATTTTCCCAGTGCTTCATGGGAAATGTCAGTTTTAAAGGGAGATGGAACTCAATGAAGAGAAGAACCCCAAATGAAATGCTTCCAAGTTAGGTTGGAATTTTGGGCAACTTCTGGTCTTGTGCTACTTGCTCAGTACTTGATCATTTTCCTTCTTCCACCAGCAGCCCATATGACGTCTCCTTGGCAGTGCTAATTTGAAGACATTGCTCTGCTTGACCCTGTTTATCATGTTCTTTCAGGTCCACAGTGTCCTTTACCGTATAATGCTTCTTACCTGAGCAATGGTGGGGTTTTTTGCAACACCCCCACTGCAACTTCAAAGACTCAGCAATGCCAAGTGATTTGCTCTCCAGGCTATCAAGACGTCTTTTCCCAAAGCGATCCTCTTCTGTGCGATACTGAGAGTCTCCGCTGGCTTGCAACTCCTCCGCATTCTCAAGCCTGTCAGAGTAAGTATGACAGGGAAGAACCCACACGGAACCCTGTAGTAGCATGCAAACTCATTTTGATTCAAAATACCCCACTTTAAGTTTTGGTTTGGAAAAAGGAACCATGATAAGTTTACATTAGAAGTGAAACCAAACTACTGTAAGTTATCTCCCATCCCTACTTTTCCATACGTATGCTGAATTCACACATTTTCATGTTGCAAACTGCTTAAACATATTTATTTATCAAATGTTGAGACTGCCCAACTCCAGAAGGACTCTGGGTGGCTTACAGTTAAAAGAACCCCGACATATAAAAACACCACTGACCAGAAGAGCAAAATAGCAGGCAAAACCATAATGAATCAAAACAAGAAGGGGCTCCACAAACACCCTGTCCCCAAGGCCTGGGAGAATGACCAGGTTTTTAATGATTTCCCATATGACATAAGGGTGGGACCCACATGAATCTCTGGGGGGGAGATCATTTTAGGGGGCAGGTGCTTCAACTGAGTAGGTGCACCTCCTGGATCCTGCAAGATGACATTGCTTGATAGACGGGATCCAGAACACTCCCATCGTTCTTGATCACAGCAGATGGACAGAAATAACTGGAGATAGGCCGTCCCTGTAATAGGCTGTGAGAATAACCTTGAGGAACAGGAAGAAGAGCTGCAACCAAGACAGCAGTCAGATAAGAGAAATCTGAGTCCAAAGCAGGAATGTAATTTGAGAAAGTGTCTCAGAATAGACCCTCCCTAGTTGCTCTCCAGGCTATCAAGACATCTTGGAACATAAAAGCAGGGAGCGGAGAGGCACATTCAGACATGCAAGATTCCGTTATTGTAACCTGATAATAAAAGTAGAATTAGCATTCATAACTTTGGTCTCCTGTTCTGGACTACCCCGAAGGGCTGATAGTCCCTCAAATAGCCAGGCCGTATGACTTGAAGGCCTTTATAGGTTATAACCAGCACCCTGAATTGCTCTCAGAAGCCAACTGGTTCTATCGTTTGATTTCTATAAGCTTCTTTCCCTTCCATGCTCTGAACTATGGGATACTTCGAACATGTTGGAAAAGTGTCTGAAAGAGAGAAAAAAAACCGTCTCCTTCCTGTGAATAATTTTGGAGGAAATTTGTGGATTTAACGGGTGTTATTTTCCACCCATAAGTATAGATCATAGCAAGAGGAGAAAATAATTAGTTCATTGCCTTTAAAAACTGCAACTGCTAAATGCTTCAGCCTCTCTATCCTAAATCCATTTGCCTGAATGAATTCCAGGGATTTTAATGGCACTTCCTTCCAAGTTAGCGTGCTTATGATGGATTTGATAGAGGCACCGGCAGCTCTCTGACAATGAGCCCCAGATGTTCAAACTTGGCATTTACTGCTCATGCACATAATCTCTAATTGTTACTTCTGTACTTTCCCCCAGGCCCTGATGCAATTGAAAATCCAGGTTTATTGCCATCAGTACTGACTTTTTCTGCATCCTGGTCTTTTGACAGTATCCCTTTTTCCCCTTTGGGGCTGTGGCAATAACAATATCAACAACAGCAACAACCACAATAATACCCTCTTCTGAATCTTGAAATATGGAGTTATTCCTTGTACGTTCATATGCTTGGCCATCCGGCTTATTAGAATTCTTGATTAGAGGAAAGCTGACCTGTAGATGACATTCAAGTCTTGCCAAACAGTGTGGGATATTCATTTCAAAGTTTTCCCCAGCCTGATCTCTAATCTCCCCATTTGGGAGATGTATTTAAAACAAAATTACCTAAATCATAATGCAGAATTTGCTATCTCAGAAGAAAATTCTGTTATATCAAATTCCTGGGCATCTTCAGGGGGCAAGGAGGTGGAAGTAGCGTGTCAAAAAAAGTCAGCTGCCGTCTTGGGTTTTTTTACACACCCACAAACACCCCTGGACACTTAGATACATGAAGAGAGGGTGGCAAACTTTAAACCCTAGATATTCAGTGGGGGATAAAAGCAACTGCTCAGATCTTTTCTCCTGACTTAAAAGGGCTAAAATGGGCTGTATGTGGCCCACTGATTGCTTCATTTTAAAAACAAGACAACTAATAGCTTATTACTTGTTGCAACAACTGACAGCTTATTACTTGTTGCAAAGAGTATTTTTTTTCTCTTCACCCCTTTCTTTTCCTATCTTGTATTTTACAGACCAAGAAACATTCAGAAGTGCAGCCCCCATCCCACATATTAACCTGCCATCCTAAACATACTTAATTTTAGGGCAGTGCATACTTTGAAAACAGTTCAGAAGAAGTGCTTTGGACATTGTGCACGTACAGTACCACTCAGTGCCAGGCCCCTGTACTTAAAACATTCCAAGGCAAGGTGATAGTCCAGATGTTATATGGGGCTGAGATCTGGAGGTGGGATGAAAAGGTCATTCCCCAGTTGGAAGCGGTCCAAAACAACTTCATAAGGAAGATCTTGGGCCTCCCCGAGGGTAAACCTGTTGCCTATTTGTTAAGGATGGAGGTACGGCTGTGTTCTGTCGCTGTCAGAATACACCTTGCATTGCTGGGGCACTATAAGAAACTAGAAAGCCTTCAAGAATCTCATCTTGCCAAACTCTGTTTTCTCCATTACACAGCTGGGAATCAATGGGCTAAACTTTTGCCACCCATCCTACAAATGTATTCCCTACCACCTTTGGGATAACTTAGCTCTTAGATGTTTGTATGCCATTACTATAGTATTAACATTGAATTAAGACAAGTTAGGTGTTCTTCGTTGGGTGAAAGGTTTTGCTTTTTAATTGCTTTTCTTGAATTTCAAATGTATGTGAAGAAAATAATGAAGAAGGTGTCTTAAGGGGACTAATGTTGTTGGATCCTTGGTCTAACCCTGATTTCTTTTGTCTTGTGTTTAGGAATCCAGCCATTCCAGAGCGTTCAGATTCAAACCCAGTTTCAGCTCATCTTGCCTCCCAAGAAGACCTGCAGCCCTGACTACTCTGGCTTGCTTGAGACCTTCCAGATCTTCATTCTGGATGAGCTGAAAGCTCGTGGCCTTTGTAATATTCAGGTATTTTAATTGTGAATCCATGCAAAGGCAAATGAAGCAGCCCTGTTGTGGTTTGTGCAATGCTATCCCTGGGTATGTTCTGGCCCACACAACAGGAGCTCCCTGATCTCTGAATCTATCATGGTATTAATCTGAGTTGATTCAGAAGGTCATAAATTCCCTCTCCGCACCATCATCACTGAGCTGCAATGTTATTTGATTAAACAGAAACTTGCTTATCCAAAAGAAGAGTGTTCAAGCTGCTCATTTTATTTTGATTCATAAACAGATTTTATGGCCACAGAATCCTTCAAAAGGATGGATGGATAATAATAATAATAATAATAATAATAATAATAATAATAATAATAATAATAATAATAATAATACAATAACTTAAAATAGAGGCAAAAATGGAACGTGCTTTGAAACAAGCCTGTTAAAGAGGCCAAGTTGTAAAACTGATGGATGGTTGATGATTAAACTGCTTGATTCTCCTTTTCTGATGGCAGCAGAAATGTTGCACTGGTGTTATTTATACATACATGAGGAGGATTGGTGTAGTGGTGAAGGCACCAGGCTAAAACTGGGAGACCATGAGTTCCACCTTAGGCACAAAGCTGGCTGTGTGTCCTTGGGCCAGACACTCTTTTTCAGCCCTAGAAAGGAGGCAATGGCAAACCATTTCTGAAAAAAAAAATTGCCAAGGAAACTTCAGGGACTAGTCCAGGCAGTCACCAGGAATCAACACTGATTTGAAGGTACAAAAAAAAAAAAAAAAAGGACGATTGGGGTTATACCCAGGCTGCCCTTTTGCCACTCCAGTGTGCCCATTTTCTTTGGTCCCCTAAACTTCACAAGTTGAGGAAAATATTTGAGAAAGAAATTTTCTGTGTATGTAGCAGAACATGCATCAGTCCTTCTATGTAGTTGAGGACTTCTCACTTTACTGTCTCCAAATCACATGGAGGAATCTACCTCTTTTCAGTTGCATATACAAAAGTTCCTTGTTTAAATCTTCTGTTGTAGACCAGTAAGTAAGGGAAAGAGATGGACTGGTTGTGTTAATAATGGGCTGCAGACGATAGGTCTGGTGTCCTCCCTGCACAGAATCATAGAGTTGGAAGGGGCCATTGATGCTTCCCAAACCAGCTCCTTGCTCACTGCAGGAATCCCTGAGAAATGTCTCAATGGCCTTTGCTTGAACACATCTGGCAAAGGGGACCCATCTCTTCCCTACTTTTAGGAATTTAGAATCTGCCTCCCTGTAATTTAAGAATGTGACTCCATGTCTGAAACTTGGGATGGCAGAAAGTGATTCACAGGCTTCTTCTGGGTGACATCCTTTCAGATACTAGAAAAGCATCTGAAAGTATTCTCCTCCTCAGCCTTCACTTCTCAAGTTCCTTCAATCTCCCCTTAGTTTCCAGTCTGTCCTACAGCAACAGTCCCTTATGCCTCTCTTACACCTACGAGCTGCTGGGGTTGCAAGGAAAATTGGTGAGAGCTAGATTAGGGGAAGGGTCTTCACAGGCTGTCCCTGCCTCTGTTTCTCATCTGACCTATTGTTAGTAAAATGAGTCTCTTTTTTGAGAGGCAAAGGGGAATGTCCTGTCTTTTTCTCTTGCTCTTGTGCTTCTCCGTCTCTCTTCTATCCGATGTATTTCTTAATCAATCTAACTTTTACTTCAAGTGTAATGAATGTCTGCTGGCATTCATTGATAGCTGGGCTAAGCTCAAACTCTGTATCCAAGATAATTGTATTATAAAGAGATTGTTTTTTTAATGGAATGTTCTGCCGCTCACTTACTTGGAAATTATGTGTACTCTGCTTGTGATTAGGAGCATATCCTTAAACAAGAGCTCTGGCTGAATTCAAATCCCCAACAACAACAACAATAACAAAATCTGGTCTTTCTTTCTAAGGTCAATACTTTGGAGAACTTGGTATCTATTCCAGTTTGTGGTGATTCTGCTGTCTTGGTCCAGTGTATGGCTGCTGACCGTCTGGGAGTGAACATCACATGGCAAGCTATGCTCAGAGATGTGCCAGCTGCCTCACTTCCTGATTTATATGACATTGGTTAGTTTAATATTTCTAGCTTAATGTAGCTGTTTTGACTAAAATATTATTGCCCCCCATCCTCTTGAAATATGTCAGTGTATTGGACATCTAATGAAAAAGCCTGCCATAAATTATTGAAAATTCAAGAAATGTTTTGTTCTAGTTCCTTAAAATGAGTTGATTATTTGAGTTCACAGGAGCTCCACCATCACCACAACAAAGTCTGATTTAACTGTGCTTTGGAGTGGGATCATACTTAAATGTATTTGTCAAAGAGGATCTAATTCTCTGCTGTGTCTCAGCTGGTATTTACCAACTGAGAAAGGGAGTGTATTGGGAAGGGATCATCAATAGCAGTTGTGAAGGAAGGAAGGAAGGAAGGAAGGAAGGAAGGAAGGAAGGAAGGAAGGAAGGAAGGAAGGAAGGAAGGAAGGAAGGATTATTGCTTGGTTTTCTGCTTCAGTCCTAGAAATTCTGGTGTTATTTTTCCCCAGCTTGAAAAGCTTCTTCAAAAGAAAACTACCTCCCTCCACCCCAAGAAACATATTATGAATGTCAAGCTTGGATTTCCTTTGTATTAATATTAGTGTCTAAGATTTGGGTTAGGTTGCAGACACCATAAATAGATTAATAATTCAGTCCCAACAGTCATGTACACTTTCATTTTCCAATTTGGAATTCCTAAACTCTGAATGTATTGGTCTGTCATTTTCCTAAGAAAGACCAAATTATAACCATCCCCAGAAGCTGCCTGTGAGGAAAATAGTTGTGTGGTAACCCGTTCTGAAATCTATTTGTATTTATATCCGTGCATCTGGGCTGGATTAAACGGAGGAAAACCCTCTGCTTGCTCATATGTCTGAAATACATTGTATACATCAAAGGGCAAGATGAGTTTAGGCCTGTATTACATTTTTGCCTTGGAAAGCTGTTTAGACCACCAGAGAAATAATTAGGGCTATTCAGTAACTGCAGAAAGAACCATGGTAGTTTATATTATAAACCAGCAAAGTCAATCTTTAAATGTTGAGAAAAACCATAAGAGACATTGAAATAATTTGAAAGGAAGTGAAGTCCATGTATTTTGGACATATTTTTTTGCACTAGGGAGAAATAACAGAGCAAGATTTGTTATGATAAACTTGTAAAATATATAGGGATGTATGTTCCCAAGCCCTCAGGAGCACACGATGGACTGGTTTCAAGGAACTTGACTGAAAAATGTGTCTCCTCATCTCACTATGCAGTCCTCAGCTGAAGAAACTTTTTATTTTATTTTTGTTCCGAAAAATAGGAGTTGCTCAGGAACTAGGAAAGACAAATTTGGTTTGCCTCCATTTTCCATTTTTTCCAGTCTTCAAATTCAGGTCATCATGTTTTCATAAACATTCGCATGCCTTCTGGTGCATATTTTTCCTGAGACTTCCATTCTTCTGCCTCATATACACTTTATTTGTGAGTGATGCTCTTTAAGATGATTCATCATTTATGTTATTGTCACTAAAGTATAACCTCTATCTGTGCACTTTCCCCAGACATATCCTTTTTAATTCATATTTTTAAAAGATTCGGAGAAGTGCAATTTTAAAGGATCACTGAGTTTCAATCCACACATTAGCTTGAAAATGTAAATCAAATTATTTTTTCCCCTTTTCTACCCACAAAAATCCTTCTATTAAGTTCCCCTTAAATCATGGGACAGGGTTGAAAAAAAGATCCTTGGCAGGGAGATCAGGATAAGTCTATGTCTGTTGCCAATTAGTGATAAATAATAATACCACTTAATTCAAAAGATGATAGCTAGCAGCCTTCAAACTTTTAATATAAGCAGTACAGCTGCACGAATAGTTTAGAGGCCCTTCTTTTGCTCTGTGCTAGGACAAAAGGGCCTCTCCTTGAATCATCAAATTGCATCCTCCTGAAAATTTGGCACAGCCACTTCCAGGGTTTCTCTGTGTATCCATGCATCCACAGAAGATCTTTCTCTTGGGTCTGCTGCCAGATGGAATGCCTTGTACCACCTTGAAAAAGTGCTGAGTCTAATCAGCAAAGTACTAAGAGAGTAGGTCTCTTCTCTTTGATTTATCCATTCATTTCAATGGAGGGTGCAGATAGCACGTGCCTGTCAGTGTTTTCATGCTGGGATGCTTCTAATTAGTGCCCTGATTTCCTTCATTTTCTGATAGAGAAAGCCATGGCTGGTGAGAACCTCCTTGGGCGTTTTGAAGAGCTGATCAAGAGCGGTGGCTTTGTCCTCCATTTGGACAACAAACAATTCCAAGCAGACACTTCTATCCGTTTCCCTGGAAGAGGAGATTCTGGCACATCTCCCAAAGTTTACTTGGGATGCAAGAGTGGTTTCCAAACAGTCTTAACTACTGGAGAAGTGGTGCCAAATTCTCAAGGATGTGGTATGTGTCATTCGGGTAGCGCTACTTGCTTGCTTGTAATCTGTCACTCTGAAAGAGAAGTTTTTTTTTTTCCAGCTGTTCCATAACCTAGCTGCTGTCAGAGCACTATAGAATTTTAGTTTTAAATATCAAAACATGGTTATATTGACTTTTCACACCAGCTTTTGAATACCGTCCTCCTCCTCTTCCTTCTTTTACAACAGTCATCTGGAAGATGCAAGAGAAGGCAACTTGGTGATCTCTAGATGTTTGAACCGACTCCCATCACCAGCATAGCTGATAGCAAGGGATTTGGGGAGCTGTAGTCCAGAATACACTCTGCCAGCAGCCTAGTGTGATCACTGGCAGACAGGGATGCGTAGTCTCAATGTAGCTGCCTAAAGTTCAAGCTGTCATCCATCCAAGGTTAAACAGAAATGTGTCCAAACTTTCCAGTGATCTTTCCTCCTTTTAAATGGAAGATGTTGGCTCCAATTAGCAATCCAGATTGTTTCTGAATCCTCATTGCGAGTGAATCAGGCAAGCTATCTATTGTCTTTTTGACAATTCACCATTAGGGCGTTAGATAATAAAGGTAAAGGGGAAATGTCTTGACTGAGAATAAAAAGGCAGATTAGACTTCAGCAAAAGGATAAAGAGAGGAGCATGAATGCTTCAGGAGATGTGAATTTTGTGGTTTGGATTGTTATGAGAAGATGGAACCAAGAAAGAAGATCACTAGCATTTGCAGATACCCAATTTTAATCCTAATTGTTGAGACCTCCGGAACAGCCCAAAATTCTCACCGGACGTCTTTCTCAACTGCGGAGAAAATGTGAGGCCCCAATCCCCCCTACACACAAATAGCTAAATGTGCAAAACCTTTCTTGCTAATTATGTCAGCCCTATTGCCTTTAGAGGGCAGGAGAAATGGCACGTGGCCATTGGGAGCATAGTGTCAAGCTAAGGGCAGGGCAACCAGTGTGATCTTGCTGCTATGCATAAAAACAGTTTATGTGATCTTCTATGCTGTGTGTAGAAAACACACGTGGGGCATACAGCAGATCTTGATCTGGTGCATTTGATCTTAGGATGAAGCAAAGGCAAAGACAAAAAAGTGTCACACGTTCTCAGTTCAGTGGAGGAAGCCTGATTAGGCATTTCTATGAGCATCTGACCTGTTCTAGTTCTGTTGTTGCGATGAATCTTCCTAGATGAATGAGGCTTGTTCCCTGGGGTGTTTATATATGATCTCTTCCTACTATTGGATTTGCTAGTTTGGCCTTCTAGGCAATGCAAGATGCTTCACCAAGGAAAATCGTGTTATTTCTTTACTTTGAGTAGAAACATCATGTCAGCTCTGAGGCCCCATCCAAATGAAAGCAAGCCACTTTGGACAGGACTGTTAAATACATGAGGAATAATTGGGCTTCAGTGATTTAATTTATCCTGGCCACACCCATTTTGGAGTGTGGACTTGGCATACAACAGGTGTTGCTCTCCTGCCACCAACTGTACACTCTGGATATACAGATCCCTTGCCTTGTAGCCCATAGCTCATAAATTCTGGATTTGCAGTAGTCATATGACAGGACACGAGTTTCATTCTTTTGAAGAACACTGATCGTGCAGTTGATTGCATTCTTAACCACATCTCCAGATGGTCTCTTGATTCCACATTTGTTTCAATATTTTGAAAACATGGATCATGCAGTTGATTATATCCTTAGCTTTGGTTCTCCAAGGGGTTTGTCCAGGGCTGTGAACACTCCAGTATCTGCCTCTCTTCAACAGGTTTTGACTAAGGACAGTAAGGGCTTCAAAGATCTTCTATCCCAAAGATCTTGCCTGCAAAATAATTACTTGAAAAGTCAGAACACCTTAGCAGGTAAAACTTCAGTGGAGATGACCAAGTATTTTAGTTTCTTTGGTCCCTCCTCCCTCCTTTTTAAATTAGCATATGGAGAGGTCACGGAGCCATAACATGTTTTAAAATGTGAACGTTTTTCATGTGTTAAGGGAGTTTAGCAGAAGCTATAAGTAGAGACATTATGAGAATGGCTGAGCCAAACATTATACAGTATGTGAATGCTTTTCATGCCAAAAAAAAAAAAATCCATATTGTCTAAAAGATGCTGCCTCCCCAATGGACTTTCTGTTTTCACAGTTTAACTCTACCTGTCTCAGATGGTGTTATAGTATATTTTTTTAATAAAAGATGGGACTGGGGAGTCCTTTCTGGCTACCTGATTAAACCAATCAGTGATAATATAGCCTGCTTGATGACATCTGGTCTCAGGTAATTGAGTACAGTTCTGTGACAACTTCACAAAGCTAAATCAGAGTGAAGGCAATGTTGCCTTTTTACCATTACGTTGAAGAAAGCAGTATTTTTTCCCCCTAGTCTGTGTTCCTTCTAAACTTCTAATAATAATTGAGATAGAAAGAAATTACTTTTTCCGGATGATTTTCCCCCATTAAATACACCACATGTTTGGTTTTAGTTCAGTCTTACTGAAAGTCTTTCTTAAATGATGTATGAAGAAAGGAAGAATCTTCATTTAGATATTTGGAAAAGGCCAAGCAAATGCAAATTTAGTTATCCTAGCATGCCACCATCTTTTATTGGTGGGTGGGTGGGTGGGGTTCAAAGGAGAGACAAGTCTATTTTGGATTTTTGCTGAAAAGCACAATCTATTCTTCCTTCATTGAGCAACTTAAAGGAATATAATAGGTTAAAATAAAACTCATGACTACTCCCGCTGTATACCTACATCATTATTAATAACAAATTTAGTTAATCTTTGAAATGGAAAAATTCTGGTTAAATCTGTTAATTGGCTGAAATGGAAAACTTGCTTGTCAGTATTTTGACCTAGAGGTAACTTGAAATGACAACGTAGTTCCACAGTTTGGACAAATATATGTGCACATGTCTCTCTCTCTCTTCTGGAAGAATCCAAAATGAATTTGAATTCCACAGAATAATAACCCCTGTCCCCATTTGCAGCGGTTTGTCCTCCAGGTTCCTCCTTCCAGAATGAGAGCTGCATTCCATGTCCTTCTGGATTCTATCAAGACCGAGCAGGAAGTAACTTCTGTGTGAAATGTCCTCTTGGGAAATTTACTGTCTCCGCTGGAGCTTTCAGAGCAGATCACTGTAAGAGTCTTGGAAAAATACATTATGTATTTTCCATTTGATGTTGGAGAAAGACTGGTTTCCAGTAGATTCATACAATTACCTAAACCATGGGCTGGTCATTGAATAATCCACAATTGTCTGGGTTGGTTAAATAAGCTATAGTTATCTGAGTTCTCACATAACACTAAATCATAAACCATGGTTTAAAAAGCAGAATGGGTGGGCTTAGACAACATGCTGAAACAAAGATAAACAAGCAACATTATAGGTTAGAATATGACATTCTAGACACTGTTCATAGCATCCAATTTGGATATGGCTGGTTCAACAAATAATGGGAGAATAAGATACTAGAATTCTGGATTGTATCTGGGTTTGTATATTGCACTTGTATAGTTTGCTTTAACCATGGCTTGTTGAATAAGATACAATAGTAGGATTTGCACATTATGCTAAGCCAAAACTAAAAATCCACCTTATACTTTAGTATAGAATTCACACCCATTACACATCTAATGAAAATTAGATGACAGAAACTCCAACTTGAGGTGTGATTCATTCAGAAATGTCTTTGGCTAGAGAATCACAAACAAATGGAATTCTGTCCCAACAAGTGGGTTTTTTTTTTCCCCTGTGCTCCTCCAATAGGTATTACTGATTGCCAGAGGAATGAGCAAATTGAACGGTGTGATGAAAATGGCCAGTATAGACCTTCTTACAAAGATTCTTCCACCCAAAAGTCATTTTGTGCTGACATCAAAGGAAAGAGATTGGACTGGACAGAAGCAGATGGCCCTTTGACAGATTCCCAGTGTTCAGGTGAGCAGACTGGGCAAGCTTCCACTCCGTGCAAGTAGAACTTCAACAAAAGGAGATGCATCCATGAATGTGTCTCAAGGTGAACTCAGAAGGCCACTAGCCAATCAGTAAAATTTGCTCTAGCTAGTCAACAAAGTGGACATTTTAGACTATTGCAATGATTTATTTTAGACTTCCAATGCGCTCTACATGGGGCTACCCTTGAAGAGTATCTGGAAGCTACTGTACAGCTGGTTCAAAATGTGGCCGCACAGACAATCTTGGGTGCCCCAAGCATAGTACATATAACATCTTTACTGCGGGAGCTGCATTGGGTCCCAGTTCGCTTCCGGGTCCAATTCAAGGTGTTGGTTATTACCTTTAAAGCCCTACATGGCATGGGTCCAGGCTACCTGAGGGACTGTCTCACCCCCATCACATCAACCCATCCCATGTGGTCAGGCAGAGAGAGCATGTTGCAGACCCCGTCAGCGAGAGAATGTCAGCTGGCAGAGCCCAGGAGGAGAGCCTTCTCTGCTGTTGCCCCTGCCCTCTGGAATATTCTCCCCCCAGCGGTGCAGTGGGCCCCTACTCTCCCGGCTTTCTAGAAAGGGCTAAAGCCCTGGCTCTGCCAGCTTGTGTGGGGCAATAAGAATTTTAATCAAACCTGGGCGTGGCTGGTGCACTGATGACACTTCCCAAGTTACCCACCAATTAACTCTTGGATTATATTTTTATTTATTCAGGACTACTTTTATATTGTATTTTTAATTAATTTTATCTTCTCTGTAAACTGCCCAGAGTTGCTTTTTAATGAGATGGGTGGTGACAAATTTGATATACATATATATGTATTTATTTATTTATTAAATTTATATGCCTCCCAACTCCCAGCAACTCTGAGCGGTTTACAAATTGCTAAAAACATTAAAACAAGAAAACAACCCAAAACAAAAAAGAACAAAGATGGCAGAGATAGCAAACCCAGATGGGAACCAGGAAAAAGAGGAAAAGGGGGCTTCAATCATGCTCACCAAAGGCCTGGGTGAAAAACCAGGTCTTCAGGGCCCTTTGAAACACCAGTAGGGTGGGGTCAGTTTGAATCTCAGGGGGAACCTCATTCCAGTCATCTGCCACCTTCAATGATGTAATGTCCATTGTGATTCTTTGGAGGGTGAAAACCAGCCAACGCTCCAATTTGCAACTTGGTTCCAAGAATGATTTGTTCAATTTGTGTTGGATTTGAATTTGTGATTCAGAATGTTTAGTCAGATCTATTTGCTTTGAAAATATGATTCAGTTACAGTGTGCATGAGAGAGAGTGTGGGAACGATGCACAGAAGTGCATCAAATCTTCAAATTGATTAGAAGACACGTAATGACATTCAACACATTCTGTGCATTGATTGGGCAATTCATTCAGGCAATTTGATGAAACTGTCTTCATATCCCATCTCTGCACAGCCTTATAGCCTGGGCCTGATTTTCCTTTGGTTGCAATCTTTGGAAGAGAAATAATGGCAACCTTGTTTTATGGATCCTATTTTTAAAAAATCAAAAGGTAGCTAGTAGTTTAACAAATAGATCATGTTGGGTATACTTTTGCCAAGCCTCCTCTGCTTCTTATCTGTCACGCCAGCTCTGGTTTTCTTTTCTGTTCCTTTTTTGCTTTGAAGAAGACCTGATGTTCAGGGAGGCAACTTCTAAGTTTGTCAAAAGTGAGTTTTTTTGTACAATTTATACACTCCCTTATCCACTCCCTCAATCCTAATAAGCTTTAGGAGGTTTATAGATATTAGTAATAGATAAGGTGTCAGTCTTAAAGGAAATCAACCCTGACTGCTCATTGGAAGGATTGATAATGAAGCTCAAGCTCAGATACTTTGGTCACCTAATGCGAAGAGAGGACTCTTTGGAAAAGACCCTGATGCTGGGAAAGATGGAGGGCAAAAGGAGAAGAGGATGGCAGAGAATGAGATGGTTAGATAGCATCACTGAAGCAATGAGCATGAAACTGAGCCAACTCAGGGAGGCAGTGAAGGACAGGAAGGCCTGGCATGATAGGGTTCATGGGGTCATGAAGAGTCGGACACGACTTAACGATGGAACAAAAAATAGATAAGGCAACAGTAATAAATAATACAATTACAGGAGATAATAGTGGTGGTTTCACAGTCAGTCCCTCAAGGCCTTCCAGAAAAGCCAAATTCTTCCAGTTTTCGCCATAAAAATTACAAATTTATGGTAAAATGTAGAGGTATGTTGGAACCCACACCTGAGGGCTTCCATGGAGTATTATGGCTCAGGCCCTGCAGCCTTGTCTGACAGAAAGACAAAGGAGATGTGGCTTCATTCAAACTTTTCACTGGTCATTTTAATAAGCAGAAGACCAAAGAGGTATCACTCAAATGTATTCTACCATTGTGAACAGCAGATCCATTGCAAGAGGAGAATTGATTGATTGAGCGATTGATTGAGCGATTGATCGATTGATCAAACTGATCATGTGATACCTAATTGTGGAAAGGGGGTGTTCCTGGGAGGGATGAGTGAAGAATGCCAGCAGTATATACCAAGAGTATATTTTTCAAGTAGGATCACCCAAGGTATTGTAATGGTATGTGGGAATGACCGTGGGAGATGGGGGAAGAGATGCTGCCTAGGGAATGATCAGATAACAGAGAGCATAGCCCGCAGCTGCATAATAGACAGAGAAAGAGACTCAGAAAGGAAAATTCTGTTAATGTAGCCTTATAATAAAGTAGAATTAGCTCATCTGGTTGTGTTTCCTGTCTGGTCTACCTGGGAAGGCTGACATCAATCTTGCAAGTCTGATAGTACAAATCTCCTGCCATCTTTTTTACCGCCTGAGAAGTTAGAGATATTCCTTTTTGAGTCTCTATCTCTGCAGGCTATGCCCTCTCTTATCTGATCATTTCCTAAACAACATCTCTCTCCCCCTCCCACATCTCCCAAGGTCATTCCCACATACCATTACAGGCATCTATATTGGGCAGCAGTGATATAGGAAGATGCCAGAGGCAGATGATCACTTTAGCAACCATAGCAAAGGCATCAATTCATGCTGTGTGGGAGAAAACAACTCCTGTATTTTTACCAAGAAAACCACATGGGTGCAGGAGAGTTGAAGTTCCCATGGTATGACTCCAGTGCGACTTGCAATTTGTTTTCAAATCACCTGGAAATCAAGGCCACTCCAGATCCTACTCAGTTTCTATCTAAATAGAAGTTATCTTTCTTAGCACCACCTAGATGCTGAAGATCTGCAAAAGGTGATAAAAGTCATGCAAGCACGTGCTTATGTAAGTTGCTATATAAGTAATGATGATGTCAACTTGTACAGTAGCACCTTGTCTCGTATTTCATCTCTACCTCCTTTCTGACTGATCTAGGATAGAGAGAGGACGTTCTCTCATGCTCCTGGCTCCATCCTATGGTTCTTTTTCCAAGCAGAAATGATCGCTTGCTCCAAAGCACCTACAGCTGAAGCTCAGAGAGCGGCTGCTACTAATTTTTGATTCGTGCGAGCTTGTTTTTTCTCTTGGAGGATAAGAGATGGCTGGAAAGGTCGATCCCTGACTCAGTTTCTGATCCTGGGTTGAGCAAAAGCTACAAACCTCCAACGTGTGGGAGTTTTATACCACTCTGTCCTGTTTTCTATCTGTAGAAATATTTTCATAATAAAGACCAATCTCACCAATTGTCAATCAAACGCCCCAAGACATTAGACAAAATTTCAGGAACATGAATCCCACCCTTGCCTGAAACAAGTGTAAACATTAAAGCAAACACACTAACTAGCTGTTTTAGGGAGAGGAGAAGGGGTTTATTTATTTATTTATTTGCTCATTTATTTTCTTTCTGCAATGCAATACAACCCAGTCAGGCTACAGGCAGCCTTGTGGGATTGTTAAGGAGTGGAAGGTTTTGTTGTAGTTGCCTAGAATTCCTCCTGCCTTCCTGCATATTGTATAGACTTTCTTTCTTTCTAATTAGGACTGTAAGATTTGGAAAGTTGAGTACTCCTTTTGGGCCAAGCTGTAATAGGCCTTAATTGTTTTAGCAAGAAATCATTGGACGGTGTCTCATCTCCTTTCCGTAATCCTTGGGGATGAAATTGGCAACTGTGGTCCCTTGAACCTCTGCCTTGACTTGTCCCGAATGCAACACTTGGCATTCATTTCAGAGAGGCTGTAAGAAGAGACGCATTCCTAGAAGCATGGTTTTGCTGGTGTGCAGTAACAACCCCCCTGCCAACAACTGTACCTGAGGTGCCTTGAAGCCTATCTTATTCATGAAGGCATCACGTATCACAGGGAAAAAGTAGCCTATTTTCAAAATAGTAGTGGCTATGATAATAACAATGTTCAGTTGTAATAGTAATAATCACCACCATCTTCATCCTTAATTTTTATCCTTAATTGACACTCCAGTGTGCTCTGAGTTAGAATGGTAAAGCTTTTGCTTCAATTTGGAATCTTGAATCTTGAAATCCTCCATTTGCTATTAGCCTTTTGTGTGTGTGTGTGTGTGTGTAAATGTGTGAGTGTAAGGGAATGAAGACAAGGACAGCATATGTACTTGTCTATCCCTCCCAGAGCACAAACAATTTGCATTGAGGATTTTCTTAAGTGGGAGATGTAATGGTATGTGGGAATGACCTTGGGAGACAGGAGGAGGAGCCACAGACTGGACAACTGTCATGTAAAAAATATCTCAGTCTACAGAAGGATGTGGGGGGAGTGGAAAGCCTTTCGGAAGGGACCCTCCCTAGTTTTCTGAAGAATAAAAGGAGAGGAAGGGAAAATACTTTCAGTCTTGCAAGATTCTGTTAATGTAACCTTACAATAAAGATAGAGTTAGTATTCATGGCTATGCTTCTTGTCTGGACTACTTTGAAGGGCTAACATCAATCTTGCAAGTCTGAAAGAGATTTAATGGAAGCAGGAGAAGTCAGGGACCTTGTATAGGGAATTCTACTGGATAAAGTACTGTATGATAAATGAGAGGATATTATAATTATATTATATATATTAATTATTATAATTCCTCATAATTCCATCACACTGTTTCCATTAGAATTTCACTAAGGTTGCCTTCTCCTTGGAAATAAAATTCTAAGACAAATTCTCATTCATCCAAATGAATGAAAACTGGTAGGAAAAGAAATTGCAAGGTAAGTTCTCTGCCAGCCTTAGCATGAAGTTCTATCAGGGTATTCTTCCAAACTTATTTCATTCCAACCCTTTACTTCATTTCAGTCCTCAGACGTTTTGAGAAGGTTCCTGCTTCCAATCTTATGTTCAGCACAGAAGAATCAGAAACAATTGGAACTAAAGCATTCCAAGGAGACCCTATGAGCACCCTTCAACAATGCATTGCAGGTCAGAATGTGGCTTTCCAATGCTTTCTCTTTCCAGACATAAAGTCTTCTTAGCAAGTTAGTCTGGAAACACACTCTTCTTTGTTAGAAGTCATACAAGATAAAGGATAAGGCTATCAGTGGCTGCTACTCATGGCAGCTATGTATTTCCTTCAATGTCAGAAAAAGAATGGCTTTGAACATCATTTGCTCATGTTCTGCTTATGGCCTTTCTGAAGACATCTGGTTGCCACAAATGCTGGACCAGACAGGCTTTTGGTTTGATCCAGCACAGTTTTTCCTACATTTTTCAAATATGATCATGTTAGGCAGAGTGCAGATATGACCACATTTGACACCAAAAATACACACTAGCGTTAGAGAGATTTAAAGAATGCAATGTCCTTATCTTGTTCTCCAAATGAATCCAGCCAGAAGGTATAAAACATATCTGGTTGTTTATTGAGCAAAATAAAACTACATAAAATACAAGTTCCATGCAAAACATAGAAAAAATCACTTCTTCTCATATATGTGGCATCCAAGACTTATCCAATACACAGGTTCAACAAAGTCTCTAGCCAAAAAACTCTCAGAGAAGAGGTACACTACTTAGTTATTAGTTACAACTACATAACCTATAAAACTGATTACATGATGACTAAAATCCTACTAGCGGTGAGGCATACAATCACCCACAATTTATTGACACTATACACCTCCCCTTAGGTAACTAGCATAAAGACGCCAATAGGTGGTAGTAAATAGCAGTATACGTGCAAACTACAAGACCAAATGCAGGTGGTGTGACTTCTGCAGTCAAAACAATATTTGGAGATAAGCAATTTGCTTTTCTTCCCATGAGAATATCCGAACAGATCATCCAGTGGCTGAATTCAGATGTAGAACTGAAGCAAGGCTTTGCATTATTAAGAGGAATGGCCATGAACCCTGAGATCTTGTCCTTTTATCATTTCTCATGGGTGTTGCTACGGAGAAGAGTGTGTAAACTGTTGCTCCTGTTTTACACATGCTATAAATGGTGGTGTCAGAACCTAGATTACCTATGGTTAGTTAATGCTTATGCCCTAATAAAATTGATTAGTCTTCCTGGTACTTCTAGATTTTGGGTATATATGGTTAGTCTTGACTATTTTAGTAAAAACAAGCCAAATTCAACTGTATATTTCTCCCCAATTACATCTGCCCGTCCCATCAGGTCTGGCAGAGAAGGCGTGCTGCGAGTCCTGTCTGCCAGGGAATTCCATTTGGTGGGTCCCAGGAAGTGGGCCTTCTCTGCTGTGGCACCCACCTTGTGGAATCTTCTCCCCCCGGAAGTGAGATTAGCTCCATCCCTCTCAACAGTCCAGAAGTCCCTCAAGACCTGGCTATGGGATCAGGCCCGGGGCTCCCAGGGGACCGGGGAGATTTTCCAATGGCTCCCTTATTATTATTAATTTTGTTTGTGATTGTTTTTATGTATTTATTCTTTTTAATTGTTGTACGGTGCCCAGAGTCATTTTTATGTGAGATGGGCGGCTATATAAATATGACAAACAAACAAACAAATAAATGGTTAGTCTTGACTATTTTAGTAAAAACAAGACAACTTCAAGCTTTGGGTACTAGGACTGCTTTGTTTTCACTGCTCTTAGTTAAGCTCACCCAGTTTAGGATTCTGATGCAAAGTAAAAGTGTCTACTGTAATATAAAGCATAAATGTAAGCTACTGATGTTTCTTTTTGGAGATATTGGAGGCAAAAGAAGTACTGCAGCCTTCCCTAGTTAATAGTAAATAATAACTTGGCCGCTTGATCCATTTCAACAGTCACTTATCAGCCCTTATTTAGTAAATAAAGTTATAGTTTTCCAATCTTGGCTTAAGGAATCTTACCTGCAGGTCTTTTTTAAAGTATAATATGCCATGGATCAAAGCTGAATTCAATTATTCTTACTATTTTACTGTTCAGCTCTTGTCCATCGAATTTAATTCAGCAAATAATCTATCAGAGCTAGTTGGGTGCAGAGGTTAAAGGCACCAGATTAGAAACGGAGAGACCCTGAGTTCTAGTCCTGCCTTAGGCATGAAGCCAGCTGGCTAACTTTGGACCAGTTGTCCTCTCTCAGCCCTTGGCAAGCCACTTTCAAAATTCTTGCCAAGAACACTGCAGGGCCTTGTCCAGCCAGTCGCCAGGAATCAAGGCTGACTCAAAGGTACCAAGGAAAAATATCCATGATCAACACCTACATTACTCTACTCCACAGATGCAGGAAACGTTTCCAACTTTTGAATGGGTTGATTTGAAAACTTTTAGTTGTTGTCACAAGTGTTATATTCTGCCCTTAATCTATATGATGTTTTAAATGCAGCCAACTGAGTGTGAGAATGGGTGGGAATATGGATTTTTTTAATAAAAAAAGATAACGCAATGCCTCCACAGTTGAAATCCCCTCCCTCCAATGGCAATAATATTTGTCTTTTTAATAAATTACAGTAGATCTGGTTGTTGATCTTTTGTGGCCTCATCTACAGGATACTGATTATCCTGTGGCTTCTGACATGTTGCCAGATTTGTTATGACATAAGCTTTCAAGGCCAATTCCTGCTTCGTTAGCTTATGGTGAGGAATGTCTTTTATATATTATATAGTTTATGCCACACCAAGCCTCAGAGTATAAACAGCTACCTGCTCTACGTTGTAGAGGCCCAAGATAGATAGTTGAACAGAAGACCTTCCCTGGAAGTAGACCAGTGTATTTATTGCTGGTCATATTCATTGCTTGAGCAAAGAGAGTGGTATTTAATCCAGAGCTCATGTGATGCATCTTTTGATGTTTTCAGAGTGCGAGAAGGATGAATCCTGTGGGTTTCTTACCATGTCAGCCATGGGCTCGGAAACGTTGTGTGAGCTGTACAGTGCTCGGGAGAGCAATTACAACTGCTCTACTTCTGGACTGGTAACCACATGCATTTGTTTTATGAGGACAACATAGTGAACCAGAAGTGATACTTGCTCCCTTTAGGGGTGCCTCTGAGATCCATCAAATGAATGAGGCTCCATTATCAGCTAGAAAGCTGAAAAATGGTGGCATTAAGAAAGCATCTTAAGATTATCAGGAGCCTAACTCGTGTCATGGGAGTGGATGTTCCTCCATGCCCATTACAAGTACGATGCTGGAGTATAACAATCCTGCAGCCTGTGTCATCTACCACAAATTCACTTTTTCTGAATATTTCTTCTTCTTAGGTTCATGGTGTTTGGGATAATTCTCTCACCACTAGCATTGCTAGTCTCAGCTGCCTAATTAAAGTGAGAAGCCCAGATAAGAAAAATTCATTGAGCGTGTACTTGAAAAAAGGTATGTACAGAACAACCTTAATTACTCATGGTCTGTTCGAGAGAATACCACCAACAATTTTTATCGTTTAGAGCTGTGATGCTCAGGCTGGGGTCCACAACCGTTGGTGGTGTTTGGACATCTATGAGGTGGTCTGCTGAAGCTGGCCAGACCCTGCTTGCCACCTCACCTATTGCTTCCCTGTGTTTGCTGCCAATCAGTTGGCTTGTGAAAATGGATCAATAGCTAAAAATGAATTCATTGAAGCAAGCAAGCCTACAGAGCAATACAAATAACAATATGAGTACTCAAATTCAGAAAACTGACAATAGTGCGCTGGACTCAAGTACAGTTACTGATGATAAATCTGCAGGTATTGTGCTAAACAATCTCCAATGAAAGAAAATAGGAAGTATGAAGATGAATATCTAAAAATGAGAGGCAGATCATCTCTAGCCCCTTAATACAGTGAAATCTCCATTTAACAGACCTCAATTTAACAGATTTCAGATACAACAGACACATCTTAATTCTGGACATACTTCCCAAATAATGGACAAATCCCATTAAATTGAGGCTTTACTGATGCTTCTGGGAAAGTATTTGAATATCAGGGTAGGGCGGCTGATAGGAAGATTTGGACTGCAGATGGAAGATGTGGGTGGGGGCAGAGGTAGGCTGGCCAGGAGGATATATGTAGCCTTGGATCAACCATTAAGCAACCTAGGCAAGTGCTTAGGACGCCAAGGGAAGGGGGCACCACAGAGTTTTTTCCACTAGCTGTCATGCCCTGAACTCTTTCACTGCCACACTCAACTTTAGCGTTTAGCACTTATAGAGTCTTAATGTCTTGACAGTTAAGCAATGGAAGGGCTGAGGGGCACCATTGTTGAGTTGTGTTTAGGGCATCAGTTGGCCATAATCCAGCCCTGGGTATAGGTGATGTGCCAGCAATGGTGGCAGCAGTGGGAAGTTGGGGGCTTGGTGAAGAAGGGAAAGATTACACTTTTTGAAATGGTTGGACATCTAGCACAAGGGCTGGGAAGTGACAAAGAGGGTGGATTGATATCTTCAGTTGTTGGCAACTGCAAGGAAGTTGGGGAGGAGTATGAAGATGCCCTTGAAGAAAATATGTGGCAGCCATTACAAAAATATCAGCTTAGCCCAGAAGGACAGGAAGAAGTGAGGAATAAACTCAGGATTGGCCTGTCTTGACTCTTTGGGGCATAAGATGGAGCGAAAGAATTAAAAAAAAACCTGTCAGGCTTTCAAGGTTCTGGTGTTATAGTCTACCTCAGCCTATCTGATATTTCTTGTGGTGTCTGTTTCTTGCAATGGGGGAGCAGGATATTAACAGGACATGAAACTTTGTGTAGTATTCTCCTTGTTTTCACGTAATGTACAATCTTCTACACTTTCTGTTTTATTATATTGATAAAAGCCTAGGGTCCTGCTACAGTATAGCATCACACTAGGATACTGAGTGGATGGATTCTGGGGAAGGATGGCATCCATGATCTTTAATTGTAGCTTGGTTCTTGATGGCTCCTGTGGATATGAATTACACAGTGCACAATCTGAGATACAACAGAGCAGTCAAAAAAAATTCTGCCTCACCTCAAACCAGGAGCCAGTAATTTTTTTAAAGGACTTTTGGAATTTCAACAGTGTGTTGTGGATGTTCTCACAGAATAGTTCCAGTTGAGGGAGCAGGGTATTAAAAACAGTTGTCCCTTTGTTCCCAGGACAAGAATTCACTACAGCAGGAGTCAAGACATTTGAGAAGACTGATTTCCAGGATGTTGTTTCTGGCGTGTACAGTATTCGGGTAGTATCAGCAGCTGGTACATCTTTAACAGATGTTCATCTCTTTTGCCGCCAAGTCTGCCATCAAGATGCTTGCTGTGATGGCTTTATCTTAAGCCAGCTCATACTTGATGGAGGTAATTGTTTAGACTACAGCTATGGATGAGAAGTTCATCCTTCCATTTATACCATATAGTAAGAAAGAAGCCAACTGGAACAGAAATCTAGTTTTGTTGATCTTAGGATCTAGATAATAAATTTCTATGTAATTAATTTTAAATCAAGGCAACTTGTTATGACATTTAATTAGTGATAATGGTTAGGCTTGCAAATGTCATAGTTTATGATTCATGGAGTTATGTGTAACTTCTCTAGGACGCAAGAATAATTGCAGAAGAAATTGAAGAACTGCAGCTTCTTTCTCTGTAACAATTTTGTTGTTGTTGTTCATTAAATGTTTATAAACATGCCAGTGGCTCTCTTTTTCAAAATGGAGAAGTCCTGATCCAGTCTGTATCCTAGAATGGTTAAATGGCTAAACTAGGACTGGAGAGAACCAAGTTTAAATCCTCACAACTATGAAGCCCACTGGGTGATCTTGGATCGCTCTTCATCTTACTGCTGAATTTATCAGCGTTATTGTGAGGATGAAATGTGGTGGAAGAAGAACCACATGAGCTGCCTTGAGCCTTTTATAGAAAAGGCAGGATGTAAGTTGAACAAAGTAAGAAAATGTTGAAAAATAAAATATCTTTACTGTCAAGAGTCCTTCAAATTGCCTAGTTAAAAATAGATAGGTGATTTCAGAGTTGAATTTATAAATCAAAACTTCAGATGAGGGATGAATGGACCATACTTTGCTCCATTTATCCATAGACAAATTTGCCAGACCATTTATGGTTATATGAGGGTTGGACTTAAATGTAGAAGGTGGGTGAGAATCACAGCAGTGTGGGGTATTTACACGGGAGCTCCTTTTTGCTCTGGCATTTCTTGGAATGACCATGTAACCACACCATATTTCAGGCTTGGCTTTGCCTGGACCATGCTGAAGTGGTAGATCTAATCTGTGATACAGATTAGATGTTCCTAAGGAACTAAGGTTGTGCCTGTGTCTTTTCAAGCATTTTCCAAGATGAGTTGGATGGGATGAGTTCTTTTATACTTCCTGAGAATGGCGCAGTAAGCCTTCTAGAGCAGAATTACTGAAAAGGCCAGTTGAACTCTTCTCCAAGATTTGGCTGCCAGGATCAAACGATTACCCAGATTCATCAAGAAAGAAAGCAGAACTGAACCCTGTAAATCTTTTCTTGGCTGTATCCAGGTAGTATTGCATGTAGTCTACTGAGTTCTCCAGGTGCATTGATCTGCAACCTTAATGATTGGGATGGAAGCTCAACCCGTCAACAAGGTGATATATGCCAACGAACAAAGTACAAGGAAGGGAGGAGCCAGTACACAGTCCGAATTGGAGACCAGGTGCTTGCTGGAGGTAAGTGGCTCAAAGCCTTGTTCACAGAATATGCTTGCTTCACCAGGTCAGTTAAAAGACTTAGCAGCTTCAGTTCCCCAATACAGGTAGTCCTTGCTTAATGACTGTTTGTTTAGCAACCATTGAAAGTTACGACAGTGACTTACAACCAGTGGTCAAAGTTACGACCATCATAGTGCCCCCACAGTCACATGATCATGATCTGGACACTTGGCAACCAGCTCGTATTTACAATGGTTGCAGTGTCCAGGGGTCATATGATTGCCACTTGTGACCTTCCCAGCTGGCTTCCCACAAGCAAAATCAATAGGGAACCATGTGATTCACTTAACGACCACGTGATTCGCTTAACAATCACTCAATTAACTTAATGACTGCAGTGATTCGCTTAACAACCACCACAAAAAGGGTAATAAAATCAGGTCTGGTCATCTTATAATTCACTTAATGACCGCATCGCTTAGTGACCTAAATTCAGGTCCCAATTGTGGTCATTAAACAAGGACTACCTCTATGCTCACTGTGGTTAGTTTTAATCATGGTTAAACCTGAAAGCAGGTAACATTTTGTTATATCATCCTCAATATATTAGTCACTTTTTAAAAACACAGATTGACTTCTAAGGGCTTTACAGGGTGGGGCAATAAAGAGGGTGGCAGTTGTGAGATTCTTTGTCCCCATTTATGTTTTATAGGGCTTGGATGTTTTGTTTTGAAGTGAAAGTGATGTAATGAGTTTAGCAAAGTATTTTAATCAACTCATGAATGTGCTACTAGAAGATGTGGTGGTGGTTTCTAGCTTCAATCGCTTTAAATGATAAGGCTGCCTGTTCCTTTTAGAATCAAAGCGCTGTGCCTCTTGATATCTGTAATTGAGGAGCACAGGAATTACAGTCATCGTTTGCAGATTTCCCCGGGGGGGTCCAGGTTGGTTCCTCTAGGTAACAAAATTCTGAACTTCGGCCTAATCCAGCTGGGTTCTTCTTGTCAGATCCTAAAAATGTAATTAGGCATCGTTTCCGATTCTAGACCAAACCCCATGTCTTTAATCCTGCCTTTATCTGTATTTCAAAATCAGCAGACCTGCTGCGTTAACTTACTTATTTTTCATTCTGCTGTCCGGTGCTCAAAATGGATGCCCATGGGGACTGCGGTGTCGTCCTCCTTGGAAAAGGAAGTCAACAATATTTGTTTTCCTCTTTAGCTTCTGAGCTTGCAGATAACGCGGAAAACCCCTTCACCAGCTTTCAGCGTGTTTATCTCTGGAGAGGTAAGTGGTTTTGCAGGGGTTTGCCAGGTGTCGGTCTGGAAGGAAGAAGTCCATAAATCTGTCTCAGCAGAATGGGGTTCAGTTACGTCTTTTATGTGTGGAATAATCTGATGGGCCCATTCCTATATTCCTATGTACATATATATACTTATGTGTATGTGTACACATAAACCTGCATGCACACATATGCACATTCATATTCACACGGCCAGCTAGGTGGCAGCACCTGGTTACATTTGGCTGATCCCAAAAAACCTAAGCAGGGCTAGATTTCGTTAGTATTTTTATGGGTAACAAGCCAGGAAAACCTCAGTTTGTGTAGGCATCCATGCCAATACAACTATATGGACATACTCAAGTATTCATCAGGAGTTGAGCTCCTGTTGAGGCAGCCGTTATGTTTTCCCTTTGCGCACACACACACACACAGTTCTACAGATCAGCTTCTGTCTCATTTGAATTATTGATTCAGTTTGAATTTTCAGTGCCATCTGATCCTATAATTAAAATCAATTTGATTTGATGCATGCAAATGGTTGAATCTTTTTGCAGGCATCCCCTTGTTTAGATGTTCCGATCTGATTTGGAAAGTGCCTCTCATTTGGAAGTGTGTTCACATGCATAGCCCTGATATATATCCAAACTGCTTCAACATTCAGCGTTGCAGAAAACGAAGTAGACATACGGACGGCTGTTAGACAGAATCCTTATAATTTAAATAGCAATACAACTGTTGTGGCTGCTATGAGAAATATTGTACCCTGAGACCTGCACCTGGTATCTGTACGGCTCAGAAAATTCCCCACTGAAGAGGAAGACCTTTTAAATTTAATTTACCTTTAAACTGTACTTGACTAGATAGCCCTTCCTAAAATCAGATTGGGCTGCCATGCTTTCAGATATTGAACTGTCCTCCTTAAAGGAGACATGCCATATTCCAGGATATGGTATTTCATTTCCAATCTCCTCTCAGATTGTAAATTTTCCCCCTTCACTTGTAGCTCCAGAGCATTTCAGTTCTAACTGGGTTCTTATTGTCTTCCTGTCCAAGAGAATATCAGTATTAAAAATGTGGCTTAAATTCTGTTGGGTTGCCTCTTTAGATTCCACCATGATGACCCGCAATGGATGGACCATGTGTGATGCTACTGTTGTTCCAACACAGACTAAGTCTCTTCTATCAGGTAAGTATGGGCCATACATCTAAATGTGTAGAAGTAGATTTTTCACAGTAAAAGAACTGCTCTCCTCAATCTGCTACCCTCTAAATATGTTCAGATTACAAAGTCTAGACTATCCAAGGGCAGCCCAAATTCATGGTGACCTGGGATTTTGGGATTTGTAGACCCAACCCATGTAGAAGAAAGCTAATATTGAACATTGATAGTGTTGTGCTTGTTTTTTGGTTGAGCATTAAACCAGGATTAGATCGGAGGTTCCTCATTCCCCTGAACAACATACCCTATTATTATCCATGCCTTTCTAGGTCAACAACCTCATTCTTAGCTTAAACTTTTATTTTGCTTGTGATTAATGTTTGATGTTAGGGCAGTAGTGAGCAAGTTCTCAAGGAAAAAGGCTTAATTTTAGCTTGCTGCCTGGTGGGCCAGTTTTTTTATTTGCAGAAAACTTTTTAATGTACGGTGGCTGTCATCCTGACCTGTAGGAGCCATTACTTGAGAACTCATCTACCTTTCTTCTCTGTGTTTAGACCAGGCCTGAGTTCTGCACTGAATTATCAAAGTAGCATACATTGAATAAAGTCTCAGAGCTATTTCTTCTGACATGCAGCCTTTATTTTTAATATATTTCCTAAGGGTAAACCTTGTAAACATTCTGTTGTTCCTGATGAGTTCAGTTGACCTATTCCCAACTAAGTATGCACAGAATTGCAGCTTTAATTACAAACATTAACAACAAGTAAGAGTGTAATGGTTCAGGTCTTGAACATGGTGGACTTCAACAGTCCAACCTAACTCACAGGGTTGTTGTGGGGGTAACATTAAGGAAGACCTCTGTGTATGTCACCTTGAGCTCTTATGGGAAAAGCCAGGATAGAAATGCATTAATAAAATAAACTACAATCTACATTAAACCCATGAACTGGGATTTTCTTTTCCCTTTTCAACAAATGATGTTTTTTTTTTCTGTTCTAGCAGGCTTTTAGCCTTGAATTGGTCTTTTCTGTTCCTCTGATGCATATAAACATTTTCTTTTAAAATTTGTTCTTTTCCCTATAATTTGAAAGAATTTTAAGCCAGGAGTTTTAACCGTAGCTTGTTGCACAAACACTAATCTTTTGGTTGGCACATCATATTAAGCTATAACAGTTGGGCTCACAATGTTATGTGTGAATGGGACTATTGCATCCTTCTGAGAAAGTTTCTGATTTATTGTATTTTATTTATTGGGATAGGAATATGGAAGGGCTGGATACAATAGGATGGGGTTGTTTTCACTAAGGAAGAGGAGGAGCATGTATTAAAACTTTATGTGTGTCTTTCCTCTTTGTGTTCATCAGCTTCTACAAAGGAACTCTTTTCTATAGTGGAAAACAACCAAATTCTGACTGAACCAAATCGTTCTCTGCCTTCCCAAAAATATTGGCTTTTCAAGCACAGATACTCAGCTGAAGAGGTTCTTGTTTGGTGTCTTGCACGTAAGAAACTTTAGGTCATGGGGAAATGGTCACACTACTGATTACTTAAGGTCCTAGACATGCTCTAATCTTTCTAGAATGTTTACAACATTCTGTTAGCATACCAAGAGAGAAATGAAAACTCAAAAGCTGGTTTTTAAAAAGTTGACCCTAATGTGGATGTGAAAACCATAAATCTGATAATAGGCAAACTGAGACTTTGAGAGTAAATGGCATTCACTACCTCTAGCAAAGCACATCCATTTTCATTAAGCTATCTCAGTCTCTTATCAAGAAATCTCATTTGCTTATTAAGAAAGAAAGGCTTGAAATACTACCTAGTGAAGCGAGGGAAGCAGTAAAGCGTAGCATTGTGTGAAAAGAACAGATTGATAATCATCTTGTATCATGATATCATATGGGGAATTTCTTGACTGAGGAAAATGTCAGACTTCCTATCTTGATGTTTCCCAGATATTTTAGTCTGCAGTTCCCATCATCTCTGACCACAAGCAATACTCCCAAATCTTCTGGGGAGCATCAGACTAAAAAGGTTGAGTTTCAGACTATCTGCTTCTTGCAATATGGTTTTAGTCATTCAAAATTGGAAGGGGAAACTTCCATTGATTAATGCCTGGAAAAAGAACATTTGTTTTAGGATTTTAGGACACAAAGTAATTCCTTATAAGAATTTTTCAGGAGGCTATGGAAACAAAAGAGGTTCTTTAGAAGATTAGCATGAACCTCTATAGCACCTTTCATCAATCGGGAGTTTTCTAAGTGTGTTGGGGTTACGTTTCCTAGAATTTTTAGCCAATGTGGCAAAATATATCTGGATGGGGCAATCCTTTAGAAGGATATTCTTCTACAGTATTAGAATGTAGGAACTCATCATCCAAGTTTTGGAGGAGTGATATTAGGGACTGCTTAACCAGTCAGTTATAGCCTGATGGACTGAAAAAACTGGAACAAAAGTGTTTATTTACTTATATTTACTATATTTTTAAAAAAATTAAGTAGACCATCATTTATTTGTAAATGGCTGTATTGCAATTATTTATTTGTAACAAGGCAAGAATAATAAAAGTGGTAATCATGAATTGTTTCTCCTCTTTTCCAGGTTGTGTAGAAGATGAGTTTTGTCTGCTGGCCGATGTCCCGAATAACACAGACACGGCGTTCTTTCCTTGCACCCTCTATCCAGCAGCACAAGTCTGTAACACTTTCATTAACAATATCCCTAACAACTGCAAGATTGTGCTACCGCAAAAGCCCCGTCTTTTATATCAGAAGATTGGTGAGTTAATGGTCCTGTTAATTCATGCTTATTCCCTACATGAATAAACTGGTGTCATAGGAAACAAATGAGGGTGTGGGGAAAGGATTTCCTGATTGTAAGAAGAATTTGACTGCATTGGGGTTTTATGCTGACCTCCCCTCCAATGAAGACAATGGTCAGATAAAAGACATCTGAATCTGGGCAGAACTATAACCTAAGCAAACATCTCAGACATGACCTTCCCTAGTTCTCATGAAAATAAAGGGGAGGTAGGAGGGAAATGCTTTCAGACTTGCTAGATTATATTACTATAACCTTATAATAGAAGTAGTATTAGCTTGTGTGTCTTTGGTTTCCACATTTCATCTACTTTGGAGGGTTGACCTCAACTTCTACCAGAAGGTGGATAATAGGATCTCACTGACAATTACCACTGCATTTTGTACCAATCAAAGCTTCCAGGTGGTCTTTAAAGGCAGCCCCATGTAGAGTGCATTACACATAGTGATCAGGAGACAGGGTGACAAGCTAGGGACCACACTTTGCCATCCACATGCTGGGGCCCTCCAATAAAAAAATGCCAGTGAAGCTAAAACTCAGACTAAAATTGTTGCTACTCTATTTACAGTAATTTTTAAAATTAAAATTATATTTACTTCATATGATTGCTATCCTGTCACGTACTGTATTCAATCTCTACCTCCTTCTTTCACATTAATAATTGCAATTTGGTAATAAGCTTTGGAAGGCTGCACTTTACACTTTTGGGAGCACCATGCAATTCTTCAGATCAAATCAAATCTTTATTATGGTCATAGACCAGCATTATGCAATTCTTGGCTCTCAAAATTTACACCCTTGTCCAGTATAAAGCAAATGTACCCACCCACATGAACGGAATTAGCTTTGGAACTAAAACTCCTGATTCTTTTTTTATGGTTGATTTTGCAGTATCTCTTGAAGGGAGCGTCAAAAACTTTTACACCCGTCTACCATTCCGTAAAATGTCTGGAGTCTCTGTGAGAAACAAGATGGATATGTCTGGAAAAACAGTGTCAAATGGGTAAGTTTTCTTCCTGTTGTGTTGCATGTATGGCTCCTTCCCCTTTTTTCGACATCTTGAAGAGGCTCCAATCTCTTGCTCAAGACCACAGGGCAGTGTTTCTCAACCTTGGCAACTTGAAGATATGTCAACTTCAACTCCAAGAATTCCCCAACCAGCCATGCTGGCTGGGGAATTCTGGGAGTTGAAGTCCACACATCTTCATGTTGCCAAGGTTGAGAAACACTGCCATAGGGGATAGACTGTGCACAACAAACTTTTTCCACTCAACCTCCCCAAATCTGCACATAATATGTCTAACAGCAGTCTGCCATAAATAAGACTGCAGGGAATTTAAACATTGGTTTAATGTGCCAGTGTAATGACCCAAGCAAATAGCCATCATCACCTTGTTTAGTTGTTTGGATTTTTTGTGTGTACAAAGCATAGTTTTCTATAACCACATTTTTACCACAGCTGGATAAAGCAGGAATCAAACTGACAAAATTTTATTTTTAGAAAATAAAATAAAAAAAAATTACAGGAAAAGGGCTGAAAAACAGAATGGTTGCATAATGTCTTAGCGTATGTACTGAAAATAATACATGTATTAGCAAGAAAAATGTTGGGAGATGACTCAAAGACAGCTTGTTGTTGGATAAACATTGTGAAATGGGTACTCCATCACAGCGGTTAGCCATCTTTTCTGGTCCTGGACTCTGCCTGCAAAGTCTGAAACAGTTTGAGAAATGAGAAAATCTTACAAGATGTTGATATCGTCACATGGGACTTTGTAAAATTTGGGCTATATGGCCTACTCCAGTTCTGTCGGTCTGTCTTCCTACCTACCTTCCTATCTACCTAGATCATCCCAGGAGATGTTCTCAAAAGGCACACACTTTGGACAGGTCATAACAATATATATTATAAAAGAAACAAGTTCAAGCAAAATAATAGAACCACTCTGTAACATTGCTGGATCCCAGTTGTTCATTTAAATTCTGCTGCAGAATTCTTCTCTCTCATGTATTTAAGAAAATCATTAGACTCTGCTTTAGAGATTGTTTTAAAAAAAATCACAGTGGCCTTAATACAACTTGGTATTCCTGTTATTTGCTTCTGGTTTGGAATGCAAGTTTCATTCAGGTTGCTAAGCTCAGGAAGTCATTTATCCCAGGAATTAAGGTATGAAATGCGTTCATTTTCTTCTGTTTTTCAAATTCTGTCTTTTATTCTCTCCAGTTTTTTTGACTGTGAACGGCTTTGCGATGCTGATCCTTGCTGCTCAGGTTTTGGACTTCTAAATGCTTCCCAAGGCACAGGTATTTTTTATTCATTCATTATAAACCTTGCAGATTTTTTTCCCCCCTCTAAGGTAATCTGCATCCTATTTCACTGTGGTTCACAGCATATAAACAAACTCATGTTTGTTGAGCCATGTACCTGGTAATGCAGTAATTACTCTGGATAAGAAAGGAAAGTGGATTTATTTGATAGAGACCTGCAGCAAAAGTCAGGCACCATAGAAGCTTTAATGGAAACTGCTGAGGTCTGTGGATTATCAGGGTCTCCATACTGATCCTGAAACTTCCTGGTTTTGAAGCCAGGAAACTGTATCCATCTCTGTTGTTTCTGTTGCTGGTTAATCTAAGTCCTCATAGAAGACAAAGGGGCAGGTTATTTCTTTATGTCAGCACTGCACAATGGACTTGAACAGAGAACAAATGTATATATATTTGTGAAACTGGCCATAAGGAATCGAAAGCAGGTCACGCTGACAAAGAGTCATTGATCGGTTCTGTGCTATCAAATCATTTTTGACTCCTATCAACCACACAGATAGATTTTCTCCAAGACAACCTATCCTTAACCTGATCTTTTGGGTCTTCCAATGGTGCCCCCACTGCCACTGTAACTGAGTCCATCCCCCTTTGCTGCTGCTTCTTCTCTTTCCTTCCACCTTTCCCAGCATCAGAGCCTTCTCCAGAGAGCTGGGTCTTCACATCATGCGTCCGAAGTAGGATAATTTGAGCCTGATCAATTGTGCCTTGAGTGAGGACTCTGGGGATCTGTCAGAATCTCCTGCTTAGCTTTTTTCCTAGCAAAGAAATGTGTGTCTCTAGAGCCTACCAGACCTGGATAGTTTAGATATGTTTTTCAGTCTTGCTTTTAAAGGTTGAACATTTTCTCTTCTGCAAGTTTCTGGTCCAGGCCAGATCACAACTGAGGCTGGATAGAGCACTTATTCTAGAGTAGATGCCTTCTCGGTGGTTGTAATGGTTTGCATTCAACCCTTTCTGGAGCCCAAGATGTTCCATCCCCTAAGCTTGAAACAGTTGTTTCAAGTGTTTTGACCATCCAAGAAGTGTATCGCCATTAAAATGAGGCTGTGTCAAGGTCAAAACAATTTCAGAATGGTTGAAACAATGTGCTTCAAACTCAAGGCAACTGTTTTGGACTTAAAAAAGAACATTTTGAGTTCATACTATATCAACCTCCAACTTTTGCACAGCCATCACACCTTGCTTTTTTAAAGCCTGGCAAACTAATAGCAAAACCAAGGTCTTTGACATGTACAGTATTTTTTCCTATGTGCTTCCTAGATTGACCATGGTATCATGCCATGTTTTGTGATTGCATGGTCATTCCAAGAAATAGTGGTAAGGAAACCTAGAGTCTTTTAAGAGCCCAGTTCTGCTATGAAAGCATACTTTTTTGAAGGTTAAAAATAAGGGATACCCCAACCTCATACAAGACTCATCCATGCTTATCATGGATTTCTTGAGGGAGAGGGAAGAATAGTTCCTAACTAGGATTTGATCTACTAACCTCAGTTTTGCCTAGGATCAGCTGTAAACAAAATATCCAAATTCACTCCCAAAGGATTTGGTGGGGAATTTGATTGATTGATTTATAAATCATATTTATATGGCCGCCCAACTCACAGAACATGACTCTGGATGGCATACAATAAAACCATAAAATAACAATATTAAAACAGAATGTCATTAAAAACATTGATGCTGTTATTAAAAAAGGCTAAGTGAGATTTTTAGATATTATGAACAGTGAAGCCACCTAAGGAGATCAGTGTTCCCTGGAGACTTCCAGGCTTGTTGACAGAGCCAAGCTTTGAAGGATTTCTGGAAAGATGGGAGGGAAGGGGCCAATTTCACCTTGGGTGGGGGGATGCTGTTTCAGAGTGGGTGCCACAGCAGAGAAGGCCCATCTCCTGGGTCCTGCCAGATGTAGCTCCTTAGCAGATGGGACCCAACGCATACCTCTTCTGCTGGACTTGATGGAACAGAGAGGTATAATCAGGAAGAGGTGGTCTTTCAAGTACCCTGGCCCCATGCCATGATGGGCTTTAAAGGTCAAAACCAGTACCTTGAATTGCACCTGGAAGCAAACTGGCAACCAATGCAGCTCACAGAGCAGAGGTGTAACATGTGCTGTTGTAGAAGCACACATAACTGCATGTGCTGCCACATTCTGCACCAGCTGAAGCTTTCCGATACTCTTAAAGGGCAGCCCCACGTAAAGCACATTACAGTAGTCCACACAGGAGATGAGCAGGGCATGAGTGACTATGAGCAGACGCTCCTGTTCAAGGAATGGGCGCAACTGTTACACAACATGAAGCTGTGCCATCATTGCTCTCTTAAGTCTTCTCCCTATTTAGCTTGTCTATGTGGTTCCTGCTAATGGAGCCTCCAGAGTATGGACCTGATGTGTAGTCTTGAGCCAATTCTGCTTTCTGCTTGGTTACAGTTGGAATAGACCATTTTAACCATGGTCTCCATCACTTTTCATTGTTGGTGTCCAAAGTGAACCATCCTGTCTCCTAATGCCCTTGCTGACCTTCTCTGAACCTGTTTCAATTTGTCTGAATTCTTCTGATGTTAAGTTATGCAGAACTGGATATAGTACCTGATGGAGGCTGACCATGATTTGCAAACCAGGTTCTGTTGAAACTACCTAGACTTGTATTGCCATTTTTCTGGCAGCCACGTCACACTGCTGATTTCATGACAGCAAGCAGGATATCTCTCTATTGACCAGAATGTTTTTATTTCTTCAGTGATAAATTTATTGATGGATTATTTAAAAAATGCCAAGCACCCATAGAAAGCTATAGTAAATATGACAACCATAACTGTTTTCTCATTTCAGGCAGCAAGGTCTTGTGTTTGACTCTGGACAGTTTGGGAATTCAAACCTGCAGCAATGAATTCAGAAGTGATTGGCAGATCTTCAATTGTACATCTCTGGAAACTGAGGCCAGAGTTCATCCCTTTGGCTGGTATCAAAAATCCTGTGAGTAGCAAATTGCTCTTTTTGGGCCATATATAAATATGAGTTCAGTCTTATGATGGATACATCTGTAAATGGCAGAAGCCGCAGCATATTAGAGCTTATTGAGTTGATGCTAGGAAGGAATTCCAGAGGGACTTCTGTGGGAGGCAGAAGAACAAATATCTAATGCTTTTAGATATCAGTCCTTTGAGGGAGGTCAGGCTAAGGAACAGAAACCGCTGGGATTCCAGGAACGCTACTTTATTGTTGTAGGGTATTGTAACAGACTCTTGAAATCCTGTCCAATTTTCTCTCTTTCAAGTCTTATACTAAACAAAATCAAGGTGAGGTTATCTTGAGTTTCTTTCTCACCCTTCCCTTCTATCTCAGGACTGTGTAGTCTTTTCTGCAAGTCCCTCCTTAATAGTTCTTCCCCAAGGTCACCTCTAACTTCCTTTACACCAAGTGACAAATCTGTGATTGGCTGTACCACATCAAATGCAACTTGTAAAATCCCTGAGTACACATTGGAGTTTTGGAAGCTCCATTTCTATTAACATGTGAACTAGCCATACCTCCACCATCACCATGTTAGATTGAAACTGAGAAGAGTTTCCATGTACATGTTCATGTCTGTGCATCATCTCCTATTAGGGTCTCCCCGTACATAAAACTCTTTCAGATGTTAGCTGAGTGTATGGAGGAGATGGCAGAAGTTTGCAAGCCTCCCATCATTAAACATTTGCCAGAAAACACTTGCCAGAGTTCTACTCCTTTTTTTTTAGAATTCAAGGCAATCTTTTATTTTTAGTAATGGAGGCCACATATTCTTATTTATCGTGTTTGGAAAATCCTTCACATCTTTCCCACATGCTTCCTTGATTTAAGGACATAAAAAAGAGAAGCAGGAACAGAAACTCTAGCCAAAATAGGTAGGTCCAGATGTAAGACAAATTCCTTCAAGATGTTGCACCTTGAACAGATTGCCAGATGTGATCCAAGACATTTTGATACTACTTAAGCCAAAAAATCTGAATTACACTTCCATATACAGTAACACACGTTCCTATAGGCATGTACACACGTACAGTATGTAGCCCAAACGTTGCTTTTTAATAGTATTAGAAAAGCTACAAGATTTTCCTATTTTTTAATTGTATTAGAAAATCTAGTGGGTTATTTTCTACTTGAGTCTGCAAGAAAGTATTTCATAGTGTGTTATGTACATATGCAACTGATTATTTCCTGAAGCAGAGGCAATAAAACTTCAGTTTGTACTACTTACAGTCCCAAAGGCGTAGGCAATCTGGAATGTAAAGAAGTTTTAAATTTTGCATCTGAACTCTACTGAACTCTTGGCCAGGGAGTGTGAATTCAGGCTGCAGATGGCTTTTTTCAACAGACATCAGTATTTTAATCTAAAGAATGTTTATACTTCCTTCATCTTCTTGCTAATTAGTAAACTATATTGAGCAACAAAACTTTGTTCTGCTTGACTAGTAAGCTACTATCATATCCTGTCTGCAAGGGGTGGATGTTTTTCAAATGTCCCTTTAAAGCAAGTGAAATAATTCTATTTCGCTGATCAAAATGAATAATGCATCCTTCAGAGAAACCTGGAAACCCAGAAGAATCTCAATAATTCACCTGTTTGTAAGCATCAAGTGGGTCTTGTGGACAAGATATTGTAGTGGGCAGAGGAAATGGCCTTGAACAACAGGAAGAAGAGCCGCTACCAAGGCAATGATCAGATAAGAGGGGCCTGAGCCCGGGCCAAGGAAGTAACTTGAGAAGACGTCTCAGACAAGTCCCTCCCTAGTTCACATGAAGAAAAAGTTAGGTTGGGAGAAGCACATTCAGACTTGCAAGATTCTGTTATTATAGCTGTTACAATAAAAGTAGTACTGACCTGTGTGGCATTGGTTTCCTAGTCTGGTCTACCCTGAAGGGCTGACACATATAGGATTGCTTTCCAGTCCACAGTCAGCATTGTCTGGCTGCACTGTAGGCAGACACAGTGCAAATGGACATGTACTGCAGCAGAAAACTAGTGTAACATTAGATATGACCTTTTAATTCCAGCAAAATGGCTGAGGCAAATGGTTATATGAAATGTTCCACATGTGGTTCCCTTCCACAGATAAAGCCTTGCATTGTTGAGCTTTGGGTATTGATTGTTCATCTTCCTGCCTCACTCACCAAAGTGTGTTGTTGTACCTAGAGGTTATGGTGGAGGTATCGCAACACCTTTGCTTTACATCCCATGGCAAGATGACACGACTTCCTAGGGATCTCCATAGACCATGTTCGCAACACACATAAAAAACAGGCAGAGCTTTCATCGCACCATTGTGGGCACCATCTTGATTTTATTTTTTTTACCATGCCCTGCAGAGACCTTTGTCTCTCCCCTGTTCCTTTAAGTGTTCCACGAGTCCTTGTTTCTCTTAATGAAAGAGGTCTCTTGTTTTTCCTTCCATAGCAATTGTGCCCCGCGTGTGCCCACCAGTTCCTTTACCAGAAAAGCAAGGAAAAGGTAAGGAAAAAATGTGATGGAATGTCTCTACAAGGAGGAGAGTGATGTGGGAGATCAAGGCCATCAGGAGGGAGAGGGTGCGTTCCAGGAGGGGAAAGGAGACAAGAGACAATGCGGTCCTCAGGGGGAGTGTGGGAAGTGAAAGAGGTTCAGGATAGCCACTCCCTAGAATCTCCCAGGGTATATCCACCAGTTGCAGTAGTATAGATTGAGTTTGGCAAGATTCTGTCTATAAGGTGTAAGCAGATAAAGGAACTATACTCGACTGGCCTGTTTCACCATTATTCTTGGGCTGGGCCTGACAGATTTGTACTTTCAGACTTGTAAGATTCTGTTAAAGTAGCCTTACAATAAAGCACCAGAATTAGCTCATCTAGTCTTGTTTCCTTTCTGGTCTACCTGGCAAGGCTGACAGTATAAGAAGGGGAGGAGGTCCAGCATAATCAGACTTTGAAAATTCTGTTATTATAGCCACTCTCTTTTTATGTGTAATTTTTATTAAAGATTTTAATTGCAGTAATAAAAACGAATACAAACTAAGAGAAAGAGAATAGAAAAAAGAATAAGGGCAGGAAAAAAGAAAAAGAAAGAAAGAAGCAAGAGAAAAGAAAGAATATAATGAGGGTTAGGGTTAGGATGTCACTGTTGTTCTTGGCCTGGGCCTGACAACAGCCCTCCAGTCAATGAAAGATAATTGAGCTGTAAGGTCTTATTTATAGATAATCTGCCATTCTGAGGGTTGTTCTTTTGCTAATAAGCTGAGAATGCTGGTTGTCAAAGTCACTGGGACTGCACTGCCCTTCATAACGCAGCCCTCTGTGCATGTTACAGGAGAAATCTGTTGCAGGAGCTCTGTGGAGTACAGAATCTGACATTTTCCTATTTGCAGACCGGCACTGGCTTTTCCAGAGTTCCCCTCAAAAACATGATTTTGTGCTCTGGATGTGAACAGGAGTATAAATAATTTATTTTTTGCAAATGTGCAAAATGCTGGGGGGCCCAGGGCCACGTTTTCTCTTTAAGTGACATGCTAGGGGAGAGGATGAAGAAGTGAATGAGGCCAAGATAAACACTGCCTTTATTGACAATATTCCTAACCCACCCCAATCCCAAAGAATCTGCACAACAACAAAGTAAAGTGATAAAGAAAACCAAATTCAATTCAAATTAAATAATCTCCAGCAGATACAATAATTTCAGTTACAGTCCTCTTACCATGATGCCCTACAAGTACTTAGGGCCAAAGACACAATTGGATTTACATTCAAATGTAATTACAGGAGTGTTAAATTATTCAGTACCATGAATATGATTGTTCCTTGTGTATTTATTTATCCCATTATATGCTGCAATTGGAGGGGCTTACCTTCGGGACTGGGGGGCTGCACCTAAGGTTTTGGGGGGAATCTCATGTGTTCCAGGTTTTCTAACTCTATACTTCTGAGTGTGGTCATTAATAATAATGTGTATGCAGTATCTTGTTGATAAAATGTCTCTCCCTTCTAATGGGAAAAGATCCAGCCTTTGTTCCTATAGAACAGCCCTTGGCCTTGTAGAGTCTTCTTCAAACCTGAGAGACTACCTTTGTCTTCCAGGAATGTCAAGACCACCTTTCTAGTTGGGAATTCTAAGTGGAGTAACCCTTATAATTCAAAGGATACCCATGCTTCTGATGGTGTGCTTCCTCTTTTTTCATCCTCATTCTTATCACTAAGATTTTCTACATTTTGGCAATGATGAGGATTAAGTAAAACAGCACTGAACTCCAGGGACCATTGGACAATTTTTACCAGGTTTCAGATACTGCTTTCAGTTGAAGAAAAATGTTTGCAGCCCATAATCCTGGGCTGAAATAGAAACAATGAAGTATCCTGGGCATCTGAGAGGAGCTCCTTCCATGGCTTACTGTTTGCTGAGCTCTTCAACCAGCAAATTATTCAGAAACTGTAGCAGAGCAAGAGGTTTCTTACTTCCAGGGAACCAGGAGGACAGGTAGTTTAAATGCAGCTCTTCTCCTCTGCAGTTTTGAAATCCATATGGCAGAAGTTACTCAGGTCCACCATCTCAAATGGACCATAGAATGTGGAGTAATGGAGGTTTATTATGGGATTGCTGTGGGTTGAAACTACTGATTTGGAAGAGGAAGGCTTTGCCCTATTTAGAAGCCACCTATTTTAACATCCAGATAAACATCTGGTGTGCTTTCATTTCACGTTGGCTGGCCTCTTCCTTCGTTCAAATAACAGCTTTGTGGGCAGAGTAAAGTGCCAGTCCCAGAGGTCTGATTATAGTTATTACCCAAAAAAGATTTCAGGAAAGTGGTACATATTGTCATATCCCATTGTCTCCAGCAAGGTTGGCGAAAACACACATGTGTAACAGATACTTGAAATAAATATTATCTGCTAGGATTTCTTCAAGGAAAATATTTGATATGGTAGTCCTACCATCCAATCTCTGAAAGATATTTACTTTGAATGAGCGAGAAAACAAAAATCCTCTTTTCTTTATTTGTTCTCCTCTTTTGAAAACAAGAGTAATATTTTTTCTGATATTTCTGCTCAGCTCTGTTGTCTCTGGAGTTCTTTAGACAAGTTCCTGGGACAAGGTCCAGAGAATTCAGTGGAACTATCTTCTGTGTAGGCCCATTGAGGATTGACAGGTATTTGCAAATCATCTTCTACAGCAGTGTTCTCCAGACTGATGCTCCTTCAGATCTTCAACTTCCAGAAGTTCTAGTCAGCATTAGGAGTTTAGTGCTGGCCCAGCTGGAAGGTACCTGGCTGGTGCTCCTATCCCTACCTGGAGATGGGCAGGAACATTGATTTCTGACTCACTTCATATAAGTTCCCCAAAAACCTATTTCAGGACCTCCCATCTTTTTGGCTTGGTGGATGCATCTGGGAAATTTAGAAACATATCTTGAGTTTTCATTCACCACAGGGAAAACTGGCATGTTGCTCTCCACATTTCCGTCTAGTTTCCTCAGAATTCTGTCTACTGCCCCAGCTTTACTGTGTCTTTTTTTCTGGGCAGGTGGACACACTTCTTTAAAAAAGCACTGAGTTTCAGCCACCCACCACTTTTGTTTAATTCTTCTGTGGCTCAGAAGAATTACAAAGAGTAAATACAGAGCCTGAGGTTGGTACTTTGCTTTGCAGCATGTTAGCTTTTCATATATTTTTTTAACGGAAAATCGAGTGGAACAGGATAGACACCAAGGGAGATATCACTGTGCACAGTGGGATCATAAAGACCTTCCTGGTTACCCAGAGGTCTATTTTATGTATGTGTAAAACCTAAATATTCCAACCATGGTGGAAGAACAGAATGTTATTATGGAGCTGGAACATTTGTACACACCTAGTTTAGTTTGTATGATCTTATTTCTCCAACTGAGATAAAAGTTAAATCAGGTCCATGCTTACTTTACTGCTCATACAAGACAATCCTGTAAGGTCTTTGCAGCTTATAACGCTTAGCATCAAGGAAGTGAGTCCACTCTGTCCTATTCTGGCTCAGACTTCCAGTTTTATTTATTTGCTTACCTGCATGACAGCTCTGGTGAGCTTGGTGTTTCCTCTATGTGTGTTTGTGTGTGTGTGTGTGTGTGTGTGTGTGCACATGCACACACAAATATAAACTTACAGTGTTTATTTCAGCACCAAGGGCAGTAACAGAGAGAAGGCAGGAAGATGGGAGGGAAGACAGTCAAGGTTTACTTGGGCTTAGTTTTAGTTCACTTTGAGTGAATGTCTCTTGTCAAGTCACTATAGCAAACATTCTTCTCATTTTCCCAGCACCCGTTCTTCTCTTCTTCCTTTCCTAGTAAGAAGAACATCTGGAAAGCAAAACTCATCCTTACAGATCCTGTAATTTAACAATAAAAGATTCAAAACAAGTTGGATGCAGAGGGACATAATTATGCAATGAAGAAAGATGATCCAAATTATGCTGGGATGACCTGAGTCTGGTCTGGCTGGAATAAGGGGGCTTGTCTGCTCGATGAAAGTGATCGATGCACCTCCTTCACCAAAGTTGCTTCATTATAAAACTTAACATTTTATACAAAGATGGAGAACAAAGATACTTTAGGTCATAGTGTGAAACAATTTGGTGACTGGAATTAGACTTGATTTGAGAAGGTTACTCTGGGTGGAACTGTAGGTGTCTTGTACAAGCCACAGTGACATCATATGTGCATTGTGACATCTTCATACAAAAGACACAAACGATGCATTTTACACAATGTTGTCATGATGCATGTGAAGTCACTTGCCTCTCTTGGGAGTGCCCAGGGGCAGGGCAGCAGTGCAAAATAGGCAGGCCTGTGTGACCTGGGTGGACAGAGTCAGAATTTTATTGGATTGTTTGAGGAGCGGGTTGGATTATTTTCTATGGTTTCTAAATTGCATTGCATTTGCTGAAGAGTTTGCACTACAGTTTCCATGTTTTCTGCTTCAAATGATGGGAAGCCCCAATACCCAATGTGGGTACCATAATCTAGAAGAGTTCCTGGGACCAAGCGTTGTCATAGGGTCACAGTTAGTCCTCTGATTTAATTTACTTTATGTCATGGCGCTTTTAGATTTCTCTGTTTGACCTTGCACCAATACTATTTTTCCATAGATGTGGTAATCTTATGCCAGTGTTGTCCAAACTTGGCCACTTTAAGATGAGTGGACTTCAACTCCAGAATTCCCCAGCCAGCCATGAGTTGAAGTCCACTCATCTTAAAGTGGCCAAGTTTGGACAACACTGTCTTATGCTATAGCCAAGCTGACAGTTTTTCTGGATGGTATCACTTTAAAGTATGTGTGTGGAAGGAAAGGTTTCCTACAGAGTTTATTTATAAATAAATAAGGATGTTGTAGATAAGCATTCGGCCTGAGTCTCCCCGATTATGCTGCTAATGTCTTTAAAAATGCAGTATTGCTGCCTTTCCTATGACTTGGTAGAGATGAGACCCAATGTGCTCCCCCTAAAAGTATACAAATTAGCTGGGGTCTAAAGTGAATTTGCAAGGAGTTGATTTAATTGGAATTTGATTCCACGTGAATTTGTGATCTGTGTGATTTGCATTGGACTCTATTTGCATAAGAAGATTCATTTCTATAAAAGCGGGCAAGTCCATCAAATCATCAAACTGATCAAACAGGACTTGCTTCAATTCAGCAGAATCCTATTTGAAGCAAACTTTCTAATTCAAACTCCACGCAGTCCACTTGTTTTTGCCGATCAGCTCCCAAACAGAAGAAGATAGATAAAAATGTTCCAAAGTCTGTAACGCAGTGGGAATTTTCTGGTGCTTTTTTTTTTTTAAAGACCAGGGATCATTATCCAGTTTGCAGAATTGGCATTAAAAAAATCCTGACATAAGATCTTATTCAGTTCCAAAGAATTCACATCGTTTTATTCACAAATGCATTCAGGAGTTGCATGGTTAATAAAAAATAAATCAATAAAAGCTTTTCTCTAAAAATAAGGCAGCATGAGAGCGTTTTTCTTGAACTGCAGCCCAGAGAGAGGGAGATTTAAGACTTCTCTTTCTATGTCCAATAAAAAATTGCATTCCCGAGATTTGTATTGCTAATTAGGATGTAGAAGAGTTATAGTACATTGCTGTCCCAGTGAAAATAATATTATTATTTAGATTTATTATAGCCACTCCATTCCAAAAGACTCTGCTCTGATACTTAGTATTATATTATTTTTTTAAAAAATATTGATATGGCTACTAATTACACAAATAAAGAGATTGCTAACTTATCTCAAGATAAATTTGTCTTATCTTAAACTTTGGGCTATCTCCAGTGGTACCATTCCTCTAAAATAAAGCATCAGCCACTTCCAAGAAGTTCACTTTCATCCTTGCATCAGAATCAGATTCAATATGCTGATTCCATAACGTACATTATCATCCCTTAAACTAAATGTCTGACAAATGTTGCACAAGATACTCCAGAATCAGTACAGTACTCTGGACTGAAATTACAATTCAGTAGCAACTTTGGGAGACATTGTCCACTAGATGGCAGCAGAGAGAAACAGCTCCAACGTGTTGCTGCCATCTAGCGATGGCCTGTATTTTTCCAGCCTAGATATCATAGTCAAGGCACAACAGATACACCAGTACTGATGCAGTATAGTACAGTGGTACCTCAGTTCATGAACTTAATTCGTTCCGTGACTCTGGTCGCGACCCAAATTGGTCGCGACCCGAATCAAATTTCCCCATAAGGTTCAATGTAAATACGGTTAATCCATTCTGACCCCTCCGAATTTGGTCGCCAACCGATTTTGGTTGCAACCCGAATCAAATTTTCCCATAAGGTTCAATGTAATTACGGTTAATCTGTTCTGAACCATATGTATTTTTTTTTTAAAACCACAAAAATATGACACAAAGTACAGTACGAAGAGAGAGAACGCTAACCTTGCTCGATGCAACTTCTGGCGTGGAGGACAGGGTGGGGAGGCAGTTATTGCTTGGAGGGAGAGTCCCCCTCCCTACAGGAAGCCACAACCACGTTCACGGGAGGGAAAATGGCTGTGGATCCTGTTTGTCACCCGATCTGGCGTTCGCGAACGGAAGCAAAATTTTGCGAACGGTGCTGTTCGTGACCCGAATGGATCGTGAACAGAAGGGTTCGTGACCTGAGGTACCACTGTATTAGACAAGTGGGTTGGATTAATTTGATTACTCCATTCATTCATGTTCTGGGTTTGCATACTAGATTAAATCATAAATTAACAAAATGGGCTGGGTTTGCACAACATAGTAGGCCATAGGCAAACCAAGCCTGAGTTTAAAACTCACCAAAGCTTAATGTTGTGTCAGTGCTAAAAGCTAGGTTTGTACCAGATCTGGTTGAACCTGTTATGATGCAAGAAATACTCTCTTGGGGTATTTTCGCTAGCATATGTTTTCATTAGGGTTGTCTCTCACACAGCGTTGCTTGTTTGAAGGTTGAATTCTTTTAAATCAGGGATTCTTAAACTGGAGAAATGATGTGGCAGACAAGGTTTCATAACTTGCTCAAATATGCTGACAGTGTCAGTAGAAGTGATTGTGAGTGGTAAATTATCCCAAGGCAAATATCTTTTAATATCAGCAAGGTAGCCCAGACATTCTGGGCTTACACTGGATTGTCTGCCTTTTCTTTATCTTTTTAAGAGCATACCTAGTCATTTTCAGTTTTCTGTCTGGAGCTAGACAAATGATTTCTACTCTGTCGGAACTGGTAACTCAGACTGTGGAAAATTGATGTGTAATTACTGTTTTAAACTGTTTTTCTTAAGTTCCTACCCTTGAAAAGACTCCATTTCTGTTGTTGTTCTTATGGCAAAAACAAAAGACTTGAGCCTCTAAAATCCCTCTTCTGTCTTTTTTAAAAAATCCAATTATTAAAGTGTGGGTTTTGAAAAAAAGCATACATGCAACTGGAAGTAAAACCAAGGGGATAGTTCAATTTTTGTATATTCCATAGAAGACAGTAGATTGGATCTGATGATAATCATGATTTAGTTTCTCTGAAGTCATGTTTACTGCAGGGAGAAACAGCTTTTTGAAGAAAAACATCTACCAGATTTGAAATCAAAGAAATTGGATGGGTAATTCCTCCAAATATTTCTAGCAGAATGAGAAAGTCTCCAACCATTTCTCAAAGACAGAAGTTTCATTTCTTGGCGACAGGATGGCCACTATTGAAATGGGAGGAATTTCCCCTTGGCATTGAATAAATAGAAGAGAACCCACGGGGGTTGCAGACCTCTGAGAGATGAAAAGTAGAACATTCACACATATTTCTTGACAACAGGATCCTATGATTTTACTTACTTATGACTCACATATCCCACTGATTATCTGGCCCTCTGATAAATGATTTTGTTTTGCATTCCAGCAAATATAAGTTATGGTTGTTATAAGGTTATAAGGACTTCTACTCTTGAATTTCTGCATTTTGTTTTGTAGTGACCTTGGACAAATGGCAGCGTTTGGACCGGAGCTCCATTCTCCTTGATCCTTCCATTTCTAAATTTGATGTCATCCATGTCAGCAGAGACCCTTCCAGTGAGTTTGCTACCATCCGAGATTTTTGTCTCTCAGGTAAGATGGTTAGAGCTAAGAATATCAGAAATGCATCAAACTCTTCCCCCCTCTTCCCACTTTGTGTATGAATAAAAGGGGTATTTAACCAAGGTGCCTATTTTTCAGACCTTTTATATATTGTTTAGAGTGAGACTTCTCCATTTTTTATTTTTTATTTTTTGGGGGGGGGGGTCAAGTCAATATTGACTCCTGGCAACTGCCTGGACAAATCCCTGTACTTTTCTTGGCAAGATTTCAGAAATGGTTTGCCATTGTCTGCTTCCTAGGGTTGAGAGAAAGGGACTGGCCCAAGGTCACCCAGTTGGCTTCATGCCTAAGGCAGAACTAGAACTCATGGTCTCCTGGTTTCTAGCCTGGTGCCTTTAACCACTACACCAAACTGACTCTCAGACTTCTCAGTTGTGTTAATTATGTTGTTAATTGCCTAACTGGAATTAATGTGTCTTTTTTTAAAAAAAAATGAAATAACAGTTACAAGTTGGTTCTAATTAGGACAGATGGAAAGGGAATTATTGAACTCCTTTTAATTATTATCTCTAAGGCTTCTTTTGATCTCAGGAGAAAAGGTTCATTTTCAGTTTTCTTCTAGGATTCTAATAGTTTAGAGGAGGCATTACTACTGCATAAAAATGGGAGACCCTCTAAGTAAGCCCTTTTAAACTGGAGGCTGGATGATGACTTATCAAGAAGCCCACAGCTTAGATTTCATATTAGATGCCCTTTGAGGATCATCCCAACTTTAAAGGGAAAGAGGCAAAAAAGCAATTTATTTAGCTGTGAATGGAAGCCCTGATTAATTTTGAAATTTTCTGTGCAGGAGTGAAATAGATTCTTTGTATCTGACGCAAATTGCTGTCTTCAGGATGGTATCTGTATGGCCAAGACCAGACAGTTAGAACTTCACTTCTAGACCCAGTTTCTTATGGCTGTTCTTTCAAAGGCATTATTTATGTCTTCAGCTTATCTTAGACATTAACAACACAAAAGCAGACTCACGGCCTGATCCTTTTTTCTGCCTTTTGGAGGGCAAGACATGTAACGTCGATAGAGCAGATGATTTGAAGTTAGTCTGGAAATGCCTTACAGTTTACCTGGCTGTGGCTGAAAAGTGAGAAAATTGCTTTGGCTAGTTTGCAGTAGAATTTGAATATGGGGTCACACAGAGTGGCTAATGCTTGTGATGTCACAAAGGAATAATCCACAGTCACCAGCAAAGTTCTGTAAATTTTCTTTATCCAAAAAAGTAACATTAAAAAGTAAGCGTACACGTGGCTACTTTTCCTCCTCCTCCTCCTCCTCCTCCTCCTCCTCCTCCTCCTCCTCCTCCTCCTCCCACAAAAACAGGGGAGAACAAGACTGTTGCCTAGATTAGTATTCCACTTACTAAATGCATACAGATCACTAAGCCAGGTTCATACAACATAAAGGGAAACTGCTTGATATCTTTTGAAACAGGCCTGTTTTCACCCTTAAGCATCAATAATTAGTACTAAGAAGTGTATCCTACAGCAGTTGTCCCTCTGCCTAACAGATGTGTCCAGATTGCAACTCTCAGAATTCCTGGTCTCTCTGTATCTAGAGGGAACCATGTTGGGAGAAGTGTCCTGTATTACCATATAGAAGGCTGTATCTTTTATGACAATTGTCCCTGCTCTTCATATGAGTGTTTACGGAAGTGCTATGAAATGGGGTGTCCAACATGACACAACTGAAGCCAAGTGCAATGAAATTGGGGCTTCAGTTACTCCCTTGGAAGGTAGATAGAATCTACTTGTTTTCCTTGATGATCCTTAAACCACCTCGTGAGATGGCCTTCCAAATATCATAACTGTAGCCCCCTGGGAATTGCCCAGTCATGTTGGGTCCATTATCGATTATGCTGTCCATTTTGATCTCCAAACTGTCAAAGCAGTTTTCATCTGCTTTTTGTTTTATCTGCCTGTGCAATTCATAGTTGGTTGTTTCTTTCTTTACAGTCTGTTCAAAGGACAACTTGTGCCTGGTGACTACTCTTGAAATATTGTCGTCAGCAATACGATGCATATTCTACCCAGAAACACAGAGTTGTACTCTTAGTCTCCAAGGCCACCATTGCCGTATTTTGCTCAAGGAGCCAGCTGCTTACATCTATCGAAAGCAAGGTATGTACGTGGCAAAAGATTAAAAATGCATGGCTTGTTAATCTTTGCTTTCCCTGAAACACAAAAGCAGGAGATACAATGGAAATAAACCAGCATGGTGGGCAGAGGTCTTACAGCTGTTGAATAATATCAAGTTTGGTCAAGAATAGAAGAATACTTTATAGCTTACAAGCTCAGTACAGTATGAAGCTGCCCCCAATCAAAGGCATAGAAGAAAAGCACAGCTAATTTTGAACTATATGGCCAAACCAAACTAAAATGAGAAAATATTGCAGAGCTTCCAGGTGAGGTTCTATGGTGGATTAGATGTCCCTGAAGGAGTGGGGATGGCATTGTGGTGGAGATTGGTGGCCAGATGTCGAATTCTGGCCAGAACTGTCTTCCTGGATATAGGAGATAATGTGAAATCACCCGCTTGCATTCTGGACAGCTGCTCCTCATGAGTAGACTGCCGAAACTGAGGTTTTTGGGGTTGACTTGTGAGTTGAGTGACTAGGAGTTGAGGGATTTCAACCAGGCTCACAGATGTGATGCAGCCTATATGAACACAAGTTTGCACAAGCTTCACTTTCTTAAAAATGTTTGGATGTGATTAAATTCAGCTAAAGAGAGATTTTCTGAATGGCAGGATAAGAGAATTGTACCTGGTGAGTCAACATTCTTTATTGAATGTTAAAAAGAAAAAAAAGGGGGGGGGGGTTAAAGATTTAAAAACTTTTGGCAAAAAGCTTAACAAGGAGTGGATGTAAGAAAGTTTAAAATGGATAAAGAGATAGTTATTTTGAAGGGGGGGGTTTTTGGTGAAAGTGCTTTTGAATAAATTGGAATTAAAATAGACAAGTGAACTAGACCTTCATGGGAATGTTTTTGTTTATTCTGAAAGAGTGCAGACAATTGGTGGATTTTATGAAACAAAAGAAAAAGGTAATATGAGCCAGACTGTGATGCTGACTGTAACTACGGAGTGCCATTTGAGAACAGTCCTGTAAAGGACTTATGGAGAGACTGTTTCTCTTATGAAAATTGGTGTTTGGCGGGGGATGGGACTGGAGCGATCTCCACACAACTGGATAGAACTGAGAAAAATATCAAAATCACTCAAGGCAAATTGCCAAAAGTTTTCTTTGATCTGATGGACAACTTAGGGCTTGTGGACACATGGAGACAGAAAAATGGCAATTCAAGAGAGTACACTTACTTTTCTGAAAGACATAGATCCTTTCCAAGAATAGATATGATATGAATTTCAAAGAATTTGGCTATTAAGATTTCTAAAGTAGAGATATTACCAAAGACTTATAATCCTGTGAGTTTGGTTTATAAAAGGAAATCCAGTTCTTTAGACAGAGACTAATTGAAATCTTGTTACAGAAAGAAGCAGTAGTGGAGGATTGTAAAAAGAAATTAAAAGAATTTTTTGAAAATAATTTATATAAAGGTACTGATTTAAGAATGGTTTGGGACACAAGTAAAGCTTTCATCAGAGGTTATTTCATACAACATAATAGTGAACTCAAAAAGAAGAGGCAAGAGAAAACACAAGCTATTTTGGATGAGATCAAGAGAAAAGAAGAATTAAAGACATTTCCAGAGAAGATAAGTATTTATCAACAAATTAAGTGTTTACAACAACAGTTATCTATGTTAATAGTAAGAGAAATGGAAATAAAAATGAGCTATGTAAAGCAAAAAAACTGAGTTTTCAAACAAACCGAGGAAATGGTTGGCATATAAATTACAAAAAGAAAAAGAAAAGAAAATGATATTGAAACTACCAGATGGAGATACTGTATTAACAGATAGCAGGGCAATGTAAAAAAACATTTCATCAATATTGCTGTAACTTCTATAAAGCAAGTGACATTTCTCTGAAGAAAAATAGATGAATGCCTAAAGAAACAAAATTGACGGAAGATTACAGAGGAACAGAAACAGATTATGAATGGACCTATAACAATAAGGGAACTTTCTGAAGCTATAAAAAAGATTAAACCAGGAAAGGTGCCTGGACCAGATGGACTATCAGGTTCTTATTATAAATGTTTGAGGATGTACTTTTAAAACTTTTACAAAATACGAGGAACTCTATCTTACAGGGAGAAAAGATGTCAGAGAATTAGAAAGAGGCCAATATAGTACTAATATCTAAGTTAAGGGCTTTTGCAGATGACTGGTGTTGGTTTTGGAAGATCCTTTAAAAGGAATTGAAACATTAATGGAAAAATTAAAAGAATTTGGTACGTTAACAGGTTTTAAGATCAACAGACAGAAGACAAAGATGTTATCAAAATACATGAAAATAGAAGATCAAACAGAATTGATGAATAAAATGGGTTTTAGGATTGAGAAGAAAGTAAAATATCTGGGTACTCCTATGACAAATATGAATTGTATGTTAATTCAGAATAACTATGTTAATACATGGAATGAAGTAAAAAAAAGATATGTTAAGACGGGAGAAACTACAACTGTCATTGCTGGGGAGAATTTCTGTGATAAAAATGAATGTCCTGCCTAGAATGATGTTTTTGTTTCAGACAATACTTATTTTGACAACTGAGGCACCATTTAAATAGTGGCAAAAGGGCGTGTCTAAATTTGTGCGGCAGGGCAAAAAACCACAAGTTAAATATAAGAGATTACAAGATGCAAAGGAAAGAGGACGATTGGGTCTACAGTACCTGATTTGAAATTGAATTTTGCAGCTTGCTGTTTGGTTTGGATGAAAGAGTGGGTGCTGCTGAGAAATAGAAGGCTTTTGGAGTTAGAAGAACATGACCTGAGATTTGGGTGGCATGGGTATCTGTGGTACGACAAAGTCAAGGCTAGTGCAGATTTTGAAAATCAGCATGTTAGACATGCCATATTGAGAATATGGAATAGATACAAATCCAGGTTGTGCCCGAAAACACCTTTGTGGCTCTCAGCGCAAGAAGCACTTTATAGATGAGAAATAATAGGCAGACACAAATGGCTAACTTATCATGAGATACTAGAATTTTGTAAGAGGAATATAAAATAAAATCAAGAGAAGAACTGATGGCAGAGGGACATAGTTGCCAATGGTTTTCTTATTTACAGTTATTAGAAAGATTTAAAGTAGACAAAAGAGTTTATGGTTTTGAACATTGTAAGAATGAGTTTGAAATGGAATTATGTACAAGTGATGAACAAGTAATTGCTAATGTATAAACTTCTACTGAAATTTGAAAGACAAGAACAAGTGAAAGAATGTATGATAAAGTGAGCTAAACATTTTGGTTATAATATGCAGAGGGAACAATGGGAAAATGTGTGGTTGAAAGGATTAAAATTTACTTTATGTTATAATCTTAAAGAGATTTTTTATAAATGATGTACCATTGGTATATGTCACCAGAGAAATTGCCTAGAATGTATAAAGGCACTTCAAATTCATGTGGGAAATGTGAACAACAAGAAGGGACATTTTAACATGCTTGGTGGATGTGCAAAAAAGCTATAAAAAATTGGATTCAAATACATACACTGATTCAGAGGATTTTAAAGATTAATATTCAGTTGAGACCCGAGGTCTTTCTTTTGGGACTGATGGACAAGCAGTTGGAAAAAAGTCATGGAACTTTGTTTTTGTATATGGTAACTGCACCGAGATGATTGCACATAGGTGGAAAGATCTGGCAATACCTACAATGGAGGAATGGTTGGTGAAGATGGTGGAACTTGCTGAGATGGCCAAATTGACTTCTTTGATTAGAGAAAAGACAATATCTACATTTGTTGCTGACTGGAAACCCCTTATGGACTTTTTGGGGAACACACACAAAAAATGAACTTATGATTTATGGTTTTGATGATTAGACAGGATAGATTATAGAAAGAAGACAGACATGTAACTTTAGAGAAAGAGGTAAACTTGTAACTGTACTTGCAACTGCTATAAAGAAGATTGGAAGTCACTTCTTTATAACTTCTCTTCTCTTCTCTTCTCTTCTCTTCTCTTCTCTTCTCTTCTCTTCTCTTCTCTTCTCTTCTCTTCTCTTCTCTTCTCTTCTCTTCTCTTTTTTCTTTTACTTTTTTTCCTTTCTTGCACTTTTAGCTTTCTCTTTGATTTGTCTCCTTTTCTCTTTTCTTTCTTACTTTTTATTAATTTGTATTAGTTTTTATCTTCTTTTTAAAAACTTTTAATACAATCAAATATATCTATCATCTATCCAAAAAAAAAAAATATTGCAGAGCACTTTGGGGAAGAATCTCTGTAATTGTCATTGCATCTAAGCCGAATCTCAGTCTAACTTTACAGTACCCAAATTGAAACCTGCATAATAGTAAGGTTTACAGCTTCTTCTCAAAGAGTTTCTTATCTCTTCCCTCTGTGCAGATGCGTTCCTACCCACTGCTGAAAGAAACAGTGACCCTTCAGTGCACATCCCATCACAAGGAACCTTGTTGGGCATCTCTCAAGTGATCCAAGTGGGTTCCAAATGGAAGAGCATTGGACAATTCCTTGGGATCCCCTATGCAGCACCTCCAGTGGGAGAGAATCGGTTCCATCCTCCACAGCCTTTCACCTGGACAGACATTTGGAATGCAACCACAACCCGGTGAGAAGACAAATAACATAGACAAGAGTCATTTGCTTACGTATCATAAGCATATAAGAATTGGAATACCATCTATATCTAGTTTAGTATTCAGTCTCCAGGAATGCCTAATAAAACTTCTTTGGGGAGAACAGTGAAGAGGATGTATGAATTGTTGGCCTAACATCCATCCTGGCCCTATTAGACAGGTTGAAGAGGTGAGCAGAAGAATTACAGGACACTCTTATAGGATAGGAGATAGTCACTTATTCTAATCATAATGTTTTTATTATGTTATTTCTACTACCATGAGGTGGCACCATTTGAACTTTCTGGAGCTTTGAATTCCTTTCTAGTTAAAAGGTTACTCTAACTGAATGTAGGCAGTTAACTAACAAGATAGTGAAAGACAAGATATGTCACCACAAGGTCAAAGTCCTGTGAAGTTCTAGAACAACACATTGTAAGAAATGTGATTCTGTACAGTGAAAGTAGATGATATGTAATTAGAACTGCTTGTCCCACGGCAATTTTCTTTTATCCATAAAAGATCTGTTCATTTTATCTTGTTATATCTACATGTGATCTTTAAGTTGCCCGTATATTGACAGGTCAACCATTTCATATATTTAAAATACACACACACACACACACACACACACACACACACACACGCAGCTGCTAGGAAGAAGTTTGCTTAGTTATGTTGTTATTGATGTTAAGTTTGTTTTAAAACAAGGCCACTTAGCTAGATTATTTTCTGAAGGAAAAATTGCCAGTTTAACTCCTTGGGGAAAGGAACCAAGAGCTTGATATGGTGATTAATGACAGCCTGTAATGAGGCCCCAACCCAGACTGAAAACAGTCTTCTGAATGGTGCTCATAGCTGCTTTTTCCAAGTAATTTTTTTTAAAAGCATGAATAATGTAATCTTTACTTTGGTCCAATTCACAAGAAGATGCACCCTCCCAAGAGTGGACCACAGAAGGCTTACATAGATGGTTGAGCTTGTGTTGGGGTTTCCATGGAAGGAAAGCAACTGTACCAACTCTTCACGCTTGATTTTCCAGTGCTGCTTCTTAAAATGTTTCTAAAAAAGCAGTGATCTTTTTTGCCATTTGGTCTTGTATAGTATGATTGGATGGTTGAGGGAACTCCCATTTTTGATGACCTAATTTCTTGTGCACCTGAGTTTTGTGGGTTGAGGTGACTCAACCAGATTATGCTTACAGTTTACCACAAGAGAGGCCACATCTTGCTTATCCAGGTGCACAGGGCCATACAGTTAAGACCCACAACAGTGATGTTGTGTTGTCTTGAGCCACATTGTCATTCTTTATTGCATTCCTTTGCTTCAGAAGAAAAAGGTATATAGTTAGAGTCTACAGAAGCTAGATGTGAACGTACAGGTGTCTTTTTTTGTAATGGTGCAGAACTTCTAAGGAGATCAACCCTTGATTAGGTATAAATTATAAGCATTCCTTCTTGAAGAAAAGCTACATGAAACTGTTAATACTTAAGTATTTATGCAAGTGATCAAATTTTAAAGAGATATTGTGACAGCTCCTTGTACTATATACATTGTGCATAATCTGCAGCATCAAATTCTTTACTATGTCTTTATTATATTAATTATTTTAATAATGCTTTTATTGTTTATTATACAATAATGCTTTATTAATAATGCTTCTGTCTGTGAATTTGTTGTTTATGATTCTCAAATTATTTCCTTATCATGTACTTAGTATATTTGTTCTACATATATATATATTAAGTACATGATAAGGAAATAATTTGAGAATCATAAACAACAGAGTCCACAGACAGAAGCATTATTTGTTATTTAATTAATAACCTCCACAATATGATAAAGAATAACAGCAAAGGAGAAATCCCCTTTATATGATATTTACAAATTAAACTTAAACTTATCCCTTCTTAGCTTGACTCCTGTTAAGGGGTCTAGACTATTCCCAGGTACTTAAAACATTAGTTATCTATAGTTGCTGTAGTTCTGTCCTGGGATTTGGGATCACAGATGTGAAATATCTGAAGAGCTTTCTAGAATTCATCCATTTGTACAGAATCTCTATGTGCCCCCATGTTGGCTGCAATGATAGTCCAAATTGGCAGTCTAAATAGCTATGGGTCTGGCTCTGCTGTTTTAAGATTTTTGGGGGCTGCTGATGGATCCAGATGTGCAGCTTTTTTGATAGGTGGTAAAAAAAAAAAAAAAAAAGGAGTTCAACTTTCTCTGATTGGGATGCCCTCCAGAGATATACACTTCTGTTCCCAGAATTCTCAGCAGTGGCCACACTAACTGGGGAATTCTGGGAATTAAAGTCATGCATCTGGAAGGTGCTCAGATTGGGGGAAGCTGCTCTAGATGATACTTTAAAATTGAGTTTGCATGGCCTCCACAACCTTACTCCTTTGTTTCCTCATTATCACTAGAACTTTAAGCAAGCCATAAAGTACTTTATTGTATCTTTAGAGCTAGCTGCTGGCAGCCAGGGGATGATACCAGCCTTTCTTCTGTCAGTGAAGATTGCTTGTTTTTGAACATCTTTGTCCCACAGAACAATGTAAGTACCGGATCAGTAGACTATATTAGAGTCAGTTATAGTAGACTCTGACCATTCCCTCATTCTAGGAATCTACTCAAGGGAAGGACCATGGGATGAGGTTGCTAAACCCATTGATGATAGGACCTTTTTGGATCTGTCCTTACATAGTCATGCAATGTCATGGTCATGTTTAGGGAAAGAAAGTTTGGGGGTGAGTAGCTGATGAAATTAGGAGACTTGGACATTAAGGATTTTGATTGTGTAGAAGTCTATGTGTCACATTATGAAGTCCTTTTAGGGCTGAATAATATGTTGGGGACAGGGATGTTCATGGGGTGTGGTCAAGATGGTCAGGATGGTGGCCGCAATGGTGTGATCAAAGCTCTGCCCATTTGCACATAAATAATACTAGGTTGGGAGACCACCAGAAAAACACAGAGGTATAAATTAGACTGGGAAGTTAAAACAAAATGGAAGAAGGCAATTATGAATGACTTATATATCATTGCCAAGAAAACAGAGTGATTTGTTTTCTCTATCCAACATACATACAGTTGTAATACTTTCTTTTCAATACTATTGAATGTCATATTGTCATTGTTGCTGTTTTACTGTTATGATGTGCCTATTAAGAAAGAAGATGTAACAATTTATACCAGACAGATAGACAATATCCCAATTCCTTGAACCTCTTTGACAGTTTAAAAAACTTCCAGATTTCCTGGCCACCTGCTCCTGCTATTTCATTTTTATGCCCAGCTAATTAAGGCAGGACACCATGACCTTGGTGTGAAAAACAGTTCAATTGGGACCCGAAAGAGTTTCTTCAATCACATCCAGGGCCAGCTAAAATGTGAAGTGCAGTCAAATGCATATTTCACCCCACCATTTTTAAAAAATCAAAGCAGTTCTGAGAATTTGGGAGTGGGAAGAACAGCAGGGCATGGAATGGTGCGTGTCTGATGAAGTTGCTTCACATTCATGAATTTAATGTTTCTCGAACCTCAAACTCTTTAAACCACACTTTAGCTGAATGGAAACTGATACTAAGATTCACCTGTGCAGTGGGTGGAATGGAACATTAGCCCTGACCTATTGGAAACCCTGCAGCTTTTTCAAGAGCTAAAACAGAAGACATAGTCCTTTGGATCTGAAAGCAGAAAGGAGCTTCAGAGTGCACAGGGGTACAAACAGAGTGCCTCTTTAAAGCAGCTGCATCTTTCCCCAGGATTGCGTGACAGCCCTCTGTCAATTATCCCATGATCTCAGGAAAAGATAGGCTTGGTTTAAGAAGCCACAGACAGTTGCTACATTCATGTCCCTGCTCATTCTAAAGCTCCTTTATGCCTTCAGAAGTGAAGCTCAGCAAACCTGGCTAAGGTTTTCTGTTTTTGCTGTTGTCCATGATCCACCATTCAAGGGATTCAGTTCTGAACACTTGAAGTGGTTGTGGAGGAAAGAGAGAGGGAGGTGTTAACTGGATCTTCTGCTTTTTCCCCAACTTAACCAGATGAAGAGGGTTATTTTTTAATTTTGGAGAGAACGATTGCTTTGAAAAGATAGAGGGGGAAGACTGTGTTAGTCTGTGGCAACAAAACTGAACTCTGCTAACACCTTCAGAACTAAACAAATTTATTAGGGCATAATTGTATGCCTTCAAATGGAAATTCTTCATCTGTGGAGACAACCAGGATATATTTAAATTCCACACAAATGCAAGTCCTTGGCCATGAATTAGTGTGTCCCTTAGCAGATTCATCTCACACCAGAATCTCACTTTCTCTAGTAACCCCTTCAGAATTCAGTGGAGCACATGGGTTAGCAATCTTTTCAGGCCTTGGGGTTCACCATGCAATGCTGAATATGATCATTTAGGTCAGTGTTGTCCAAACGTGGCCACTTTAAGATGAGTGGACTTCAACTCCCCATGCTGGCTGGGGAATTCTGGGAGTTGAAGTCCACTCATCTTAAAGTGGCCATGTTTGGACAACACTGATCTAGGTAGAAAGAGAAAAGAACAGAAAGGAAAAGGAGGGAGGGAGGAGGAACAAGATTCCCATGTTCTTGTATGAGATTTCTTGCAAGCTGTCAGCATTCTCCTTACTGAAATTATGCAGTATGTAATTCTGAAATCTTATAAGGTGTCAGTGATTGGGTGTGTAGGATCTCCATGAATGTGTGGTCATAAATGGGAAAATTACAGACAAATGCCCTAGAGCTGGGGTGGGGGATAGCATCGTCCTCCCCACCATATTATTGTCTGTCTGTCTGTCTGTCTGTCTGTCTGTCTGTCTGTCTGTCTGTCTTTCTTTCTTTCTTTCTTTCTTTCTTTCTTTCTTTCTTTCTTTCTTTCTTTCTTTCTTTCTTTCTTTCTCTCTCTCTCTCTCTCTCTCTCTCTCTCTCTCTTTCTTTCTGTATTTTTATTAAAAATTTTAGAGAAAGAATATGAACAAAAAAAAATAAAATAAAAAGGTATTAAAAGAATAATACACAAACAGTAAAATACAAATATGGTAAGTAAACAAGGGATCAAGAATGTCATGGAAGTTTCACTTTTCCAAATTATCATTAATTACTCATGAATTATAAAGTACATTAGATCACTTTAAGAAAACTAGGAATCTCTGTTGTTTCAGTTAAAATTAGAACTCCCCCCAAAGTAGAAATTTTTGGCCTTGTTCAGATTTGGCCAAGTTAGTAATGCTAAGATAAGCGCAACATTCATGAACATGATTTATGGCTAACCTTCGTTCTCAATTGTCCTTCCACCTATAGCTTCTTTAACTGTATTAATTTTTAATTAATCTGAATTTTTAATTGTTTTAGTCTGGGCTGCCTGTGGGGTTGTATGTTTTAAATTGTTTTTATTGCTTTGTATTTGTATTTGTAAGCAGCCTCGGATCTATGGGAGTGGGCGGCTATAATAAATTTCAAACAACAGCAACAACTAATCTATCATTTATTGTGGCAGGCGGGGAATCTGCCAGTCCTGGTATTCTTCCACAACAGCATCGATGCTGATGATCAGGCAAAAAAGACAGTCCTTGATGGTTCCTACTTAGCCGGAGTTGGCAATCTCATTGTCGTAACTGCAAGTTACCGAGTTGGAGTTTTTGGCTTTTTTAGCACTGGTAAGTTGTAACCTCAGTTTGCAACCAGGACTTTTTAATGATGAAACCAGAATTATTCCAATTGGGTCTCGTGGATAAGGAATTAGGAAAGAAATATGGGAAATTAATATTGTACATGGCAGCTGCAGGGAGATTATTGTATGCAAGAAGTTGGAAAAGCAATGAAATACCTACAGTGGAAGATGGATTATAAAGTTAACTGAGCTTGCAGAAATGGGGAAGCCGTCCAGCTTGGTCAGAGAAAAACCGGCAAAGATCTTTTTAAAAGAATGGAAACATTACATGGATTTTTTTTTTTTTTTTGAAAGAAGAAAAGATCAAATTGATGATTTTAGGATTTGGGGACTGAAAAAACATGAAGAGGATGGGGAAAAGGTTAAGATGATAATTACTCGATAGAGTGAAGAGTGGAAGGCATAATTCTATGTTTTATTTTTTGTCATTCCTTTCTGTATTCTTTTTTCTTACTTTCTCTCTTTTTGTTTGTTCATTTTTACTGCATTGAAAAATTACATAAACCAGGACTTGGCAGAAAATGCAGCTTGTGTTGGACATGCTTGGATTCTTGCTTACGAAATGGATTTTGGTTTGGGGAAGGCTTCGAGAGGTATCCATAGGGTACGATCTAAAAAGGCAATATGGCAGCTGTGATAGTACAATCAAAGGTCCGCTTGTTTTTTATGTGCATCCATCAAATGCACAGAGATACTTCTGTTGGTCCCTTGGCCCAATCACTTCTTCTGTCTCCTGCAACTGAACACTATTTTTCCCAAGTCAGATGGGATGAGTTCATACAACAGCCTTAACAAGATCAGTTCCATTTTTCTTTTCTTTTCCTTTTTTTTTTTTAGCATGAGGTGAAAACTCGATCCACTTGCTAGGTCAGTGTATTTGTGCAAACCCAGAAAATGGCTGAATTAAGTAACTATGTCAGCAGCCATTGAACTGACTTTCAGGCAAACTATTTTCTCAGTGAATTGTCCTGAGTGATTGGTACAACATGGTGCATTTAATGTTGGATCAGGCTGCTGTGTGAGCCCATTTTAATGTGTCGAATGTCAGTTGCCGTTAGTGCGATGTGTTTTTGTTGATTTTGGTTATATTTTGACATTTTTAACCCTTCGTTAGCTGCCCAGAGGCACATGGCCAGTGGGAGCAATATAAACCAAAATAATAAATTTCAAAAAATTATACAATCCAGCACATTTATTGTGTGACTCTATATTTGTCTTTTGGGATCCCACATCAACAGCATACTCCCAGTTTCTGCAAGGTAGCACTTAAAAGTTTCCACATATATCACAGTATAAAATATAGTTTCACCTTGGTACTTTAAGGGATATTTGAATGGCAGGCCTCGCTGGTAGAATACCATCCATTTTAATTTTCCATAATGTCCCAAAGGAGTGCTGCTATGCCTCAGTTGTGCTGAAAAATTGCAGCATATTTTTAAGTAGTAGCTCATAGCCAGTTAGAACAGACCTCATTCCTTGTGGTGTGTCAGCTCTACAAAGTAGACCAGACTAAGAAACCCATGCCATATAGGTCAGGACTATTTTTATTGTAACAGCTATAGTACCAGAATCTTGCAAGTCTGAATGTGCTTCCCCTTTCCCCACTTTATCTTTGTGTGAACTAGGGAGGGGTTTGTCTGAGACTTTTTCTCAAGTTACTTTCTTGGCCCGGGCTCAAGCTCCTCTTATCCAGCCATTGCTTTAGTAGCCATTCTTCCTGTTGTCCTTCAAGGCCATTCCCTCTAGCCTCTGCATGGTGTCAGGCCAGATGCTGAAGTTCTGGCATATACTCCATCTTGCTGGATCATGACTCTGACCCACTTATCAGGAAGCCAGATTTTTTTTAAAGGAAAAAAGTGCTAAATCGCTTATGCATTTTCACGAGATTTTCCATTAGAGTCAGTGGAGAGAAAATGTGGCAGCAACGTGCTGTGCTTCAGCTCCTTTTTTCTTTCATTGCCTTTTCTTTCCTGCCAAGTTCAGCACGTGTGCTCATTTTCTAGAATGCCCTAGATTCGGTTCAGAGCTGATGTGCTGCCCCACCTCAGAGGTAAACCCAGATCTAATCTCTGTAAGCTGAGAGGCTAGAATAGATCCTACTTACTCAGATGATGTCGTTGTTTTTCACTCTTCCTTTTGAAGCCTTCTGAGGAATTTCTTATTTCTTCTTTCTTACTATACCCTTTTGTTAAAGAACATGTGCCAATAAGTTTAATAAGCTTAGTATAAGGATAACATGAAGAGAGACATAGAGAGAGATTGGTTTCAAAGGCTATAGAAGGATGTCCCCAACAAAGGTGGGGATAACATGTCTGATTTAGGTTTCTCTTTATTTTTAGGAAGAGTGGGGGATCTTTTCATTAAAAAAATGGGTTATTCATCCTAAAAGAAAGAGAAAGACACCATTGAGTCAAGTTTGATTCCTGGTAACTATGGACATGTCTATGTTGGTTTCTTGACAATATTATGGAGGTAGCCTATCATTCTCTTCTCCAGGGATATTTTTTTCAACTTCCTACAACTGAACAACAACAACAACAACCCTAGCCTATAGCCCTGGGAAGTCCTGGTGGTCTTCAGTTAAAGTACTAACCAGGTTGGACCCTGATAATCTTTGAAGATCCATCAGGGTCAGCTTGGCAGTATTTGCAGTGGCTTAATGCATGTAATTTAATCCTCTCCTCCCTCATCCAAAAAATGAAAAATGAACCTACCATAAATCAATGGTTTATCAGTCAACTGTGATAGTATAAACTTGGGAGAGGGTCTGGAGGCCATAAAAATGAAAATGGAGATCAGATGGGGCCTACAGACCATAAATTGTCAGTCCTTGATTCACATTGACTGTTAGCAGCTTTTCAGAACGTGCCCAGAATCATTCCCAATCTTCCCTATAGATGCCAGGGCTCTACTGGCATTGGTTTTCCATAGCAGGAGAAATTTTTTGCAGTACTTCATAAGGTCAAAAGACTGCAGAGAAGGGATGATCTTCCCTCATTCATCATAGTTTCCTCTTATATGTCTACCCCTAAATTAAATTGGGGAGAGTATGAAGGGAGATATTGTGCGCTTACATATTTTTGTATGCCATGTTATATCAAACATTGATTTGTTGTTTCTCCAATGCACGTGGCATGCACAGAATGACTTCTCTGCCTTTTTCATTTAAATTAATGACTCCAGTGGAATGGCCTGTAGAGAAATGAAGGAGTTGCAATATCTAGATATCTAGATGCAATATCTCTCCCTGCCAAGATTTAACTTGTAAAGCAATCAATAAGCTGGATGTTTGTAGATGATGAGATTCTCATAGTGTATACATCTGGAGGGCCCCAAGATGGCCACAGCTGGTCTAGAGTTTGCCAGAGGAGGCTGGAGTTTGGAACACCATGTTGCAAATGTATGGCCTTCTTTGCTAGTATTTTCATGGTAGATCACACGTCTCCTCATAATACCATAGACTAGTCTGGGAAGACCTCCAACTTTTTCCCCAAGTACAGGCAGCATTTTACCAGGGGACAGAAATCAGAAAATTTATTTGGATAGATCAAGCTTGGAGTTAATAAAATAAAATAAACTTGGAAAAGTTTCATAGTTGATAGAAATGGAGAACTATACGGAGAGAAAAAAGCATTCTGCTGTTCCTGTTACAAAAGTCAGGGCCTTGCAGATAGTGAATATTACTTAATATTACTTAGGCCACAATGGTCGGGGGAATAATTAATGTTCAAGATATGTCATCTCAGCATCCAAACATAAGTCACATGCTCCAAAGACCTGGATGAAAACAGATGTTGCAGAATAAACAGTGAACAGAGATAAAAGCTAGTGTATGATATCCTTCCCATTTCAGTGGGATTACCATTCAACTATTTTAAAGTGACCTAAAATTAGAGTTAAAAGCTTTTTGCTTCAGAACAGTGATCTAAAAGCAATGTAACAGCAGGATCATCCTAAGGAATTTCATCCCAGCACAATGTGCTTTGTTACTGCATGATAGTGATTGTACTCTGTGGTTAACAATCTTAATGACTGTTGCAAAGGATGGTCTAGCCAGTCACTGTTGGCAGAAATCTGCTTCAGCCCAAGATTTGGCTCCAGAGTTGAAACATGGTTCCTTCCTGCCCTTAAGAAGCTTTTTCTAACGTTCAGTCAGTTTGCCTTTTCATAACTTAGCTTTCTATAACTTCAGACCATTATTCCCTGTGTCCAACCTTGTGATCATAACTGTCCAAAACACACAGGAACAGAAATGCCTAAGGACAGAGTAGGAGCTAAGACAGTCTTCTTTCAACTGGTTGTCCTCCTGGAAATTCTTGATCTTCTAAGTGACCTCCTTTCTTTCCAGCTGAAGTGCTGCAAATTATTTTTATCACTTGTGCCAATGTACATGCCATTTCTTCCCTCCCTCCCTCCCTCCTTCCTTCCATTTATTTATCTGTTTGTTTGTGTAGGTTCCAGTGTCGCAAATGGAAATTGGGGTCTTTTGGATCAGGAAATGGCTCTAAAATGGATACAGAAGAACATTGCAATGTTTGGAGGAGACGCAGGACAGATAACGATTGGAGCTAATGAGAGGGGAGCGGACTTTATCAGCACTCACCTCCTTAAGAGAGCTTTGAATCCAATCCTCTTCAAGAGGGCACTATTGATGGTAAGTCCTATTTATTTTCAGATGAATAAGTATGTTGCAACTGAGATGGGCATGAAAAATAAGAATTCAGACATGTGTGTAAAAAAAAGTGTTCAATTGTTTAAAATATTTTAATATCATGAGAGATGTATATACATAAACACACCCACACCCACACATACATACATGTGCACGCATTTTCCAGTTTCATCAGAGGATCATACATTAATAAAGTTCATATCTTACAAAGGACCCCCATCTGTATAAATAAATATAAATATGGATATATTTGGGCATCTGTGAGATTGAAGATGAGATCTTCATTATCTAGAAATGATGTTGATGGTATTTCCAAGAGTGCAGAAAGATCCATCAAAGTGCTAATTCAGTTCCATCCTGGTAACTCCCAAGCTGGTTTTCTCAGATTCAGTCCTCATGATACATGAGATTGGGTTGGGGTGGGTGCTGGCTCCGATATATCATAGATTGGGTTTTCTTGGCCTTCTTTCGCACGAAAGAAGGATCTTCTTCCATAGTTAGGGCAAGGTAAGAAGCGATGCTGTTTCGGAGACCGTAGCTGAGGCCAGAGTCTTCCAATCTGAGCATGTCTACAATGTCATCGTCACACTCCTTTGGCCTTAGGGGAAAAGAAAGTGGCATAAAACTTCTGGATACAGAATAGAGTATTTCACTAGCTGTTTTGTTTAATGCTTCGCTAGATCGGTGGAAAACAGTAATAGGAGAAAGGCAGGTGGAATTTATCCAACTTCTTTGGGTTAACACAGTTGCCTGCTTCCGCCTGCTTCGTCCATATATGTTTGCTTTCTTTTACAGATTGATTCCCTACTTTCTTTTCTTTGTTTTTTTGAAAGCAATCTTTTTTACCTCTCCATGACTTCAGAGGAATAAACAGGTCACAAAATGCAAATTCCACAACTCCCCTTTCTGGCCTATATCCAGCACTTAGCAATCCTTTGAACAGGAAGCTTTCTATGCCTAGTTATAAGGACACGCATGTGTGACCCCAACCTCTTCTGGTTAACTTCCAAGGTGACCAGTGCCATCTGGCATACATCTCACTTAAATTAAGTCCTGACTGGCTCCAAAGCATTGTACAAGGCCTGGTACTAAGCAAGCTTGTGTTTATCATGTTGAATAGTTTATTTCCATTACAGAATTGAGAATTTAGGACTGTCCCACCTCAGACCTTTGTTCTACTTCCAGTTTGAAATAGATTATATCCAAAATCTCTTATCTCAGGCAAAAAGTACCTTTGCGTATGATTCCACCTGAATTTGTTACGCATCACCACGGGGGGCTCTTGATTCCTTCCTTCGTGCATGCTGGTGTGCTGGGTGAGGCAAGGCGTTGTGAGAACACAGCACAGGCCGTCGGCCACCTCTACAGATGGAAACAAAAGCAAAATGCACGCAACTCAACCTCTCGTTTGGGCTATTTATTGATACATTGCAGTTCCAAATCACCCTGCTATACTATAAATTCCAGAGGCATTTATAGTAAAAACACCTATAATCATCTTTTAAAAATACAGCAAGCACTTGTAGCAGGCTGTCCAGCCTTACACTTCCTGGAGGTTGCAGAAAAATAGAGTATTCTGCAAATTGAAGTCAACTTCCGGGATTACATGGGTGCGTCTAGGCATTTTTTTTTTCGGTAGCATTCTAGAAATTATTTCCCATTGCCTTCCTTCAGAGTCTTTTTTTGATTTCCCAGTCTAGCCTACATCCTTGGCATTTCCTGAATATCTGTCATCCAAGTATTATCCAGGTTCAGTCCTGCCTAGTTATTTTTTTCTTTTTTTTTAAGATTAGCCATGGTCAACTAGGTGTTGCTATCTCCTGTGGCCAGGGCAGTAGACCTCTCTAAAACTAGGAGTAATAAGTAACATCAATCATATAAAAGAAGAAGTGAATTAGAGCAAGGATACCCTTTGTCTCTGATGCTTGAGGAACTTTGATCTTTTGAATTCTTGAGCAAAGCAATCTGAGCCATGCCTCTTATTTAAATGTGTGGAACACCGCTGTAGAAATTGGTTTGAATTATTTTAATGAAAATTCATCACGTTTGCACTTCCAGCGCAAGTACATAAACAGAAACCAAATTTCAGAATTCACGTTTGTGCAAAATAGCGTGGCATAATTCTCCAATAAAAGTGTGTACAAGAAAGTATATAGAAGGTGCTTCATTGATTCATAAGCACCTTCTTATATATACCTTTTTGTACACCCTTTTATTCAAGTCTTTGGAACACCATTCCACTTGAGATCAGGTCGAGGGGTCAGGAAGTAGTTGAGTTTGTGAGCTGTGTGAATTTGTTCGTTGGTTCACCCTCAATAGCCATCTTTTTTTCTCCCTTTTTTTTTTTTTATTACATTGTTACTGTTTTTTTGTTCTATTGATATTTTTATTGTGTTATCAGCCCAGAGTCACGTTGCAAGATGGGCGGCTCTATACATTTAATAAAATAATAAATAAGGAAGTGCATATTCAAATATGCATACTATTTGACTGTTTAGGGTTGGTTTAATAGTGTACAAAATGCCACATCAGGGAAAGTTGCTTTGAAAGCTGCTTATATGGGGAAAGTTGCTAATACACTGTATTTATTTAGAGCAGTGTTTCTCAACCTTGGCAGCTTGAAGATGTGTGGACTTCAACTCCCAGAATTCCCCAGCCAGCCAGCAGACTGGCTGGGGAATTCTGGGAGTTGAAGTCCACACATCTTCAAGGTGCCAAGGTTAAGAAATACTGATCTAGAGAAATGTAAAAGGAAATGTATGCCCGTTCTTGGGCTTAACTTTTAAAATTAAACTCCTAAACTAACATAGAAATGAGTAAAGGTAAAGAAGTTAAAAATTTAGCAAATCTAAGAGATTTATTTATCTCTATTTCTATAGATGTAGTTCTCCAGTGAGAAATACATTTGAAAAAGAAGTTTTGATGGGAAAACGTACTGTATTTCAAAATATTTTTTTTTTCAGGAAAGGATATTTTAAACTCTTTAGGATAAAAAAAAAGTCAAATCCATAATTAAAATGACAGAAAATGTACATTTAAAATAAAAGCAGATGTAGGAAATAAAACAGACGAGAAGCAGACGTGAACAGGGAACAATTACTCCAGGCGTCATAATGTGCTTTAGAACTGGGCACTCCTCCCTAACACGCTTGCAAGAAATCATCTGGACTGCTTAAAGTGTACAAATGAGCTCTGAAGATTAACTACTATAGTTTTAGTAGCTACTCAGATGCTACAAGGAGGAATAAATGGTTTTTCCTTTCCCTACTCTTCTTTTTTTAAACACGCCTGGAGATAGGAGGATGTTGTCTCCATTGTGTTAAAAAAGAAACCCCAGAGCTTCAGACAATTTCCAAATGACAGTTTCATGTGTACATTTGAGTTGGCCTCCTGATTAAAAAATCAGTTTGGGTAATGGATTTGTCAGGGTGAACATGGAAAAAGCTAGCTATGCAAAACAGGTTAAAACTAAAATTAGTTGCAGGTTATCATATGACTTCCACTTTCACATCCTCTATTTTAAATTGTTTAAAAAAAGCAAAATGTTTTGAGATGAGTGATGGAGAAACAGATTACCATGGCGTCATTGGGCAATTAGAGTTTCTAATCCACTGGAGCGGTCTAAAATATAAGCATTGAGTACTGATATTTATCTACCATTGAGTGTGAAACCATACTTCCTTTTCCTTGATGTGAATCTTCGGCTTGCATTGTTTGTGAGAAATGGCTGGGTTGTTGTAGGCAAATCTTGTGGCTTCACACCATTTAAAATACATGCGATATTCGCATTAATTGGCAAACGTTAGCACAGTTTTGTCTTTGGATGTTCTATGGAAGTTTTCGTTTGATTTTTCATTCTTTTGTTCTGAGCTGTTGAACTTTTCCTGCACGGAGCTGATGGTGTCTTCTGATTGCAAGGATCTGAATGCACATCAGAGTGCTAAGACTATCTTAAATAATCTGAAATCATAGGAACAATGCTTGCAAAATTATGGCCTGTTCAAGGCCATTGTTGCCCTAGCACTGTCTTGACATGTGTTCAGAGAAAATACCAGTGGAAATGCTTTTCCACTTTACAATGAGTCATTTCTTTCTGATTGAATGTCTATCTATGTCCAATAGAACATATTGCTGCAGAACAAACTCTTTCACACACATACCCCATGGGAAAAGTGATGAAAGTTTTGGCAGTTTTTCTCAGGCTGGTTTTGAAGATGTCTTCAAGAGACAGTGTGTGAGTATTTGGGGAGGACGTTAGCTGTCTGGCCTCCTTTCTCCAAGCCTGATTGTGCAGAACTAATTAAGGAATATGAGTATTTGAATGCAGATGGCATCAACCTTCAGAGGACCTCTGAATGCAGATGCCATTCCTCCCAACATTTTGTCACTTTTAGATGGCTATTGAGCTGAAATGCACATCTCCATTGAAATGTTGCCACTGCTAGCCATGCATCACTATGATGCATGCACTGCCCTAAACCACAAGGTTTTTTGACATAGTGATTGGCTTCACACAGCACACTAGATTAGCTAATCTGATAATGGGTAGTTTGGGGGTATAATGTGGGAACCATGTTATTGCCTTAGCATGTGTATGAACCAAACCAATGTTAAGCTATGATATGGGGCATAGCATGTTTTCTGAGCCCAATCACCATGGCTTATTCATAAACCATGATTTAGCAAAAGGCATGGAAGTGACCTTAGAATAAGGCAAGATTCCTTTTGACTGTACCTAGCCTGGGAGCAATGGTACTATCAGCACAATATGGTTCACTGGTCCCATTTCTGTTTATTTATTTGTTTGTTTATTTGTTCAATTTTGTTGGCCATTGCTCTCTCTGAAGGAACTCATTGCTCCAAAGGCACATGCTTTTTCTTCCTTTTTCTATGGAGTCAGACTGAAGTCAACAAAAAGGCTTCATTAGCTACCAGGAATGTCATCTCCTAGCTTGACCTTTCTTGTTGTCTATCACTGTCACACCAAGAGCCTCCTTCTCCTCCAGCCAAACCAAATGTTCCAAAAAACAGCTTATGGTAGCTGCCAATGTTCAAGAGAACTATCAAAAGCAGTGGATTTTCTGGAGAGTGTTCACAGCCATCAAAACTCCCACTATCCACTTGGAAAATGTTTGCATTCTGTAGGGTAGTGTGGATTAAGAACATCCCCATATTATCTGCAGCATCATTCTACTTCTTTGTTTGCTGCAGGAGCGTTAGTGTGACTCTAAGGGGACAGATGAGTCATTTCTACACCCTAGGAATGACCAAATGCTGCAATGGGCAGGCAGTAGAAATCCTAGCCAGGATAACTTGACAAACTGTATTTCTAATCTTGGAAAAGAAGGCGATTGGGGCGTTCTCTTACCAGAGTAGTGGTTTACGAGGTCCTCAAGGCACTGAAATGTTTGCCGAGGGGAGATATAATACCAATTGTTTGGCAAGCGGAAGATTCTGTAATGTTTCACGTCCACATGCCGGACTGACAACGAATAAAAACCTGGAGGAAAAGAGAAGTTGCAATAGTTAAATCAAACACCCAAAGAGCCACCCTTAGATGTTGAGCTCTAATTCCTATCTGCCCCAGGCAGCCTGGCCAACGATGAGAGTTGCGGCTCAGGTGCATAGAGAAAGCCACTCATTCCTCATCCTGGCTTATGGGAAAGCAGATCAGGGTTCCCTAACTGGCTTTTTCTTACCATTCGTCGTTTCACTTTTTCTAATCATGAAGGAGCCAACTTTGTTATTCGGAAGGAGCAGAAGTTCTTCGGCTTTTTCTCTGCCTATACCTTCAAATAACCAGCTGCAGGAAGAACAAAGGAGAAATATGTCAGAATTATGCAGGGGGAAAGGAAACCAGTTTTGCTCACCAACGTGCACAATAAGCTCAGGAAATCCAGTTAAGGTGTCTATGGAAATATTCTTTATTTTTTTACAAAGCTGGATTTCCCATCCAGTAGCTGATTGCTAGTTATTAGAGAGAGAGTGGAAAATGTAATTGATGTACGTGTCACACTCATATAAATATGACTATAGAAGTGGGCATTTTCAACATGTGCGTGTACTTGTCTGTGTAAGCACAGCTATGCATGGGGAAATTCCTTACCCGTGGTAAACTCTGGCAACACATTTTTCCGGAATATAATTTTCTTTTCCTGTAGTGAGGGAGCAAGCTTTCCACCAGGCACCCTCGCTGCAAAAGTGAAAAGAGGAAGCAGCTGTCATAGGCATGGCAAAAACAGTCACCATGAACAAACTGTGTTAGAACTGGTCTCAACAGCAACCCCCCGGGCCGTCAGCCATGAGAATGCAGATGAAGGTTCATCAACAGTGAATTGGGTGGACTTCCCCTTTCTACCTGAGGGTGGTGGTTGTTAGTTTTTTAATGAAACTTTTTGACTTAAAAGTTAATCAGGCTTCCTGTTTCCAGATGAGGTAATGTCTCTCCTCCCACCCCATCCAGAAAAACATTGGCATCCAGAAATACGTTCCCATCAAACTCTTGGTTTCTGCCACTGAGATGCAATGTACAGCTCAGTTTTCGGTCTCAAAGGAAGTTTTCTTCCCTGTGATAAATCTTAGAAGTTTTTAATTGTTTTGTCTTACATCAGCTTTCTCCAACTGAGTGCCCCCCTAGGGCCATGCAAAAGTCCAAGTGGATGCTTCAGTTTGATGAAAGTTCATGCAAAGCATCTCTTCAGAAAAACATGGTCCCTCTTCTAAAAGCAAGGGCCTGTCCAAGACATTTCTGCAGAGATGCAGTGCATATACAGAAATCCCTTCTAGTTTCAAGGCCTTTTAGACAAGGCCCTTAAAGTGTCTCAAGGAGATAAATCGTCTGATCTCAGTATCCCTAATGACTAACCTATGTGGCCAAAGGTTCATTTAGGTTGTAGATAATGGGACTTGAAATCCAACACATCCTGGAGGACAACCAGTTGAAGAAGTTGCCTTAGCTCTTACTCTGTCCTTAAGCATTTCCACTCCCTTCTTCATAGTGCATGTTATGGACAGAATTGTTCATAGGGCAATGATTTAACTTTATGTGTCAATAGTGAATTAAACCATTAGATGTTTTGAAAAGGGCGTGTGATGGTTATGAGGCTATGCAACCAAGCCCTGCTATGATACACAAATTGGAAGCGCCTTCTGCAAGTGTGAAGAGCCTCCCTCTGCATGCACTTCTCTTTCATGCTCTGGGTTTTCCATCTGAGGCAATCCCATCTCGTTCAGAGGAGCTTCTTTGCATATGCAAACTAAGCCCCTCCGATCGTTTTTGTCCTCCCAGTGAGATTGAGCAGCGTGGGTGAACTCCAGGTCCCCTCGGTGTCATCTATCGGGACCTAGGCAGCACACTTTCTCTGTTGCAATGCCTGCGCTCTGGAACAGCGTTCCCCCAGAGATTTGTGTGGCCCCAAATCTGCAGCTGTTCCAGAAGTCATTAAAAACATAGCTTTGCTCCCAGCCTGGAGCTAAAATGGATGCTGAGCCTTTGTTAGTTTTGCTGGTTTGGGTTGTTTGGTTGTTTTACTCTTCTGGATGCACATGTTTTTTTCATTGTGTGTGTGTGTGTGTGTTTCCTTTGTGTGCATTGTAAGCCATAAAATAGACGAGGTGTGCACTAGCCCTACAGTCTGGAATATTGATGCAGTCTTGTGGCTGTTCTTTAATTCGATACGTGATTTTTTTTTAGGAAGTTTAGCACCTTTTAAAACAGTCCTAGGAGCACCTTGGTTTTTTAAACTTGGTTGAACCTATTCTTTCCCTACCTCTCCACCCCGATGCCTGGAACTGACATCTGACAGTTATACAAGAGACTATGTTGCAAAATGTAATCCATGACATAGAAATGCCAGGGTGATAAAATAAACAGATGGTATGTTGCCCTTCACAGAACGAAACAAATTGTACAGCAAACTGAGTAGCATCATAGTTAAGGTGTTGGACCACAATGCTGGCTGGGGAATTCTGGGAGTTGAAGTCCACCTGTCTTAAAGTTGACCTGGTTGAGAAACACTGTCATAGGGTGTTTTTGTGGGGAAAAGTGTGAGAACAGTGTGCTATGTTCACCTTGAACTTCTGAAGGAAAGATGGGGTATAAACCTAACCAATAAGTAAGTAAAAAATAATAAAAGAGCAGGCAGAAAGATATAAAATATCGTAATAAAGCATTTAAAAGTAATAAAGCAAATAAAGTAATAAAGCATTTTAAAATTAAGGAGTAGAATCACAGAGTCAGAAAGCACTTTGGATGCTTCTAGTCCCAGAAGCTAGATGTGGAATATATCCCGTGATTTGGGTCCCCCCCCCCGAAAACTTTTCCAGTTGCCTTAAACTGACTGAGACAGGCATATTTATCATAGTATTTAGGAGGTAAAATTAAGGAACTATTGTTAGTTTTACAGGCTTTATAAATATCTCCGAAACAATTGGTCAACGCGTCTGAACTGAAATCTCCAATGAGGTGGAAACATTCTATAAAATGTGCCTAATATGATTTATATGTCTGACTGAAAGCCATCAACTTTACTTTGGGAAGGATGTATAAATATCATGTTTAGGAGGACCCAGAAACATAGATTAGATGAAGGCAGTAACGGGGGAACGTACTAATTTTAGCAAATCCCAGAACTGTAGGGTCTGTGTGCGTTAGTCAGAGTTTTGAACCTTTTGACCCACAATATCATCATGGAAATGTAAGAGCAGGCGCTTAAAGGACGTATGATGGATCCCATTTCTGTCATTCGCCTAATAGGAAACAGCGATGTGGTTTGATGCCCTACAGCTGGAGAGGGCCACAGCTGTATTCTGCAAGCTCTCATAACATTTGTAATGTAGGCCAGAGCAGAGCCTAACAGGAAGAGGGACGTTCCATCATGCCTTGACTGTCACATTCGTCAGTTATGAGCTCAGAGGCTTGACTGGTACACACGAGGTGCACTGCAGCAAAAAATATTTATTTTTGGCCTGGTTTATGAAAAAACAATCCACCAACAGCATTCCTAGTCACCTGCTTTGAAACACCTGAGTGGAGAAAAACGGGTGCTTTCCTGGCAATTTACACAAGGGTGATGGACTGTTTCCTATTTGCACACAGGAAAGATGACTTTCGCCCCCTTGTCTGTTTCTAATATAGAAGAAAAGAGGAGGGAAATTTGTTGGAAATCACCTATACTAATTGCCATTTGTGGTGTTAGGAAAGAAGACATTTTCCTTCCTGATCCAGTAATCTAGAACCCAGGGGATCTCTATGGGCTTTCCATAAAATGTATGATTTAGTTCCTTTTTTGTACACCTGGGAATTATTTGGGCCCCTTTTCTGTTCCCATCAATTCTTCATGCTCCAGGTGTCTCCTGCAGGTGGCTTCTGTGGAATATACATGGATTCTAGGAAGGCTTATCTCTGAAATGGCTTTTGGCAAAAGGTCTTCTGCTGGACCATAATAGATTCATGTAGCAGGAATGGCAGGCAACAGAAATGCTCCAGCCAACCATATTGGCTGGGGGTTGCTCTGTTAATTTTCCACGATGAGAGACAAAAGGTTTTTCCTCACTTGCACTTAATCATGACACAAATGTGTCCTGGCAACCTCTTCTTTTCTGCAGTGTCGCCACAATTCTGCCTTCATCTTGTTCTCAGCCTGTGGTGCAGGCTTAGGTGTTCTGGTGTTAAAGCTACACATTAACATAAACTATACATTTATTCTGACATCATCCAAGGGCATCTGCAGTTGTGTCAAATCTAATATGTTGTTATTATTATTATTATTGTTGGCCACATAGTCAGCTAGATGTTTAGACTGGATTTGGCATTTTTATCCACCTATTGAGTCCTTCCCAAGGAACTGGGATAGGCAGATGTTTAATGGTGTTAAAGGTATTGTCGTGGGATATAAGCTGTTACAAGTATCATTATCATCATCTTCATCATCATCTTGGAGGGAAATCTTGGGAGTACTGAGATTTGAAACAGAGGCAGTAAAATCAGGATGGGAATTGGCAGTGGAGACAGGACATCTCATGCCTATAGAGTTATCTGTTGATTTGAGATTGCGTGGAGAGGACTTCAGCTCAATGACCCTACATTTGGCACGATTTGGGAGAATCGAATGGCAGCTAGCCATCTAAAATTACTGTTTTCACAGGGAGAACTGGGTCACTGATGAATATTGAGGTACTGGCAACTTTTTGATTCCATGGAAGCTCATTAGAGGCTGTTCACTAAGAACTGTAGTAATGGCAAAAAAAAAGAGTCCTGAAATACAGGTCCAGATTTAGAGTAGACCTACTGAAATTACTGTTAGTAATTGTCTTACTGATTTCAAGGGGGCAACTAAATCCAGGCCTAATTTGTCCATCTCTGCCACGTCCCCACCAACCATCCAGAGATAAAATAGGGAAGCAATTTTGTGACAACTTCTCACAACAAAAGTTATTGACTCTCTCCCACCTCTCTAAACTCCTACTAAATTATATGAGAAATTATGCTGCAGTAATTCTTGGGTTCAGAAAAATAGCCTTTTAAAATTATTTGTTAGGTTTGCAAATAACAAAAGTGGGGTGGTTGTAGAATACTAAAAATGATATGGAAGAATATTAAAATTGCATTTACAAAATTCTTAACATCATTTACTGGAGTTGAGGGGGGAGGATTTTTCCCACATGTTCTTGGCGGGGATAGATAGATGGAGCTGAAAGCCTCAAACAGTTAGAAATCTATTCCTCCAAAGATAACATCTGCTCTAAAAATATATAACATAATGCAACATAGTCAGAATCATAAAAGAAGAATAGCAAACGGCAACACAAATGTTTTAAAGCCTTAAAAAAAAAAAGATGCATACTTACTCTGATATCACACGTAGTTTCTCCCCAACTTGAAATACAGGCTGGCTTATATCCGGTGTAGGATAGTCATAAAGAACAGCAAGAAAATCACTTCTGTGACCTGCAGAATTGATCAATCAGTCAGTCAGTCGGTCAGTCAGTCAATCAATCAATTAATGCAATGCAAAGTGTGGTTGCTTGAGTCTGATTAACATGTTCTACAAAATAAGAGCATAAGAAGATCCCTGAAGTGTGGGATGTTAGGAGGCATCTAGTCCGATATTCTGTGAGATTTGATAGCTACCCAGACGCATTCAAGCACCTCACAAGGAAGGGTTGGAGGAGATCATCCTTTTCAACTGTGATCTCCCAGCAGCTAGTATTCATGGAGGGCTAAACTTCCATTGAAGCCACAGCCACTGATAGCCTACCCTCCATAACATTTTCTAGTCCACTTTGACAGCCATCCAAAGTGATTCCCTTCACTATAGCTGGTGGCAACCCATCCCTTAGTTTATTTTGAGTAAAGAAAGTTTTTCCTTCAGTCGATCATGCACCCTGTGTTTGGCTTCAGCCAGTGAGTCTGAGGTCTAATCTTAGGAGAAAGTGAAAAAAGTTTCTGCCTCCCCTTTGGCATCTTCTGCATGATGTGGTATCATGGAGTCCTTGGTGCTCTCTGAGCTTGGTTGTTTGCTTGCAGACATTTCATTACCCTATGTAGCATCATCAGTGCTAGTGAGTGTGGGGTTTGCCCCCGTTTATCTATAGTAGCTTGCCCAGCCTGTGTTGGAGAGGGGGGGGGGTTTCCCTTGGTAGTTGATTTTCTGCTTGATTGTTTGCCTGGTGTTAATCCCTGCTTATCTGGGTGTGGGCTGCTGGAGATGATGTGTTCTGGTCTTTTTGTTTCCTTCTTAGCTTTTTTATTGTCTCTTTTGAATGGGGTGTAAATGTGGTTTATGTGTCTATCAGTGGCTAAAAGACACCTAGAGATAAACCACATTTATTAGGACTGCCAATTTTATCTCTATCCTTGGATCTATTTATTTTCTCTTTATTTAAGATTATTGCATGTTGTAATTTTAAATTGATTTTAACCGTTTTGTAAACCACCCAGAGTCATTTCAACCAGATGGGTGGTGACAAATTTGATATGTAAATAAATAAATTTATAAACTTACACACCATATGGAGATAAATCCCGTGATTTCTGGCTGCTTCTAATTAGGCTAGTATGATTACCACATCAAGTACACTAATGTTTTGCAATAAATCTTATTTTCCTTACTTCGCTATAACGATGTGTGTTAATAAAGCGTACTAATAATTGAATGTGTAACCTAAGTGCAATAAAAAGGCGTGATAAAAATAATCAGTAATAATCAGTGAAAATTCCTCTTATGTCAGATATTACTCATATTTTGACTGCTAATAGGAAGTGTTGGCCTGTACCTAGCCTGAGGTGGTGCTAGGCCGGAAAAGATTTTGTAAAGGGACGTTGGGTTGAAAAATAAAAGATTAGGTAAAATTGCTGTAATTGATTAATTACGCCCAGGACCTGTTACAGTTAAAAACTACAGAACATGCAAAATAAACTACCACACGTATTTTTGGGGTAGATTCTGTGGATTGCATCAGCATTACTGCTTTTTTCTATTTACTCATTTTTAACATATTATATTCTGTTCTTGTTTTGAAATTTTGTTAACCGCTTTAAGTACTGAGTACAGCAGGGTATAAATCAATCAAGGAAATATAAGATAGGGACTGACACATTGTCTTGAAGTCTTGAATTAACTATGTCCATTGAATAGTGCTAATTTCCAAGTTTCCTTTGGACTGAAGGAGGCCATCCCATTGGGTCCACTAAAAGACCTAATAGAGTGTTGTAAACACCCATTTTAACACTTTATTTCAATCAATCAATCAATCAATCAATCGATCAAATCTATATTACGGTCATAGGCCTGCATAAGCACTTTATTTAGAGGTAAGACGTTAAGCGGTGCTAGAATGCTATAGCTGAAGTGCAAGAGAAACAATAGAAGAACGTATTTCGCCTACGTATTTCTTAATTTTCATGCTATACTAACTGTTTTTGCACAAGGTGCTTATGCAAAACAGGGGGACGCATTTTCACAACATGCTAGACTTTGTTAGTTTTAACCTTGTTTAATGTGCACTTGGCTTAATCTGTTGTGGCACCCAGCCATTTGGCTAGCTTATGGTCCAGTGTACTGGGAGAATCCAGAAAATGGACCATATAACAGAAGTGAATGCATTCTGTTGTGTCCTTGTTCCATAGCAACTGCTTAGAACAGTAAATATCATTAAGTTGATTAAAAGAGACTGCATTTGTAGAGAACATTGTCTTGGGCCGTTATGTTCCAATCACAAGATAGCAAGCTGATTTTATTAGCACACTGTTATCTTGTTAAGGATACAAGATTAAATTTAGATTTTAAAATGGTGCCATGGAAAATGAAAAACCACAAGAAGGCAGAAAAATCAAGGTCATCTTCCTGTTCAGTTAGGCTGTTAGGTCAAGTCCCTCTTGGCTTGACTTCAGCCACTATTATTAATGCAAAAAAACAAGGGCACTCTTATCATAAGGAGGAAAATTAAAATTACAGCATTTACTTCCTTTTGCATATTTAAGGTGGGAAAAGAATTAAGATCGGGCAGAATGATTGTATCTCAGTGCTTTGCTTACAGAACTTTGGATTTCGTGCTTGTTCTTGCTGAAAAAATCTGAGAAGGAAAGCTCTCAGCTTAGCTTGCAGCAGAGCAGATGGAGATCAAGCGGTCCATATATGGGGCCTATCCTGCCTCAGAAGTACAATGAGAATTTGGCAAGCAGAAGGTTTGGAGTACGGCTCTTGGCATCACAAACATTTATTAGTTGGTTAGGTTGGGGAAGATGGGCCTCCAGGGCTAAATGTCAGGATAAATATTGCCCATTGTACCAGAGATTGTTACAGATGACATATGAAGGGTAGCAGGAGGTCTAAACTGCAAAGCTGGTGCTAGCTTGGCTTCACATAAAACATTTTATGGAGTTTTATTACTCTGCAGAGTGCTGAGCCTGTGTTGAGCTCCTACATAGATTGACTTCAACTTGCCCTCCAGTGTCTCCACTTATCCACCTGCCATGCCTGGGGAAGTTCAGCCACTCACAATTCTAAACCATCTTGGTTTCTATGTATGGCAATCAGATCCTTCCAGTAGATCCTGAGGAACAACAGCAGGAATTGTCCTGCTTGTAGATTACTCAGGGACATTTGGCTGTCTCCTGGAGATCTAGAAAAGATGTTATTCCTCCCTGCCCCCACCCCATTTAAGGGCCAGAAAGTAATGCTTTATCTGTAGGTGATAGTATAGCTGGCATCGATTCATGGTTCAAGCCAGTTATACTCCTTTCAAAGAGATTCTACTTCTCTCACCCCTTCTCAGGGAGTACGTCTAAGGGAATAAATGCTCAGCTCTCTGCAGCTGCTAAAATTGCTCAGTCTTTGTTCACCTCTCTTGAGTTACCCACTTAATATTTTCCCTATAAATAGTATTTTGCTCAGACTTCAGGGTTTCTTGAAGACTTCTGATGAATCTGTTTTGCATATACATAGGAGTCATCTGTCAGAGAATTGAATTGGCTATTAGCATATTTGTACTAGACTGAAACAAGAAAACTGATAAGGGTAAAAGGGAGAAGAGGTGATCTGAAAGGTGTAACATGTTGAAAGAAAATTGCCAAGAAAAATAAGCTATGGTCATGCACCGTATCCATGATGATAGAAGCTTGTGGAAAAGGAGAGTACCGTTTTGTCCCGCTACCATAAAGATGTGCGGTCTCATGTAGAATCTCATAAATCAATCTGTTTGTACTATAAGTAGAATAGCTACAACTACAACTCTAACAATATGTTACATGGATAAGATGCGTATGGGGAAGATATAGGAAAGACAGGAAGGAAAATATGGCTCTGTCCTTAAATAGTTAAGCAGTCAAGAAAGACACGGCCTAAGTACAAACTGGATCTGATCATCTCATTAGAAATAATAAAAAGAAAAGATATTTGTTCTTTTGACTGAAGACATATTTTAAAAGAACAATCTCTAATAGTCTTATCAAGTATTATCAGACTTAAATGCTGAAAAAAAGTTAAAAAATTAAAAAGACTTAGCTTTAGAACATAAAATGATTGACTGACCAATAGATGCAATGAAGATACAAAGTAGATGTAGCTCTAACTAGTTGAAAATTGGTGAGGAGGGAAAACTTAGTGGGCCCCATAATTCATTCCAAGAAATTTACAACTTCTTTATGCAAACTGGAGGAGTTGTTTGCTGAAAACAGCATTTTTGTATGTTTTAATTACAATTTACAGTTAAAAATTGAATATCAAATCCTTAATTTAGGGGAAACTGTGTACATAAATGTGTACAGTAGTAGAAAGTGCTCAAGTATACAGTAGGAGACAAAATTGCTTTCAGATATGCTTACATTTGGGGAAAGATGCACACAAAGATATATGAATTTTCACAAAGTTAAAAAAAAAAACCCTAATGTAAAAACTGGAAAGAACAAACTTAAATTGGGTTCTCTTTTAGTCTGACTCCATTTTCTGCCTCCTGACGATTTCAGTCAAAAAGTAAAAACAGCCTTCTAAAACAGCATCTTATTACTCATTAATCTATCCATTTATTCATTTTGATGGTCTTCCTTTCCTTTCAACTGAATGCTTAACATAGCTAGCAATATTTTTTTTGAAAGAAAACAATAATATACAATTAAATGAAATATAAAATGGAGATACTTAAATGAAGAAACACTGAAGTCACTAAATGGGCTATCACAAAGGGTACAGGTGAACTAAACTTCAGGGGCTAGTGCAGAGATTTCCTAGGGATAGTCTTGGAAAAGGAAGTTTTTGGGGTAAATTGTTTCAAAACTGTTGGGATCTGGTGGATCAGAGATATACAGGGAAATCATGAAGTTGGTTGTAGGTAGAAATTTAAGCCTGGTAGATACAAGTCAAAAGAATTATAGGCAGGCAAGTTGGTGGAATATGACATGCAAGCAGTTGAGTAAGATGGAAGAAGAAGAGAGAGTTCTTGGTCTTCTTTCCTTCTTCCCCAGTATAAGAAGGAAGCAATTTCTCAGAAGAGGAACCCAAATTCCAGCAACTCAACATAAATATGGGCTTGTCTGGCAGAAAGAGGGGACTGTGCAGAAAGGAATGGTGCAGAATTAAAATGACAGCTTCCTTGCTCAGCTGCCTATCACATAACAGTCTGAAACACCAACTGAAGAGGACATTGGGGCAGAGGCCAGAAACGGGACTACTAGAACCCCAACATTTGGTGCACTGCCAAGCACTGATGCCAACTATGATCTCATGTGAACTTGTGGACTGGTTGTCCACAAGAACATATATGTCTAGTTATCATTCGATTTCTGTACTTTTCCTTCCCCTCCTACGTCCTGAATCGTAGTTTTTTTTTTAAAAACACCTACCTGATTGCCAAGATGTACTCTTCACTTCAGGTGCAGTTTTCAGTGTTTTGACAACATTCCCCATTGTTCTTCTCTTGGCTTCCTTCCAAGTGCTTTTTTCAGAACTAGGTAAAGCAAATATGAAAAGTTCAAGTCCAAAAGTGCTCTTGTCAACACAAAGATAGCGACGTCTGGAAAGATGAGGAAAGTATATACAAACTTTGCATTTTTTTAGTATTTGACACTTTGCATAAACATGCATATATTTGTTGAAATTCTCACAACTTTTGTCAAGCTATCACAATGGTGGCAACAAAGAACTGTTGTATGAAACTATGTCGTCCACTGATGATGGCATGGAACATCAGATTTTGAAGATAATTTTTTTCAAACTTGGCATATGAATACTGTATTCATAATTTTGTAGGATAGATATAAAGTTTATGGTCCAGTATCTATCTACACACACACACACACGCACGTACACACGGGAGGGTTCAGGTTTACAAGGCAATTGTGATGTTACAGTGACCTAAATAAGGATGAATGCATTCTCCATATGTCAACTTTTGAAAAATTCTGTTTTTGAACAAGACCCATCTAACTGCTCATGTACGTAGGGCACCTGTATAATGCATCCAGGAGAGATGTCTGCTGTGGGACCCCTGAAGAAGGTCAAATCCCCAGTTTGGAGATGGAATATTGGTCTTGTTACAAGAAGGCAGATTCTGGTGGAATGATGGGGGGGGGAATTAACAATAAGAGCAGGTGGAAATCAATTATTTAAGGAATAGATGAATTCCCTTTGCTGGCCATTTTCAAGCCAAGACTGGATAAGCATTTATTGGAGATGTATTAATTTGGAGTTCTACATTCAGCAGGGAATTGAACTTGATCACTGAAATGCCTTCTTCCAACTCTATGATCTCTGGGAAATCCATGAAGTAGGTGAAGTCCCTAGAATCCTGCAGGAGATTTCAGCAGGAACCAGACATGCTTCTCCAAAGCCCAGATATTTAAAAATCACATAAGTTCCCGAGAGAGCTGTACTTCTACACAAACGAGTTTGTTAAATTTGTCTTCTCTACCTCTTCTCCTCCCATATTTTAAAACTCTATGCAGGGGTAATCCAAATTATGTTGCAGTAAAGAAGAGAGGTTTAATACTGACCTCTTTTTCCTGGGGAAATGGGGGGGGGGGGGAGAAAAAGTAAACTTCTAAAGGTCAAGACTGTGACATGAAATTGCCTTTAATGTCTTTCATTCCGGAATCTTGGGCTCATGTGGCCTTGCTAGGAGATGTTTGTGTTTATTTGGTTTAGCACATTTATTGAAGGGTTTCTTAATTTAGTTCTGAAAAGGAAACGAACACACTCACTTTTCTGTTCGTGTGTGTTTTCCTGCTCTCGCACACATATAAGTGTTAAATTACATTTGAGTCAATTCTGACACTGGTAATTCGTTTGTAAAGTTTGGGTTCATTATTTCCTGCAGTGTCAGTCAACTCCCACAATTGTTCCCGAATTAACCCGAAGACAGTGTTGAAGGCAATTCAAGAGAATTTGGAGGCTCATGATATGTGCAAACTTCACCCCCATTTTGCTTCTGATAAGCAGGTTAGGCAGAGATTGCTGCTGTTGTTTTTCCACAAGAATTTTAAAAATTGATAAAAGGTAATGTGAAGAAAAAGAAAAGTGTGTGTGTGTGTGTGTGTGTGTGTTGCCTTCTGCCTCTCTGAAAAACAAGCCGCCCCCTCCTTGTCAATCCACCCCCAAAATTTTCTGCCCTGACTTAGGGCCAAATTGAGCCTGAGACAGACAACCATATTTGCAATCCATTTTCCACACCGTCCATACGCAATAGACATTTCTTTTGGGGGTTGCCTTCGAGTCATTATTGACTCCTGGCAACTGCCTGGACAAGTCCCTGCAGTTTTCTTGGCAAGGTTTCAGTAGTGGTTTACCCTGGCCTCCTTCTTCCTAGGGCTGAGAGAAAGTGACTGGCCCAAGATCAGCCAATTGGCTTGGTGCCTAAGGTAGGACTAGAACTCATGGATTCCCAGTTTCTTGCCTGATGCCTTAACCACTACATCAAACTGACTCTCAATAAACTTACAGGTCAACTGTTTACAGCATATTTGGGTAGGCCTTTGAATGTTGCCTTTAGGATTCCACACACCCTCTCTTCCTCCAAGCAAGCCCACTCTCTCTTTACTATTTCTACCACTGCCTCTTTATTTATTTTGTTTAAAAAGAAAATGCCACTCTTCCAAGTGAAGTTTCCCCAGGGGTGCTTCCATAAGTACAGACCACTTGTCCTCTGAATCCAATCTCATCACCTCCCGATGGAAGGCAAGGTGACAGTGTGCTTCCATTTCTCCTCTATGGCCACTGCCTGCTTGTTCAAGGAGGACAGGTAAACAGATACTAGCAGTCAGAAGAGGAACAGCTGGTCCGGGAGGCTTCTGTGGTTACAAATGGCCTTCCCATAGAAGTGTGGATGTTGGCAAGTACCCGGAGATGCCAATCTCTTTGTGTTCACAGTGAAAACAGGCACGGAGGTAGGTGCCTTACTTTTCTGTTCTCTATTGTTGCAAACACTTTTCCTTTAGCCCAGGTACAAGAAAGGACATATTTGAACTGTTGGGACGGAGCAGAATTCTGTCCCCTTCGCCTGTGGAATCCGCTTGGATGAAAAAGCACATTCCTGCATCTCTGGCTGCTTTGGATGAGCAGAACCAACTACAGATGCAGGTCAGATCCATAAATGTATGCATGACCCTAAAGGATTACTTAAGGCCTGAACTCTTTTTAGAGATAAATCCTTTCCAGCTTCCTTGGACTGAGCAAGGGGCCCTTGTGTTGCTGAGCAGAGGGGGAATCTGTCTACCTGGAGATGGATAAGATTGATCCTTACCTTGCCTTCAGATGCCAACCATTGTGTCTTCTTTTCAATTTTTCTCTTGCTCTCTTTACCCCTGAGATCCAACTGTCCAACAGTGTGAAAAGGCTAGAAAGAACTGCAGCTCCAGATCTGATGACAGCTGACCCAAAAATAAGGCTTTGGGGAAGCTCAGCCTATCTTTTAGCACAGCACTGGTTAAACAAACCACATACTTCCTCTTAGAAATAAGGAAGGCTTCGGTGTTCTTGCAAAAGATGTGGTTCCTGTTGCTCGCAGTTGAGGAGGATGGCTAAGGAGGAGGTGGTTTCGGAGGAGGGTAGGACTGTTGATGAGGTCATTTCACGTACTTTTGGGTGACTGTGCGGTGAGTGACAGATGCGGCTGTGAGAAAAGCAAAGTACTGAGCCTTTCCGTGCAGGCACCTCTTCTTATAGGATGAACCACATATGGCCCTCACTTGTTTATATTGCTGATATATTTATAAAGTTGGTTGGTTTCCACTTGCTAACTCAGTGTGGCAGGCTGCATCAGGATGCTAAGTGAAAAGCAGATCCAAGTGCTCACAGGGTAAGTGGTGTGGGACAAGCACTTGAACCCAAAAGACTCAGGAGAAGAAGTCAGGCAGACATGGACAACTGAGACTAAAACTCAGATGGTAGAAGCTAACCCCAATTTTTTAACATCATAGGTGCCTTGTAGTGCACTCTCTGCCCTAGAACTCTCCTCAGTATAGATTCAAAAGTCTTCTTCTGCTCCAGGCCTGACAACTGTCCGTTCTTTAGAAATCATTTTACAAGAAATTTAGAGATTATGAAAAACGTAGATAACTTTTTGGCTAAGAGAACTGACTCAACTCTGCTGGGTCAGCTGCCAACCAGCATGACTAGGGGGCTGCTGATTGGAAGTAACGGGAATTGTAGTTCCTATGTTAGAAGGTTGCCCAATTGTAGAAAGCTAGACTAATGGGATATGACAAGATAGCACGTTACAGGGCACCCAAAAGGGGAGAGAAGTCTTTAAAAAATTTGGGGGGAATGGAGAATATTGAGTGTGTATGTTTAGTCCTTTCCTCACTCAATATTTCTCTGCTCCAAAAGGTCCATAAAGCTGCTTAGGCCCCTCCCCATAGACTCATAGGGTTAGAATTTGCTCTTTAGGTGAACTGAGTTCAGTTCCCTGCTCAGTACTTTATTTAATTTAAAGCATTGAGCACCCATCTGAATACACCCAATGAAAGAGAGGTCATCACCTCCCTTGGTATCTGGAGCCCCTGTCAAACTGCTCTTATTATTAGGATTTTTTCCCCCTAACTCAAACTCTGCCTTTATGTCACAGAAGTCCATTATTCCATGTCCTGTACTCTGGTAAGAGAACGAGAAATTCTGGACCTTCTGTGTGACTTTCTCCAAGACACTGGAAAAATGCCATCATATCCTGCCTCAGTCTTTCTGATTCTGGATGTGCTTAAACATTTCAGCAGATGGTTTTCTAGGCCTCTGGTTGAAGGCTTCCAGTGAAGAGGAACACACAACTTTATGAAGCAACCTATTCAACTGTTGACAGCTCTTATCATCAGGAAATTTCTCCTAATATCTAATAGGAATCTACTGTTCTGTAGTTTCAATCTGCTGGTTCTGGTCCTGCCCTCCAGGACAACAGAGAACAAGTCCACTTCTCCCTCTAAATTATAACCCTTCAGTTATCTGAAGATTGTTATCATATCTCACTTCAATGTCCTTTTCTGCAGGCTGAATACAGTAAACCCACTTTCTTTAAGCATTTCTCATATGATTTGGTTTCCAGCCTCTTCACATTTTGGTAGCCTTTCTCTGAATTTTCTCCAGGTTGGTGTCCTTTTTAGGCTGCAGAGCCAAGAATTTGACATGATATTCTAAGTGGGCCTGACCATGGCAGAGTAAAATGGGACACTTCCTTCTCATAATCTGTACTTTATGTTCCTGTTAATATGTCCAAAATTAGCATTTGCCTTCTTAGCATCTGCATCACATTATTGGCTCATGTGAAATATGCCCAGTTCTTTTGAACTCTCTTCATAGGACTTAGTTCCTAGTCCCTGATCATCCTGATCTTCTCTAGAATCTTCTCAAGTATTGATGTCAGACGGACTAGTTTGTATTCCCCCAGATCATTCATTTCCTTTTTTGAAAAAAGGACAACATTCCTCCCTCCAGTCATCTGGTAGCTAGCTCACTTATTGTGATTTCTCCAAGATAAATGGTCAGCCAGATCATCAATAAGTTCCTTCAGTATCATTGCAGGCAATTCATTTGAGATTTAAACTCATTCAAAGTAAATAGGCATTCCCTGCCCTTGTTTCTATCAGTTTCAAGCTTCAGTCCTGCTTGTTCACACTTGTTTGGTGAGAGGCACATTTTCTGATGGAGAAGATGGAACTAAAAGAGTATTTCTGTCTTTTTGTTGTTACCGATTACCATTCTCCGCCATCATCTTTGAGCAGCTACTGTACTGATTTTTTTCCTTTTGTTTTGAACATACCTAAAGAAGCCCTTTGGGTTGTTCTTAGTAACTTTTGCCAACATCAGCCAGATCTGAGCTTTAGATCTCCTGACACTCTTTCTGTTCTCCTTACTTGCATGTGCTGTTCTTTGAGGGTGGTCCTGTTTTCCATATATCTATATCTATATATTCCTATATAGATCCTTTCTGTATAATCTGCCTATTTATTTTGGGAAGGGGCTGGAATTAGTAATTATCCTAAAACATATTGTGACAAATTTGTTCTTTTCTCTGAGATGACCACACTGGCAGTGAATAGTCTCATGTAGTATTAATTGGAAGCTACCTAGAGTTATTGAGGAATTGGGTGCCCTCAAAATCAATCAATCAATCAGTCAGACTAACTAACTAACTAACTAACTAACGAAGCACTAGGACTTTCTATACATTTTTTTCACTGAAGAGAGGCACAGATTGGGAGTTTTTAGGCCCTCCTAACACGTCTTGGAGGATGAATGCACCCATTTGCTTTAGTCTCCTGAGGAAAATTGTGGGTTGTTGCATTTGGGGGTGTTGTTGGATTGTTCCTGAATTTTTGCAGTGCAACTTTGTGGAGAAAGGTGCTAGGAGCTAGGAGAAAAGAAGATTGGTTTGCAACATGTTATCCCAGGTTCTGCATTGCCCAACTGTGGGCTAAACCTTATCCATGTTTGTAAGTCCCACTAAGTTTGGTGGTATTCGTTTCCAGAAAAGAAAGCTCACTGGGATGCAGTGGGGAATCAGCCTTTCCCATCCTTGATGAAAGGGCAGGAGACTTGCACCCATATGTGCATTTTTCCCAGTGCAGAGCTAGGCAAGAAGAAAAAGTGTTGTGTTTCTGGCATTTGTAAAGTAGTTGGATTTGCGGTGGGATAGGGTTGCACCACCACCAAGTTGCAGGAACTGGGAGAATGTGGAGGGGGTATCTAACAGCTGATGTTGTATTTCCCCTTGTGTGGTAGGATTTAGGATGAGTAGAAGGAAAGCAGGTTGTTGAGATATCTGGCTCTCCAGATGATAGAAGAGCTGTATATATTTAACTGAGAAGTATATATTCTTCACTTACAACATCTAACATTTAGGTCTCTATGCCATAAATATTTGTCTGGTTTTGACTTACTTTGAGCTCTTCTGGAGGATAGTAAAGAAATTTCTCAGTTATGCAAGGGATTAAAATGGGCGGTGAAGTAAATATGATGGAAGGAACATGACGCCAGCAGTACAGGGAACTCCAAGTAAGATGACAGGGAAGCCCATTGTTCTACACTAGCACAGTTCCTTCAACATTGATTAATTGATCTGTGTGTGCAGTTGCATCATTCATAAACTTGAGTATATGGATATTGGGTCTGTAGGTAAGGGTTAATGTTGGGGCAGTATCCAAAACAGCTTCCTTTCTATGGGGCAATGCATTTTCAGAAACGTAAGAATGATGCTCATGTTCTGTTAGGTTGAGGAAGTGGTCAAGTCACAGAAGAAGCCATCAACTTCCAGGGGTAACGATGAAGCATCTCCCCAATCTACTCTCATTGTGTATTATGAGTAGGCAACTATGGGCTGTCCACATTCTAAACAGTCCTAGCCAGAAGGTTAAAAAATTGTGGGGGTTGTAGTCTGAAACATTTGGGAGATATCAAATTCCGTACCCTGTTCTGTAGAACCTGACTGATATTGTCTTAGTTCAAATTATTTATCCAAAATCAGGGATGTAGAAGAACTCCAATATGGATTCAGTCTGGAGAGAATTTGAAGTGTTTCACTCCTAGTGGACGTATAGCAGCATAAACAGTACGGTAGCATCAACTGAGCTCCCGCTAGTTTTCAAGTTTTTCAAATCAAAAATCCACCTCTTCCAGTTTTTTAAAGATAGTGAGCTTCTAACAATGCTCATAAATACCAATAATTACGTTTTTTAAAATGTGCATTGGGGAATTTGGATTTTAAAAGTCTGCATTCTGGGACATTTATATGTCAAAGAATAAAAGCAGAGTGATGTCCATGAAGAGTTAAATGGATTAGGGGAAGATGTGCAGAAAGGTCTTGTGCGTTGAGATCTTGGGAGCTGTGTACTGTTGCAAAACTTTCCACAAGTTTGCAAATAATATGTATATATATATAAAAAACACTGCAGTACTGTACTAACAAACTGTCTCAGATGATAAAGTGAATGCGATTTTTGCTGATTTGCACTATGCAAAATTCAGATTTTCTCCAGGGGCTGTACCCAAAGTGCTTCCATCAATTGAAATAAGGTAAGTGACAACCAATAGGAGAGATTTCTTGGAACTGACCTGCTTGTTACAGACTAGCCTTCTTGAAGGCATTTGCACCAGAGAAAGTCTAGGTGACGAGTAGAGATTTGTTTTTCTCCACTCTCCAAGGGCTGAGTAAGCAAGAAGACACTTTGTGCTGGGAACTGGATCTGAAGAGAACTGACTCAGCTCACTGTGTGGAAGGGCTGTAGTACAATGAGTCCTTGAAGAACTCACTTCTGTTCTTCTGTAGGGGAACAGAAATCTTTTGGACTGCTAATGCTGCACATTTCCTTCTTTAGCTCAGCCTTTGTGTGTTTGGATGATCAACCTTGTTACCCCAGATCACATCAGCCTATACAACCTCTTTGCACAGGAACTAGATCTTGGGTAAAACTGGTGCTTCCAGATTTCTTATTGCTCAGAAGTGGACTTTAGGTAGCAAACTCTTAAATGTAAATGCAAAGCACAAGACTTTCCCGGAGACCATGTAGATGGAGGAAGTCGCCCATAATACAGAAACCAGAAGAATGTTCACAACAGTGAGGATGTTGCAAATTTGCTGCTAGAAATAATCAGGGAGTGCATGCTTTAGCACAATGAGCCCTGAAGCAAACATTCTGAATTTGCTCTGGGGTGAGGAGAGCATCCTATTTTATTGGGCAGAAGACCCATACCCAGACAGAGCTATTTTGTGTAGATGCCTACTCAGGAATCAGGGTTCAGTTCAACCTTCAGCCTTGTTTTTCAAAATTCTACCTCTCAAAATGTTTTTCCCCCCGGAGCTGGATTTGTTAAACTTGAGAGTTATTGAGCAAACTATGTGTCAAGCAGCTTCTGAACATATCCATCTTTCTCCAGATTGCATCTAGCAATAGCTGTGTTATGCACAATAAAATCTTTAAGCTTCTTACTCAAGGTGTCAGTGAAAAAGAGATGTGCCAAGTAAAGCCAATCATATTTCTGTGCATGGCTTAAGGGGGGGTTGGATGGAAAGGGAGTGATTCTTTAAAAAATAAGATTTCAGTAACCTTTTGTGCTAACCCATGTTCCAAACTTAGATTTAATCATTTGTGAAACTAGGGGTTTTGCTCATCTAGCCTTGCTATTCTAAAGCTGATATATTTGGTTATATTTCATTTTCTTTCATGCAAACAGAAGTCCCTTTGAAGTTGACTAAATAGTATTTGTCTAAGATGAAGATGTCATTCCTATGAAATTAAAAAATTCTAGCTACGGAAATGGGGAAGTCAGTTAAGAGCAAGAAGAAAAGGAGAAGCATAATGCAAACCAACATTAAGAGGTTGCTACTGTTTTGCAAATATCACCTTTGCAGACAATGCGATTAAAACATGATGAAACACTAACTCGGGACTACTCCAGATAAAATGGGTCTCCCTTTCCAATTGTTGACCCAGCACGTGGTCTTATCTCCAATTTTAAACAGTGCTAACCTAATGCATTTGAAGCATGGAATGATATATTCGATGCATGCCATGCTTTCAGTTTATAAGGACGGCGCGTACGTTTAATCAACACAGATCCTCTCTGGGTAGACTTACAGCCTAGTCTTAGACTTGGCGTGCCACGGAGACAAGTGACTAAGCTTAGTGGTGCTAGGGCAGGTTTTTGTTTCTTTCACTTTACCAATGCATATTCTATGCATGTATGGAAAGGATTACCTTCTCTAGGGTTGGCTTTGCCCAGCTCAGCTATCATTTCTGAGATGCATGAACCAGAACTACAATCTGGAAAGGAGAGTTGGGTTGAATAAAAGCTGAATCCGGTGAGAATAGGGTACTTGTTCGAGGTAAACCAAGAGGGATAGGATCAAGAACGAAGGGGTGTTGAATGAATGTGAGAGACCAGCACAAAAGAAGTGCGTAGAAGTACTTTGGTCATGAAGAAAGAAATAATGTAAAGGAAGAGAGCAGGAGAGAGAAAATCAGGGTTGGGTGGAGCTGATGAGTCTCAAAAAGAGAGAACTGAGACATTTAAAGGCATTTATGAAGCTGTGTATTGATGAGACAGAAGAAAAATGGTTTGCAAAGATAGAAAAATATGGACAAGTATAGGGTCTGGTGTTGGTGTAAACTAGGTTTAACTATGTTTCCTTTTCTTTTTCTTAGCTCAGGCCTTTAATTTCTTTGCCTTAATATTTCTTACTCCTTTTCTGGGCTCTGCCTAATTGTGTTTACCCTGAAAGGGAATTGCATTATGAGTATTCATATATGCATGCAAATTTTGGCTGGCCATGAACACAAATGCCTGGTAGACATGTTCCTTGATGTTTGACATACTGAACTGAAACATGAAGACATGCTTTAACTTCACTGAAATTGCTAAAATAATGCATTTGTGGTATATGTGTATATTTTAATGCTTCTAGCCAGTGGTTGAAATGAAATAAAATTGCTGAACTCCTTTGAGTGTTTCCCCCCCCCCTCCTTTCTAGGTTTTTAATGTCTTTTAAAAGCATGCATCTAGGAAAGTAAACAGATCCACAGCCAACTTCGTTCTCTTTATTTTTTCCCCTTTTTCTTTTTTTAGGGAGGATCTGCTTTCTCTCCTGCAGTAACACTCAGCAAAGAGAAAGCACGGGCACAAGCTGCTGTTTTGGCTCGCGAGCTGGGCTGCCCATCTACCAGCAGTGCTGAACTTGTCTCATGCCTTCGCCAGTTGCCTGCCAAAGCCCTCAATGATGCACAAACCAAGGTGCGTTCATTTCTTGTTATGGTGGTACAGTTTAAATGCATGGCTTTGCAAACATAATCGGGTCGAAAAAGTGCATCTGGAACATGGGACTAATGTCTTCTCAAAAGAGGAATCTCTGTTGGCTTGAAGGAAGTAGAATAACAATTAAACTAGTACCGCATAATTGACGGATCAGTAGGGAACTGTCTGTTGCCGTAAGGCAGCACGCAACCTCAGACCCACTAGTAAATGACAATGTGAAATGAATCTGAGACCTGCAATGTCCTGGAGGCCCCCAGGCTCTCTGAAAGCAAGCGATTCATACTTCTGACACGAGTATTTCATCCGTCTCCTGGGTACCCTCTGGGAGAAAATGGGAAAAACCAGAGATTCTTTCATACGTGCATCACCTTGCAATACAAAAGAGATTTAAACTGATAGTTTAGTGTCACACTGTTGATCATATGACCTCCCTTGAACCCCTTTGCCCAGAGGGCAGGACACAGAATAAAGGATCTTCAGTTATAAGAGGCAGATTCTGGTTGAATGTTAGGCAAAAGTCTAAATCAGTGTTGCCCAAACTTGGCCACTTTAAGATGAGTGGACTTCAACTCCCAGAATTCCCCAGCCAGCCATGCTGGCTGGGGAATTCTGGGAGTTGAAGTCCACTCATCTTAAAGTGGCCAAGTTTGGACAACACTGGTCTAAATGATAGGGGTAGCTCAACTAAAGGATATGGAGAGGTTCACTTCTCTGGATTTGTTTAAGCAGAGATCAGATAGTTCCTTGTCAGGGATAGTCCAGTATGGATTTCTGCACTAAGTAGAGATTGGACTTGGAGACCTAACTGGCTGTGGAGTCCTTGGAGTTCTCTGAGCTTGATTGTTTTCTTGCAAATGTTTCGTTACCTGGCTAGGTAACATCTTCAGTGCTTCTTGTGGCTAGTACATAGATTGTTGCAAGCAGCATTTGGAAGAAGCATTTGGAAGAAGCATTCCTTCCTAAGGAAAATAAAATTTTATGGATTCATTTAACTCAGAAGAGGTGAAATAAGTTGTTCCTCCACATTTGTGCTCCCTGAGGTTTATTCTAGTAAGGATGGCACCTGTACTTAGTAAGGATGGCACTGGTGAGATCAAGGCCAGTGCCTTCCCAATTAAAGATCAATGAACAAATGTGCAGAGAACTGTACACATTTACTGAGTAGATGTCTACACAGAAGTACGGCTTACTACTGTCAATGGAACTTATTCCAAAATAAGATCCTCGGAAAGTAAGTAATGACTAACTCTGAATATTTGCTGAAAATATTCTGAAGAAAAAATATTTTCGCTGGACTCTGAATGTTGGTTCATTGGCACCATCCCCCCACCCATTGAAATAGAATAACTTTAATCTAATGGTTGAACATTAAAAATACCTAAGTGAAAAAGAAAACAGGTCTGGTTGCAGTATATTTATTTAGCTCATTATTGGATGTTCTTTGGGTATAAAATCTCTTGAGCGTCAAGAGATTTAAATTGATAGTTTAGAAGGTGAGAGTGCTTTGTGGATTGTTGTTTATAACAGAAGCTCAGACCTCCACAATCCAAATTATACAATAGTTATGTCACTGAAGATGGACCAGGAAGATGCAGATGACCAAAAGCTTTCTTATGGTGCTAGCTGATGAGATGAGGTGGGGGAGGGGAACACCAGTGAACAGCAATTGAGAAGGAAGGGAACTCCTCCTTTTACCCAAAGCACACTTTCTGGAGGCACTGAATGGCTTATCCAGGCCCATACAAGAGCATTGCTGGACAAAGGACATCAGGAACTCTTGTAAGTTCAGCTGATGATGTCCTTGAACTGTTCCAGGTACAACTAGACATTAACCATGAATATACAAACCTGATTTGCACAAGCAATTCCCAAGCTTGTCTGCCTCTAGTAAAAGTTACCAGTAAGATTATATTGGTGTTTTCTTTCTTATTTACCACCAGTGGCCATTTATGCTTTCTGCCCTACTTCTCAGTCCATCCTGATATGCATAAGATTTACTCCATTCTCCTTCTACTCCTATGCTAACTTTTTTATGGTTCTTTGTGTAGCTGCTAGCCATAAGCGGGCCATTCCAGTATTGGGGTCCAGTTGTTGATGGATCCTACCTGCAGGAGTCCTTTCCAGCAGCTTTGCAACGTTCCCGACCTTTGAAGATGGACCTACTCATTGGAAGTGCACAACAGGATGGGCTAATCATTCGTGCAAAGGCAATTAAGGTAAGCAGAAATGCCGGGTCTGAAACAGATGTAGACCCATAGTTGTAATTATAGAGATATTTGACTGAGAAAAGAAAATCTGGGGCCTGCCATGTATATTCACATATATGATGAAACAGTACACATTTTGGTGTAGTTCCTATAGTTGGCAATATCAATGCAGGAACCAACATTTGTAGATCAGAGGAAAAGGCAAAATAATGTGATTAAGGTTGCCATTTCAGTCATCGAACATCATGCATAGTTTCATCATTATAGTAGGAGTTGGTTCCCATACTGATAAAGTTCCAGGAGACTGAGAGTAAACACCCAGCTGCAAGCTTTCTCATCAACAATGAAGAGACCTAGACCTATATACTCTCTGGGATCATGTATGTAGGGATATATATTGATATATTGGTTCTAAATTAAAGGTTACTTTCAAGTAATTTGCTGGAATTTTTGTAATCCCTTCTTTTTCATCTCAATAAATCTTGTTAAAGAGAACTCTGTGAGAAACCTGCTCAGAAAAGAGACTTTTTTTGGTTTTAGGCAGTTACCAAAGAACCTGACAGCTAGGTGACAATAAGATCACCAAATTTACTATTCAAATGTCATTAGACTAGAGGTGCAGAATCCAAGAACTGTATGTACTCCAGAAGTCTTATGTACCCTTTTCCTCTTTTTGGGGGTTGCCTTCAAGTCATTGTTGATTCCTAGCAACTGCCTAGTCAAGTCCTTGCAGTTTTCTTGGGAAGACTTCAGAAGTGATTTGCCCTTGCCTTCTTCTTCTTCCGAGGGCTGAGATAGAGGGACTGGCCCAAGGTCACCCAGTTGGCTTTGTGCCTAAGGTAGAACTAGAACTCAAGGTCTCCTGGTTTCTAGTCTGGTGCTTTCACCACTACATCAAACTGGCTCTCATGCACCCCTCTAGAGCTCCTCAAATTTGTATATTTTAACATGATCAGAGGAGAAATCTATTAAATCTATGCCCCAACATCTGGTAATATTAGCTAACTTAGGCTAACCTTGGAAGCTAAGCAGAGTTGACCCAGCTTATGTGCTTATTTGTTATAATTTGTATATACTGCCATATTCCAGAACAAGTCCAAGCAGCTCACATATAAACAAGAACATCGAACAATATCACTAAAACATGCCTTAAATCAATCAAAAATGAGATACAAGTCAAAGAAAAAAAATCCTCAAAAATAAAAAGATAACAATGGCTCCTAGCAATGGACAATATTTCAGTCACAATCCAAAGGTCTCGAGGAATAGATCAAGATGGTTTCTTTTTAACTGCTTTTCTAAATACAACCATGATTAGGACCATACAGATGGTACCTGGAAACTTTTCTCACATGGGTGTAGCAGCTTTTACCCACTAACAGTTGAGCTTCCATACTCTCTATTAATTGTAGTTTCCAAATAGTTTCCAACAGCGGCCCCACGTAAGGTACTTTGTAGTAGTCCAACCTTGACCTGACAAGGGCATGAGACCCTATTAGAACATGGATGGGGAGCCACCTGGGAATTCCAGGGTTGTTGGCTAACCTAGGAACTATCCTAGAAAAAATCAGTAGCAGGCCTTTTCCACAACTCTGCCAGTCAAACTGCATGTATGCACTCTCAAGTGTCAAGCTCAACTTGAGGGCGTGTTTACTTTTATGAGGACATTGTAGGAAGAGATCTATGGTAGCCAAAAGTCAGAAGGAATCTAGCAGCACCTTTTCAGACTAATTTCAGACACACTTTAGTAAAAAGCATAAGCTTTCTTAGCTACAGCTCACTTCTCATTTCTTCTGATGCATTGAGCAGATAGGTTTTAAATTGGGATGAGGCAGGATGTGGAGAGGAAGGAAGGGGAAGACCAGCTGGTTATAGAGATTATATGTGAGACAAATACCTTATCAGTTCACAACTGTGAAGTGTTACAAATCCATTGTGTTGGTTGATTTGAGATGGCCTGAAACTTTTTAATGTACCTAAGCTCAACAGTCTCTCTCTTGATTGTGCTGGTAAATTGACTTTATTCCAAAGCAGCTACTTTGGCTTGTCCTTCCATTCTCACTACTGGCCAGTTTCAAGGGGTGAGGTTCTCTGCCCCCCAGAAGGCAGAATGAGCATGAAACTTACTGCTCTTGACTGGAGCTTTTTTCCATCTTCTGATGGTGATGTCTCTATTCTTCAGGAGCTTTGGGGCAGGATGGAACTGTGACCTCTCTCCTTCCCCAGTTCTTGTAGAGCTTGAGGAAAAGAAAGCAGTAACCATAACTGGGATTGATTGATTGATTGATTGATTGGCCAGCGTGATCAGTATGGCATCCTACTCTTACTAATTCAGCACCTTTCCCATCCTGTCCCAGTTAAAATGCTCTCCTGTTTATGACTTGTGCATTGGTCTGTGATGGCATGAAGGCCATTTTTATTCAATAATTGTTATATGCCATCTGGTCTGACTGCCCCATATACTGGTAAGTTTTGCCATCATTACCCAATTAAATATAACATAGGCTAATAGAAGAGAATATACGTAGCTCAGGGTTGAATTGTGGAATCCTTGGGTTTCTCTGAGCTTGGTTGTTTTCTTGCAAACATTTCGTTACCCGGCTAAGTAACATCTTCAGTGCTAGAATGGAGTGGGGTTTGCTCTCTGTTTATATACAGTGGCTTGCCCTGCCAATGTTGGGGGGGGTTCCTTCCTGGTAGTTCCTTGATTAGGAACTACCTACTAATCAAGGAACTACCAGGAAGGGAACACCCCCCCCCAACATTGGCAGGGCAAGCCACTATATATAAACAGTGAGCAAACCCCACTCCATTCTAGTACTGAAGATGCTACCTAGCCAGGTAACGAAATGTTTGCAAGAAAACAACCAAGCTCAGAGAAACCCAAGGACTCCACATAACATAGACTGCAGAACTCCAGATGACCACTAGGTGGCAGCAGCATTAGATTTTCCTGCACCTTTTTGCTGCTATCTAGTAGCTATCTGAATTTTTGCAGCCCAGATCTGGTAGCCCTAAATACAGGGGAAGATCAAGACCTGTTCCCTCTCATTTCAGGGTACAGACACTGATTTCAGCGTATATTGCGCCCTGTATATGTAGAATAATGGATTTAAGTTACCAAAAGGCTGAATCCAACTCAATTTTAGGGGAAAAAAACTTCCTAAGAACAGTTCAAAAATGGAACTGATGACCCACATCTTTTTTTTCCCCTTCCTTCCTGGTCTTTTCATCTCAAAGTCCCAAGAGATCTGATTCCACCTTCATTGCTTTCCTTTTCTTTTTCTGGAATGCCCTCTGTGCTGATCTATTAGTAGTTCTCATCACTCCTCCAACATGCAATTATCTGCTTCTGGAAAGCAGATGAGAAGAGCATTTCTCCATTTTCTACAGTGTCGCTTTCTAACTTCTTCCAGTAACTCCCTTTACCCAAGGAACCGTGAACAATAGATATTACAAAATCACTCATTTGCTTTTTCATCAGAGACCAGTCAGTGTCAGCTTTGAAATTCCAAACTATGTTATCTCTCTCCCAACTCATTTTTCATGCTCACATCTCCTAGGGTGCCATGTCATTGACTATCTCTGGATGAAGACCAGTATCAGAAGAAAACCAACTTTTTCTTAATTTTGCAACCAGAAAGAGCAGATACATATCAAATGAATCAAATTCTCCCCTCATATTGTAGATCATATTGATTTTTTTGTTGTATACTCTTGACCAAGAAGCAATATGTTCCTTCTGCTTGAGATAGTCATCTTTTTCCATCAAGCGAGTAGCTTTGCTAGAGACATCTGTGGAGTCAGTCAGATCAGCAGAATTCACTCTGGTGATCAGTGGGGTGATAGATGCTGGGCCAGATTGCTTTCATATCCTTTTTACCCAGAAATGTGTCATGCTCATGTTTAATACCAGTAGAAAAAGAAATGCTTTTGTTCGAAATGCAGACCTTCTCTAAGGGTAGGAAGGAATAGGCAATGTTTCAGTTAGCAGAACCATTTTTAGATGGTTTATTTTGAAACGTAACACTTTTCTTTGATATCTGGATATGCCCTGCTTCATATCTCATTATTCCTGGTTTTGTTTTAAAGGGAAACTACTTCATAAAAGCAGTTCTAACTCTTTAACTGTCATATGGTCATGCTAAGATGATGTCTTTTAAAAGCAGTGGTCACTTTTCAAAGAGACCGTCTTCATTCATAGGCATCTCAAGAAGAAAGAAATATTTCATGCCCAACTGCATAAAATTGGGAAAATTCTCTTTTTTGGATGGAAGACTTCCCTGAAAATGGATCTTATTTTATCCTGGCAATAGTTTCAGAGCAATGCATCTAAAAAAAACCTACACATGGAAGACTGAAAGCAGAAGGAACGATTCCAGTTTGCCTTCTCCATGATTGTCTAACTGGGAAGCTGTTGTTGTTTTTTCCTTAATGAATTAACAGCATTCTACTGTATTAATAGTCCATCAACAACCTATAGGCTTCAATCAAAACACAAATTGACCTCAATGTGTTTGTGTGACAGTTGTGAAACCTGGGGCTACATGTCCATGGTAATTTTTAGTGTAAAAACCAGAACCTTTTTAAAAAAAATTCTGAGTTAGGCCTACAATAAAAAATAAAAATAGTTTATTAATAGACGTCAGCTCTGGCATGACTTGGAAAAGGATTATTCAGATCAAGTTCTTAAGCCAGTAGTATATCTAACCATCAGCAACATGGTGCAGTGGGGAATTCTTAGATTCCCAGTTTTTCAGGAAATTACTCTGCAGAGGTGGGAAAAATAATTTGGGGCTGGGAAAAACATCGTCTTTAAAAAGAGAAGGGGTGTGTGTGTGTGTGTGTGTGTGTGTGTACGTACACATACATACATACATATATATTACAAAAATATTTGCTTAAATGATGGGGAAAAGATAGAGTCAAAAACCCTTTGAAATATTTTTGGGTTCCACTGAGAATGGGGATGAAGAACTAAAACTTTTTTTATTACTGGCTGGATTTCTGAATGATTCATGTACCACATGTCGTTCTTAGAGAGTCTGGCCTGAATTTCTGTGCTAGGTCAGGATCTTTTTAGCCTCCAGACATCTCCAGATTCTGAGCAGCTGTAGTATTACATATGCAAAACCATATTTGTATTTTTAAAGACTATTTTTAAAATAAGGACATCATTCTTTCTTCTGTAATTTTGGATTCCTGCTTGCTTTTGTCCTTAAACCCAAACCAGCCCCACTGAGGGCTTTGCAATCCTTGGGGAAAAGCGGCTCATTTGGAATTTAGAGATCATGTATTGGAGGTTCCTGCAAAATGACTGCTGTAATGGGTGGGGATATTATATTTCCATTTCATCAGAAGACAAACTAGTAAGGTTGTTCTCTGATACTCCCCTGTGGTCCCCAGGATGTTCCCTCTCAGCCTTCCAGTTATCCTGATGGGTTAGGTTGAGCAATTGGAGAAACAAACCTGTAGCCCTTGACCATATTTATTTCTAAGAATGCCTTCAGGATCTCTGAAGGGCACTAGAGATATTTTTAGGAATAAAAATAATAATGAGGTTGATGCTTTGCAGCTTCCAAGCTTCCCAGAGTGCAAGTTCTGGAATTCGTTCCAGCCTCTTAAAATAGCTCTTCTTTAAGTCATATACTTTAGGGAGGAAGCAGGAGGGGGGTTAAGACTTGAGGCATCGCCAATATTTCAAGAGGCTGTCCATTAGCTCTCCCAGAAGGATGCATTGGGGGAATACTGTAACTGGTTTCATTTCACAGAATCCTAGAACTGGAAATGCCATTTAGGCCATTCTGTCCAGTGCCTTGTTCGCTGCAGCAATCCATATTAAAACATCTCAGACAGATTGCTATCAAGCCTTCTCTGGGACTCATCTGATGAAGAGAAGGCTACCACCTTTCTGAGTCACTGTTTCCACCATCAAACCATTAGGGACTTTTCTCTTGCAGAACCTGTCATTCTAGAACTTAAATCCATTATTCTGTGTTCTGTCCTCTGGAGCAATAGAAAACAGGTTTTGACCTTCTTCTGTGCAATATCCTTTCAGAAAGTTGAAGAAGACTATCACATCTCCACCCAGTCTTCTCTTTTCCAAGCCTACACTCTTCTTCAACCTCTATTCATAGGACTTAATGTCTATTCCTGATCTTCCCTGTTCCCTTTCCCTGCATTTGTTCAGTTCCTTTGAATCCAGGGTAAAATATACCAAGAAGTGGATACGGTACCCAAGGTGAAGTCTGACCAAAGCAGAATATAATGGAGCTGGTAGATGTTTGGAACATCTCATAATGTGCAATGATTTGTGACCTATGGTCTCCTAATTTACAGAACTGCAAATTGCATCTGAGCCACTTTTCTTACTGCATAGTTTTATGGACAGAATTGTGGTGAACAGCCATTTCTGAGCATGAACTGGCCTTCTGAATTCTTCTGAGTGCTGTTTTCCTCTCTTATCAGCGTTTTGAAGAAAGCCAAGGCCGCGCCAACAGCAAAACAGCTTTTTATCAGGCTCTCCAAAATTCTTTGGGAGGTGAAGAGTCCAACCTTCTCATCCAGGATGCAGTCACCTGGTTTTATTCCCTACAGCACTCATCCACTGAGTATGCTTCATTCTCCAGGGCATTGGAAAATGCCACTCGGTAAGTTTCTCCCTCTCTCTCTCTTTTTAAAGAAGGGTGGGATTGGGAGGAAGCATGGAAAAGAAAAAGAATTGGAAGGACAAGCTGCCTATCCTACCAGATCCAGCAGAGATGTTATTGGTTCCATCACCCAGGGAGCTATGTCTGGTGGGCACTAAGTGGTGAGCCTTTTCTGCTGTGGCGCCCACAATGTGGAATATGCTCCCCCCTGAGGTGAGGTTGGTCTCATCACCATTGAGCTTCCGGAGGTTCCTCAAGAAGTGGTTATGCCAGCAGGTCAGGGGACCCCAGGGGACGGGGGAATTAGTGAGGTGGCTTCATTATTTTTAACATCCCTTCACCTGTTTTTTTTAAGTTGGTTTTTATATCTTCTAATGTGTTTATTGATTGTTTTAGCCTTGTTGTATGCTGCCCAGAGTCACTTGCTGGTGAGATGAGTAGCTATATAAATTTTATAAATGAACGTATGAATGAATGAATGAATGAATGAATGAATGAATGAATGAATGAATGAATGATGGTTTGTTAGAACAAGCCATTACTTTGTAGGAAGCAAGATATATAAATACGATCTTAGTACAGGGTCATGGTGTTTCAGGATTCTGGCCAGCTAGCCAGCAGTATTGTCTTCTAGGATATGCCCCTCCATACCTGCTAATATTTCCAATTCAACTCTTTAACTGTTAATTAACATTCTGCGGCTTTGTGGCTGATAGCAGTTTGGAAGCAGCCAAGAAATGAGTTCATTGTAAGTAAATATCAGATTGTGTCTCTGGTAGTTTTTTTTCTTTTTCTTTTAAATCATAAGTGCACTTTTTCTGCTGTAGAAGAATTCCAACATCCTCACCCCCATCCAAGGCACACACACTGTACTTCTCAACACTTTGACACATGAATTTATCAGAATTGTGGCTCAGTATGTGGTGAATGCCAGAAAATAAATAAATAAGCAAGCAATCAAGCTTCACAATGCATCATGGATGAGCTGCTGATTTTGATGCCCCCTACAGAGGTGTACATGTACAGAAGAGGGAAGAGGTGAAAACCAAACTCTTGGATAAATATATCAAGTTGAGTTCAGTTTTAAATTATGGGCTGTGATCCTTCCAGCACATTCAAGAAAGACATTTAGAGCAGTAAAGCTGTAGCCCTCAAATACAGTGTCTTGCAGTTTAAGAATATTGCTTTCATTTTCTTTGGCTCCTCGTAGGTCATTTCTTCAAGTTTAAATTGGGCTGCTTTACCACATTGGTCTAAAAATAAGAAACCAACTTCCATCTGCTGCTCAGGATATCAATTCTTGTTCATTCTTTGCTATGAAGTTTTTTCCTTCTAATCAGAGAAGGGGTAAGATATTACTGCAAGTGATATTTAGGGTTCCCCTCCACCCATTCCGACAGCCTCTCCTTGATCCTGTCCCACCTCCAACAGATCAGCATTAGAAACAGCCCTCTGCTTAAACTTAGACTTAAGTTTGCTGAAGGCAGAAGGATAATTGAAAAGGGAATTATAAGCAATCAACAGCATACTAAGGAAGGTCTGGAACTTAGAGAAAAATTTATATATTTTTTCATGTATTATTTTATATTGTATTCCAGGATGGAATACAATATTATAAGTTACAATTTTGTGAAACTAAAAGGAAAAAGGAAATAAGAGGAGAGGAAATAAAGCTTGAGAAATAGATCAGTTCCAGAGCTCCAATGACAGCATTAAAGCAAAAAAATATTATTGTATTAGTATTATTAATACTAATGTTATTAATCAATTAATAAAAATATTATTGTAGAAGTATTAGTAGAACGAAAGCCAGTTTGGTCTAGTGGGAGAGCTAGTTTGGTCTAGTGGTGAAGGCACCAGGCTAGAAACCAGGAGATGGTGAGTTCTAGTCCTTAGGCAGGAAAGCCGGGTGGGTGACTTTGGGCCAGTCAATCTCTCTCAGCCCAACTCACCTCATAGGGTTGTTGTTGTGGGGAAAATAGGAGGAGGGAGGAGTATGAGGTATGTTCACCACCTTGAGTTATTTATAAAAATAAGAAAGGTAGGATAAAAAGTCTAAAAAAAAAACACCAGAAACAAGAACACAGTGGTGAAGGTACCAGGCTAGAAACCGGGAGAGGGTGAGTTCTAGTCCTGCCTTAGGCATAGAAGCTGGCTGGGTGATTTGGGCCAGTCCCTCTCTCTCAGCCCACGACGTCAGACTGGGGCAACAAGCCAGTCAGTCAATTCCTGTTGCAACCAATGGATCAGCATTCAGTTAATCAAAAAAACAAAAAAACAAAAAAACTGGACCCTGTGCCTGCGGGAAAAACACTAGGAAGAAAGAAAAAAGTATTTAAATGTAAATTCACATAACCTGCATGCTGAATGTTCTGTGTATCCATCATCATTTGCTTTTCACCCTGAAAAACTCTCTGAAAAATGGTTTTCAGAATAAAAAGTATCTCTTGCAGGTTGCATCTCTGCAACATGTTTAACCTGGTTATTTAGACCTTTCTGCATAACATCCTGAATTTACTTAGTGTTAATGTAGGTTAGCTTTTGTGACACAGTGTGCTGTTTGAATCTAGCCTGCTTGGTTAGTATATGATATAGTACATTGTTCAAACCCAGAAAATGAATTAATGCAATGCCATACATGTTAGCAGTGTAGGCATATTCAACAGACCCAACCACAGTCTTTAAAAAAGATGGAAAAGGAGAAGGAGAGGGGAAACCATCCTTGGAAACAACAGAGATCATCATTGGATCATGACCCAATGCTGGTAGATCCTTTGAGGTCACTAGTATGGCCAGAAGTGGCATTTTACCAACAAATGGAACATTATTATTCTTTGGTCTTTCAGTTCCTTCCAGCTGCCATGAGTCTCATGCTCAATTAAAGCTACACTTGCTTGAGTTAGAAGAAGCTCAAGCTTCTCAGAGGAAGAATTCTGGACCTGAAGGCCCATCTTGTTCCAAAACAAAAAAACAGATAAACGTGCAGCTGAAAAAGATTGCAGGAGAACAAATAGTTAAAATCAAGCAAGGATCAAAATCAAGGCAACATTTTGGGGGAAAGGGAATGGTTTTTAGGCCATGCCTAAAAGTTCCTGGGTTGTTGTTCCTTCCAAACTTTGGATATCACGTCCCTGGGATTATCTATCAGTGACTGCTTCTTTGAGTTCTGATAAGCTCCTGGTTGTCCTCATTGAAAGTATCTAACTGTCTTTCTTCTGCCACCCTCTTTTTCACCATTCTTCTGAATATCAGGGTCTTCTCTAATAATGCTTGCTTTACTAAGAATGGACAATAGGAAGCTATACTGAGTCAACCCATTGGAACATCTAGTCCATGTGGTTATACCAGGCTTTTCTTTTTTTTTAAAAAAAAATGTTTTTATTAGAATTTTTCAATATAAGAAAAGTATAAAAAAATTAAAGGAAAAATAAAAATGTAAAGAAGAAGAAAAGAAGTGGGGGGAAAAAAGAAAACATAGAATTATGACTTCCGCCCTTCTTGAGTAAAAACTGCCCTTTTATTCTTTCCCCTTTTCAATCCCCAAATCCATAAATAATCAATTCAGTCTTTTCTTCTTTCAACAAAAACTCCATATAAGGCTTCCAGTCTTTCAAAAAAGTCTTTATCATTTTTTACCTGACCAAACTAATCAGCTTTGCCAGCTCTGCAAGTTCCGTCAATGTTATAATCAATCTTCTACTGTGAGCATTTCATTATTCTTCCATCTTTGTGTATACAATAATCTTGCCACAGTTACCATATACAGTATTAGTTTCCCATATTTCTTTTCTAGTTCAACATCTGTAAAGCCCAGTAGAAATCATTCTGGTTTCATTGTAATATTAATCCACAGTACCCGACTTTTCAACCTCTCCAGGGTTTCAAAACAGAATTTTTCTCAGGACAGGGATTGATCTGAGATCCTCTCCAAAATTCTTCTTTCACTACCTTCTTATTGCACTTTTTCATTTCCTAAGAAACTTCTTTATACCAAGTCTATGGAGCCAATTACTGGCTGTCTTTTGATAGGGTTTGAAACAAGACTCTTTCCCAGCTTTCGAAAGGGCCATTAGACTTTCAAAATGGAAAATGAAGGCTCTCCCAGTGAGTTCCTCTCTATCACCTGAAGAGCCTTCCACACGTGGAGCGCAAGTGCATCCATGATGCTTTAATGGCAAAGATAGCTGATTTGGAAGCCTCAAGATCTCATCAGGTTTTAGATTTAAGCTCTTGGAGCCATACCTCCCAGGACAAATATGAATGGCCCCAGTGCCTTCACAACACCCACTGTTTGCTGGGCCTTCCTCATCTCATAAATAGCAATCTTGATGATGTTTGCTGGAACAAAGAGAAAGCCACTTCCCCTTTCCTGCCAGCAACAGGGGGTCAGCCCTTCAAGGTAGATGAGACTAGGACACCAATGTCATGTAGGTCAGTACTATTTTTATTGTAAAGCTATAATGGTAGAATCTTGCAAGTCTGAATGCACTTCTCCCCTCCCTCCGTTTATCTTAATTGAACTAGGGAGGGGCTTGTCTGAGACGTTTACACACGTTACATTCTTTCCCTGGATTCAGGTCCCTTTTATCTGACTGTTGCCTTGGTAGCAGCTCTTCCTCCTGTCCCTCAAGGTCATTCCCTGTTTCCTCTCCTCAGGGAGGCGGATTGCAGCATTTCCATCCTCAAGAGGCATACCAGATTTGGACAGCAGAAATCCATTGAACCACTAGATGGCAGGAGAGAGAGATACAGAAAACTCTAACCCTTTGTTGCCATCTCGTGGGCATCTGGAATTTTGCAGCAGAGGAGCAGTTTATCTCTTTTCCAGTAGCTGAGGGTGAGATCTATTTCAGCCCCGCATTTTAAGAATCCTTGAACAGGAGATGCTGAGAATGCCGCTTACACCTTCCTTGGTTATCCTCTCTCTCCTTGAACCACAGCTTCTCCTCTTTGTGGAACCCTCTTGCCACAAGCAGCATCAGCCCCCCCTCCCCCATTTTCCCTGTCTGCTGCTGCTTCAGGCAACATTTTACTTTTCATTTCCCCTTTTTTCAGGGTGGAGCCTTTAAACCTGCATTTAAAAAAAGCCACAGCAACAACAGCACTGCATTGCTTCCAGCAAAAACAGCACCATGGCTCACAGGTCTGCAGATTTTGGTGAGGTCGAAACAGGGAGATGCAATAACAAATCCCAAATCTTTGACATTCCACCTATAAAGAAGAGGACCCCCCTCCCCAGTCTTAACATCTGGTCCTCCGATTTTTGCTTGAGACAAAATTTTCCAGGCATCTCATGGCAGCCAATATCTAGAAGCATCTTCTGTCATCATGGTTCTTCATAGATCACATACATTGGATTGGGGCCCATGTGCTTAGAGAAGTACATTATAGATTTCAATGTCCTTTGTTGCTCCTCTCTAAAGCAAAATGGTGGTTTGGGTTCTCTCTTATTTACTTGCTGCTTCCACAGCTATGCAGAACAACTCAGAAGTTTAAGCATTGGAAGTATGACTTCAAAGCTATTTTTGTAGCTCTGAAATCTCCAGCCACCTTCAGCTTTAACAAATAGAATCGCAAGCACAGAGAACATCTGTTTCTAACATGGGCATTTGCTTTGTGCAACTGCTAAACATCAGAGTGCGGTCAGTCAGCTCTGTGTATTTGTGGCCTCCTGTAAATGAGATTTTTTTGCAGTTTAAATAATTTCTTAAGAATTCACAGGAATTGACTCATTTGAAATGAGAGAGTGTACATGTGTGTTTTAGAGTATTTTCTTCCAACTTTATAAAGGGGAAGTAACAGTATAGGTTGGAGTGCAGATCCCTTAACACTCAGGAAGTGTTTGAATTGCAGTTCTCATCAGCCCTAGTCAACCTGGATGATGGGAGTTGTTATCCAGCAACAAAGATCTCCGAATCAGCATGACCAATGCCGAAGTCTTCTGCCTGAAAATGCACTGTTCTAGGATGGTGAGCCTAGTAAGGAAAGTGATGTAAATTTGTTCAGTAGAGTGATTTGGGCTGCAGAGACAGCATGATTCCAAAGAATCCACCAGATTTGCTCCAGCAAAGCATATGGGAGGCTTCAAAATGTTTAGGCCAATGTAGCAGGAAAGCGCTTCTCCTAACCTTTGTCCATCAGCAGTAACTGAAATCCTTCCAGGCTGGTTGAGGATGCCTGTAGCATATATGTCAAAGCCCCCCAGACTGGTCATGTGTGGAAGACTGTAGATGATGACTTTTAGACATTCTGGGAGTTAGTGTATCCCCTGTATTACTCATCTAAGCTTTGGGCTTCACCCAGCACTGCAGGGTTGTCAAACTTGTTTTGAAGTTGAGCATGGCAAACTTGCAAAACTTTTGCTCACCATGTTTTTATTGATGTGTTATTTTTATGTCCTGCCTTTCATTCAGGAATTCTAGATGGCATGCATAGCATTCTGTCTTTCCATTTCCCACAACAGCAATACAGCAAGATAGGTTGGGTTGGGAGGAACTGAGCCAAAGTCACCCAGGGAGCTTCCATGGCTGAGGATGGACTGAACCTGGGTTTCCCCAGTGCCAGTCCAACATCTCAACCACTAAAACACACTGGCGGTCGTTAATTTGACTGTATGGACACACAACATTTCATATGATTCCTGAATTGACCCATTTAAGGAAACGTTTCCACAACAGGTTAAGCCATCAAAAACCTGAACCAAGGTAAAGAGCAACCAAGCATAGTATCAAATCTGAATGCAGTTGCTTTAATGGACTTGGCTCAAAGTATTTTGTGAACTCCCTTTTTCTATGTAAATCATTAAGACAGTTCTTACCACTTGCACAAAGAAGCAGTGGGGAAGTTAGACTTACTCATTCCCCTGGCCATCACTTTCCCCCTTTGAATTGCTCAAAACAAAACTTTACTTGAACAGACCGGCAGAAGAAGAGGAAGGTGTCGATGCCCTTCCAGAGAGCAGCAAGTGGGACCTACATGTCATTTTCAAAGGAGAATGTTTTGCAACTTGGGAGACACAAGAGGCGGTCATCTCCCACTGTCCCCCAAACAAACCTTGAAACTGGAGGTGTCTTTAAAATGCCTGCTCCTCTAATTTTAGTGTTTAGGACAGTGTCATGTCAAGGTAGACAATCCAGAAGTCCAATCCTAAGACATTTAGTGCTTTTTCAAAATCAACACCTTCATGTCTGTCCAGAAAGCCCTTGGCAACCAATAACACCTTTAAATATGGGCTTCAACATCATATAATTCACAAGCAAGCAGCCAAGCTGATATTTTTGCACCAGCTGAAGCTACTAAATACTCTTCAAGGTTGCACTCACTGAATCACCAGAAGAAGTCTTGCTCTGGGTAATTGGGCGTCACTACCAGATCCAACCAACTCAGGAAAGGCCGTATGTTGTGAAAGCAGCATTTTGGCTTCAATTTACTTTTTTCCATAATACACACCTAAGACAAATTCTTGCCTTTGCTAACATCAAAACAATCGTGTTTCTCTTCTGTCTGCCAGGTGAAGAATCTGTGACTTTCAACAGAGGCAGGGCATATGTGAGATGCAGCTCTGAGGGCTTCTTTGTCCCAATTCTTTTAAACCTTCCTAGTATTAAGTCATTCATCCAAACTGTAATTTCCATTTTGGTAACCTTACGGCTATAATATTTGACTCAATTTTAGGGATGTTTCTGCTTCCTTCCCCTTCTCTTGGTTACTCTACCACCTTACCTGATGGATAATCCTGGAGAACTTAAGACCTTTTGTGCTGTTTTTGGTTGATCCTGAGTGTGTGGATATGGATTTACAGCAGAAAGAAAGAGACTTAAAATCTGTTTGTGGTTGAAGGCTAATTGTTTCCAGATGGTAAGGATGCTTTCTTTACTGTTTTTAGAGACCACTTCATCATTTGCCCAACCATAGATATGGCCAAGGACTGGGCTAGTAATGGGAGAGGAAATATTTTCATGTACCATGTTCCAGAGAGCTCTTCCTTGAGCAGGTAAGGATATACTTTTTATGTATCTTATTTGCAAAATGGTCTAGATAAGAGTAAGAGTTTTGTTTGGATCATTCCTTATGCTCATTAGATTTGTAAGCTGGTTGAGGCAGGAGAATAGAGATAGAAGTAGAGGTGGAGCTGGAACTGGAAAGCATCAGCTTTTTCCAGAAGTGGGTTATAAGAACGATGGATGTTTCAGCTTCTGGTTTCTACATGAGACAAAAACATCAGAGTAGCACCACTAAAACAGAGTGAGAATAACTGAACTGAAAGCATTTCCATTTTCTCTTTCTATTCCATCTTGTATGTAAGGCATCAAAACCTTTTTTTCTCTGCATTTTACCTCCTCTGCTGCTTGTATGAGAAGATAGTTTGCTTCCATTGACTCTAACCGTTGGAAAGTGTGTCCACAATGTTTGCAGAGCTTTCATAAAACATTTTTTTTTATCTATCGCCAGCTACATTTTAGCTAGAATGATGAAGGTAAACTTGATACCTTCTGAAGATGTCTCTTGACATGTTCCTTGATATGTTCAGTCTCCTCAATACACTTTTCCATCTAGCCTAGAATAGTGTACACCAGCCCCAAACTTCTTCATTCCAGAGGTGTTGGGACTTCACATTCAACAAATCTCAGGAAACATGGTTTTTTCCTACTACTAGGCACCTCTCATTTGACCAACTGAAAGAGAAAGAGAGCAAGAGATTAGGCAAAAGTCTGTATACAAATGTGTATATTTTATAGAACTATAGGTGGTAAATTAAACAGTTTAGTACACAGTTGCAAAAGTTGTGTAAATCAGGCAAAATAGCATAGGTACAGTGAAACACTTGCAAATATTAAAAAGTAATCTCATTTGACCCACCAATCTTGACATTTTCACAAGAATGAGAAATTAGGAAAACAGAGTTGGAAATATTAAAAAAAATAAAATGGAAAGAGACTGCAATTGTTATGACAGATCCTTCCATCCTTACTCTGAACTGAACTGAAACATCCTTGAATCAAATTTGACTCCTGGTTCGTGCATCCGTGCAGCTTTCTCGATAGCATTATCAAAATGAATCACCATTGCCTTCTCTCAAGATGTTTTCTTGACTTCTCTGTCCAGCCAGCAACCACACTTACGTTACTAAAGCTGAGCTGCACTTGAACAAATTAATTAGTTCTCTCTGGACCACCAGCCTTGACAGTAGTAAGAACCTAATCTAAGCTTTTCGTTCCATAACTTCTTGGCTTTAATTCCTAAACTAAGTAGCCAGTTGTCATTAGGAAAGCGGTACAGTATCGCAGGGTTCCTAACTTTCCATAAGTGTTCTTGGACTGGGTAAAACACTGAAATTTGGAGTAATGGAATAAGAACTGAAGCATCTCCAACACAGTTTAACTCTCAATTTAAGAATATAGATACAATGTTTATTTAGTGACAGTTGTGCTAATTTTCTAACCAATGTGAAGAATTATGGTTTGTAAGCCTTTCTCGGTAAGCAAATGGAAATCACATTGCATGAAGTAAATCCTTTTTGAACTGGGCACAATGTCAGTCAAATTTCTCTTTGCGTATAGCCTTTCAAATTTCTGTTTGATATAGCCTTTTGTTAATTGTTGCACCAACGCAGATGTTGATTCACCGCCTTCTCCAAATTTTCCTTTCACACGATTTAGCTCTCAAATTAAAAATTCTAAGGTGCAGTTCACCCATTATTTGAAGCTGATAGGCAGAGGAATCCAGGAACCACCCCATTAGCTTTACCAAGATGATTTTAATATTTGTAGCTATATTGAAACAGTGTGAAATGCACAATAAGGAAGTAGCAAAAAGTTGCGAAACAGTGTTGCTTCATGGTTCGTATTAACAAGAGGGCAGCAGCAGTGGTAAAGTGGTGAAGCAAATTTATCTGGAATAACTTGGATTATCTGTGATATGATCTATGTTTGAGTGGCCATGTGTGGGACCACCCTGTATATCTTGCATGACAGACCCAGTGACCCAGATGCCCATTTATGCAATCTCCTTCTCACAGTCATGCTAAAAAGAGGTGGTACAGATATCTGAACCCCATAGTAAACCAGGAATGGGTAGCCTGTGACTTGAAGGCTTCAGATAGGTTCACCATATTGACACTGAGTTCCAAACTGTTGATTTTGTTTCACAGTGTGTTTTTCCTTTCCTGGCAGTTTACTGCTAGATTACATCAGTTGGGAGTTTGTTACTCAGTGAACAGACTCTATTGCAGTGTTTCTCAACCTTGGCCACTTTAAGGTGTGTGGACTTCAACTCCCAGAATTCCCTAGCTAGCAAGGCTGGCTGGGGAATTCTGGGAGTTGAAGTCCACACATTTTAAAGTCGCCAAGGTTGAGAAACACTGCTCTATTGCCTTTATTCTGGTGAATAAGGCCTCCTCACATTAGCCAGGATCACTGTCAGACATCTGCATTGTTTTGAATTTGGAAATAAACCTGGTTCTCATCATACTTGGCAGACAGAGTACTGCATCCACTATGGCAAGGGCGGGAAGTATAATTGTGGTAGGCCTCTCCCTTCTATGTTCTGTATTTATATTCTTCCTAGTTGAAGAGAGGACACCCAATTTTCTCCTGCAAACTGATTTACCTCTGCATACTCTTTTTTTTTTTAAGAAGAGAGGTGGGATAATTGAGGGGTGGGCCTTGAATTGAATTCTTCCCATTTTCTCTGAAAACATTTTAGAAATTTCTTCTAAGAGCTCTCTTACCTCTTCACATGTTTGTTGTTCATTACAGGTAGCTTTTTATTTATGACTACAATAGGGACCGGGAAATTCATAGATAAGTGGTGTGGTCATTAAGCAAGACATCATGTGACCATGTTCCTAAGTGGGCCTTAGGAAGCATTGCTAACAACAAAGCTAGTGGAGATGACAGTATTCCAGCTGAGTTATTTAAAATACTAAAAGACGATGGTGTTAAAGTGCTGCACTCAATATGCCAGCAAGTTTGGAAAACGCAACAGTGGCCACGGGATTGGAAAAGGTCAGTTTATGTTCCAATCCCAAAGAAGGGCAATGCCAAAGAATGCTCAAACTATCGCACAATTGCACTCATTTCACATGCTAGCAAGGTTATGCTCAAAATCCTACAAGCTAGGCTTCAGCAATACATGAACCGAGAACTACCGGATGTACAAGCTGGGTTTCGAAGAGGCAGAGGAACTAGAGATCAAATCGCCAACATTCGCTGGATCATGGAGAAAGCACGAGAGTTCCAGAAAAATATCTACTTCTGCTTCATTGACTATGCAAAAGCCTTTGATTGTGTGGATCACAACAAACTGTGGCAAATTCTTAAAGAGATGGGAGTACCAGACCACCTTACCTGTCTCCTGAGAAATCTGTATGCGGGCCAAGAAGCAACAGTTAGAACCGGTCATGGAACAACCGATTGGTTCAAAATAGGGAAAGGAGTACGACAAGGCTGTATACTGTCACCCTGCTTATTTAACCTATATGCAGAGTACATCATGAGAAATGCCAGGCTGGAAGAATCACAAGCCGGAATTAAGATTGCAGGGAGAATCATCAACAACCTCAGATATGCAGACGATACCACCCTAATGGCAGAAAGTGAAGAAGAACTAAAGAGCCTCTTGATGAGGATGAAAGAGGAGAGTGCGAAAGCTGGCTTGAAACTCAACATTAAAAAAACTAAGATCATGGCATCTGGACCCATCAATTCCTGGCAAATAGAAGGGGTAGAAATGGAAGCAGTAACAGACTTCATTTATTTGGGCTCCAAGATCACCGCAGACGGAGACTGCAGCCATGAAATTAAGAGACGCTTGCTCCTTGGGAGGAAAGCCATGGCAAGCCTAGATAGCATATTAAAAAGCAGAGACGTCACCTTGCCGACGAAGATCCGCATAGTCAAAGCTATGGTTTTTCCAGTAGTAATGTATGGCTGTGAGAGCTGGACCATAAAGAAGGTGGAGCGCCAAAGAATTGATGCCTTTGAACTGTGGTGCTGGAGAAGACTCTTGAGAGTCCCCTGGACTGCTAGGAGGTCAAACCAGTCAATCTTAAAGGAAATCAACCCTGATTGCTCATTGGAAGGATCGATAATGAAGCTCAAGCTCAGATACTTTGGTCACCTAATGCGAAGAGAGATCTCTTTGGAGAAGACCCTGATGCTTGGAAAGATTGAAGGCAAAAGGAGAAGAGGACAGCAGAGGATGAGATGGTTAGATAGCATCACTGAAGCAATGAGCATGAAACTGAGCAAACACAGGGAGGCAATGAAGGACCGGAAGGCCTGGCGCAATATGGTTCATGGGGTCACGAAGAGTCGGACACGACTTAACGACTAAACAACAACATGTAACCATGACTTGCAACCTTCTTTGCTAGCTTCCTCATTGACCTTGCTTGTCGATAGCTGGCTAGGAAGGTCACAAATGGTGATCACATGACCCCGGGACGCTGCAGCCATCATAAATGCCTGATGGTTGCCAAGCGCTTGAATCATGATCACGTGACCTCAGGACACTGCAATGGTCATAAGTGCGAGGACCATCATAAGTCACTTTTTTCAGTTCTGTCATAACTTCAAACAGTCACTAAACAAATGGTTGTAAATTGAGGACTACTTGTAATTCAACTCAGAGGTGTCCACAGGGTATGGTCCAAAAAGTTAAGATGGTGGCCATGGTGGTGCAGCTGAAACTCCATCTGTTTTTTATATACGTTGCAATGCACGTAAAAATGGATGGAGCTTTGAACACAGCATTGTGGCTGCCATCTTGACTTTTTGGACCATACCCTGTGGACGTCCCTGATTCAAAGGCTGCTCAACTTTCTAGCATAGCTTCTAGGATTAAATCCACTTCAGACACTCACACCTCATTTTAGCTTAGCACATCTGTGATCTTGAAAAAAAGGCAGAAGCAGAGATTCTCAGGGGATTTTTAGTCAAAAGATGAATTGTGTGCCAGATCCCCACTTTCAGTTTTAGCGATATTTCTAGTAATGCCTGAATTAGAAATGAGTTATTATAGCCTTTTGTTTTTGTTTCTCCAGAAAATACCCCTCCCCGATGTATGCATGCATGCGCACACATACACACGCCCAAAATATGGTTATAAATCAAAAAGTATGACTTGCTGCTTTTGAGAAGTGACAATTTAGATCCAGTTACATTGCTTCCCAATTTTTTTTTAATTTTTTTTTTGAATAGCTAAAACCAAACTATCCACAAGGGCAGCTAAAATGCCTTCTAATGAGATCATTCAGTGTTAGACAATGTGGTCTGGAAATGTTCTGTGGAAAAGAGAAGAAAGTTTATGCAATACACAGCAATGATACATTCACTAAAAATTCTGTTTTCGTGAGATCTGAACGGTAATTCTCAGGGTGAAATAAAGTTTTAAGATCCCTGCTCTGTAAGAGATGAAAAAAGTATACTGTGCAATGAATTTTGTGAGAGTTCCAAATGTTTACAGACATAAATATAGTAAACCTCAGCATGTGTGTAAATGTAGCTGTGGTAAGTTGTAAATCCTGGTTTATTGTTCAGTGCTACGTGCAAACCAGGCCATGTAGCATCACTTCTTCATTTAGCATTATATGACCACCTCCAATATCTGTGGGTTCATCCCCAGAGAAATAATTGTGTTCATTTGATCCAGAGTCTTGTAATTTTTCTTTTTAAGCTTAACAAATGTATCATGGTATGCTATAAATTTGTTATTTTATTGTTCATTATAAGTAGAACCAAAACGCAGGACCCAAAGCAAATAATCAAGGCTCACTGCAGTGTTTATTATTTAAAGAATACATCCTGGAGGGGACCCCGCCAAAAGGATAGTGAGAAAGACCCCTGCAAACCAAAGGGATGCGCTGATATTGATACATTTCAAAAAGGGGGAAGAAATGATGCATGAATGCATATTCCTGAGTATTAGATCTCAGGTCACTTCCCCCCCTCTGCTGTCTACTTCAAAAGAAACAATTGTCTTAGTAGGACAAAGGAGGTCAAAGGGAGAGGGCCATTTCAGGTGCCAAATGCCAGGAAGAAGACTCCTTCATTGGCATCTGGAGCACAGACTCATGGGTCGCCATGGGAACGTTCTGATAAGATTTACAACAGGCTGGTGTGAACTAGAGGCTAAGCCAGCTCCAAGACGATTGCAAATGCCTTCCGTTGCAATTTGATTTAAATGATCCCATTCATCTGAAAACTTATTTTCCTCACAGTTCTTTACAGGTATTACAGCATAGGACTACAATCTCCTTCATGGGATATATTGTCTAATTCAATATGTTTGGAAGTCAGGATACAAAAAGTAAGGACAGAAGGAAATAGGTTGAGGAAATGCTCAGTGTTCACCACAAATTAGCCTAGTGTTTAAAGAGGATTCAATCCGTAAGGCCTGTATGTATCTTACAAGTGAGGGGTACTCAAAGGAATCTTACCGATTCCTATACAGATGCAATTTATCTCTGCTTACAATATCCGGAATGGAAGATGGTCGTAGTTAGATTCGTGCTATTTTTTCTTTTAGCATTCCTGATAAATCCTGATAAATCTGGATAAATATATCCAGAGTTTCTGATATAATTGGTTAGTTTCTCAGGCATGGCTTTTACTGTTCTTTCATGGAATAGAGCCGTGTTCCTCAACCTTGGCCACTCTGACTTTGGGCTCTTGAGACCCGGTACAATGAATGGTGGCCCAGGTCATAGTTCACTGCCCATTTTACAAAAATAGCCATGGGCCTATTCCCCTGTACAGAGTTACGGTTCTGTAGCATGTTAATCCCCTTTCCTACCACTTCCCTTATGACCTGTGGTTTTTCAATAAATCTGTGGAAGTGGTGTTCCCCATTCTTTTGGGAGTGTAGTACCAAATAAAACCCCCGTGGCTTTGCTCACTCTTCTCCTTTCTATTTTCAGCTCAAGCCTGGAATATGTGCCTGATGTTCAGCTTGCATTTGGTCTGCCCTTTTATCCTCAGTATAAAAACCGATATATGCTGGAGGAGAAGACGCTCTCCTTAGCCATCATGCAGTACCTGTCTAACTTTATAAAATCCGGGTAGGTGCTAAGAGTTTTGATGTGTTTTGATCTCAGAGAGTTGCAGGATGAGCTTCAGATAGGTAATACTGACTCCGAACTCTGCTTTTGAATGCATCCCTATGGTACATGAATACTTTGGAGACACTTCCAAGGTAGGTCCCTGAAAAAAAGAATTTATGACATACTATTACATTTATACATTCTAGGGCAGTGTTTCTCAACCTTGGCAGCTTTCAGATAGGTAGACTTCGATTCCAGAAGGAAGTTGCTGGCTGGGGAATTCTGGGAGTCGAAGTCCACCCATCTGAAAGCTGCCAAGGTTGAGAAACACTGGTCTAGTAGATACATGTATAGCACAAGATCGTTGGATTATATCCCTGAAAGAAAAACCCAGACAAGGCAGCCCCACCCCTTCATTATTTAAAACCCATCCCTCCAATTAAGCCTTTCTTATGATCAATTTTACCATCATTTTTTTTCCAACATGGCCTGTTTGGTGGGCTCACTTTGCTGGGAATTTTGAAGATGATATGGATGGTGTGTGAAGATGTTTGGTAGTCCTCGTTGGTTCGGTGGGTGGCCAGCAACGCTAGTGCCAGTTACCTGGGCCAGCAGGAGGAATGGGAAGGCACCGTTTTGTGGTGGTTCTCCTCCTTTTTCCGTGGCTGGTTCCAGTTGGTGTTGGTGGGTGAGGAGAGGTCGAGCCCTAGGCACCTGCAGTGCAGGGTGCCTCCGGGCTTGGGTCTCTCCCCTCTCCTCTTTAACATCTACATGAGACCACTGGGTTAAGTCATCCAACAGCATGGGGTATGGTATCATCACTATGTTGATGATATCTAGCTATAACATCTCTACTGTTGTCCGGGCAGGCAGTGCTGTTGTGGTACTCTCCAAGTGCCTGGAGGCTGTAAGGATCTGGATGGGGATGAACCAACTTTGGCTCAACCCTGCCAAGACAAAGTGGCCCTGGGGTTTTTGACCCCTCAGGATCTGGTGACTTGTCATCTTTGACTCTGAATGGGGTTGCATTCCCCCAGACCAAGCTGGTGCACAATTTGGGAGTCCTCCTGGACTCATGGCTCCTGCCTGATGAGCATGTAGTAGCTGTGGCTAGGGGGGCCTTTGCACAGATCCCTCTTGTGCACCCTTTCCTGGACCAGGAGGCCTTGTTCACAGTCATTCATGCCTTAATCACAATGAGAGTTGTTTAAGATGGGCAGTCATATAAACCTTTTAAATAAATAAATAAATCATGGATGTTCCTACATAATCCATAGTTCCTTTACTTGACTTACAATGGATTTTCTTAACATCCCTTTTGGAACTAATGAGTATATCCATTGAATAAATCACAAAGTTGGGGGCTCAGTACTATTCCTAACTTGACCTGAAACTAAAACGTCATGAGCAATATATGAATGGGAACAGTTGACTGTGGCTTTTATTGTGGTTCAGCTAATGTCACACAAGTTGGCTGTGCTTGATTTAGATCATGCTGATACAATCAGGAAGCACTCTGAATCTCTGTGTCCTCTTGTAATTTGGGACTCTTCGACCATGAGCCATCAAAGCCATGGCCTTTGACATCATCATGAGAATCAGCTGCATTCCTCTCTGTTCCCCAACTGGAAAAAGAACATCATAACAACCCAATTGCAGGCATTACTGCAAGGATGGAGAAAATGATAGTGACGTCCCCAAATACATTGACAGCTGGTAGAACGTAGGAATTTATTTGCTTTATCATATTAACATTCATATAGTCTTATATTCTACAAAAGCCAGTGAGGTGACTTTGGAAACTCATTCACACAGCCTTCTGCTTCCTTACACCTTCAAAATGTGTTGCCACCACAGTTACAAAAATTCTCCAAGGGTCACAGCCTCTGGAGGTCACTGAGTTGCTCAAACAGGACATGAACATAATGGAATTTCTCCTACAATGGATCCAGACCTATCTTCTGGAATTAGAATTGGTCTAAGCCATTTTTCTTTTCTTGTAATTGGCATGGCTGGTCTCATATTTGAACATTGAATTTCCTCATGCCCTAATCAAGAAGTTGTGCCCCTAACTTAGGCCAACTCATAGTACACACACACAAATATGTACATTTTTACCCTGGCAGTTTCAGGGTGTTCTCATGAGTTGGTGCTACAGGCTGGTGATTTATAATCTGTTCCTGTTCTTTTCTGCAGCAACCCAAATAGCCCTTATGAATTTTCAAGAAAAAGGATCGAAGGAGTCTCACCTTGGCCCATGTTTCGCGCAGATGCTGGCGGAGACAATTATAAAGAGTTTACTTCTTCTTTACAGAACCATAAAGGGCTGAAAAAAATGGAATGCTCATTTTGGGATTACATCAAAACAGTAAAAGCTTTGACAAGTTGTAAGTCCATAATATTTACTTCATTTATTTACTTAGACTTACACGCTCCTTTGTTTGCAAATGTCTCTAAGCCCCATATGCTCCAAGCCAAAAAATTAAAACAGTGCAATCATAATGCGGTACAATAACAAAATAGTATCATTCAATCTTACCATGCCAAGGAATATCACTCCAAAGCCCCCTTAGCAGTCACTCATTGCAGGAAGAAGACCTCACATCTCATCACTAAACCTTTATATATACTATACTACATCTGTCCTAACATCTGTGCCTATGCCTAGGTGTGTATCCAATTCCTAAAAGTCCTATGAACAGTTCTGTTTTCCTTGTTGCCTGAGCTATAATCAAGTCTTTGGCCACCACTTATCCCCCTTGAAGTCAGTTAGCTTCCGTTGCTGTCTAAACTGCTGCTGAAGGGTTGACTTGGCAGTTTCTCTGTGGGGGAGAAGGATGGTGCTTCACCAGCTACTGGCTGGCTGGCTGTAGGCTCTCAGAGTCTCTGCTGGAGTGGTCAGGATGCTGGGCTCCATGGCCCCTTTCAGCTTGTCTGCTGCTGGTTTGCTGAAGCCCACCCCTGATCCTGCTCCACCATCAGTTGCCTGCTACGCTACACTTAATCTTGAATGCTGCTCCACTCACCCAACTGCTAGTGCTTCCCCTCTACTTTCCAACCACACTCAGGAGCTTTTGGTTTTACTGTATTTTGTTTTGTTTTGTTTTTATTGTTGTTGTGAGCCACCTAGAGTTGTGTTTCATAAGATGGGTGACCATATAAGTCTTTTCAATCAATCAATCAATCAATCAATCAATCAATCAATCAATCAGTCACAGGGAAGAAAGAGCTCATGGTTTCCTTCCAAAGACTCATATGGAGCCCCCCTCCCACCTAGATTTCACTGGATGGACAGAGGCCTCTGGGAACAGGCAGTCCCAAAGATACCCAGGTCCTGAGCCATCTAGGGTTTGAAAGATAATTGAACTTCACCCAGAAGCCAATTGGTATCCGCAACACTCTGAAAATAGTTGTGTCATCAAGGCAAAATGAGGCACACACAGGACTCTCCAAGCTACAGCATTCTAGAGGCTTGTTAACATGTGTTATGCTTCACGGGAAGCTTACAAATGCTCGCGTCTTTGCCCTGTTATATAAAATGATATGGCAGTGCCTGTTCCCAGCTTGGGGGTGGAGGGGACTGATCCTGATGCAGCAGGTTTAAAATCTCCCCCCCCCCCGAAATTCACACCTGAAGGGTTTGCTTGTTGTTAAGCCAAAATGTGCCTTGTTCCATTTTGACTTAGGTTAATGCGTGAAACCAGCCTGTTTGGTGTGCAAATTGCCATTCATGGATTAGTGCTCTGTGTCAAGCAGGTCACTCTGGCTTGTTCAACAAATAATAGTTCAAACAAACCATGGCTTAGTGTGCCAACTGAACTCATCCATTGCTTGCATGGTCTTGGGTAAGAGCCAGACAATTTAATCCTTCCGTAAAAACAGGAGTGGCCAGTCCATGAGCTCTCTGTAACCCTGTGATTTTTGTCTGAAACCTCACAAATCATGTCATCCACATTTGGCAATAGAATTTTGTGCATATTAGTTTTGCTGAAATCCACAAGCAGAAAAGCCCGTTGCTTCTCCTTGGTTAAACAACCCTAGTTTGTCTGTCCTGAAATAAGTCAGGAGATTTCATTCCTGCACCTTCAGTGATACCACGTGCAACCATTCTGCCCCTTGCAAGCTTTTCAGGCTGATTTAAAAATCAAGGAAACTGTGACCCGTGTCTGCAAAAGTTTGTGTTTGAGGCTTAAGCAGGAGGTCCCACGTTGTAGCTTCTCCGCACACAAGGCACGCTTCAGCTTTTTGATCACTGAAATGACTGATGTTTGCTTGGATGCTATGGCCACTGAAGGTGTGCCTGATTCAACTGATATTAGATGAATTATCTGTCCTGTCATGGAACCTGTATTAAAAGAGAATTAACTGGCTGAAACATTTCCAAACTACTGATTCACACACTCTTCAAACAGTCACTCATTTCCTAATCACCTCATGTTTGGATTTTTGTAATGTGTTCTACTTGGGGCTGCCCTTGAAGACTATCTAGCAGCTACAGCTGGTCCAGAATGCAGCAGGACAGGGGGTGATGGAGGTGCCACATTACGCACATGTGATTGTGCTGCTTTGCGAGCTGTGCTGGATACCAGTTGGCTTCTGAGTGCAGTTCAAGGTGCTGGTTATCACTTAGGAAGCCCTTGAAGGCATAGGGTTTGGCTATCTGAGGGATCGCCTATCTCCATTCGTCTCTGCCATCTGATGTGATCGAGAAAGGTGGGTGTCCTATGGGTCCTGTCTATCAAAAAATGTCACCTTGTGTGACCCAGGATTGCAGCACCTGCCCTCTAAAATGAGCTCCCTGCAGAGATTCATGTGGCTCCCACCCTTAGGTTGTACGGGAAATCATTAAAGACCTGGTCGTTCTCTCAGGCCTTGGGGACAGGGTGTTTGTGGAGCCCCTTCTTGTTTTGATTCATTATGGTTTTGCCTGCTATTTTGCTCATCTGATTGGTTGTGTTTTTGTAAGTTGGCTTTTTTAAATTGTAAGCTACTCAGAGTCGTTCTGGAGTCAGGCAGCCTTGACATTTGACAGACAGAGAGAGACAGATAGATACAGAGTGTTGTAAGTGCAGTTTTCAGCATAGAAGTAGGTGGATTTAGCTATGATTATGCAAAAGTACAGATGGAAGATAAATTACACTTGTTCTCCCTTGCCTTGGGAACGGGGTGAATGTGGAACCCCCTTTTGTTCTTTTGCTTGTTTGTTTTGATCTGGTGTTCATTACTCTACTCTTCCGGTCTGTTATAATTTTTATATCTTTTTTATATATACTATATATCAATTTTTAGTTGTAAACTGCTGAATCATATGACGTTGGGTGGCAAGAAGAAGAAGAGGAAGAGGAAGAGGAAGAGGAAGAGGAAGAGGAAGAGGAAGAGGAAGAAGAAGAAGAAGAAGAAGAAGAAGAAGAAGAAGAAGAAGAAGAAGAAGAAGAAGAAGAAGAAGAAGAAGAAGAAGAAGAAGAAGAAGAAAATTGCAGAAGCTTTATTTGGAACAGCTCACATCCTGTCATGATACTTTTAGCACCATCAGAAACATCTGCCTATCCGAGGTCCTTGGGAAGGTCTCAATAGGTGGATAAAAATGCCGAATCCAGCCTAAACATCTGGCTGACTGTGTGACCAACAATAATAATAGAAGCCTGTTGGTTTATCTGCATGTGTTTTTCTTTGATGATGATGATGCAACTTTTTGTTTGTCTGTTTGTTTTCAGGCAGAAGAGAACAACCTGTCCCAAGTAGGCCCACGAAAGAATTGGCGATGACACCCATTTCTAAGACCACTGCAGTTAAGTTGCTGGAAGATAAGGAAGCCTACAGCAAATAGAGCTGACAGTTTCTGTCTATTTTAGATTGAAATGGTGAAATCAGAATATTCTGCACATCTGAGAGAAGAACTCGCTTTGTTGTGTTATAGTGGTGTCTCTGTAATAGGTTATTATTAGCAGTAGTATGCCAGATACAATGGCTGCCTTGCAAAGCAAGCAAAATGTAAAATATAAACAGGGCACAGCCTAGTGGATCAAACAATGAATTCTGATGCATTGAACTGTATGCAGGTTACTGAATAAAACTGGGAAAACATTGGTAAATCAGCTTGGTGCCTTCCAATTCTCAAAACAGTATCTCTTCAAATCAAAAGTGTTCGCTTTCGCCTGCAGCTCTCGGCACGGTGCCAGAGAGTCCTGACGGGTCCTCAAATGCCCCTTTGGAGGTTTGCCTGGCTTCCTGCCCATTTGACATTTTATGTTTGGGGGAAAAAAAAAACATTTTGATTGCAACAGATAGGAAGTTGGCACACTGCAAAGCATCCTCCTCCCACTTCATGTTGGTTTCCCAAGAATGTCTGTAGAACCCAGACTTTTTTAGAAAATAAAAATAGACAGCTTTCCACCAGTGCTTTGTTGGATGGATGGTCACTGGCCAAGAAAAAGGACAAAGATACGTGGGGTGGCACAGAGCTTCTTGTAGGGGAGAAGTACAGAACGCTCTTGCATTCAAAGAGCACGCAAAGGATATTCTTAAAATTCCCCATATGCCCACCATCCCACAAAGTGCCCTTTAGAGATACTCAGAGAAATTGTGCTTCCAATTTCTCCACCCATTAGTATGCACAAGACTCATTTATACCAAACGGAACCCATTGTGAATTATATCACTGTCAGCTTGAGGAGCAAATTAGCCTATTAATCAAAGGCTAGGTTGCAGGTCCATTTTTTTCACGTGAGAATGTGCTTGGAGTGAACGTTTACATTTGCAAAGCCACAAACTGCAGTAGTACAGTTTTTTTAAAAAAAGTTTGCTATATGATGTTTGCGTTTTATTAACTGGATGAGAATTTGGAAACTTTCATTCTGGCGTTCCGTCTAGTGGAACAACTTAACTGCACTGCAGATACATTTGCACTATGCCAGTTGTCCTGTAAGATTTATATTTTCCCAGCAGTACACACAACAACTTCAATGAATCTTGTTTGTGGAGGCCAAGTCTGTAGGGATCAAAAGAGTCTGCACTATGAATGATCTAAAGAAAGCAGCCTGTTTATTTCTTTTCAAGCACAGAGGAGACATTTTTCATCCAAGTGGAATTATGATCATGCTAACCCAGGGGGAAAAAAAAACTCTGGTTGCAAGCATTTTTTTTTGGGGTCTCTTTCTAGTAGAGATTTAAGTTCTATCAGACTTAAAGCATTGCACCAACTACATTCATGATTCCTGACATCAGTATTGGTCTTAAGCCTATCTTTGGGAGCACTAGAATATTTTCTCAAGTAGTATGTGAAAAAATTTTATCCGCCCTTTCTTTTAACATTCTCATTCAATTTAAAAGAAAAGGAAAAAGGAAAAAAAGGAAACAGGAAAAAAATTGAGAAGAAAGTAACGGTGAAATTCTCCATGGTGAGCAGTTCATTTGTGCAAACAAATTGCCTGTCTCATTCTACGATTGTCTCTTCAGTGATAACTTCTTTTTTTTTCATACCTGGAAAAGTTTCACCAGAGAAGCCCCACCCTAATGTTTCCTCTTGGGATTAAAAACTTTAAGATGGAACTCTTGCAGTGAAACTTTTTCAGATCGGATGTAGGGCAGCCAAGAGGACCGTTAGAGAGGGAACAAAAACTAGCAATCACCCTCTTTTTGCAGTGATAATATATGCTAAAAAGAATGATAAGAAAGTTAAAAGAAGTTTAAAAGCATGTTAAGAATGAGAAGAGCAGAAGCCCCTTCTCAAAAGAAGACAAACACAGGGAAAACAGAGAACAGATTTCGGTACTACAGGTAGTCCTCAGGTTAAGAACACCCAGTTTACAGACGACCTATAGTTAAGATCAGAGCCTGTTGTAGCAAAATTCAAGTTAAATACACAATGGTTTGAGTTCATTACACAATATTACTTATAGAGTGTTACACAATAATACTGTTCCGGCTTACATACAAATTCAACTTAAGAACAGAACTTGGGGACAGAACTTGTTTTTAAACTGCGGACTACCTGTACATTACATCTATTATCTTACAATAGAAATTGAACCAATAATGTATTACTTAGCAGTACAGTCCTTATCACAGCTATTCAGAAGTAAGTTCCATGAAGTGTCATGGAGATGTCTTTCAGTTAAGAGGATATCGCATTGTACTGTTCACGTTATGCGTTGATAAGTTGCTGAATGTCAAGGGTTTGAGATGGGCAACCATCAACTCATTACCAAATGTGAAATGCAGACTTTGTATAAAGAGCTTTCTGTCTCTTAATTTGCCTGGGCCTTGAAAGTTAGCTGCTGCTAGAAGATGCTTCGGGGAGCCTGAAGTTGTGATTTGAATGGTTTGGGCACATCCACAGAGATCTTTCAAAGACCTCTTGCTCAGCATCTGGGTAGCTCTGGTATGAAGATAAGGTGCTGTACTACATCTGGAAGAAATGGAAGAAGTGATCCATTAGAAGACTGATTCCCAAATAGTCAAGCTGAAGTTTAGCCTTCTCCTTAAAAGTATTGTACTCAAATCCATGCTTGCTAGGAATTGTGAGAACTGCAGTCCAACACATTTGGAGATGACCAGGTTGAAGAAGGTAGACTTAAAAATATTGAGAGAAAAATAGCAATATCATCCTTTGAAAAGGTGGACATACTTCTGGTGACCTTAAAAATAAGATGGAAATCAAAGCTCACAATACTTTCACTTAATGTAACCTAAGTTGTCAAGGCATGAGGGGATGGAAATCTTACAGTACCAAGAAGAAAAAAATGCAGAGAGGAAGCTAAGTATAAAAAAGTTTTCAGAACGTGGAGTGTAATAGCAAAGCCCTTTTCCGTTGACCTCCCAACATCATTGTTGGTGATTCTAGCTTTCCTTTGCTGTGAGGTATTAAATAGCCTCAAAATCATTCACAAAAATCCACCTGAAGCTAAAGCTCAACTGTGCTGCTTGCCCCCCCAACAACTCTTTGGCCCCTTCATGTTAAACTGCCAGGAAAACTTAAAACTTTCCATACTCTTGTCCAGTAACTCGGAATTCAGGGTCTTTCAGTGAAGACCAAGTTGCAGAATGTTTGTATTTTCGTTTTCTCTTGGTCACATAAAAAAGCCAGACAGTTCCATCTCTTACTACTTTATTACTGACATGCCTCTTTAAACCCTCACCTATCAAGGCTGGAGAAGAGTCACATGGGAAATAAGGGAAAGAGAGAGAATATGAGGGCAGCCCTTCTTAAGTCTCCTTGACTTCAAACAGCGACTTGGTGGCCATGGCTTCAATGAGGTTTAACAGGAAGGTTTTATGGTTGGATCAGGCCACCATGGAGAGTATAGAATAGAACAGCCTTACTGGATTAGACCAGTCCATTTGCTAATCCAGAATCCCATGCCCTGTAGAGATGAGTGAGGTGCTAAGCATTAGGGCTACACAGGTTTTGATAATGATTCAGAAAAATGACACCATCTCTTGCCTGAGTGTGAACCTAGCATATCCCTACTATTCATTAAAACAGCCGAACTTTTTTCCAGTATTCTGCAAGTCTAGGGGAAAAAAAAAAAGAGCTGGTTTAAGTTTAAGGAATTCACTCTTTAAAGCAGCATCTTTTTTTCAGGCTGATATGGAAGCCAGAAAAAAAAGTTGTTTAACGGCTAGAGAGATGCTGTGTTCACACATGCTCCAAAGCTCTTCTATGGAATCATTTGTAAAGTGTGCACAGCCCATGTCCTAGTAAATATGTGTATCTATGTCCCATCCCAAAGTATGCATAGGAGACAAAAAGACCTCCTACATGGTCTTTTCTGTATGGAACCAGTGAAGGCCATTTCAGTCATGGCTGACTTGGTGGGTGGACTTCCCACCAGCAGCTGATAGATGCTGGAAGAAGCATCTTTAGAATAACCTTTCATCAACATGGAATGGAGACACTTGAAAAGACTGTTGTGCAGTTTGTAGAGTCTAAGGGTGACCAAGTCTTTGCTGGGTAACAGATATGAATTTCACTCATGTACCACATCTTGCTACCAATGAAGGCCACAGATAGTAAGGGGCCTGCTTCGCATGAAAAAAGATCCAAGGTTCAATTTCAGCATCTCCAACCAAACTCAGGCATGTTGTTGCCAAACAAGAGGGAGCTGTCTTCTGAATCAGAACAGAATAATGTTCTGTGCAAGTTGTGACACTGCATTAATGTCACAGACTTCACACTAAACAGCCCAGAAATGTAATATAAGAAGCCACACATTCTGAAACATATTTTTCACACAGGATAGAGGAGGAAGTGGTAGAAGGAATCTGGCACCTCTTTCCAGATCCTGTCAGAGATCCAGAGAGGACCAGGCCATTTCCAACTTGTGGCAACCCTCGCAGTAATAAAAGAAAACAAAACAAAAATGACAAATGACAGCAAAATAAAGGATCTCCACAAAAGTGAGACATACTTTACATATTTTCCTCCAGTATTCAGGGTTTTTAAAAAGAAAATGCAAATGTCTCTCTTTTTCTCAGCCCTGGCTCCTTCCATGCCACTAATTAGTCTGATCTGATTTTCTGGAAATACAGAGGATGGTTTTCTACAGGCAGATGTGTCTCTTGACCACAGTTCTATGACATTTTCAGGCATCCCACAGGGTTACATTTGCATTCTTCTTCACACCATCCAACCTCAATTTAATCACAGTTCTTTGAGGTTTTGTTCTGTTTTTTAGTTTCTCTCTCTCTCTCTCTCTCTCTCTCTCTCTCTCTCTGGAAAGACATAAGAGAAGGCAGTAGAGATTTCTCAGGCCAAGATATTCCTTGCAATGGGAAAAGAAAATGGGGATATCTTGTAAGGTTGGCTGTTGGTGTATGACCAATATCTCTTGCATTTCGGCAAGTTGCAATTAGTTTTCTGTTTGATGTAACTTCCTCTACGAACTGTTTCAATCTACCTTGGACTGGATGACCATCACTGTGTAGAAGATCTTCTGTCACATGAACAATTGCAATTTTAGAGGCAACCTTTGGAAAAGTTCTTAGTTAAACCTTTCAAAGGCCACACATTTACCTGGTTGAATTGCTGTATACTAAGTAAAAAGTAATTTAAGGAGCCTTTAGTTTGGCTGCAGCCGTGTTGTTTTTCTTCCTGGTTTTCTAATAAAAATATCAATTCTGCTTTCCTAACATGACAAGTTCAACACTCCCACCCAGTCTTTCCATCCAGCAAACAGCAGGGCAGAAGTTTTTTTCACTTGGCCTGTTTTATTTATTGTGTACATAAGTCATCAAGGATTTAAGCTCCAAGCCAAACCTCAAGTTTTATTGAGGCTGTTTCTTAAATGTTCCAAAGTGTATATCCTAACTTGGAAACCTGGAATCCTCAACCTTCCTCTCATCCAAAATTAAGTTGCCAGTTCAAATTCCCCTATGGTTTTTGTAGTAGAATCTGGCTGCTAGAGTAAGACCAGATGAAGAAGGTCATCTGAAAAAGTGATAGAACATACATGGAAATCATTTAGCTCCAATCCAAACCCTTTCCATATTTCAGTGGAAAGTGGAAAGGATCCATTAATTCAGTAGAGATTTAAAGCCCCATTCATACACATTAAAGTGAAATATCTACACAATTCATATTTTTGTATTCCAAGAAGCTCACAGCCACGTCTACCAATCTTCCCATTCTTCCGCATGTTATCCTGCTAGCAGCCCTTAAACCCAGAAATAGAGGCTGGACCAAAGTCACCCAGCAAGCTCCCATTAGTGGTTAATGGGCCTTGGTTCTTCAAGCCCAAGATGATGAAGTTTGACAAGGCACTGAAGGAGGGCTACCTTAAAATTGCTCAGTTCAGCCGGAGGCTCATCTTATTCTACTTGATGCCTTTAGCTGGAAAATCCAAGGGCTATGGGGTAACTGTATCACTCCTGACAGATAGCCAACCCTCCCCTGCTTTCCTTTTTTCCCTTAAAAGAGAGACCAGTACTGCCTAAGAGAGTTCTTACACTTGCAAGTAACTTTTCCATTAGGAAGCTAGACCCAACTTGACTTCCCTACCATTTCTACACATTGGTTCCAGCCCAACCTTTAGAGCCACAGAAACGTTGAGATGTTTGAAAATAGCAATCTGTCCCCCAGTTCTTCTCTTTGTCTATGCATCATATGAATTGAGTTCCAGGACCCTGTTGATTCCAGCTGATTAACTCAATTACACTGGACTAACAGAGTCCAATCTAAACTGAATTGCTGCTGGAATGTGAGAAGGAGAGTGACTTTCACTTAAAAAATGCAGTCCTCATACGTAGTTAATAATGTAGAAAAATCTAAACACTCAAATGCCCTAGAATTTGACATTGGTTATGAAGAATGGGTATTCTTTGACTCTTGTTATGGAATGCTGTGTGGGTTCCTGAAACAGACAAATACAATCTGAAAATCCACCCATGGAGGTCTGGGTGATTGGTTCTCATGTGTGCACTGCTACAACTCCCAGAATGAGGGGGTTGTGCAATAAGGCATAAGAGAGACACAATCAATTAGCTGTAAAGTCAGCATGACTGTGAACACACAAAAAGTACCTCCTTGCAGTATTGCTGGAATGGCTGCAAAAATTCCATTGAAAAGCCGAGTGTAAAATATAAACAGAAATATGTCGTTCTGGAAATGCCAGGGCTATTCAGCTCCCCAAGAATTTGCAGTAAAGCTGGTAATAATTAGATTTCATCCTTCATTATGAAGAGTGACCTTCATAAGATACTATTTGATTATCTTGATGAGCCTCTATTGTATATTTACCAGTTAGTAAAACTGGTCTGATTTTTTAAATCTCTTTCCTCTGGGAAAAATATTTCTCACCATCAGTGCCCTTGAAGCCATGAAGACTCTGCTTTCCCTTTAGATTTCAAGGCTATAGAGTGAGTTAAAATACACCTTATTTATCACTGATTTTATTTATATTGTATTGATATATTGCATTTCCAAAATGTCACCAAGATAATAAACAACTTTATCACAAACTGGAATTGTTTAAAATGTGAGATTTGGATCCCACTGTTGCAGACTGATTTCTACTGGCCAATTTGGAAAGATCCCTTTCATACCCACCCTAAAATTGTTTTTCTGCCTCTTGGTAGAGTATTTCAGCAGTTTGTGAACTGAAACTCTCATATAGCAGAAATAAGAGATCCAAGTTACATAAGTAAATTTCCAGGAAATATTTTGTTTGTTTGCAGTTGCAGTTGAAGAGGAATTTGAGCTTTCTTTCTTTCTTTCTTTCTTTCTTTCTTTCTTTCTTTCTTTCTTTCTTTCTTTCTTTCTTTCTTTCTTCTTTCTTCTTTCTTCTTTCTTCTTTCTTCCCTCCTTCCCTTCCCTTCCCTTCCCTTCCCTTCCCTTCCCTTCCCTTCCCTTCCCTTCCCTTCCCTTCCCTTCCCTTCCCTTCCCTTCCCTCTTTCTCTTTCCCCCTTAACCATGGAGCCAAGAATTGGTTTTTATAACAAGCAGAAATGCCACTTACTTTATTTAAAAAGCAGGCAGAAGTCATTTCAGATGAAAAAAAAATAGAAGGGATGGTCCTCCCTCAAATTTTCAGATGCCATCAAAGAAGGTGGTATAGTCAGCACCTTAGAAAAGAAAACTAGGTTCAATATGATCTTGACCAACCATCCAGTTCAGGGATTTGAAGGGGTGTCATGTAAATAATAGAAGAAACCTCTTTTCGGTGGCTCCAAGGGCATCACACTTGAACCAACAGATTCAAGAGGGAATTCCAATTAAACGTTGAATATTTCACTCTTTGTGATTGGTATGAATTACATTTCTACAATCTTTGCAAATGTACAATCTTTAATGAATGGAACATATGGCCAAAGCAGATTAATTTCTTCCAGGCATTTTTCACCTCCTTTGTTAGCAAGGAGTGCAGAACTGAGGCCAAAATGAGGCTGCAGAGAAACAAGAGAGTGTGAGTGATATTTAAGTTTGCAGAAGAATAAGAAGGTGTTTTTAAAAATCCTAAGGGGGTGAGGAGCTAATATGAAGTTTAAAAAGGCCCAGAAGCCCCAGCATATGAAATTGCAGCTATAAAGGAAAATGACTAATGGAGGGAATAGATAAGATGGATAACATGAACAATTCTAGAGGAAGATGTGCTTGGAAGTCTAAAATAATTCTTGTTAGGAGGTGAAGCAGATTATACAGCAACATTTTGCTACTGGTTCTATTCTTTCTTTGATAAGACCTTATGAAAGAGAAAACTCATATATGATAGGCGTGTGTAGATTCGCTGCAGTCTGATTCAAATGGTCAGCTCAGTTCAGATTCATGATTATTCTGATCAGTTTGGAAAATCAAGTCAATTCAATATTTCAGTTCACAGAATCGGGGCTGACTCGACCTGACTTTCTGCACTGAGGTGTCAGCTTGGATGATTGGACTGGAATCACCAGACCCATTTGGAATGTAAGTGGATTCAGTTTGCACAGCAGATAGAAGCACCTTCTAATCAAACCTCTGGGACAAAGCATCACCCAGCATTAGGGTACAGGCTGGTAGAATTGCTGGACTGGTTGTTTCTAGAATTATATCCCTCCCTGGGCACAGATGCAGGCCCACCCACCAGCACCCCATTCACCTATGGCACAATCTTTGCCATTGGTATGCAGCTTCCAGTCTGTTTCTACTTCCTTCTCCTTCCAAGCCTGCTGCCAGTGTTTGGTGGGGCAGCTTTTCAAATTAGCTATAGGAATGGAAAACAAAATAAGTATGTTATGTCTCCAATATTCTGAGCTCATCTAATTTACTTTCCCACCAAAATAAACCACCCTGCGACTCTCCACTAGAGAAGAAGCCCCGAATGTGGATCATGCCCTCTAGGGTGGCATTGCTGTCGCCGCTCCTTGAAGCCCTTGGCCACAAAGAGGTTCTCTCCTCCTGCTATAGAACTAGTTCAGTGGATTGTCATTAAACTTCCACACCATCACAGCTGGAAGGGGGCCTACCATTATCCTCTCTTTCACTGACCCCAGAATGCTGAGAAGAACCTCTTGGCAGCTGAATAGCTAGGGAGGCCAGAGAAGGCAAAGTTTTGGACCACCCACAAGCTCTGGAGAGCTGCTGTGACTGAAACTAAAAGACCAGCTTGCCTCTGATTTCACATATGCCGCTGCCAAGTCAGCAATGAATGAATGTATCTCCCAGACTTGGCCAATATTATTGGATCATACAGGGATGGGGCTGCTTTTATCTGGTACACAGATCCCATGTCAAAGCACCTTCAAGCTTATGTCCCAGGCTTAGAACTAACACTGATTCTGACTTTGTGAAAATATGGAATTGAAATCTGGAATCTCCCTCTTCAATAAGCATTGACTGACCTCATTCCATGGTTTTCTAATAGTCCAAACTAAGTTTATTGTTTCTAGCAAGTTCAGAGCAAAGGCATTCAATCTACTGTTGCAACGGAAGCACAAATAAAAACTCTGCCAATTCAGAGCAGATGCTCGTTGTCCAGAGAAAAATAAGATGGGGAAAGGATGGGTCAGTTGCAAGGAGTCTAAGGAGAGATGAGGGAAGAAGAGTTTGTGGTTTGGTGGGCACTGAGAGCTGCTAATGTCCATCACCAAATCCTGGTGATGGAGAATCCCAGGATGGTAAGGTCTGTGGGACCTCTTAAAAGCAGATTGGTCCAAGATTTGGTGAATTTAGCAGAGCATTTAGGAATTAAATGGCTGTGAAATGAGTGGTCCCAGCCATTACTATACATGGGGAATCCATGCTAGGCAGGGGGAAGCATCTGAAGTGACGTACAGCCTAAGGGGCAACGGAGCAGAACAACAAATGAATATGAAATGTTAACAAGGACTTGCTTTTTTAAAAAAGAGGCTGCTGAATTCCAGAACGAAGTCTCTGCAGATCTCTTTTCTTCCCAGAATGAAAAGTTTGAGATTCACCCCACATGCAATTATATACAAAGAGTGAGACAGAGGTACTGTATCTTGGTGTGTGTGTGTGTGTGTTAAATGACAAAAGTAGTGTTGCAATGATACAATACAAGCTCTGTTTCTTTTGTACACCCATGGTGCAAAAGAGGTGGGGCTTACATCAAGATAACACAACATAGCTTTCGGCGTTTTGGCCAAAACATCCTGTGGATGGCTCTGGAGTCAGATGACTCTTAACCCACTTCATACTGAGATCCTAAGACTGCATAGGGCCTCTGAAGGGCTTGGATGGAGCTCCTGGATATTTTCAAAAGCTGTTACTAAATAGTCATTTTTAATGTAATAGAAGGAAGAAGTAATTAAACCTGCACTTGGGGAGTCATAATTTAATCCTAGTTTTAATTAAGTTCAAATATAAATGGAATGAAATCAAATGTTATTTTTGTCCTGGTTCTTCCCACTACATTTTAGATGTGATCATCAGCCCCCAGTTCCAAGGCTGATTGGGCCCTTGTCTCACCTAAAAAAAAAAATGCACAGCCTGTTGTCTACTGATGTGCAGAAGCACTCTGGATGTGTAAATCTTGTCCTAAAGATTGTGTGGCCACCTGTGAATATACTGGGTGATGCTAAAGAAGAAAAAAACCCAAAGTTGGTAAAATTGTTTTGAAAAGCAATTAAACTACGTAATATTGGGGAGATCATCTGGTACTGATTGTTAATTTAGTGGCAGGAACAAGAATGTTAATGACTTCCACGTGATTCAATCCGAGTACCCCTGACAAAACTGCAAAACTCGCAGAGTTTACAAAGCGTGTGCAAATGGAAAAAGTGAATAATAAAATAGAAGCTTATCTTATATGTTACAAAGATAAATTGATTTGTTAATTATTACCAATTATAAATCTGGAAATTGGGTGGGTTGAAGTAAAATGAATAAAATGCATACCACCCAAAACGAAGGGACAGAATATGAAGACATCACGTGCTTTTTCATAGGCATCTCAGGCTAATTCTTTGGAGCCATAAGGACAGCAGATTTCTTTTGTCAATACACATCAAGGCAGATTCCTAAGAGATGCACAAATGTGTCACCGCATAGAAACAATGAAGCAACTTGTTTGTACCTTGTAAAGCACACTAGAAGATTGTAAGCAGAGGGGTTCTTGGCTGCAATTCCTGGACAGGATCCACAGGGGTGAGGTTGAGGGGGGTTAAATGAAATCCAGTTTACTTTAATTCTACACAATCTCAAGACAAGCCAACAGTTTAGATAGCTGATGCAAATTTCTTTTTCTTTCTTTTTTTTAAAAAAACCAACATCTCTTGTTAGAGTTTCCTCAAGAATTCTCTAACAGTTGGTCCTCCAAAAACGAGGAAGGCAGTCTCAGGACGACAATATTGGGTATTATTGATTCTTCATGTGTTTCTTGTACATAAACTTTCAACCAATTCTTTCTCCAATCTTTTTTTAAAGTGGCTGTGAAATCTGGAATTGTCCGGAGTGTTCACTTGTGTGCCTTGCCTTTTCTGCATAGAACAGTTACAAGCTCTTTTAAACAAGAACAGGCACATGAGCTGCGAGATTTGAACATCACAGCCCCAAATGCTTCACAGTCCAGGTTGGCTGTCAACAGGTTGTAGGCTTTACCTGCCCATAACATTTTTCATTTCTGCAATGTAGTTTCTTGTTCTATTTAACATTTCCCTTTCCTTTCACCACAATTATATCATTTAGTACTGGATGTAGGCAGAATCAATTCACTGGGAATTGATGTCCATTGAAACCGAAAGGCATCAAGTATAAGAAAGTTGATCTAGACCAGTGTTTCTCACCCTTGGCAACTTTAAGATGCATGGACTTCAATTCCCAGAATTCCCCAGTCAGCATGAGGAATTCCCCAGCCAACATGGGGAATAAACACTGGTGTAGACTGAGGAGCGGTGAGTTTCTCTGGAGATTCCATGAATGAACATCAGAACCACCTCTGTCCAAAAGCTTTATGAAAGTTTTTTTTTAAAAAAATGCAGTTAGTAAAGTTTATAGACCTGGCCAAGGCTTCTGCTAATCATGAAAAGGGAACAAAGAAAAAGATGTTACACCATGTCTCAGCATTATTTACTCAGACTGGCACCATTAGGCAATCTTGTTAACATCCAACCGTCATCTGTGCTCTCATAATCTACACCACTGTTCCGTGCCTAGCAGTTGCAATGACAGAGAGCCATGATTATTTTCCAGTGATATCCCTCCAGCTATTTGAAGATGTTATCATATCCCCCCCCCCTTTCTCAAGGCTGAAACCCAATTCCTTCCTCAGCCTTCACAGGACTTCATTTCTAATCTCACAGTCGTCCTTGCTGGCATTCTCCGATCCTGTTTCAATTTCTTTTTGCAATAAACGGTCCTAAACTGGACCCAGTCCTCAAAGCAGACCTCAAAATCTGAACAAATACAAAATTGAGTGGAACTATTACGCCCTGTCATGGAACACAAAGATGCCATAAGATTTTGGCCATTTTATTTAGCTTTAAAAATAAATGCATTTTTTAAACCAGGGGCACCATAGACTCCACCTTGATTAATTTTATGTTTGCTATTGTGCCTATGGCCATTGGATTGCAGATCCCTTCCTTATGTGGTGGGGTGGATGGTTCTCCAAAACTTTCCTTCTGCCTATAGGAAAAGGTTGGGAACTAGTTGTGCTAAGACATCTGAGCTGAATTCATGATCCTTCTCTCTCTCGGTGTATGTGTGCCTTTGAGTCAGTTTTTGACTCCTAGTGAGTGCTTGGACAAGTCCCTGCAATTTTCTTGGCAAGATTTCAGAAATGGCTTGCCCTTGCCTCCTTCCTATGGCCGAGAGGGAATGGCTGGCCCAAGATCACCCAGCTCGCTTCGGGCCCAAGGGAAGACTAGAACTCATGGATTCCTGGTTTTTAGCTTGATGCATTCACCACTGCACCAAACTGGCTCTCTCTATTATCCTCTAATGCTCAATCAAAAATGCCTTTTTTCTGCTTCTTTTCTAAGTATCGTCTCATCTTCTGAAACAAGTTGTTTGAAAAAACAAACAAATGAAGAATGGTTCTTTAGTGTGTGACATTTCTGAGCAGATTGAAGTGCTATGTTCCTCTGCAAAGTTTGCTGTTCCTTCCCCAGAAGTGGGGTGTTATGGTCTCATGGACTTGCCTAAAGGGGAGACAATCCATGAGCTCCAGATTACAGGCTTATATGGGGCTCCATGAGTCCCATGGTTGAGCCTACAAAACTGGGGCGGGGGGAAGTGTACTTGACTATTGGACTTAGGTGACCCTTTGCTACTGTACATCCTGTATTGGGGTTTCATTTATGTATTATTAACTCTTAACCCCCAAATAATGTTTTTTTCCTCTTTCTCTCTTTGTAGATACAGCACTTTTTAATTGAAATGTGGGTTCACATGTTTGGATTTTTTATATTTAACATTTTTCTTTCTTTCCCTGATCCTGCCCATCTTTCAGTTCTGCTTCTCCTATTTTCCTACCTTGGCCCTTTCCTCTTTCTGAAGCACAGCTCCCTCCCACTCACTTCTGACATAATGTAGTCCTCCTTTTGAAAAGCTTGCCCTATTTTACTTATGCTCATGGAGGGAATAATGTAATCTTGCTATGAGAAATAGCTCCACAGTCTTATGGTGCTTTGCTATCATGGTGTGGATCTCAGCTGAGATATGGGTGATGGTTGACGTGGCTGATGGTTAGCTACTGGCTGAAGATCTAGTTTTTCCCAACAGGATGATTGACTCTAGTTTTTCTTGATAATGCTTCTTCAATGTACAGTAGAATGATGCAATAGGAAAAAAAAGTCTAGGATCAGCAGGATTTTTAATAACTGTGGGATGTGAACAGGATAAACAAACATTCCCTGAAGGATTAAATGATATGAAGCATCAGGCTGAAGTCAACTGGTTGTCTCAGAGCAACAGAACTTCAGTTGCAAAGGGTATTTGGGAACCAGCAAAATAGTTAAACCTCCTTAGGCTGAGAAAAGCATTTTTCAGGGTCACACACACATCCTTCTTACCTCTGCCTTTTTGCAGGATAGCTATTCTAAAACCCCATTGGCCAAGCTCATTTGGGGAGACAGAAACAGGCCATTATTGTAACTTCTATAGGAATATTCAAAATAGTTATATTTTATTCCTGCTGCATTCGTACTGAAGAAGAATGGATTATCATGTGAACCACCTTCTCTCAGGTCTGAAACAATCCCCTGTATGGTGGCTAAATTTTGCTTGGGCACAATGAAAACAAGACAAAAGCTGATGCAAGTCTGAATGCTCTTCTTTTTCCTCTGTAACTGTTTTTGTTTAATCTACTGATCATTGATCAAACTAAAATTCATTGTGTAGCTCTATTCTTTCTTATGTAGCTACAAAAAGAAAAAAGGAATTAAGGTGGATTTTTATGGATTGTTTCTCTTTTTTTAAGGAAGGAGTTGGAGGTTCTGGGACTGGAGCCACCTTCTCTTTTTGAGTTCAAGTTGAAGGACCAAGAAGAGGACACTCTGGCAGGAAAACACATCAGCAGTGTGGGCAGGTAAGAAAATGAGAAGGCCAGACAGACGAGCACTTGCCAAACTGACCTGTGTCCAGATTAGTGAGACATGAGGAATGTTTAATTTTGCTTTTGGACTTTTTTTAGCCCCTTTAAACGCTTCTACAGTTAGTTTCTCAGGGGCATTTTCACAGACCTTTCCTTTGTCAGAGAACTGCAAATACAAAAAGATCCTGTTGTTTTCCCCAAAACAAGAACATGAGTAAAAACCAGGAAATCAATTCCATGGAGAAAAGGGTTAAAAAAAAAACAACAACTGATGTGGTAACATCACACATTATCTAGGTCTAACTCAGCTTTCCCCAACACATGTGTAGAGTACTACAACATGTTCCACATGAGTCTACTATTTGGAAACTACAACAGGTCCAGAATGCCATGACTTGAGCAGTCATGAGCACACCTCAGTTCACTCATGTGAGATGGCTACTGTGATAGCTGCACTGGTTCCTAGTTGGCTTTTAGGTGCTTGTGTGGTGGTGGTGGGTGGTGATGGTTACATTTAAACCCTTTCATGGCTCAGGAGTTAGATATCTACAGGACCACTTGCTCCTAAGAGGATCTGCGTACCCAGTTAGATTGGGAAGAGCAGGCTTCCTCCAGATTCCCCCTCTTAAAAATGTCCTCTTAGAAGCCTTCTGGGTCACTTCCCCCTTCTCTGGATCAGTGTCCCTCCCAGATATTAAACTTGCCCCAACATTTTGGGGATTTCAGAAAGTAGTGAAAATCTGGTTATGTCAGCAAGGTTTTTTGGGGGAGATGAAAGAGATTTCTCCTGCGTAGGAATATATGACTATATGGTTCCACAGCATAGGAATATTTTCCTATTTTTGTGTTAAATTCATGGATGTTAATGTTGTTATTTATCTGGTTCTATTTTCATAGTTGTTTCAATCCTGTTTATGCATGATAAAATAGTAAGCTGCTGAAAGTTGGTCAACAATTAGAGCAGCATATAAGCCTAGTTAAATAAATAATAAATAAACTTGGTTGCTTCCCAAAGTACTAGATCACAAGTTCCATCAGTCTAGCCAGCATGGTTCCTGCTAGTTGATGGGAGATATATCCAACACCTTCTGAAAGACACCAGGTTGGAGGACGCTGGTCAAACCAGTTGCTTCAAGTGGCGAGTTTTGACTAAGCCCACAAGGGCTTCCTCCCACCCCATTCTTGTAACAACCAGAATACGCCACTGAAATTCTGTGAGAAAATGCTAACTGACCATTTTCATTCTCTCTCTCTCTCTTTCTCTCTCTTGGACATTTTAATCCATAAACTACTTACATATTTATTCTGAGTAACCCTCACTTGCAATTTTTTTTAAAAAAAGGCTGAAAATCACAGCCACATCAACTCTGATAGCATCATGCAGTGCCAACCAATCCTACTTTCATCTCCGATTGGTTGCCCCTTGGCTTTAACCATGGCTTTTCGGCCTGGTGGTGGTGGTGGCTTTAAGAGAAAGGTAGAGGAAAAGAACTATGGGAAAACTGACAATTACAGTAAAACTTGAACAATAGTACTTATATGATAAGGTGAAGACCTTGTAACTGTATGGACACATAGTTTGCTTGCCAGCAATACAGGTGAAAAGCTATCATTTTCTTCCATTTTTTTTAAAAAAAACTTCCCTGTCCAAGCTACAACCTTCACACTCATTGGAAATCTCCCATCCAAATACTAACCAGGGCTAAGCCTGCTTAGCTTCCCATCCCAGATAAGATCACCTAAGTGCTATACCCAGTTGCAGTTACAAAAGTCTATAAATTCCTTGTTTATCCCATCCAAGTGACTGCATTGCCTAAAAGGCTGAGCTATAAAGGAGTTCCCGTTTCAGTCTCTTCACTACCTGAAACAAACAATACGGTGTGAATAGCTTACACAGCCCCCTGTTTTAAACATTACCAGACAAGCATAGAAATCTAGAACGAAGTCCTTGTAGCAAGCTTCTGCTACCTCTATAAGCATGTTCATCTAGAAAGAAATTGTTCATCCCTGCCTATTGAGGACATACTGTTCTTAAGAATAAAAGTACACTTAAAATATGTTGTATTTACCCAAAAAGGAATGTGATCCTGACTTTCAGATGCTCCAAGAAAAATAAACATAGAAAACTCCTGTCTGTCTCATTACTGCATTCTCAGCGAATCCAAGATAATCCTACTATTTTAAAGATAAATTGTTAATTATTTAGGGGGGAAACCCATAATCTTCCTGTTATATAAACTCACTAGTTGTTCGGCTCAGATACATTCAGTCGGAGTGTTTTCTTAAAAGGCACTAGTTTTCTTCAGCTCTTGACTTTTTTTGCCAGTGTAGACTGAAACTGCTCTCCTCCTGCAATGTCTGAGTTTTACATTGGCTGGGTTGAATTCCCTGTCCTTTTAAAAATTATTTCTCCACAGAGTTGGTGAATAAAAAGATTTTTTTGTATTCTTAACTGATTTGCTTTCTGTGTTAGGAACAGGTTTATCCATTTGCCTCATTGCTTAGAACGGTGTTTCTCAACCTTGGCAACTTCAAGACGTGTGGACTTCAACTCCCAGAATTCCCCAGCCAGCCATGCTGGCTGGGGAATTCTGGGAGTTGAAGTCACACGTCTTAAGGTTGCCAAGGTTGAGGAACACTGACTGAGAAGAAGGAAAATCTGCTTCCAAACCAATAGGTTGCTGGTGAGGAACTTTGATGTAAGCCACACAGACTGACTTTCCAATGTGAACTTGCTGGAATATAAGATAAAATCTCCTTCAAAGGGAGTTTGATAGTTTGGGATTTCAGGGACCCATTCATGTGGTTTTCTTGGCAACAATTTGAAAGTGCTTTGCTCTTGCCTTCCTCCAGGATATTTATTCAGTTTACTAATCAAGCTACAAATGCGTGATTTCCTAGAGGTCTCCCATCCAGATCTAACCAGGTCTGATCCTGTTTAGCTTCCAAGCCCAGATAAAGTCAGCAGCATGTTGCCACTGGGATTAAAAAAATCATTGCAAAAGGCAGCCCTCTCCCTTGTAAAAATTCCCACCCTTTGCCCGGTACTTTCTCACAATTCAAATGTGAGGAAGGAGATCTGTATCTTGCATTCTTTTCGTTAATTGTTCTTTCTCATTTTTATTATAAGTATGAACCTCAAAGACAGAAAAGGTCCAGGTTCTCACTGGATCTGGACCTGAAACAGAATCTCTCCACATTTCCCCCCCCCTCAATTTTATTGTATTTTATAGCAAGATTATTGTTATTATTTATATAGGAAGTCTTCATATTTATTCTATTTTAACTAATATTTATTCTTTTTACTGTAAACCCCCCAGAGTCGCTCTGCAGTGAGATGGGGGGTGACAAATTGGAAATGTAAATAAATATAAAGATTACCGGGGGGGGGGGGAAGAACAAAAATACAAATGAAAAAAGAAAGAAACAATGAAATACTAAAGACAATTCATACATGAACAAAAAATGCCAAAACCAAATAGAACCAAGAAATAGAAGAGGGGGGAAAAAAACAGAAAAAAAAAATTAAACCCCCAATAGTAAACATTATTTGTGTGTATGTACGTGTGTGTGTGTGTGTGTGTATGTATGTATATATGCATATGTATATATGTATATATAAATATGAATCTCACCACTTTTAATCCAGCATTCTAACCACTAAACCATACTGGTTCTCATCATCAAGAGGGGACAGAACGTAATGAAACCACTTGTTGCTCAACTCTTTTCACTGCCTGTTCAGATAAGCCCTGAGTTAGATCTGGGCTGCAGATGGAACCGCATTTCCCACCCTGGGTTTCGAGTATGAACATGAGTTTGACTGGGGCAGCAGTGTTGAAGGAAGGGCGCATTTAAACTTTTCCACACATGTTATTTCCACAGCTGGAAATTTCCTGTTTACTCAACCCTGAAGGTGCTTTGCTCTTCTGAATCCCTCCCAGGAACGTATCCTAGATTGAACGGTGGGGACTTTTCCACAGTAGCTCCTTCTCAGAGAAGTTCTCAGCCAGCACTTTGACTTTTAAGAAAATGAAGAACTCTTATTCAGGATTTTAGATGTGTTTTTTGCTTGATTGATGTGGTGTCTTGGACTGGGTTATATTCATCACTAGACTGAACAATTCTGAAGATGAAATTTGTCACATTCTGTCTGCTAAGCTCTTTGCATCTATCAGTGATATATAAATGAGTGTTTGTATAACCAGGCACGCTGAATTTTCCAGTGTAGCTCTCGGGCCTGAAACATTTTTCAGCCTTTAGCCTAAAATAAATCTTTCCACTCTCTTAGAAAGAGGAAACATTCTGTGGTTATTTGCCTTCAGAGCTGATGGTTTACCAAGCCTAGATCACTGGCTGTTTTTTTTCTATATTTGCAGAAGAGCAAGAAATATGCATTACTTCATGTGTTGGGGTCATGCCCCAGCAGCATTTGACAGACCTGGTTTCCCAGGAAGCAAGCAGGATGACTGCCATGGCTTGGTCTTGTTCCGTTTTGAACTTTTCTGACCTGGTTCACATGTTACTGTTGCCACATTGTTCTGCGTTTTCTTTTCCAATGAGATGAACTCGAGCACATGGCTATGCTCTTATCTTGCACATCAGCCTCAAATTAGATCAGACTACGGCTCTGTTTTCACAAAGGAGGAGGGTCTCTGCCTGGATTATGTCACTGGAGATGTCACTCGTTTCAGTGCAGAGAGGCACTTTCTTCATGCACAGACTCAGCAAGTAGGTATCAGAGTTCTTGCTTAGAACTGGAGGTTCTCCATGCAAGGAATCTGTTCACATTAGTCTTTCCCAACCTGCTGCTGACCAAATGTGTGAGATGATCACTTCCATCATGCTCAGCCAGTACCACCATTGTCCATGATGGCTATGAATCTGAAAGGTGCCAGTTTGGAGATGGGAAATGCCGCTCACCTCCTCGTTAGCCTTGAAATCTCTCTCCCATTGGGTAGGCTTTGGGATTGGATAGGGTGAAAGGTGAGGAAGAATTAGGCCCACTTATCAGGAGAAGAGAACTAAGCATCACAATTTGTTTTTACCACATTTAGAAATTTATTTATTTATTTATTTCAATTGATATGCTACCCAGTGGCTCTGGGCAGCATCCAGACAGAAGCCACAACCCAAAACTTTCAAACGTAGACTGCAGACATATAATTCAAAACTAACATGGCAGCCAAGAACAAAAAGCAGTATAATGTAATGAAGTAGCAACCCACCAAGGCACACTCACAAAATGACTACTACAGGCAACTTGCCTATGCTGAAAATGGCCAATGTGGTAGTCAAGGTCGGTCACAAAGGAGCCACCGGAGTAGAAGACAAACTAGACTGACAGATCTATACCAGTGTTTTTCAACCTTGGCAACTTTAAGGTGTGTGGACTTCAACTCCCAGAATTCCCTAACCAACATGCTAGCTGGGGAATCCTGGGAGTTGAAGTCTACACATCTTGAAGTTGCCGAAGTTGAGAAACACTGATCTATACCATCCAAATGTGAGTCGAAAGGCTAAAAATGTGAGTCCCAACCCTTGGATGATTTTATTTTATTTTATTTTATTTTATTTTATTTTATTTTATTTTATTTTTTCAGTTTATATACCTGCCCATCTCATGTTCATGACTCTGATGATGCCACCACATTACAGTCACTTCAGCACACTTGGAAGACAACGTATATTGTTTAACTGCAATCCATGACAGGAAAAAATGCGCTGGTCCCTGCTTTCAACATTCATAGTCTGGGATGAGATTAGCCCAAGTGTATATTTATTTATTCATTTAACTTACATAGTTGCCCAGTCAACGTGAGACTCGGGGTGGCATGCACCAATTAAAATAGCACATAACAGCTTCCCCGCTGCCCAATTAAAAACAGTAAAACATGCCATGCACAAGGCAACTTCATCTGGCCCCAAATAGTAAAAAATAATCAAGATGGGCACAAAACCCAGTGGCTGGAGGAGAAGATAGGTAGGGTAGGGCCGTCTGGATCTTGGGGGGCTGCTGTTCCAGAGGACAATAAGGCACATATCTGGATTCCACCAGATGCTGCTGCTTAAGTGACTGGACTTGGAACATGCCCACCCTGTCAGAACTTATTGGATGAGCGGAAATCAGCGGAGACAGTCAGTCCCCCAAATAACCACGTCCTCTGCCATGAAGACTTGATAGGTCACAATCAGCATCTTGACTCACACGTGGAAACCTACAACTAACCAGTTTTCATAGTGGTATTCAGTGGGTGTACTGAGGTGCACCCATAATTACTTGCGCAGCTGAGTTCTGGATCAGCTGTAGCTTCTGAGTGGTTTTCAGGAGTAGCCCCATGCAGAGTGCATTGCAGTAATCTAGGCAGACAGACAAGGCTATGTTCATAATTACATGAACATAGTACACTATTATCTCAATTTTAGGATGCAGTGTGCTGTTGTCCCAGCCTTAGTATGGGGCAAAGATGGGCAGACTTGGGTGTCTGAAAGGGACAAAGTCCACAATGGTCAAGTAGACAAAGTGAGTGAAATCAGGATTTTCTGGAACTTTCCCTGTATGTTTTGGGGCAGAATTTTTAGAGAGATGCTTTGTTTAGCTCATTTTTTTTTGAAGTGTTCGTTTTTAAAAACCATTCTACACTAAGGGCATTTTGTCCAACAAGATGTCAGCATCTAGAAATCTGGGATGGGAGAGCACCAGGAAATTTAAGGCTGTAAACTAGATTGGGAAACTGAACAAAAACAACATTTTGGAAGAGGGTAATGGCAAACTCCTTTGATATTGTTGCCAAGAAATCTACAACTTGTCTTGAAAGGGACTTTATCTTTATTTCCTATATTATCTTCTGATGTTTTCATCTCCGTTGTTCCACTTGAATATACAATATTATTAAACATTTATACATCAAGTGCATAAAAAGTCATGGCAGGAGGCAACACTTGACTGAATTTTTGAATTTGGATTTCGTTAGTATTTGGATGAGACAATCAGGCCAATCCCACCAGGATGTCCACAGGATATGGTCAAAAAAGTCAAGATGGTGGACCCAGTGGTGCAACTGAAGCTTTGTCTGTTTTTATGTGTGTTGATGAGCAAATAAAAGTTTTATTGGAAGAGTTTGAAAAGAAGCATTGAAGACAAAGGTGGTGGTGAATTGCTTACATATCATCCCCCAAAAATTGCATGAAGACACCAGGAATTGGTGTCACCCTTAAACCAATTTTAAGTCAGACGTTTAGACGTTTTGGGGAGAGGAGGACAGGGATCTGTACCTCTGGAGGCTCACCTTGGAAAAGGTGACCCCTTCAGCTCTGCACCGACCCCTTCCTGATAAGGTCCTTCATTTCCCTCCCATCCTGCCCACCCAGCTCTCAGGGAGAAGCCATAAATAAATATAATTATAGGTGAACCCTGAGCCCAGGACTGGAGTGTTAAAATTACAGTTTGCTGTGCTGATGATATGTGGTGAATTTTCCTTTAAGAAATTCCTGGCAAAAGGCAATGCAGCGAGAAAGCAGGAGGTGGGGATGAATCACCAAAATGAAAGGGAGAGAGAAAAAAGAAGGCAGGAAAAGTTATTCCCGAAGAAATATGCAGCTGTCCAACCTGACGTCAGATCTGTCTTTAATAAAGCTTCCCTGGAGCCAAGGAGAATCAACTCCCATCTCCTGTCAACCAAGCTGCTTGCAACGGACTCCGCCAGGGAGTTGATGTTGTCTGTTTTCAAGATCTGGGTTCAATCAATGTCTTTCACCCTGGCTTCCAGTGATGAGGTGGCTTTTGCCCTGGCTTCTAACAACAAACACCATTTTGCAGGTAAGCGTGCCACCCTGGTTGGCTTGGCCACCCCAGGAGGAAGCAAAGGAAAAATGCCCATTTCTGAAGGCTGGTGGGTGGGGGGTTAAAGAAGAAATCTCTGGCATTTAACTAACTGCAAGACTTGATGAGCCATGGAAAGTTACAAAGAAGAGAAAGACACAGTGATCAGGTGATGGCTAAGGACTGAGGAAGAGCACATTTAAGTAGAGTGTTAAAATGCAGGTTATTTAATTTTTTGACCCAGAAAGATAGCCTTAGATTTGAGTGATGTGCTGTGGGGGGGGCAGGGGGGAGAGAACCTCGAGAACAGAACGAGGCTAGACATAAGGAACCAATCTGTGTTGATTTCCCCATGTAGCCGAACTGGTCTTGAAAATAAGTGCGGGACTACTTAGGTGGAAGAATAAGGGAGAGAAGGGCAAGAGGAGATATTTACAGAGGGAGCATCTCAAAGAGGAGGTGGGTAATACTATAATGTGGCTGCTGAGAGATGAATCAGTGACTTAGAACATGCCACACGTGGCAGTAACCCTCCGGATGAAAGAAACCCTGGGAAGTGCAAGCTGGGGAGCAAGAGACTGCTGCAAAGCTTGGAGGAGCTAACCAGAGCCAAAGGATTTGTAAGATAGCCAACAGTTCGCAAGGGGAAGGCTGCACTTCCCACATTGCAAAAGGATTTGGGCCATGCAAAAAAGCTCCCTACTTTCTCGGATGGTAATCCCAGCAGAGTTCCAGAACTGGAGTTGAGCATTGCAAACTCAGCCCAGGAAGTGGCTGGTTGAAAGGGGCTTGTTGAAGAGCGTGCATAGATATATGAACATTGAGAAAAATTAAGCACAGGATTCAGTATTGAGGCTTTTAAACCAGAGATTGCCTTGTTCGGATGCTGAGGAGCTACTATAGATGAGACTTAGTAACTGCAGTGCCCTGAACCATTGAGTATCATTGATAGGGAAGAGACTGGCAGATAATTTCTAGACAGCTATCAACCATTCAGGAGAACTACAGAGCAGTCTACATGGAAAGCACAGTCTGTAAGAACCTGTAGAAGATAAGTAGGTAAGTCACTCAGGTAGGTAGATGAAGGTAGGTAGGTGGATGAAGATACAGACAGACAGACAGAGTCAGTCTGAATCAGTTCACTTGCAGGATGAAAGTCAGGGTTCTGATCTACCATTGTCAGCCCTTTAAGGTAGTCCAGACAAAAAGCACCAACTATGCGTACTAAATCTATCTTTTTTGTAAGGTTACAGTAACAGAATCTTGCAGGTCTGAAAGCATTTCTCCCCTCCTTTACTGTGACTTTCCAGAAAACTAGACGGGGACTTTTCTGAGATGCTTCCCATGCCCCTTCTCCTTTTGTGGGCTGAGATACCTCTTGCACGAGGGTTTGGCTTGTCTGCAGCTCTTCCTCCTGTCTCTCGAGGTCATTCCCATAGACTATTACAACCATGCTGGTCCAGTTCAGCTTGGCATATAGATGCTTTTCCACTTCCTAGTTTATTTCTGAGAGAGAGTGACCTGCTCAAAGTCACCCAGCCGGCTTCTAGGTTTTAGCAAGGACTAGAATTTGGCTCTCCCAGCTCTTAGCCTTAATCATTACATTACACTGGCTTGCCCTCCCCATATCTGCACTGTCACTGAGTAAAATCATGGAGTTGATGGTAAAGAAAAACATATATTAGCGAGATAAAAAGCATGAATTCTTTTTGCCTCTTGTCTGCATCACTGTAATTGTTTGGCTTTGAATTCCTCAGCAAAGCAATGATTTGCGTGTTTAGAATGGGCTCACCTAGGGCTCTCTCTGTGTGTTTGCGTTCTCTTATTATAACCTGGTCTGTGATTGTTATGACCGTTTTGGGCTTTTCAGAAGCATTAGTGGAAAAGGAGGCACAATCAGTTTGCGCCTCTTGTTAGCAGAGTCCATTCCTTGTCCATCCAGGCGAGAAGGCAGATCTTCCAAGAGAAACAGCATCATTCTCCTGGGGAAATGCACAATTGTACTCTTCTTGGGCAAAGGCATCTGATGACACTATGATTCTCCTGGTCTTCTTGGTTGGATTTTCTTAATGGTGCATCTACGTAGCCTGTTGTACAAATCTGGCCCATTTGATTAATGATTCAAAGTGTAATGCAAGTCCTGAGAATGGGTTACTCAGTAAGCCTGTTGCATGAACCTAACTATAAAGGTGGAAGGAGTCATTGAGATCACCATGTTCAACCCTCTGCTCAATGCTGAAATATAGACTACAACATCCCTCACAGACGGCTTTGCAGCCTCTGCTGGAACACATCCACCTCTTCCCTTGGATGTTAATTCTATTACTGAACTCTTCTGCCTTTTAGGAAACATTTCCTCGTTTTAAATTTTTTTATTGATTTTTCTTATTTTAAAATAATGTGTTTCTTTTTTTGAGAATATATGTTTTTGCATTATAATTATTTTTGTGTGTTTTTTCTTATTTTCTTCGCTTGTTATTATTTTAAAATAGGAAACCTTTCCTAACATTTAACTAAAATCTACCTTCCAATAACTTTACTCCATATTCCATATTCTGCACTGTGGAATGATAGGATGATAGAGAACAGACCCTGACCTTCTCTGGGACATCCATTCAAATACTTGAAAAGTGTGTTCATACCCTTGACCCCCACCTCAAGTTCTCTGTGGATGAATACATCCAGCCAGAGACACATTCTTCTCCCACACAGACTTTCCCAATCTCCTTTTGCCAGACACATGAACTGGTGGAGAAATAATCTTATGCAGATGGTAACATGCTAACCAGATGGCACATTTAATGTTGTATGGGGCTAACAGTACCCATCCCCCAGAAGCTTCACATAAAGGGTGAAGATTTGCAGGAAGCATGCTGTCATCTTTGTAGGTGTGGGCACAAAGCCCTTGATGGATCCAACAGGGATTCTCTTGGCTGTATACACTTGGTTGATTGTATAGACCCCCAGCATTGAGCAAAATTTCTAAAACGGCTTAATGTCTCCAACTACTACATGGAAGATTTGAAAGGCAGGTTTTTTGGGGGGGGGGAGATTAGAGAGGAAGAACTGATGTTGTGGCATACAGAGAAAAAAGGGAAGTATAAAAGAATGTCAGAACATCTCTGTTGCTGACTATTTTTTTTAAGGTTCCATGGGGGCAAAAATATCAGGTGGGGTGATTTGGTGAAGCCTCAAAGTATTTGCATTCTTCATCATTTATGCAGAATTTGTTGCAGGAAGTATCCGGTGGGTGCCTCTAGTGTCAGAGCAAGAGGGATGAGGCAGCCACATAAATTGTACTGGTGAAGTTTTATTTGTCTACTCAGGTGAAACTGCTATCGAACTCAGTAGCACCTTACAGAAGGAATTTGATAACTTCATGGTGGACACATCTCCTAAAATGAACTTCCAAGCTCAGAGGCAATTAACCACTGAATGCTGTCCACTGTGGTCCTCCTCTCCACTTTGTCTGCTTCCCTGATAGTGTCTCCTTAGCCAATGTGAGAAACAGAATGTGGAATACAATGAGCCTTTGGTCCCCCTGATCTAGGGTGGATTGTCTGAGTCCTTAAATCAGTTGCCACTTAGCCAGTAAACTGAGTATGTATGCCAGTAAAAAGAATGTAAGAGGTGCCCTACTGGATCAAGCTGTGGGGCACCATTTTGTGTCACTGCAGGTATTTGGGAAGTTCATAATCCTGGGCAGAAGGGCAACAGCCTCCTTCCACTGTCTCTTCCCATCAACTGGCATACAAAGCCATCTGCTTCTGATTCAGACAAGAGCCATCAATATTAACAGTTGTTGATAGCTTGATCCTACAGGAACATATCCAGTCCCTGTTGAAACCACTGACTGAGTTGATCATAACCCAGGAGGCACCATAGAAAACATTGTTGGTGATCTGCCCTGGGGGAGTGTTATACATTTTGGCAAAGAACATACACCAGACAAGTTGATTCCATGTAGAGAAGGCAGTCTTGAAGATCCCTAGGAGCTAAACCACAGGATCATAGGATCATGGTGACTTAAGATGTATGTCTTACTTCCGGAGTTCAACTGTACAAATTCCAGAGTTTAACTGTGTGCTGTGTGAAAAAAGTATTTCCCACTGTCAGCCCTAATAAATCTCTCTGCATTTCATTCCCATAGATGACCTTGACCTAATGGAAGGCATTTTCTCCATTCCTAGTTTTTGTCTCTTCTCTATCCACAATATGTAAGATCCATGGATGAATTTGTATCTCTTTCTCCCCTTACTCTCCCTCATTTCATGCCAAGGAGCTCCACTTCTGTAGTCTTCTTCAAAGGAAGCTGTTCCAGATATCTGTGTTTCCCTTGTTTTTTGCACTGTTTCTAGTTCTATCATACCCTTCTTAAGGGACACTGATCAGAACCATACACAATACTTCCAGAGTGGTCTGATCATAGAATTGAATAGGTGAGTTGGGTCCTTCCAGATGTTTTGGATGACAATTCCCACAATTTTTTGCCATTATCCAACCATTTGGAATTGTCAGGGCATCTGGATAATACCTGGTTGCCTACCCACCCAGTCTAAGTTATTCTGATACATGCTTTGTGTAACTGTGGCACAAACCCAGAATGTACAAATTCCATTTGCTTGAGAGTTAAATTAGGTTTGCATGACCTAATCTAGTGTGCTTATGACTACAGATGGGAATGGGAAAGCTGGTGGAAAAGGGGTATGGTTTGCCTGGAAAACAGCAGAAGCAGCTCCATTGGAACTTACAGTCCACCCAGATAAAGTATGTGTGACAGTCCAACACCATCCTTCAGTGTTTCCAAGGAGAAAATGAGGAATCTCCTGTTTTCAACTGCTCTTAAATTCATATCATAGGAACAGAGAATGTGGCCTTCGGTTAAAATGAAGGTCCATTTAGGCCAGTGGTTCTCAGCTGGGAGGCATATATTTTTGGCACCCAGGAGAACCTATGCTATCCTCACAGCTGAAGACTTAATGGCAAGTTGGAAGAACTGGTTTTTTGTTTTTGTTTTTTGCCCGTGGGGTGTGTGCACTTATTAGGGTTGTTAGTAAGATTGTGTTTAAGAAGGGTTGGTGTGTATGTTGTGGGAGGCCTGGTCAGGGGTTCATTGGAAATGTTAAAGCCATTTTGTGGGCGTATTCACAAAATAACTATTATGGGAGACTTCCTAAATCATTGGGAGGAAGGAAGGAAGGAAGGAAGGAAGGAAGGAAGGAAGGAAGGAAGGAAGGAAGGAAGGAAGGAAGGAAGGAAGGAAGGAAGGAAGGAAGGAGGACCAGTTCTGAACCTTGGAATGTATGTCTGGGCTCCAACAACTCTTTTTACAGCCCTTAGAACTCCTCTGACCATGGTTCCTGAAAACTGGTAACACAATATCCCACCACTCTGAAGCAGACAACACATGGAAACTATTGTTGTTGTTTAGTCGTTAAGTTGTGTCCGACTCTTCGTGACCCCATGAACCATATTGCGCCAGGCCTTCCTGTCCTTCACTGCCTCCCTGAGTTTGCTCAGTTTCATGCTCATTGCTTCAGTGATGCTATCTAACCATCTCATCCTCTGCCGTCCTTTTCTCCTTTTGCCTTCAATCTTTCCCAGCATCAGGGTCTTCTCCAAAGAGATCTCTCTTCGCATTAGGTGACCAAAGTATCTGAGCTTGAGCTTCATTATCGATCCTTCCAATGAGCAATCAGGATTGATTTCCTTTAAGATTGACTGGTTTGACCTCCTAGCAGTCCAGGGGACTCTCAAGAGTCTTCTCCAGCACCACAGTTCAAAGGCATCAATTCTTCGGCGCTCAGCCTTCTTTATGGTCCAGCTCTCACAGCCATACATTACTACTGGAAAAACCATAGCTTTGACTATGCGGATCTTTGTCGGCAAGGTGACGTCTCTGCTTTTTAATATGCTATCTAGGCTTGCCATAGCTTTCCTCCCAAGGAGCAAGCGTCTTTTAATTTCATGGCTGCAGTCTCCGTCTGCGGTGATTTTGGAGCCCAAATAAATGAAGTCTGTTACTGCTTCCATTTCTACCCCTTCTATTTGCCAGGAATTGATGGGTCCAGATGCCATGATCTTAGTTTTTTTAATGTTGAGTTTCAAGCCAGCTTTCGCACTCTCCTCTTTCACCCTCATCAAGAGGCTCTTTAGTTCTTCTTCACTTTCTGCCATTAGGGTGGTATCGTCCGCATATCTGAGGTTGTTGATGATTCTCCCTGCAATCTTAATTCCGGCTTGTGATTCTTCCAGCCTGGCATTTCTCATGATGTACTCTGCATATAGGTTAAATAAGCAGGGTGACAGTATACAGCCTTGTCGTACACCTTTCCCTATTTTGAACCAATTGGTTGTTCCATGACCGGTTCTAACTGTTGCTTCTTGGCCCGCATACAGATTTCTCAGGAGACAGGTAAGGTGGTCTGGTACTCCCATCTCTTTAAGAATTTGCCACAGTTTGTTGTGATCCACACAATCAAAGGCTTTTGCATAGTCAACGAAGCAGAAGTAGATATTTTTCTGGAACTCTCGTGCTTTCTCCATGATCCAGCGAATGTTGGCGATTTGATCTCTAGTTCCTCTGCCTCTTCGAAACCCAGCTTGTACATCCGGTAGCTCTCGGTTCATGTATTGCTGAAGCCTAGCTTGTAGGATTTTGAGCATAACCTTGCTAGCATGTGAAATGAGTGCAATTGTGCGATAGTTTGAGCATTCTTTGGCATTGCCCTTCTTTGGGATTGGAACATAAACTGACCTTTTCCAATCCCGTGGCCACTGTTGTGTTTTCCAAACTTGCTGGCATATTGAGTGCAGCACTTTAACACCATCTGGAAACTATAGTGAAAGTCCTAAAATACATATACTCTTAGTTATTATTGGTCCATTTATAACCCATGTTCCTTCCAGGAACTCAAGGCAGCTTACATGGGGATCACCCTTCATTTTAGCCCTGCAACAGTAACCCTGAGAGGTAGATTGAGCTGAGAAAGAGAGTTGCTGGTCCAAATTGTCACATGAGTTTCCATAGCTGAGGGTGGATTTGAATCTGGGACTCCCCAGCCTTAGTCCCGTACCTTAAACCTTATACTGCACGGGATAAAGAACAACATGATGATGATGATGATGATGATGATGATTTCATATATAAAAAACAAGGAAGCACTACAAATTTCCCCCCAGATTGCTTCTCTATGTAATATTGCCCTGCCCACCTTGCAGTACTCAAGGGTCCCAAAAATATTAAGGACAGCCCCTCCCTGGGAAAACAAAAACCCTTATCTCTGCCCTGTTCTCTTTTGCTGTGTTTGTATAAAAATTCAATTTAGGGATGCATCTGATTAGGTCAAATCTCTAGATTGCATTGATTCACTTACTCAGTGCTCAAAATGACTCAAATTCTTGAACTGAGTAGGTTTGCTTCAGCTGCTTTTGAATGTGAATTTCCAAATCAAATCAATGATTCAGATTGAATCAACTCTATTCAGCAATCTGAACTGAACTGAACAATTTCAAGTCAAATGGGTTCAGAACAAAATTCTGCTTTGAATCAGAACAAATTGACCTTCCAGATAGACATGATGCTTTGAGTCCAATCAAGGTTAATTTATACCCATCTCATTTTTTGCAAACCATTTCTCCAAGTGAGCTCATGTCTAATTTGAACGAAAGAATAGCCCACGTTCTGGGCTAGAGAAAGCCAACTGAACATTATTTTCCTAAATATGAACTATGAAAGCAATCACTGTATTTTTATAACACGGCAAGAGTTAATGTTAAAAGGTTATTGGTGTGCACACCTCAAATAACCTAGCAGGTTATTTCTTTTACAAATGTTATTGTTTTTATTTATTTTGTTTTAAAAAATATTTATAGTCTGCCCCAATCCTACCAAACTCTGGGCAGTGCACAGCAATGTCTATCCCCCATCATATTAAAATCATATATAAATAATAAAAATCAACAATAAAAACGGAATATATTAAAGGCACCATTCACTTAAGCTAGGGATCAAATGCCCCCTGGAAAAGGCCTACTTGGCCTGGATTTGAAATACTTGTCAGTACAGACCATCCCTATTTAAATCCTGCTTACTTTTTTAAAGAATCATCCAGTGGCTTACAACATTTTTAAAAAAAAATGCATTTCTCTCCCTCTCATACACATGCACACCAGTTAAATTATTAGAATGGCCATAAAACAAATAAACAGAAGAAAAAACAGTCTGTATTAATAAGCAACGAAGGGAAACAAGTTCAGAACTCCAGCCAGGCTAAAACGTGGAATGTGATTTCATACCCAAGATTTACGATTCGTTATAATTTATGGTTTAGTCAACTGAGTAGGCAGGCTGATTCTTGCAAAAATCAAAATCAAATAAAATTCCCAGATGAAGTTGCTCCTAGTCTGCAGGATCCTGGTGATTGAACAAACTAACTAATTTCATCAGAAAATATGCTGGGATGGGAACTCAGTAAAACCATGCCTAAACATAAATTACCAAGACCCATGATTGCCGCTTTGACTTTGTGGATTTCACCCAAGGTTCTTGATCTATTTTGATTCTATAGCGCTCAGTCAGTTTCTCAGCAGACAGTTGTAATATCCTTACCTTCAAATAGTGGTGAGAATCATTTAGTAATCTTTTGTCCTCTGAATAGCATCCTGTCACTCAAGGCTGTCTTCATGAGGCTGATTGCATTTACTGTTACGCCAGTCCCATGAGGTAGATTTAGAGACAAATAGTGACTTGGACATATCCATCCACTAAGCTACGTGTCTGATTGGGAATGTGAACCCAGATCTCATTGCCCTAAGTCCAAGATTCTGTAATAATACACAAGAACTGTATTCACACGACACACTTAGCTGGTTATCGAATTAACCAATTTTCCAGCTTTGCACAATACCTTGAATCTAAACTTGGCAACTAGTCTGGGCTTTTTCAGTCACATACAGAACAAAGCAGCCATGATTAAAACCAGCTGAGTGATGCATGTGGTGAAGATCTGCTGCTTTGCAGATTGTTTAACCTGGTTAAGCATGTGATGCTTAAGACAGTTAACCAAGAGTTTTCCCTTAAGCCAAAAACATCGCCTACCTATCATGAGCCTCTGGTATAGCAACTTATTCCTCAAGAGCATCTGGTCCTGCTGGCTGATCCAGAGCATGGAGAACATACCAGTTCTGGGGCCGCTTGAGAACATTTTGAGCTAACTCAAGGGTCTTGCTTTATATGACTTACACCAGGAGATACGTGATGTGTAATAGAGGAGCATCTGTTCCCTGGTGGAGCCTCAAGTTCAATTTTTTAATAAAGCTCATGTTTAAATCCATCTCCCCAAGTGGTTTTTCAATGGTACTTGGGGGGGCTTTGGGGATTTCACCAAAAATTTGAATGGCTAAATGAGTTATGCCCAAGCCTATATGTGTGGTTGTTTTGCTGTTACTGATGATGATGGGAAAGAGGAAGAAGAAAATGCCATGGCTGAGTCTAACCAAAAAGTTGCAAAAGAGGTCCCTCTCTCAAACATTCAGATTTTTTTTTTTTTTTTGCCAGAACTGTTCTCAGAGATTTTTTGAATATGAGATGGCAAGGCTTGGGTGGAACTGGTGAGCTTCTGAATGTGAAACAGTTGTTCTGTTATTAAGCTACAGCTAATGCTCCTGCCAGAATTGAGAAGACTTAAATTTTTTAAATCATTTTATTAAAGTTTTAAATAAACATAGTAAAAACTAATGCAAACTAAACAAAAAGAAAAGTGCAGAAAAAAGAAAAAAGTAGAAGAGAAAAGGAAAGAAAAGGAAAGAAAAGACAAAGACAAAGACAAAGACAAAGACAAAGACAAAGACAAAGACAAAGACAAAGACAAAGACAAAGACAAAGACAAAGACAAAGACAAAGACAAAGACAAAGACAAAGACAAGAAAGACAATAATAAGTGGATTCCAACCTTCATCACACTGCGCATAAACTAATATACTAACTTTTTACCCTCTTTTAAAGTTACAAATAAAAAAAACCCTCTTCTCCTCATAGCCTAACTTTTATCTATACACAATCCAGAAATCATCATCTTTTCAGTCAAAAAATCCATTAAGAGCTACCAGAAATATCAAACAAATAGTATATTCCTGATCAAATAATCCAACTTTATATTCCTTCTTTTTGCTCTGCAAAATCTGAACTTTTAAATCCTTCATATCCCTCATCACTCTTTGGTATTTAAAAGAAGTCTTCAAAGCTGTCAGCAGCCTACTTTGCAAATCCCATAAAGAGGCATCGTCCAGAATTTCTCATTGCAGCTGTTTCATGTCCAGATCCTCTCCTTGATTTGTCTTTTATATTCCCATGTTGGTAATCTCAATTTGTTGTCTTCCATGCCTTCAAACTCTATAACGTCTATGTCAGGTAAACGTTTTTAAAAGTTTTTCTCATCATCTTCTAAAAGTTTATCCACTGAAATCTGTATCCTTTCTGAGATATTGGTTATTAATATCTCAATCCATGTTTCAAAAAACTCTTTAAGATAAGAAAAAATTATAGCTGGCTTAGCCATTTTAACTCTTTTCTGCCTGGTCCCTTAGTTCCCTCTAGGGTCCATTTGCAACCTTCATCAAGCCTCAGTTCCTAATATGGGTTGAGTTCCATCCCAGTTGTTTCTCATGAGTATATTATTTAATTATATACTTGTTTTTCAAGTCTTACAGCAAAAATAACCAATATTCCAAATCTCTGTTGTCTCCCAATCCATTTAAACTTTCTTTAATCAAAACCCTTCCCTCCCCCCGCTTTTTGTCAGTTGTATATTATTTTAAATTGTTGAAATTCTATTTAAAATTTCTTAAATCCAAAGAAGGTAAAACTCACCAGGTGTCAAATTAAGCTCACCAAATTGAAGCTCTCTAATATCCAAAGTGGTTAAATTGAATATTTCCAAAAGTGATTAGAAAGGGAGTTTGGCTGGCTTTGTGTCCATGAAAGACTCCGCCGCTGCTAAGAGCAAAGATGTCATCTCCCTCAGCTCCTGGCACTCAAGCCCACAGAAGACCACTGTTTTATGGGCTCCTTGGGAAGAGCTGCCATTCAGAGCACTGTGGTTGATCTACCAATCTCTCCTTCTCTAGAGAAACTTGAAGGGCCAGTCTTCTTGCCTGTCTTTCGTTCTACACAGAGGTTGTTTCCACTCATTCATGGAGACATCTTCAGTCAGCCATGACTCACACCAGAAGCATTAGAACTGAGAGAACTTTCAGAAGATGGCCTCTGGAGACCCACACATACATACACATTCATAGGTGCTACACCCCACCTCCCAGTTTCTCTCTTCTATCCCTAATTCCATCCCCTCCCTTACTTTCCATAGGAAAGGAGAAAGGAAAAAGGGAGAAAGAAGAAACGTAATACCAAGGCCGTGCACATGTTTGAATCCAGAGATTCAATTTCAAAGGCCATTTAGTTGAGTCTCTGAATTGAATCACCATTTGGAACTGAACTGAGGATTTCAGCTGAATCATCTAATCAAATTAGATGCCTTTGATTCAACTTGACTTCAGATTGAAGGATCTCGTTGACTCAATTTCAAAAAGTGTATAGAATACATTAGAACAGAGCCAGTTCACACATTGTTAGGAACTTGCCACGTTGCTATTGGGACAGGGCCTTCATCTGATGTTAATAAAGATAAATTATCTTTAAAGAGGTACATTTCATCCTGAAATGGTTATTGAAACTGCATCCAGAGGTCTAGTTCCTTACGCAAACACATCTGTTGAATCTGGAGGTTTCATCAGAATGGAAAAAACGTCACAGTGCAAGCTCTATCTATACAAGTAGTCTTCATTTTGTGACTGCCTCATTTAGCCACCATTCAAAGTTATGGCAGTGATGAAAAAGTAATTTTATGACCAATCCTCACATTTACAACCTTTACAGGTCTGTAAAGCAAAGGAAGCTGAAGTCAGATCATAAGCATAGTCACAGTTTCACTTAGCAACCACTTCGCTTAATGACTGAGTTGCCAGTCCCAATTGTGGTCACTAAACAAGGACTACCTGTGTATGTGCATGCAAAGTTGTGCTGCAGGTACGATGTGGGTGCAGCACATCACAACACTGGGATACTTGCTTTGTCATCTGCCTTGCCTGCAGACAGTGAGGACTTAAAGCACTTTGGGCCCCGCTAAAAAAAAATTATGGGGCAAATGAAGGCCTTAGTCTAGCTCACCATCCTCAACCCTGACTTGGAACAGGATTTCAAACAGGGATCTTCACCAGTCAGATGCTTCAAAGGAAAAACCTCAGATCTTAGGCTCAGACTGTGGTGTGATGAGTAATAAGGAATGAGAACAATGCAGATGAGGCCAGTGTGATCAAATAAAGGTCTCTGCAGAGGCAGATAAATAGACAAGGTTGGGTGTGGGAGATGTTTGAACTTCACCATACTGATGATGCAGGAATCAGCCCACAGTCAGCTTCTGATCTTTCATTCCATTCCATTCCGTTCCTTGTGAGTGTGAGAGTATTAATTAGCAAAAAAGGAAGACATTTTTCAACATACCCAGTTACAAAGCGCCTGCCTCTGGATGTCTGTTTACTGCAACGTACCCATTTCTAACTGTCTTTCATCCTAATCTATGCCCAGCTAAATGAGCTTCAGGAGGCTTTCTGTACCCAGCAACATTTGGAGGAGAATAATCACAAGATCTCAATCAGCACAACAGTCAGTGAGATGCAGATCACATTAGTCATCCCAGGCAGAAGGAAACTAGTTGATGCTGATGCTGTAAGAAGTAGATGAATAAGATGAAGCAAGGGAATTGCAAAACAGCACAGGCTAGACTGGGAATTAAAAAAAAAAAACCCCAAACATTCTGTATCGTTGCCATGAGATGAAGATGAACTTGGAAAAAAGAAAGAAAGAAAAATGCCAACCCCATACCCATTTGGTGACACCATCTTGCTTAATGTAAGTTGTGCCATGACCAAAATGCTTGGTAGAGTGAAGATCCTGGCCACATCAGTGTTGCTGCCCTAGATTAGATGAATGCCATCTCACACCTAAGTCTTCACGGTTCTGTATTTTCCAATAATGTTCACAATGCAGCAATTGCATTATAATTGTGGGGACTAAGGAAAGTGTGCACTGAAAGTGTATATTTGGGATCAGTGCAGAGACACGTTTCAGGATAAAAGGTGGTCAAAGGTAGATATTTAAATCATACCCCTTTAAATCTCACAACAGTAAAGTTGGTCTGATTTTTGCTTCAATGCTGCCCTCTTCCGCTTAGATGTTAGATTACAAATAAGTGGAAATTCTGCTATGTTACCAATAACCGGATTTGACCTGTGAAATTTGGCAATTGGTAAGCTCTTAATCAAACTTTTCACACATCTCTCTTCAGTGAAAGGTATTCTAATTCATTTTGGCAAGATTTTCTTCTCAAGAAGTTGGTTGAGAAGCCTAAATGAGCTAAATTTCTCAGAGAAGTTTAGCATCTCTGTGTGAGTACAAATAGCAAAATGAAAATACACATGTTCAAACGTTGTGGACCATAGATAGACAAAACTGCATATAATTTCTCAATGAAGATATGCCAGATATTGGGATCCACAGGTCACAATAAGATTTGCCTGGCATTTACTTAAATCAGGAGTTTGATTAGATTTGATTATGTGCCATCAAGTTGTTTTTGACTCCTAGCCACCACATAGATAGATTTTCTCATGATGATCTATCCCTAATCTGTTGTTTCAAGTCTCCCAACAGTGCACTTATCACCACTCTGAGAAATCAGGAGTAAGGAACCTCCAACTTCCAGATGTTGATAGTTTAACACCAGATCTACAAAGGCCAGAACGGCGCAAGCCATTATATTCCCTGTGACACTCTGTGGAAATGAAAGTTGGACTTTGAAGAAGCGGGATAGGAAGAGGATTGGTGCTTTTGAACAAAGCGATGGATCATCAAGCAAATCATCTGAGTTTTCACTCCGGGCACAAATGACCAGGCTCAAATTATCCTACTTCAGACACATGATGCGAAGACCCAGCTCTCTAGAGAAGGCTCTCATGCTGGGAAAGGTGGAAGGAAAGAGAAGAAGAGGACGACCAGCAGCAACGGGGATGGACACAGCTACAGTGGTGATGAGCGCATGCTTGAAAGAACAGGTTAGGGATAAATCATCTTGGAGGAAATCTATCTATCTGGTCACTAGGAATCAAAAACTACTAGATGGCATATAATCAGTCAATTAATCAATGAAGTGAACTGCAGCTCAGAAAAGCTTAAGCTTTTTAATAAAATACGTTAGTTGGGAAAGGTGCTACCAGACTCCTGATTTTTTGCCACCATTGACTAACACGGTTCTCCTCCTACAATGTCCACAATGAGGAGTTTCCAGGAATAGGTGTCTCAGCCCTGATCTATAGGGCAGAGACCTTTATATTTATAATGTGAAGAAAAGGCAAATATGAAAGTGTTGTTTGATGATAGGATCTGCTTTCATGTTGATACAGCTGTGCCTGATATATTTAGCTGGGCTGAAAGCAAACTGGCAAAAAAAAAAAAAAAAGTAATTTTCCAACACTCTGGTTTTCATCTGTTTTTCAAGGTGAATTCCTTTTGGATCAGAGCTTCCGAAATTCATGTCTTTTGGCCCTGGATTTCAGTATGAGAGAGATTTAAAACTTTTGTTGCTCCCTAGAATTTACTTTTCCATAGCTCTTGTGTTCTGTTGGGATTGGAGTCAGTCTCCCTCATACGGAGACTTGATAAATTGAAATCAGTGGGATGAATGTTATGATGAACAGGCCACATTGATGTCAATGGAAACACACTATAGCAGCGTTTTTCAAACTTGGAAGCTTTAAGATGTGTGGACTTCGGCTCCCAGAATCCACACTTCTCAAAGTTGCCAAGGTTGGGAAACACTGCTCTATAGTTATGGGTATACAGCTATAGGATACCCCAGAGCTGTTGTTGATTTACTTTATTATTTTTCCTACTATTTTCCCCTTCCCTCACAGTTTCCAAAAGAGCAGTAAAAAGTCTTAAAGCAACAATAACATGAATCATTAAAAGGGATAAATACAAACATGAGAAGCAAGGTTACTTTTACAAAGAAAGGCAATTTGAAAAGCAAACTGATGTATCCCCCATGCTGTTTGCAACCAATAAGTCCACTGGCTGCAAACGTTAGGAAGCTTAGGGTTGAAAGCCATCAATAACCTGATGACACACAGCAATATTTTTCAGTCTCATCAAAAGAAGCATTTTTTTTTTTTGCACAAAGAAGGGAGGGTTAATGGACTGTTAGTCCAGTTTTTAATCTAATACTCCATTAGGGAAGACAAATGAAGTGAAACCTTGAACAATAGGTGCTAAGCAGAACACTGTAGAATATTTTGATTTTTGTCTGGGGGAAAGGAAGTCATTTGAATTTTGTAGGTGGCTGGGGAAAGCAATTAAGAGGTTTCTGGCTGACTTTCAGCATCTTGAGATGCAAAATAGATGCAATACATTTATTTCTTTCCAGAAATTGAACCTGCATGTCCTTATTTTCTAAAACATTATCTAGAAATGGGCACAACTGGTCTTTTGAAATTCTTATCTAAATTTATGCACAGAGGAATTGAATGAGTATTTCTTCCTTTTTTTCCAAGGAAAGGTGAAATCACCTAATCCTTTCTCAAGAGAACATGGCCGTTGAAAAAGCCCCAAGGGAAGAGATTCCTCCCTTGAGATTAAATAGAAATCTGAGGAACTGAGAAAATTACTATAGAATTAAACACGACCAGGAGGCCCTTCAGATGGTCACTCATGTTCTGGTCACCTTATGACTGGACTACTGCAATGTGCTTAATGTGGGCCTGCCCTTGAAGACCATCTGGAAGCTACAGCTGATTCAAAATGGGGTAATGGGCACTTCACATCATGCCCATGTCTCACCACTGTTACGCAAGCTGCATTGGCTGCCAGTCAGATTCCAGGTGCAATTCGAGGTGCTGGTCACCAAAGACCTGCATGGCAGAGGGCCTGGTTATCTGAGGGACCATCTGTCTTCAGTTGTTTCTGCCTGCTTGGTACTTCAGAGTAGGTGTGCTCCAGGTCCCTTAAATGTTGCCATCTTGTGGGACCAAGGAACTATGCCCTGGAGATATGCATGGCTCCCACTCTCTTGGTTTCTGGAAGTCTCTTAAGACCTGGTTCTATTTCCAGGCCTGGGGTAAATGGGCTTGTTAATGTGTTTGTTGGGCCCCTATTGTAACCTAGAAGGTAGGCCTGGGCCCCAGAGCTGACTGCCTCAGACAGGATCCCAGTGTCTTTTTAGCTCTTAGAAAGTTGATTCACCTGCTACCATCTTTTCCATCAGCAGAGGGACCTCTTAGGGTGATTTCCCTCCCTCTTGGGGGTATCCAGTAAGAACAAGAAATCCCACCCCTGATGGTGAACCTTTATAGGTTTTATTATTAGAAATAGCATGCAGACACCTGAACCGAATGCATAAAAATATTGAATGAAAAGTCCAGGAACAAACTCCACTTTGTCCTCAGAGGCAGAATGTTCAGAGGTCCTATAATTTAGTTTTAAAATACTCTGAGATTGTTGTTGTGCTAAAACTGACAAAAAATTAGTTTTGCTTTGACTTACCAGTTGTGCTCATGCAGCATCCCTAACTGGTCGAAGGCTTTCGTGGCCGGCATACGATGGCTAGTGTGGGTCTTCCGGGCTGTGTAGCTGTGTTCTGGAAGTTTTGTTTCCTAACGTTTCGCCAGCACCTGTGACCGGCATCTTCAGAGTGCAGGAGCACAGACAGGAGCTGGGCACAGAGAGAACCGCTCCTGTCTGTGCTCCTGCCCTCTGAAGATGCCGGTCACAGGTGCTAGCGAAACGTTAGGAAACAAAACTTCCAGAACACGGCCACACAGCCCGGAAGACCCACACCAGCCATCCCTAACTGGCTCCATTAAAGATCTTGTGGCTGTAGTCAGATGACATATTTAACATGGTGTCAGCCTTGCGAGGTAGCCCAGACAAGAAACACATCCAGAAGTGCTAGCTCTGTCTTTATTGTAAGGATACATCAATAAAATCTTGAAGTCTGAAATTACATCTCTCCCCGCTTGTTCTTATAGTCCAAGAAACTAGGGAGGGCCCCTTCTGAGATGTTTTTCACATCCCCACTTCTGCTGTGGGCTCAGCTGACTCTTAACTGACTGTTATCTAGTCTGCGGCTCTTCTTCCTGTCTCTCAAGGTCATTCCCAAATACCATTACACATGGTTTATTTAAACCTTGATTGACTCTTTCTGTGGCTTAACTGTTCATGCAGATTCAGCCTGTTTGGTGACTTTATGGTGCAGGCAATGGAGCAAATCCAGAAAGTGGCTTAAATCGGTAGCCCGCTTGACGCTTGGCATGTGAATCTGGTCAGCAACAATTTAAAACTGTTGTAAAGCATGGAAACTAGCGAGATGGCGTTGGTGATGGGGGGAATCAAGTGTTAGCCGTGCCCTGCATAAAGGGAGTAATGCAAATGTTTGCCTAAAAGAGGCTTCCTGTTAGTAAGGGGAAGGCAACTTCCTTTGAGCCAGGCCACACCATTTATTGAAATTAGGGGCAAAGCCGGTGCAATCACGATGTCAACGTACAGCATGTATAGGTCCAAAGTTTCTCTGGATGCAAATTGGGCAGGAGTTTTGCTGCTCTGACTTTTCTTGATAAGGCAGGCATAATTCAGTCATTTGCTTGCTTTCGTGTTCCGATTTGCTCAGGTTCTGAAACCCACTTCTGCATCTCACATCTATTTGGCAGGTCCCCAGGACTTGATCTACTTCTGATCTTACTTACATTTTCCTTCTACTTGGTTCCAGTAAAATCTTCTCATTTCTGTTGTTTGAACAGTTCTGGCAATGTTTATGCACCATAACTCACTCTCCGGTGTTTCTTTCTCTTTCCCATCCTCGTGGCTTTCCTTGTGCAGGGGAGTTACAAACAGGATACAGGCAGAGCCCAGCAGATGATAAAATAAAGCAATCTGAGCTCAATTAAAATTCCAAGTGTGTTAAAAAGAAGAGAAGGGAAGGGAAGGGAAGGGAAGGGAAGGGAAGGGAAGGGAAGGGAAGGGAAGAGAAGAGAAGAGAAGAGAAGAGAAGAGAAGAGAAGAGAAGAGAAGAGAAGAGAAGAGAAGAGAAGAGAAGAGAAGAGAAGAGAAGAGAAGAGGGAAGGGAAGGGAAGGGAAGGGAAGGGAAGGGAAGGGAAGGGAAGGGAAGGGAAGGGAAGGGAAGGGAAGGGAGAAGAGAAGAGAAGAGAAGAGAAGAGAAGAGAAGAGAAGAGAAGAGAAGAGAAGAGAAGAGAAGAGAAGAGAAGAGAAGAGAAGAGAAGAGAAGAACTAAATAGATAATTGATAAAATATGTCAGGGAGTATCTGTGAGGGGGCCCTTCCCTATCACCATCTTAACTCCACTCCCCATTTCAGGAGGGGTTTTTTTTGGAGGGGAGAGGTAGGAGTTTAAGGGATGACTAGAAAGTCTTCCATGTTACCTGTTAACACATTCCCAAAATAGGGAAAATCAGTCTTGTTTGGGCGGGTTGGCAAGTTTTAAGAAGTGAAATGCTTTTACACCAGTCTCCTCTCAGGACTCATCCTGCAGAGCCCAGTCAAGCAAGAATGAGTCACATAGACTTCAATAAAGAGTTTTAATGTAGGAATTAGGGTGAAGTCAGTCCAGATTCTTGGAAACTACAAGAGAAATTTCCACCCCTCTTTTATTAGTGACTTCATTAAGGTGGAGTCTCTTGGAATTTTTGGAATCTCTCCTTCCAAGACTTTTTGCAATTCATGGTAATTCCCTGTAATATTGTTTCCGAAGTCCTTGCTTTTAATGATAGATTTATCAGTATATATAAATAATGTAGATTGATATTAACTCCTCTGCTTTTTTTTATCTCTTACCTATTGCTCCCTCCCCCCCCCCACTTTGTCTTTCCTTTTGCCTGCTTTTTGACCCATTTTGCTAGTTAACTTTTAAAAAAATATTCTGATGTTTCATAAATAGACATCAAGCTATATCTTGGCAGGATGATCTGAAGGGTATGGGTGGAGGCTCTGATCTGGATAGAGGATTGATTGGGAGGGTGTTGGGTGCCAACTAAACTGGAAATTATCCAAAGTAATTTTTCATCGATCTAATGATTTTGATTGCCCGTGTTCAAAAAGAGGACTGCAGCTGAAATGGAAATGGCACCCAAATTTTAGACCCACTAGGTGGAGCCATAAGGAAGTGGAAAGGGTGTGCTTTCTGCTAGCAATGTTATTTTGGTTCACGCTTATTGCAATTTCTTAGTCTTCACCCTGTGAAAGAGACTTGTGCTCTTACACACCTTCTTCACAGGTTGCTTGAAAATGGCTTTCAAACCAATCTTCTTGGGAGGCAGCAGAACGTAACTGCCACGAGGCCAACCCTGCCCTTGCATACTTGTGTCTCAAGGTCAGATGCAAGCATGTAAGGGGTAGAGTTTGCCTTGTGACATCGCGACACCCATTTTAACACTCGCCCCCACCCCTCTGCAGATGCCTGGGCTGCAGAAAAGGCTCTGCTGAAGACTTCACACTTTGCAGTCTGGAAAAGGAGTTGAAAGGAATCTCCTTCTGGGCGTCCACCCCTAAGAGAAGGGGTTCCATGGGGCACTAAGGAAAGGGGGGGAATCCTTTGAATGCAGCCCATTTTGTATCACCAGAGCTTGAATGGTTGGGCAAGATTCTGCTCCTGGAAAATGTGGGACTTGTCAGCTGGCATCGGAAGCCCTCTTGATCAAAGGTTCCGGGCATTGTTTTCTTCTTCTTCTTCTTCTTCTTCTTCTTCTTCTTCTTCTTCTTCTTCTTCTTCTTCTTCTTCTTCTTCTTCTTCTTCTTCTTCTTCTTCTTCTTCTTCTTCTTCTTCTTCTTCTTCTTCTTCTTCTTCTTCTTCTTCTTCTTCTTCTTCTTCTTCTTCTTCTTCTTCTTCTTCATAGACAGCTACTGCTGCCTGAAAAAGTTTAAGAACTCAGGACTGGGAGGAGGCTTTCTGTTGCCCCTGAATGAACTTGGTTGTCTTCTGGAAAAGATGCTAGGTTGCAGCTGTTTATCAGCTCTGCTTTCCAAGCAGGCACCCGGCCTTTGCGTGGCCAAAAGTAGCTCCCATCATTTTAAAACTACTATCTTTTTAAAGTGTAAATACTCGGGTGGAGCAGTATCCCCAGATTTAGTCTACACGATTTGTTAATGTTTATGGATGTAATCTTCCAAAAATAATAGATGGATGGATGGATGCGGAGGTAGCCATAGGGATAAGGTCAAAAAAGTCAAGACAATGCCTGCATGCATGTAAACAAAGCCCCATCCTTTTTTATATGGGTCATGACACATTGAAAAAAAGGCAGGGCTTCCATTGTATGGTTTGGATTGTCAACTTGGGGTTTTGATTGCCTCCTCCCCTGCAGACACCGAAGGAAGGAAGGAAGGAAGGAAGGAAGGAAGGAAGGAAGGAAGGAAGGGAGGGAGGGAGGGAGGGAGGGAGGGAGGGAGGGAGGGAGGGAGGGACTCGCAGTGTAGGTCAAGAGTGGAAAATGACAGCAAAATTGTACCAATTTTGTACACTCCTTTTGTACACGTGTCATGATGTCGCACACACATAGGAAAAGGATGGAGTTGACATTGTAATGGCATGGCACTGCTTTCATGATTTTGAGAGAACCATTGGATCCCATGGATGGCTTTGGAACATCAACACCCTGGGGGAGGCCGACTTCAAAGAAGTCAAGATGGTGATCATGACTGTGCAACCAAAGATGCCATCTTGACTTTTTTGACACCCCCACTCTGCAGTGGCCCCTGCTCTGGAAGGAAGAAAATAAATGTGCAGAGCCTGTTTTGGGCAAGTTGCCTTCTTTCTCTGTAGCCAGCACTCAAGATACTATACAATGTTTTATCCTCAAATCACCTGAACTTCTTGAAGGACAGGTAAAATTTATTCAAGCAAAAGAAAAGGAAACTCTTACCTAAAGGTAGAGGAGGTGATCAAAAGAAATGGAATCAAGTGGCCCAGTGGTTTTCTGCATGACCGTAGCTTTGCTTTGGGGCCTCGAAACTTTGATAAAGCCAAGGAACTATGGTAAATTGGTTTTAAATGCCATGAACAAAGGGAATTGACAAAGCCACTGCCCAGGTGCTGGGAACCTTTGCCTCCTAAACAAGAAGAATGAAACTTCTTTTCTATGCTATTTGAAAGTAAACCAATTAACTCCAATGCTTGCTTGAAACTGAAGCCGGTATGCTAATTTTGGCATTATAGCCAGTGCATTTTGAGGGAGGAAAAGCAAGCTTTGACCTCTTTCAAAAAGGAGGATGAGGAGAAGGATATTTTAACTTAAAGCAGCAACGGTTCTCATATTAAGGCTGGATTGAAGTTTTATGGATGTGTTAATGTACATATAATTGTAAATCACCTAGGAGGAGGAGTCTTAACAAATAATTGTAATGAAATAAATACCTAACTATATAAATTGCCTATCAAGTTCTGTGCCACCCATAAGGGTGTCTATGGGGTCAAAAAATCAAGATGGTCAGACCTGAATGTGGCAAAAATTTGCTATCCTATCTGTAAAACTCGACATTGTCTTGATTGCCTCAATGATGCAGTTACAATGTTATGTTTGTATTTTATTTGGAACAGAAATAGTTTATTTGTTAACCTGGTCAATGAAGAAGTATTCTCCTCCAGTTCAAGATTTCGGGTGCAGTCAGATGATTGAAAACCTGTCCCTTTTTTACCTGTCTTGCGCAGGTGATCTATGTTAAAAAGGAGCAGGGCTTCAGCCACGAGGTGGTGGATGATTTGAACATCCCACCCAGCCCCCCAGGCCAGTTGCTGACCACATGCAGGAACTCCTGGCCTTCCATTGCTTGCTCCCATCAGCTGGTTTTTAACTAACTGAGGCTCTAATTTAGCCCCCATTGGTAACCTGATCCATTATAAATTTATCCAATCTCCTTTTCAACCCTCTAACTCAATGTTCCTTGACCTTGGCAACTTTAAGCTGTGTGGACTTCTAATTGTCTCTTTGTTGCATAGGTCTTTCTCCAGAATGCCACCACCACTGTTACTACCACATCACCACCTGCCACCTCTTCAGTGACCGAAGCCTACACACGGGCACAGTACTGTAAGTGGCCATGCGAATGTCCAGCAACCACCCCTCTGTGCCCATCAGGGGTCAGTCTGCTCACGGACGGATGTGAGTGTTGCAAGATATGTGCCAAGCAATTTGGGGAGAGCTGCACCGAGGCTGACATTTGTGACATTCACAGGGGGCTGTACTGTGACTACAGCAGAGACACACCTAGGTACGAAATAGGAGTGTGTGCACGTAAGTGAAGTACATATCTTTTTGTTTTAGATGCAAAGGGTTGGCCCTGCCCTCTGTCTGAACATATACTAATCCATTCTGATCCAACTCTGCTTCTCCTTCTTTTTGGGAGTGATGCTATGCAACAGCTGACCTCATTCCTTCCTGCTCTTGTTTTGTTCTTCCACAACTGAGCCGAGAGCCTCCGCTTGCTTGACGAAAGGTAACTTCACAGCTCTCTTGCTCTGCAAGCATGTTAGCATGTCACAACATACCTTTTGCCTGATATGCATCTTTTTGGCAGTGGGTTGGGGTTGATCAACCTTGCTGAACTTCAGTTGCTAGATTCAGAAATAAAAACAAAACCAAACCAGAACAGCTAAGCAGGATCAGACCTGGATGACAGGCCACTAGGAAATATCCTAGGATGGTCTGCGTTGAAGGACTCTTCCTGTACCTCCCTTGGTTCCTCTCTCTTCATATCAGTTTCTCAAGCTGAGTTCAGTTGCCTGTTTGAGCTTCTCCTACTCAATCAGCTACCAAGCATGGTCTCTAGGCACACTCTAACCTTACTTAGAAGTCAAAATGGGTCTTTCAAGCTTGAAAAGGGGTTGCTTTGGGTTCGGAGCGCTTCCAGAAGGTCGGAGCCTTGTCAGAGCAGTTCTGGTAAAATCAGAATTAAGAAGACGGGATTGGAACAGCTCAAAAAGGGGTGGTTAGAATTCTGAATGTTTCAAACCTTTTGCACGTTACCATTTTGCACATCCACCTCCACATAGCCCTTGGCGCTTTCTGGATGGCAGCCCTGAAGAGGTTTCCTTGAGGCTAAGGACGTTTACAAGGGGAAATGGCAGGCTTCTGTTACAGAAATGTATGATTTTTAAAGTAAAATAATCGAAAAGTAAATGCATCAGATTAAATGATTAAGCAATTTAAAAGACCCTCTAGCCCGCTACCCCTTAATGCTTTATCCTTTTTTAAAGATGCTATAGTAAGCATTAACAGGTCACTGTATGTCCTTGTGCAGACATGGACCTGCTTGTTGTCTTCTGCTGTCTGAATGGTCATCTGAATGGACCCACTAAGCTTTCTTTTTTCCTTTCTTTGACCCCATAGTCAAATTACCTCTGCCCTGGAAACACTGGGAAGAGAGTCTTCTTAGAATCAGCGGGCCATTGATTAATTGCTGCCTTCAACATCTTTTTACTCAATAAAGAAGGCCTTTTCATTTGCCCAGTCTCATTGATTTCTGATGAAAATGGTTTTGTGACCACATTTTAATCTGTTCTCACTGTTGTCATTTGCTTTTTATTGATTCCTCGATTTCTTGATTCATTTCCCTATGATTGCCACCTTTTTTTAAAAAAGGATCTTGGAAGTGTTTTTAAGTCCAAAGGTAGGATATCAATTTAGAGAGTACCAGTAATATTGGGGCAGTGCACATGATGCAAATGATTTGGAAGTGCTGTAGTCCTTGTGCAAGCAAAGCATCGCCCTGCCATTCATGAAAGCTGCCACATCTTAATTCAGGCTTCTGCATGAACCTGCACAAAGATGCAGCTGCTTTAATGAACCAAACCATGAAAGCAGTGCAGTTTTAATGCAACTCTTAAAGCAGCTGCAGCTTTTTCCAGATTCACATGGAACTGTTGTGCCCACGGTGTGTGCCAGATCCAAACTGCTTCTGAACTATGTTTGAAGAAGCATGCTTCATCATTGTTATCACGGAATGAAATATATTTATGTCTAAAGCACGAACCTTGCCAGGCTGAGTGTCTTTTCAAGCAAGCCAAAGTATTGTCCTTCTCACCAACCTTTTGCTGATGCTCCTTGTTGTCCTTGTAGAACTTGTTGGCGTGGGCTGTCTCCTCAATGGGATCAGGTACAAGAATGGGGAGAGCTTCCAGCCCAATTGCAAATATAACTGCACCTGCATCAACGGGGCTGTGGGTTGCATCCCACTGTGTACTGACTCCAAACCACCCCTTGTTTGGTGCCCAAGCCCAAAGCAGATTAAGGTCAAGGGTGAATGCTGTGAACAATGGGTCTGTGATTATTCAAAGACCATCAGGAAGACATCCCCACGGCATGTCTCTTCAGCAGGTAAGATGGGGCATGGGAAGCCAAGCAATGAGAACAGAAAACTGGCTTGAAAGTTTGGGCTAAACTCCATAAAATATAGAATTTCAACTCCCACTAACTTTCTTCAGTAACAAACAATAGCTTTTGTTTGTAGACTCCAATTTAGAGCAAAGGAATGTTGGCTGTTTTTAGCCCAAGCTCTTTATTTTTTTCAGTTTTTTTTTTTGAAGAAAAAGCTTCTTTTTACTAATATAATAATCTCCAACAACTAATATTGTTGGAGAAGTCAGATTGCTGACTTCTCCAACAATATTCTTTAGTGCCATGCCAATTTTTTTTCTACTATTGAATTAGAATTGGATAAAAGCAGAGTTGTTTTTCAAACTTCTTGCAAGGGAAGAGAACATTTTGGAGAGTTCTCAGAGTGGAATGGTCTTGCACTGATTGAGACAAGAGGGACCCAGGATGTGTCTGAATGTCCTGACTTTCATTGCAGAATCATCTCTTGCCAGCACTCCGCTGCTTCCCTGGCTTTCCACCTTCCACAAAATCCCAAAGAAAAGACATCATTGCAAATTCCTCTTTCAGACTGGGAAGCGTGGACAGTCAGAGAGGCTGCAAAGTGATGGGAAGATGTGCAATGCCAGCAGAAACACCTCCATCACCTCCAACAGCCAAGCTCAAGAATGTTCACCAAGAGAAATTCAGTAGAAATTCTAAACCACCCTGAGAATAAAGTAGAAAAAGCAGAAACCTCTTTTGGAAAGGTAGAAAACCTGCCTGAAATTGCAAAACTGTTGTAAGCACAGAACTCATAAGGTTTATCGATTTGGACTGTTTATTGAGTATACTGATCTCATTGAGGTTTCAGACAGGGATCCTTGCCATCCCTTGATACCAGAGAGCACACCTGCAAGGTTTACCAGTTGCCAATGACCCTTTAAAACAATAAGGCATGGTGATGCCCCTCTTAGCACATCTGCAGCAGATGGCACTAATACCCCTTTTGAAATGCCAATAGGCAGAGGAGATTCACAGATGACACACAATATGGCGCACCATCAATGAGCATCTCATCCATTGGATGAAGTCATCAGCGGCATGCTGTGCTATGCATTGTCTGGCAATATTTTCCATGGGTGCACACCCACCTGGATGAGAGGTGCCACCATTGCCTTTTGCATGTACAGCAATGAAGGCTCTTCCTCAGAAAAGTGCTTTTCTACAGTGTGGGAGCCAGCAGGAAGGTATGTTGATGTAAAACTCTGCCGCCCACATTTCTAATCCCTCTTCTTCCTCCATGACAAAGCAGAATAGGGCTTCTGTCTGGATAAGAAGCAGGGAGGAAGAGAGAGGAGCAAGAACATCTCTTTTGATGCTCCTTACTGGTACAAGACCCATAGGACTTTGGCTGTCAGTTCTCTGATCTGAATGATCATACTGGGATTGGAAAATTGGTGCCAAAGGAACAATTCTCTCCCTTCTACCACTCATGGCAAGAAAACCAGAGGAGGAGAGGAGGAGGTCTGGCACCAAGGGATGGAAGTGTCTCCAGCTTGTCCCCACATGATAGGATTTCCCCAACACCCTGTGGAGTTAGCCATGGGTGGCAAGGGAAGCAGGGTGGAGGGAATTAGTGTTAGTTATCTTGATCCAGGTTGCTTATAATATATTGGAGGAGATCATGAATGGCTAGCTGGCTTTCTAGGTAGATTTCACTTTTCTTTCCAATCCCAGTTGTGGTCTAACAGCCCAAACAGAAGACAAGTGATAATGAAAGAATGGTTTCTACCAGCAATACATGGCTATATTGACAACAGACTCTAGATATGACTAAAGCAGGGATGGGTGGGTTGTAATTCACCATGTTGTGAGAACTCAGCCATTGTTGTAGCCCCTTTGATGAACCAGATTATCATGTTAAGCTGCTATAAGGTTTCTTGTTTGGACAAAGCCTGGGACCTGAATTTATCAACTGTATTTTGTTAATCTGGATGTGAGAGCCAGTTTGGTGTAGTGGTTATACGCACCAGCTAGAAATTGGGGGATAGTGAGTTCTAGTCCTGTCTTAGGCATGAAAAACTGGATGGGTAACCTTGGGCTAGTCACTCTCTTACAGCCTAGGGAGACGGCCATGGCAAACCACTTCTGAGAAATGTTGCCAAGAAGGTTGCATGGACTTGTCCAGGCAGACCACGAGTCAGGACTGACTTGAAGGCTTAAAAAAAAAAAAAAGGTGGTGTGCCCAAGTCTGACGATGTGCAAAAGTCCCTCCACAAGACTGATATAAAACCTCAACTAATTCCATCAATGCCTTTGCTTGGCAGTTTATGGAGGAGAAATTGAAGCATGGCAGAAAAACTGTATCCTGCAAACTTCTTCCTGGAGCCCTTGTTCCACAACCTGTGGAATGGGCATTTCCACAAGGATCTCTAATGATAATGCCCAGTGCCGGTTGATGAAAGAGAGCCGTCTCTGTAATCTGCGGCCTTGCGAGGAGGACATCATCAAGCACATTAAGGTATGTAGTATGTAAGACTAGGTCACTTGGCAGGAGGTCATGTGTAACTTTTGGAGAGGAGGAGTGAGGACTGCAGTGGGAGTCTGATCAGGGTTGGCACCACCAAGGGCAAGGCGGGGGAAGGCAATGGGAAGTGAAATGGAGGAAGGAAGGAGTTCTTCCAGAAGCACTGATTTGGCAGAGCTGTTTTAGAATTCAACTCTGGATCAGGAGCAGCAAGAGAATATGTTCCTTTTCTTAACCCTCTGATCTGTGTTCATATTACACAACTGATCTGGAGAGATCAAGGCCATTTCTTGCTTCAGTGGGAGAACATTACTTCAGAACTGGACCAGCTGACTTAAACTTATTGCACTGAAGGCCTTGAGACAAGATGAAAGTGATATCATGGAGAATACTTGCAAGTTATGACTGTCCTGAGGTTAGATGCAAAGAGAGAAAGGATATCCTGCCTTTTTTTTCCTGGGAGTTTGAGGCATTATACTGTATATGGAGATTGTTGACCCTTTATTTCAGTGTTTCTCAATCTTAGCAACTTTAAGAGATGTGAACTTCAACTTTCAGAGTTCCCCGGGCAGCATGCTGGCTGGGGGAATTCCAGGCGTTGAAGTCAACAGATCTGAAAGTTCTCAAGGTGGAGAAATGCTGCTGTAGCGTCTAGCTGACCACAGGGTCCCTCTGCCTAGGAAAGTGCCACAACCCCACATCCTCTCTGTGATTGTTTCATCCTATCTGTTTTCTTCTCCTTTTAGAAAAGCTTGAAAGTGTGTCCCTTTTGGTCAACCTGATGGAATTTGCATAGTCCATGATTAACTGCTTTCACATTTCTTTCCCACTTTCTTGTAGCCTGGGAAGAAATGCTTAGCAGTGTACAGGGGAGAGGAACCAATGAACTATACCCTCTCAGGATGCACAAGTAAGGCCATCTACAGGCCTAAGTACTGCGGCCTTTGTGTGGACGATCGCTGCTGCACCCCGTACAAATCAAAGACCATCGAAGTGAGCTTCCACTGTCCAGACGGGATGAACTTTTCCAGGAAAGTCATGTGGATCAGTGCCTGCTTCTGCAACCTGAACTGCAAGAAGCCCAGTGACATCTTTGCTGACTTAGCTCATTATCATGATTACTCTGAAATTGCCAATTAACATGACAGGAGTTGAGGGGAGAAGGGAGAGGAGAGGGGCAAGAGGGAAAACTGCCTTCCAAGACCTACAACTTATTATTACTCTGATTTTACAGAGGGCACAAAAAATAATAAAATAAAAGAGGTTGTTGTTTTTGTGGTTATTGTTATGGTTTCACCTGGCGCAGGGGAGAAGGAAGCTTGGATGAATGATAAAAAAAAGTCAATGTCCTAGCTTAGAGCTGCCTTTGGCTCATTCTGTGGATTTTAGAAGTGGTGCGGTCAAAGAATTGTTGGAAAACAGGCCATCAAAAGGTCTTCCTGTGTGCGTGTGCGTCTACATATGCATGAAAGAGACGCTAAATCGGTTTTTAATATCAGGTTTCAGATCTATCATGCACAACTTTGTAATAAAGAAAGCACTCTTTGAGCCTTTGCAAAGAGACTAAGGGGTTATTTTATTGTTCAACCAGTTTGCCTTTCCCCTCTCCTTACCTATTTCAGACAATTCAGTAATAGCGGCACCTGGCTTCGTAAATAAGCCCTCAAAAGTTACCAGCGTGTTGTTTGAGCTAGCCAGCTGTGGGCTGAGACATAGGTGGGAAAATATGGAGAAAAATGGGAGTGTTCGGTCCCCAAAAAACCATCTTCTGCATTTCTAGGCTGTGCATAAAGGAGGGAATATTCCTAGGAACAGGGAACAGGGCTTGCTTCCCTGAGCATCTAGGACAGTGTTTCTCAACCTTGGCAACTTTAAGATGCGTGGACTTCAACTCCCAGAATTCCCCCAGCCAGCATGCTGGCTGGGGGAATTCTGGGAGTTGAAGTCCACGCATCTTAAAGTTGCCAAGGTTGAGAAACACTGAGGTAGAAGACAAAAGGGACATCTTTGGGAATCTTACTGGATCTTCCTTTTCAGTCCCTTTTTCCCTTTGGGTAACTTTAGTGATGGAAGTGTTTGCACTGTTTTCATTTCTCTTCATAAACCCCTCCACAAATTCCCAACCAGCCAAAAACTGTGCCACTGAAATTTGGCAGCTACCTTTGGGCTATGCGATGTGGGGCCATGTTCCCGCCTAGGTAAAGAAAAAAAAAAAGGAACACGATGCTGCTAAAAATGGATGATTTTTGCCATTTTCGCAAGTGCAATTTCAGGTTATCAGGAAAGAGCCCATCCATGTCACGCAGCTTTGACTTCCCAGTTCTGAGAAGAACGGTCTACGTTCCTCAAACAAGAAAGGATTGAAGTGAAAATAGCTACGAGTAAAAAAATGCTTGAAAATAAAATGGGGCTAATAACACGTGGCTGTGCTTACCTGATACTGTAGCTCGTTAAACCCATCTAAACCGGTCTTCCCCAACCTGGTGCAATCCAGCACAGTGGGATTTCAACAGCCAAATTCCCTAGCAGCCATGCGCTCTCAAAATCTTGGTCAGGAGCCTGTATTTTACTGATAGAGGTGAATATGTGTAGCTCAGGGTTGAACTGTGGAGTCCTTGGGGTTCTCTGAGCTTGGTTCTTTTCTTGCAAACGTTTCATTACCTGGCTAGGTAACATCCTCAGTGCTAAAATGGGATGGGGTTCGGATTTTAGCACTGAAGATGTTACCTAGCCGGGTAATGAAATGTTTGCAAGAAAAGAACCAAGCTCAGAGAACCCCAAGGACGCCACAGCCTGTATTTTGCTGAATGATAAGGCATCGCTATAAAGAAATCCAAATAGGGTAGTTGAAGGTACGTTGGAGTCTTTGAACAGAGAGTCCAGATACTCATAGATGACCCAGTCTCCAAGATGTTTCCTATGTTTGCCGGCACAACCACAGTTAGTCTGTGCTTTACTGTTAAACCACTAACCACTCAGACCGGGTTACACAACATGGTTGGCTAAAATGTGGTTGGCTATTATATGGGCCAGGATGTTGTCTAAGCACAGGCATTGAGATTTTGGCTGATTCCAAGCTGGAAAAAGATTTTTCCTTGTTTTCTCCCCGCTTTTACTTTCTTTCTCTTTGAAAAACTGAGCTCTTCATCCAGCTGCCGTAGAGGCCGCTGCAACGAGCTGAACAAGAGCAGAAAACAGTCAGGGAGGTGTTGCCTCAAGGCAATTGCTGTAATTTTGATCCCTTGTTTTGCAAAGGTGTCCATGCTATTTCTCTGCCTTGCCCTACAAATGGAGAACTGTGCAAAGTTGAAGGAACATTGCACCGGTTGCTGGCACAATCTGCTTGACATTGAAGGCAGCCTGAAAGTGGTAACGTTCTTGTCTGAGCTGGGCCCAGATCTCATTGTGCAAAGCACTTGGCAAGGCCACACACCAGCTTGTGCAGCCAAGGGCCCATCTGCTTGTGCATGAGTATGGTACATTATATCTATGTTTTGTGGTAGGTGGGATCTAAAGATAATGGATCCAGAGTACGACTTTGAGAATAAAAGCTGTAAGAAATGAATTCAAGGTTGGAGACGCTTGTAATCACCCACTACAAGGGCAGTAAAAGGAAAAGCATCAGCATTCACACATGCTAAACTTAGTGTTAAGTTTGGTTAATTTTTAGCAGCTTAGGAAGTTGTGCCAGCCCAACCTGTTTGATCAGTTCCTGGTACGGGGGTGTAGGGCAGACCCAGAAAATGGGATAATTCAGTAGCCAAGTTAAGCAAGTTGTGTGAACAAGTATTGGGAGGGAGGCTATCCCCAACCGGAAAATAACATGGAGCCTTCAAAACTAGTAGCCTTGATTCAGGGGACTCCAAAAATAAAATAAAAAAATAAATAAATAAATAAATAAATAAAATAAAAAAATAAAAATAACCCCCCCCCCCAAAAAACCCAATTTTTAGCTGTTGTTTCAAGATCCCTTAGCAAATATGGATTAGGAAGTGGTTTAAAGTTAGAGCCATGCCCTGAGCTTATTTGGTAACAAGATCCCTGGCCTTCTGGCACCACAGCAACTCAAGGACCTGTTTCTCTGCTAGAAGACTTTAGAGTTAACAACCAGTCTCTTCTGCTTTCTCCCAGAAGGGTCATGTTTTCCTCCAGCAAAGACAAGTCAATGGATGGGGAGACCATGATGTCTCCAATCTCTGCATTTTACTCATCTCACATGCTTAGAACTGGCAAGTAACCAACTGCTGCTTAGGTCCTATGTGTCTCAAGTTCTCTAAATTCTAATTTATAGCTCCTTAAGCTGCTTTCTACTCTTTCGTAACAGGTGTTCTTCCAACCTCTTGATTAGACTGCCCTTCACTAAGCTGCCATCTGCCAAATTTGCTAGGATACTGGTTGGAAACTAGGTTAGTTGTGCTCCTGACACACCTAAGGGGTACAGGCTGGGAAAGAAAGAAAGATGGACAGGCTTTTATAAATTTTATAAGTTCTGCTGGTTCAGTTATTGTATGTATGCATATATATATCCCCCCCCCAACACACACACACACACACACACACACACACACAACTCACCACTCTATTCTGGACACAGAAAACAAAACAAAACACTGCAAAGTTACAAATTTATTTTGTTTAAAATAAATACAAATAATTCATTAATAAACTTTCCCCCAAATAGACAAGCTGAGCCTCTCTATTACACTCTGCTATTCCTCATTATAAACTTTCCAGGAAACTTTGAAGTTGTCATTTGAAGAAAAAAAAAAAAAGAAAACAAAAACCAGGCAATTAACCTATAGTAGAAATCAGTTCTCGTGAACGACCTCAGATATTCAGCTCCAGAGATGCTAAATGCTGTAAATGCTCAATATCCAAAATTCATTAGCTATATTAAGTTCTGTGATGTAGCAAACAGATCAAGCCAGTGGAAAAATAGATATAATTCTCTCTCTATAAAAACTAGAATTCCCATCTATGCTAGAAACCTGTTGAGCTGTCTAGCCCACAGCTTCCCACAGTACAGCTTTGCAAAATCAGCAAAGTAGCTTTTAAATTGTAGAATCAATGTAATCTCCCTACTTTTACAATCATCAAACTAAATCTCCATTAGAGCCTTGCCTGCTCCTCCGACATTTGTGGAGCACATTTCTCCAGCACCAATTCTAATTCTAAATCCTTAAGAGCTTGACCAAGATAGAGGTTGATCGGATAGTTCTTTGTAATCAATATACACCATTTCCACTGTCTTAAGTTACTTCTGCCCCAAACTCTCTGTAAGCAAATATTGGGAAGGTGTGGGGTGGGGGGAGACATCCAGCAGGAAAACTTGCAACTCCGAACTGGTTCAATTACCCTAAAAAGAACCACTCTGCTAATTACTGTTGCCTAAGTTCTCAGATTTGCATGAAAGAGATTTCAATGGGCTTTGCTTCTAAGTTGTGTCAAATTCCCTGTTTTTAATGATGCCCTTGAATAGCAAATTAAGAGCTTGGATGCTATCCCTGAGGCCAGTCACCCAAATGCCTTTGAAGAGTAAGTACAGTCAGAGCTGAGGCTGAAGTGTTTTTGAAAACCTCCCATTGTGTGGGTTTTTTCTTTCTTTCTTCCTTTCTTTCCCACCTCCCCTTCCACAGTGAGGCCTTAAAATCAGATTGGAAAAATACTGTCCTGTTCTTAAAACTGGGTAAAAGGAGAGTAAGGAGATAACACGTGGGCTTTGATCAGTTGGTTTCTGAGAAAGACATCCCCCACCACCACTATGTGACAGTACAGATTGCAATCTTGGATCTTAGAAAAATATTAGATTAATAACTGGATGAGTGTTGAAGCCATCTAGAACTACTTGGAAAGCAGAACAGCCAACTGGATTAGGGAAAGGGAGCATCTGAGATGTCTGTTTTTATTGGTCCCTATGGACTTTTGGGGGGGGCAGAGAGTCGTGTGTTATGTGGAACACCTTAGGTTAAATATTGCAATGCACAGCACAAGGCTGCTTGATCTTGATTTGGACTTAGGCCTGTCTCATTTAACAGGACACTTCCATTGACTTGGGGCTCGACTGTCCACTGTTCTTGGCAGAATTAGGAGTCAGCTCAATGTCTGCGGGAGGACGATTCCGGGCACCTTCCCCGGTTTGGGCCCTGCTTCTGGCTCCCTCGCCTGTGTGAGACCGACTCCGGACACCTTCCCCAGTGTGGGCTCGGCTCCTGTTCCCTTCGAGAGATGTGACACTGGAACCAGAAGCTGTGCGGGATCTCATTAGTCTGGTCATGCTTGCGGAAGGCACTGTTGAAGGAAAACTCTATATTAGGAGATGTATGCTAATTTGCAAGAATCATTATTTAAAAATGAAGTATGGGGTGGGGTCTGTGTGTCTGTGTGCGTGCAACATTTGAGACAAGAACTAAACTAGGCCACATACCAGAGTGAGTAAGACTAGGATAAGAAATGCATTGCTTTAATGTAATTTAAATGTTTATTAACTGGTTATATATAGTTAACAGAATCATTTCCCTTGTCTTTCATAAGGGTTCTCTTTTATCGCATTATAAGTTATATTTGGAGAGGCTCTGGAGATCACACCCAAAGCTCCAGAGAAAGGGTTTAGTTGTGTGCCCTCTGATATAGTTTTTGAACCCAACCACCACAACAGAAACCCCAAGACTAAAATCTACAGATTAGAAATGTTTCACAATCAAGGAAATAATCTAAAAAGAGTTGGGGGGGGGGGAAGGACCACAAAATCTCCAGAGACAACATTGACTATAGCAGACCATCAATCAGATATATTGGGGCTTCTAGAACAAAAGCAACCGAAGGCATCTTGCACAAATTCAGCCAAACCCATCTGCTACAGCAACTTAACCAAACTTTTTTCAAGCAACATCTACTTACTGTATCCCATTCCCTGTATGAAGTACTTGAAAGCTTCTGCGAGCTTGGCAGGCTGCAAAATGAAGCAGAGTACGTTAATGTAATAATTACCTGTCACTAAATATTTCCAAGAAAGGAGATTGGAAAAACAGTGGCCAAAATCCAGGTGGCCAAAACAAAGGATATGAGGTCCATTGAATACATTTAGAGATGTGGAAGAACTGCCAGCTTAGATATCTTTGCAACCCAACCCTAAAGCCTATGATGAAGCCACCTTGGTGCAGTTACACATTTCAGAGTCTGGTAACTCTACCTATGCAGCTTTGCTTTCCATCACAGATGGTAAATATAAATAACTGGACCTGGTTTGCAATAGACCAAATCTTGTGAAATTCTCTTCAGTACACTTTATCTTCTGTTGCCCATCCCTCCCCTGCAAGCCTCTAGGAAGGATTGGAGAAGGTTTAATTCAGCCGAGAGGCTGCACTCCCAGCAGACCCAGTCAGCATAGTGAGTAGTGAGGGATGGTAGGAGTAGAAGTTCAGCAATGTTTGCAGGGTCACAAGTTGATTATCTCTGCTCTGGATTTAATTGAAACTGTCAGCATCTAACACCAAGCTAAATCCAGAAATGCAAGGGAATTCCTGGAAGCTTGGTATTCAGACAAGGCAGCCATCAACAGGCACACAGAGATAAATAGCATCTACAGACTATTCAAAAGAGACAATAGAAAGGAAAACAAAAGACCAGAACTTCTTCTTACCAGCAATCATCACCCAGATAAGCAGAGATGAACACCAGGATTATCACCAGACATACAATCAAACAGTAAACAATACCCTAATCAAGGAACTACCAGATGGGGAAAAAATAAAACAAAACCAAACCCACCCCACCACCAACACTGGCAGGGCATGCCACTGTATATAAACAGAGAGGAAACCCCACTCCACTCTGGCATTGAAGATGTTACCTAGCCAGATAATGAAATGTTTGCAAGAAAACAACCAAGCTCAGAGAACCCCGAGGACCCCACAGTTCAACCCTGAGCTACGTATATTCTCTTCTATTAGTGCAAAGAGTATAATTTGTGATGACCTGGAATTGTTTTGGATTTGCTATTTTTAGTACATCAGGAGCTAATGTTCTCATAAAAAGATTAAAAGCTTATAAACAAGGCCTGTCATCAAGTAAGTTGTCAAACATTAGGAGTTTTCACACATGCTTTGCCTTTTTAACAAAAACTGGACCACACCTAAAAAGGAGCTGCAAAGTTTGGTATTCTCTAAAAGGGCTTCTAAGAAATCCATCACTGTGGAAATGGCTCCAATAAGCTTCTGCCTAAAGAAGTATAGGATTGCTTTTGGAGTTGCATTAATTTAATGCATCTATTCCTTAAAGCAGCCATATCTTTTTTTCAGAAGCCTGAAGACGAAGGGTGCTGTCTCCATGTGTAAAAGGTAAAGGGGATGGCCTGGATGGAGAGACAGAAGATCCGCTACCAAAGCAACAAGGAGGAGTCCAAACATGAAGGAGGAAGGAGAAAATGTCTCAGGCAGACACTTCCTTAATTCAGATTAGGAGGAGGAGGAGGAGGAGGAGGAGATAGAGCATAAAGATTCTGTTACTATAGCCAGTCTTAATAAAAATAGTTTTAGTCTTAAGGTGGAGTTGATTTCTTGCTCTGATCTACATCTTGGGGGTGACCCCATCAATCTTGCAAGTCTGATTATGAATTACCTCTTCCTCCTCTTATATTAATCTGAATTAGAGAGGTGTCTGTCTGAGACATTTTCTCATTCCTCCTTCACTGTTTGGGCTTAAGCAATGCTTCCCTCCTCATTGTTTTGGTAACAGATCTCCCTTTCTTTGTCAAGGCCACCCTCTTTATTCCCTACCTCATGTGAAATCCAAAGGATTTTTTCCGTATAATTTCCCAAGTGAGCACAGCTCTAGCGTAGGGCTAGAATACCCAGGTTTGCTCCATTCATGCATGTATTTGAATACTAGCCTCCTTCAACAGCAGCAGAAGATACACAAAATCAAATCTCACCTGGGAAACCTGAGGAAGACCACCACAGTCAGCCATCTGCAAAAGAAAAGTAAAATAAAGTGAGTAATGTTTAATAAAAAAAAAAAATCTTACTCTCTCACCAATACCAGCTCACTTGTCCTGACTCACTTTGCGACCATACATACAGGAAGAACAAATTTTATCACTCGACTGGGAGAAGCAAAAAAAAAAAAAAAAAAAGGATTTCTGGATACATCATAGAGACAATATGTTTCTATTCAAAGATGAAGGGGATGCATTTCTATCCTTCTGGCAATAATACTCACTCAGAAGTCTGTTTCAGAAGAATTGTAAGGAGGGTTTTCTAACCAAAGTAATATTTTATTTCATTTATTTATTTATATGTCACATTTATATAGCCGCCCATCTCACACAAAGCGACTCTGGGTGGCATATTTTCTAAATAAAATACTATTATTTTAACTAAAATATTCCATTTTAGTTGGAGATTCCTGGTGCCTGCTGGTAGGTTAGCTATAGGCAGGTTATGCTCCAAACCAAACAAATAAAAAGGATTAATCTGTAACCTCAAGGGTAGAGGAGAGAATTATCTTCTAAATGGGAATAACTAGTAATAAAGGCTAAGAAGCCTTAACCCATGCATACTACTTTGCTCATTGCATCCACCGGCTCATAATGTCCAGAAGGTGATCTTCCGTATCAGTCCTTCAGATATGCTGGATTTCAACTCCCAGAATTCCCAGTCAGCTGCTTGGGAATTTTGGGAATTGCAGGAAATATATCTGTACTGGTAGACACCAAACTGGGAAGACTACTTTATATTACAATCCTGATGAATGAATATCCCTTTTCTCTTTTTGGTGTACTCACCATTTTTTGTGAGAATGGGCAAATTACTAGCTGAAAGGGCATAAAGAGGAAGGGAGGGAGGGAGGGAAGATGGAAGGAAGGGGAGAGGAGAGGAGAGGAGAGGAGAGGAGAGGAGAGGAGAGGAGAGGAGAGGAGAGGAAAGGAAAGGAAAGGAAAGGAAAGACAGACAGGTTCAAAGTGCAAGCCTATTTGAATTTAGAGCTCGAGGGTCTGTATAATTTGAGGGAAAACTCAGGACAACAAATTGTTGACTAGCTGTTGTCAAATGTCCAAAACAGGACTGAAACTCAGGCCATAGCACCCTTCAAATCCATCACTGTGTTCTGACTGATGGCACAACTTCTAGACTAAAGAGAAAGGATTCTCTTTCCACCAGTTTCATTGGTGGGAAAAGTTTAAAAGAACTCTCTTCCTGCCAATGGATGATCATTCTGCCCATCCTGCCACATCAAGAATATAGGAAAAGTTATAATTCCGCTCCAAATTGTAACCCTCCATCACCAGTAGGAAATGATCCCCACTCAGAGAATATTTAAAGGATAAGGAATATGAACAAATGGCTTGAGTCACAGAATGGTCTGGCAGCACTTAGAATACCTAAAGAAACCCCTCAGACCCCAGAACCTTCTTAAGTACTTATTGTATTAAGCTTGACACTGATGGATCTTATAGGCAATGAAGTGGTGCCCTTTTACCATGTCACCCTGCAAACCCCCTTCCTAGCAGGATTAAAATCCATTACGGAATGAATTTCTAAACTTAGTAGTAGCATTACCTTCTGACCCCCTAATAACACTTAAGAGCCCTAATGCTTGCACAAAAATATAGGTCAATGATTTTGCCAGCCAAGGAGAGGGAAGAGTAGCTTCCATATTCCTGGCCCTCAGCCTCCTACCTCTCTTTGACGCCACTACTATTTGCTAGCATATCTCCTGCCTGGTTGTATTGCTCAAAGTACAAATACCTGGATACAAACACTCTGGTCCTTTTCGCAAAAGTCTAAACTCTTTACACAAACCCCAAGAGTCGTGCTTTGGGGCCCAGTGGTTACCTTTAGAAGGGTCGTCCTTGTTGGGTCAAGTTTAGCATTGCAGTCCACCTGTCAGGAAAGGGAACAGAGAGAAAAAAAGAAAAGCTGAACTTCCCCCTCACATTTTCAGTTAAACCTCTTGCATGCAACTTTTAGAGGATCCAGCGTCTGCTTCCTTCAAGGATAAGGATCCACACTTATCTTCAGCCAGTGAAGGAAATCCTCCTTCATTAGAGGATTTCAGGAAGCCACCAGTGAAACTCTGGATTTTAAAAACATTGCTTGATATTGCATTATTTTTTCCTCACACCCACCTGCTCCTTAACAGGCAGGAACAGGAACTCTATTTTTCTGTTTTTCACAAATCTATCTTGGGGATGAAAAAGTTCAAGCTTGGCAGGAGCACCCATTCATTCTCCTTTGCTCTCCCCATTTTCCCCCTTTGCTGGTATGCAGAAGCAGGACTTCTGAAATTACGCAGTGAACTCCATGTGGCCTGAGGACCACAACTTATCTATCTACCCCAGGTTTCAGGATTGTCAGCTATGGAGGGAATTTAATCCCTCTCCGTGTCTCCCACCGGCTGTCAAGATGCTTTCATTTAGATTCCTGCTTGAACAAACGGCTGGATTCAATAACCAAATGACCCCTTCCAAATCCATGCTACTATTTAGATCAGGAGAGAAACTCTCATTGTTGCTTATAGGAACTACTTTTTCTTCTCATAAGAACTAAATGCTTAGTAGGAATTTTTTACTGGAAATATGATGCAAGAAGAAAGATTAGGCCCATGATGACATAAATACTTCATGTATAGCTTGTCCATTCCTTGCATATCCCTTCCCACACCTTGGCTAGTGCATCACAACTTCCCCCAACATTATTGTAAAAGGTTCCTTCTCGCAGCACATACCTAGGGTAAAGTATGCTTTAATGGTTAGAATGTTAGTCTAGGAACAGACTGACCTGCTCAGTTCCTCACTTAGCCATGAGTAGGTTCAACTAAGTCATTATTCTTCAGTCTAACCTGATCTGACCCAAAATGGGTTGGGAATACAATTGTTGGAATTATTTACAAGTTGCCAGCTTGTGATGGCTAGTCTAGCCTGTCTCAGAAAGTGAGAAAGATATAATGGCAAAAAACTCACAGAACTGATCTATCCCGGCCCAGGACCCAGAATAGAGGCGAGGAAGCAGCCATATTGGCTCTACTTAATACTCTACATCTAAGCCCTGGGAACTTGTATGATATTAGACTTGGGCTCTCAGCCCTAGATAAACCGCCATCTCCCAAGCTTAGTTTTTTTCCATCTCCAAAGACCAGAATTTCTGAGCAACCTCAATGGACTGTTAGGGACATTATTTCAAATACTTGGCGGTGGGGAGAAGTCAAAACAAACAGGATGTGATCCTTACAGAGCAATGTTGAATGAGGCTGCGTGCTCAATAGAAAACTAGGGGGTTATTTCTACTTACCACAGCATCAACTGCAGGAGAGCTGTCTCCAACCACCAACAGAGCAGGACACCTGAAAGCAAACAATTGAAGTCGAGTCATTTCTTAATGCTCGATGGCTTTGCACTTCTTTAAGGAAGTGGTTCCAGCTGTATCAGAGAGAGAACGAGGCTGTCAAAACTCAAGCTGCTGCTGGCTTGTTGAAGAAATGAACACCCTGCTCAACTGTTTGAGCCATCTGGATCATTTCACAAAGCTAGAGCATCTCTGAAGAGACACATTTGGATCACTCTGGATTGGCACTGCATTGTTGTTTAGGACAGCCAGTCTGACTACCCTCCAAAGGTGCTGGGCCACCATAATCCAGAATTCCCAGCCTGCATGATTCTGCAGCCAGTACCCCTGGAGGACAATGTAGTTGGGAATGTCATGTGGTTTGCTATAGTAAGTAGAAAACCATTTTGCAGGTAGCTAAACTACAACCAGGTTAATTCAGCTTTGGTGTTATCTTAACAGCAGAACTATCGATAGGAGCAGAGCCAGTTGGTCTAGTGGTTAAGGCACCAGCCTAGAAACCGGTCTCACATTAGGTGTGAAGCCAGCTGGATGACCTTGGGCCAGTCACTCTCTCTCAGCCCTAGGAAGCAGGTAATGGCAAACCACTTCCAAAAAACCTTGCTAAGAAAATTGCAGGGTTAGTCCAGGCAGTCGCCAGGAATCAACACTGGCTCAAAGGCACCAAAACAAAAAACCATGGTAGGAGCCAAGAATTAGTGATTGAAAAAGAAACTCATTCTTAAATCAAATACAGAGCAATTAGGTAGAAGAGAGCAGGAAGCTCAATTGCGGGGTCCCTGAGATTCTAAATTAGATTTCCAGCCATACATTCAATTTTGCTACAGTGAGAATAAAAAGATTCAGCCTGTCGTAGCAGCAACCAGGAGAAAGGCAATAAGAGCTTCTCCAGTGATACATGCATTTAAACACTCTTATATTTATATCCTTTTGGGTAAAAGTGCAAGCATTAAAGCTAGCATGATCACAACTTTTGGGACTGCCATTATGCATTGGGGGAGAAAAAAAACCAGGCATTACCCATATTCCCCTAAATAAACTTTGATCCTACTTAGTGTCAGTTTTCACTAGACCATGATAGTTAGCTTGTAGTTAAGTTTTTACAAAATTAACTAATTATCCAGCCCCAATCTGGAACTCTGCAACGTTCAGGGTACTGCTCAGATATCCTCAGTCAGTATGACCTATAACTTTGCTAACACATTGTCCTGGAAGTTGTAGGCCCAACCCTTCTAGAGGAGCCAATTTAGGAAGGATCAACTCACCACTGTACAACTAAATAAGAGCTAAGTCTTGTTTGTGTGTGTATTCCGAGGACGATTACACCACTGGCTTACCAGATCCTGTGATAAGATAGACCACTATTCGTTTCTTAGATTTGTATGGCACAAATTTCAGTAGACACTGAGAAGACAGTTTCATAGTCTCCATCGAAGCTTCAGTAGGGCTACAATGCAGGCAGCAGATTGTCCATGTACATGGAGTAAGTTTGTACATTGCAGGCTCCGTTTAGCACGTGCTCTAATCATTGGCTTTGTCAGCTGAGGCTGGCTTTTGGGAACATCAACTGTCAGCTTCTGATGAAGACCATGTTAGCTAGGGCTGCTAAGCTACCTTTTTGTAGGCCAGCGTCCCCTTTGTGTGTCTTGCAATGTGTTGACATTACCAGGATTTTTACCATTCACAGAAAGGAGCCCAAGAAAATTCAATGTCCCCTTTTCCCAACCCAACATTAAAAGGCTGATTATGACAAAAACTTACTGTAGAGTAACAACATTTACTCCTGGAACCGGACGTTCAATGTCTAGATCTCTTCGACTGCAAAACAAACAGGAGACAAATATACAAATTGTACAAATATACAAAATATTACATATGCAACTTTTAAAGCCCATTTCCCAAAAAGGTTGGAAGGAGCTGTCAATACGAAACTTGTGGCCAGTGTGTATCCCCCAACACAATGAGTGGACAATTGGAGGCCTGCCAGGCTGGTGTTCTAGGCTGCAGTTAAATGTTGAGTATTCAGCGTTGCTTCAAAATGTGAAAACACAATGCCCAGATTTGAAAAGTTCACACAACAGAAGGAAACAAATGTCACCAGATGTATCGCTTTAAGTTTTAATACTCCCAGGCACTCTCTGTCCCTCTCCCTGGCATTCTCCCTTCAAGGGTTTTTCATCAACAGGTTTTTAAAATAAAGTTTAAATGTCAATGGGAATTTCAAGATTAGAACTAAGCTTCTCATAAGAGCGATCTCCAAAACAATCTGAGATCCAGTTACTGAGCCCCCCTGAATAGCAGCCGCAAATGTTTTCCTAAGCATTTTGAAAAATTGAGTAGCGTGTTACCTGTTGTAAGAGTTGACAAACAGGTGGAGATTGTTTTGATTCATGTCACTGAGGATGTGCTGGCGGTAAGTATGGATCAAATCGTGGTTGCTGTGAATCTCTTCCTAGATTTAAGAAATATGTTCATCAAATATCAGTAAGATCAGGAGAGGGAGAACATCTGGAAACAGCAATACTGACCTAGCAGGATGTTCTGCAAGCTAAATAAGAGAGCTTGTCAATTTGTTCATGAATGGGAAGTGCTAACTATGTAGTTCATGTAGGAATGCATAGAGGGTTAGGGAGTGAACTGTAACATTACATAGTTAGCACTGCCCATTTGTGAATAGACAGATATTCAAAACATGAAAGCAAAATCCTGCCATGTCACTATCCCACCTTTTCTCAGAGAGCTCACAGCAACATATACACACGGTCTTCCCTCACTTCTTTCTCACAAGTCCACCGGCTCTGAAGCTCTACTTCTTTGACAATTAACACAGCGCTCTTAAATGCTAAATGAGAAGCCAGCCAAAACCTGCCATTTTTTCCCCAACGTCTTCACGCGTTGACCAAAGAGAGATGGGGCCTAGCCGAGCAGTAATAAAAAAATAACAGCTAAATGTAAAATAGTTCTTCTGTTGTATGGATAGCGTGCCATGGCTACCTCAATTATTAGTATCCTGACCAGAGATGAGTTAGACGAAGGCTGAACTTAATGTTTTAATATGAATGTTTAACAAGCAGGCTTACCTTGCCAAAAAGATGTGAAATGACCATATCTGGTAAAGCATGAGCCCATCCAGAAATCTAGACATTTTTTTTTAAAAAAAGAAGAGCATTAGGATAATTCAAACACTCCAGGGATCAAGTACCATTACCGAGTCAGGTTACATACTGACATTCAATTATATCACTCCAGAATGCATTTTCTTCACTCATTAAATATATAGCCCTGAAAGGGTACGTTGGACCCTTCTATTGTGTGTGTTCCTCATCCTATGACTTCAAAGGATCAAGAAACATGAAAAACAACAATCTCTTGTTAAAAGGCTACTGTTCAAACAGATCAACACCAGTTTAACAAAAGTGGATCGGAATTACACCATACAAAATCAACCACACCACCAACCAAGGGGTTAAAACTGACAGCTGCTGATTCTACCTTTACATCATGCCCTTGGTCTGTGCTCTGAAGGCACCCCAGAGCAGTTGTAACCATTTTTTTTTTGGTTGCGAGTATCACACTGCTTTAAGCCCCCCACAAAGTATCACCTGTGTAGGATACTCACCGTGTTCTGGTGCCCTTCCTAATAGGCGTGTTATCTATCAAAGAGCCTTCCCCAGCTGCTGATTGGAAATGCTACCGGGCCACCCGTGAATTGGCAGAAAACTACACCAAAATGAAAATTCCTTTCCTGTTGCCCATCTCCCGATCTGTCTCTGTTGCAAATCACCAACTTCCCTCTAAAGTAATAGATGACAGCCTATAGACCAGTGTTTCTCAACCTTGGCAGCTTGAAGATATGCGGACTTCAACTCCCATAATGGCTGGCTGGGGAATTCTGGGAATTGCAGTCCGCATATCTTCAAGTTGACAAGGTTGAGAAACACTGCTATAGACAGATTTTTTATGCTTTGGGGATTTCATTGGGTGGTGCCAAAATTTATAAAACATGGCAGAAGAACAGATGTTGCCATGGACAGGGGCAAGTGGGGAAAAGCCATTGTTCTTTCAACGCACCATCGAATGCACCATCTTTTCATAATTACAACTGATACTTTTTAAAATTGTCTAAACTGTAGATATACCATCCACCTGGTTTCTTGTTCCAGTTTCCACAATGCCTTAGCAACACAGTGTGACTAACAGTTTTTTTAGAACAATGTTCTCCAAAGTTTGGATTAGTCTACAGCGTTTTTATTGCACGCTCTTTGGTACTGAGAACAGGAATTCACAATCCTGTGCCTGTGATTTTCAGCTGTTTGCCACCTCTCCACCCCAGTAAATTAAAATGAACGAGAGAAGTGAAAATAAAAAGAACTGAAATCCTGTGAGATTGCCAAATCCTTCATTACTACAGTGCTCTTATGCAAACAAAGTATGATTGCTAAGTATTCCCCATGCCTGTGTCAGGAAAATACATCTTTGGGTGAAGGAAGTAAGCTTTTAGAAGCCTCAGATAAATGGGATCGCCTTAATAAAACTGAAATATAAAGGAATGTGTGGCACCCTTGAAGCTGGCTGGTTGGAAAGAATTTATCCAACTGGTGTGAACTGGGATGATTGTAAAAAGCCTGATCACAAACATCCCATTGCACAAGGCATCTGTTTCACAGTTCTTCCTGGCATTTGGCACCTTGAACTCACTTGTTACTTCCTCATAGGAAGGCTACTGTTTTCCTTGAAGATAGCAGATAAGAAGAGGGGCAAATGGAGGAGGCATCTGTCTCGAAGGACAATGAGATAAGAAGGGGGGCAGAATGTAACTTGCTTGCTGATGTATGTCTGCATTGTCGCATGAATATGTAGGTGTGTGCATTCTTTTCCCTTCCTCTTCCTGTAGAAATGTATAAATATCAGGTGTCCATTTTGCCTGCAGGGGCGTGTCTCCCACTAACCCTTGGTGGGTCCCCTCCAGTATGCACTGTCTGATAAACACTGCAGTGAAGCCTGGATTATTTTGCATTTGGGTCCTGCGTTTTGATTCCACGCCTGGAATTTTTGGGCCATGGCATGAAACTGAGCAATGACACCTGGAACTTGAAATTCTGGGATTTGAAATCCACATGTCTTAAACTTGCCAAGTTTGGAAAAAAACTGCTCTGGAAGGGCAACACAGCCAATTGCTCTGATATGGTCTTTAACATTCTGAAGATATGGGCAAAGTTGGTAAATGTGATGCAGACTAGCAGTTCAGCTTCTTCTCCCTGTGCCCCAATTTGTTCCAAATTCTCCAATCTTCTGCCAGGGCTTCAGATCAGTAAGTCACCCCAGGAGAACTCAGCCCAAATGACCAGAACTCTGCAAAATACTCAAGATTCCAGCTATAGCACTGCAGCGCAAAGTGAATTTGCTGCTGTTGCAAAGAAACCAAATACCCCCAAAAGATGCAATTCCTTTAGGTCAGCTATGGCTTAGGATGGGTTGCCCTCAAGGAAGAAATGCAGAAAATCAAATGTAAATCATGCCAGATAACACTCGGGCCAACTTATCTGCATAGAATGCCTGGGTAGGAACAGGCCATCAAGGCCGCTGAGTCCCACCCCTTGCTCTGTGCAGAAATCAAACTTAAAATGACCCTGGCAGGTGCTATCTCTACGTTAATGTCTTTTTTAGAAAGAGACACCTAGTCCACGTTGGCAAATATATGGGCATGACTACAAAGCAGGGAAGTGCAAAACATGGTGACTTCCGAAATGGCCCTTTGGGGTGTTGTGGATGTGAAACCGAAGGTGTGTTCTCAAAGGTTTGTTCGACAGGGCAAACAACAGATGTTAACCCACGCTGCTTTGTTCTGAATACAAAACAAAATGGAGTGGTTTGGAGAGAAGTGGTGTTCTTGAGGGGTTGATCTGCTTCGAGCACTGCAGTGGAAAGGTTGTTTTGTGGTGTGTGGATGGGCAGGTATTTCCAGCCTGGCCACATCTCTATTGCTCTTGGTTAATGTTGGATGGGAGGATGAGCGAGTAGAGCACTGAGGGAGAAGAAGCGGTCAAGACCATGGCCAAGTGGAAGAAGGTGATGATTGTTCACAGCTGCCTCCCTACCAGCCTGCTTTGTAAGCTCTTTCTACCCTTTGGTATAGGAAATTAGAGTTCATGGGGGAAGAGTGCAATGTTTTGTGCTACATTTCATTTTGCATACAAATAACACAAAAGTAGGCACAACCACTCATTTGCTTCAAACACAAGTATTGCTAGTGTTGCAGAGCAGTAGAGATTTAGACTATTAATGCAATATCAGTGTGTTGGACTTCTCTATATTTGGGCCTTCTGTACATACTCTATGTGTTGTTACAATGTTAATGCTAACCATGAAATTAAGATGCACTATCAGCCAATCTTTTTGCAATTAGGATGGTAGGTAGCATTCATCACAGAGTCTCACCCCACTTATCTTGCAACCTGGAGCATGGCTGGGGAATTCTGGGAGTTGAAGTCCACACATCTGAAAGCTGCCAAGAATGAGAAACACTGATCTACTCTTTATAATTAAAAATGGATATTGGACTCCAGGATCAGGGAACAAGGTCTTGGGGGTGTATGTGTGTGTGTGGAGGGAGCAGTCTGTATGAAGCTCAGAAAAAGAATGCTTGGCTGCTAATCCCAAATAAATCCAAATGTTTATTTCCACAATACCTGTACTTCTGAAAATGCGTTGATCTGTTTCAAGGTAAGTTTAAACAAATGATGCATTTACCTTAGTTGCGGCCCAGTCCATCCACCCTTCGGCGCATGGATTGACGTTGATAAGGACGAGTCCTTCCACCATATCAGGATAGTTAAGCTGCAGATTGAAGAGGCATATGAGCAAACAGCCAGGTATGTTGGGGGAGCAAAATAAAACATGGGGACTGTGTTTGAGGAGGAGGACTTCAGTCATCTGGGGAAAGATACATAGCATCCCAGTGTCTTCATTCTGAAGGCCTTTCAGAAGTGGACATCTGAAGATAATTTTACCATAAAAGGTTCTGCTGTTGTGTTCCAGGGCAAAAAACATGTGGTATGCAGAGGGTCCACTTAAAGCAGTGTTGTCCAAACTTGGCCACTTTAAGATGAGTGGACTTCAACTCCCAGAATTCCCCAGCCAGCCATGCTGGCTGGGGAATTCTGGGAGTTGAAGTCCACTCATCTTAAAGTGGCCAAGTTTGGACAACACTGACTTAAAGAATTCTGAACTCTTGCACATCAGAGCAGTATTACCACCTGAACTGTACAAATTGTGTTGTTCTATTGTGGTTGGAATAAATGAGAAGTCTTGTGAAACATTTCCACTCTGACTTTGGCTACCCAAATTTCAACCATTACTTCACAAGGAGGAAGTTACATTTTGATTTTTGTTTGTTTGCTACTAAGCCTCTGCTACTCAATTAATACTGAGCAGGCTGGAAGCTGTAAAGCTGAAAACAGTGTATTGTACTCCAGTTTATAGTAGATAAACAACATGTGCAACTAGAAGGGAAGCCACCCACCCCCATTCCCAACTTACAGCAAATCGGGTTAAAATGTAGGCCCCGGCTCCAGTTCCCATTCCTATCACACTTTTCAGTCTAAAAAAAAAAAAGCAAGTTAGGCATTAAATTATTTTTTATAAAGGAATGTGAAGTCAAGTGTTGGTTTCTTACTGCCTCCAACATATTTCTGGATACATCAAGTTCCTATTCAACATGCACTCGGCAGTTGTCCATTCAGACCAAAGTGGGGGACATTTGGACAAGGTAGCTCCATCCCAACCATTTTCATTCCCTCAACAAATAAGTTAACAAAAATGGTCACAGCAGAAGCCTTTAAAGATGGTGCAAAGATTTAAGGTTGACCTTATGCTCTAGGTATGTCAGGGTAAATAGTTCTTCAGTTCAGTTCCCATGCACAAATATTTGTTTCAGTCATACTGACTAGTTTAAAAATTAGCTTTGCAAGTTTTAGACTTCTTCATACAAGAACAGAGTTTTTCAAACTCAACTAGATGCAAAAAGAAAGCTGAATGACAAGCAGTGCCAGCAAATAGTTAAGCAAAGTTGAGTTTTTCTAAAATGTACATTAAAGATATTGCTTAATAATCAACCAACCTTTTAATTCAGAAACGTATCGCAAAATGGAGGGAGCGAATTTAGGTATTTCTCTGCCAGTGGAATCATAGCAGGATAAAATATAGTTCTGGGATGGAAGCAGATGGAGCTTCAAGAATCTGCTTCTAAAAGCAGAAAGTTCAACACATCTACTGTGATGTGACCATCTCTAGTTCAGATGTGGAGTTGTTGTTTTTTCCAATTAACCAGGGCAAGAGAGATGTGGAACCCTTCAACAATCCAAAGCATCTTGAAGTGCTCCAAAATACAATGGATTCTAAAACCTCTTCACTTCTAATGACCACTAAGACAGAAGTGTGACAGTTTTCTCCGATGTTCTTGGGATGCTGTGAGGCAATAGGAAAATGGTTTCTCTGAAGCTCTACTGAAAAACTTGAAGTGACTATTAGTACACAACTCTACTCACCCAAATTGCTTTAGAACTCCAGGGAGCATCTCAGATAGTTGATCCATGGAAGGATACATGTACCTGTAAAACAATTGTTAGAAGGACATAACTTGTTTTCCAAACCATAAGAAGTAATACAGTAGTTCTACTTCATTCTGGGTTGATCAGATCCCACCTCAAACCTGTCTCCAGTGTTGGGCACCTCACCTTAAGGAGGATTCAGAGAGAGTGGAACAGGTTCAAAAGAGGGCAACAAGAGCAAACTGGGCACTAGAAACCAGGCCCAATGAAGAGAGTTTGAAGGAGCTGGGCTTGTTTAGCCTCAAGGAAAGAAAACTGGGGTGAGGGGATGCATGGCACGCTACAAATCCCTTAAAGGATGTCACACCAAGGGCAGTTTTCCATTGTTCCAGAGTGCAGCATTCAAATAATAGGTTCGAGTTACATGAACGCAGAATGTCCTAACAGTAAGACCAATTTGATTGCCCAGGCAAGTGGTGGGCTCCCACTTACTGGATGTATTCAAGAGGTTGGCTAGTCAGCCCAAACAGAAGGTTGGACTTGGAGGCCTTGAAGGCCCCTTCCAATTCTAGCCACATTTCCATAACCATTAATGATGCAATGCCATTATCAAACAGGCCTGAATGGGATCTAGATACCATCTACTACAAGCTTAGTTGCCACTGGTTGCAAATAAATGATACCTATTTTCTTAGATGAGGACTGAGAGCTAGCAAATAATAATAATAAAAAAAATGCTTCAGAAACAATAAAACTGGCCAGCAAAGTTTCTTCCTTTCCTGTATGAATCATTTTGGAACTGAGACTAAAACCACAGAATTCAAATCCAGAGAGTCCATAGGGGCCACTAACCCAGGTGGAAAAGATGCTGCTCCATCTTGCTGTCCGGGGGCATCCACATGGCAGACTGCAAAGTGCTGTGTGATTTCCTGCATGTCCTCAAAATTGAAGAGCGGATTAAAACACGTCTTGTCTTTGGAGGAAAGCAGAGAAGGTACACCCTTTATTAAAGTAGGCAAGATCTGGAAAAAGAAATTCTCAAGAGCGGCTAACACCTGAGCACAGCCGAGCCTTTGCCACCTTATTGCACAGTGAACAATCTCCATACATTATGAAAATAAAGTTGTTTATATTCTAGAACAGTGTTTCTCAACCTTGGCAGCTTTCAGTTGGGTGGACTTCAACTCCTAGAATTCCTCAGCCAGCCTTGCTGGCTGGGGAATTCTGGGAGTTGATGTCCACCCATCTGAAAGCTGTCAAGGTTGAGAAACATTGTTCTAGAAGAAGTCAGCCTGGCTTGATGGGCACCTGGGAAAAGCAATTTTTCAGGAGAGTTAGCCCCACAGGTGGCTGCCTTATTTCTCTGCATATTTTGCAACACAAATTTGAAAAAGGAGCTTTTCTGAATAGCGCGAACCTTTGGGCTACTCCAAGTCAAGCTATCCGTCTCCCAAATATTCTGATTCCAGCATAACAGGCCTGTTTCCATCATTTGCAGATCTATTCCCTTGCCTGCCTTCCATATATCTTCCACCGCACTCTCTTTAACAATTGGCTCTCAGTGCTATTCTCTCTCTTCTTCCTCCCCTCTCCCTGGAATAACTGAATCATCACAAAGCTCCAGAAGCTTTAGACCATGTTATGAGACTTTTTTAAGAGAGTGGGGAAGACGGAGAGCCAAGGTGGGGTCGGGGTTCAAGTACAGGACAAGGAATGAGGAGATGCAGTTCAAGTCTACCCTCAGACCTGGGAGTTTGCTGGGGGGCTTTGGGCCAGGTACTCTCTCTCAGTCCAACACTATCTCATAAGACCGTTGTGGTAGGAAAAAAGTAGGAAGAAAATGTTCTATGTATGTTGTCTTGAGCTCCTAGAAGTAAGGCAGGATGTAAATGTAATAAATAACACAGAAGTGGAGATTAAACTAGTGCAGAAGGCAGAGAATTTAGCCTTCAGGGCAGAAATTGGGTCTGCATTTTGCTGAAGGCTTATCTCTGGATGAAAGAAAAGCTCAAAACCATTTTTCTATGGTCATCCTGACAGACCTGTTTTGCTGTACAAAAACGCAGATTCATATTTAAAAGTAAGTTTTAGTTCTCAGCTATTATGCAGCCATGGCTAAAGTGGACTTTGCCGAGGTGAAGATTTGATGAGGGGTGTCTAAAAGTTAATTTAACTCTTGCACATTTAGCATGACCAATTCACAATTGCTCTGGGTCAGCTATGGAATTTCTGCCCACCTTGAATCATCCAGCAGCTCACATAAATTAATAAAAATTATTCATTGGATGGGTTCACCTACTGTATCATACTAAGCCATAATGTGGTGAGTGTATTGTGTGAAACTTGCCCCTGGGGTTTAAAACCATGGATTGTAGTTATTTGCAATGTATAAACCTGGCTACTGTAGCTTTTTCAAGAAGCCACTTGAAATAAGACATAGTTTAGCATCATATGTAAACGCTGCCAATATTACACTTGCATTAATATCAGCTGTCCACATTGTTACCCATCAGGTATGTTGGGACCGCATCTCCCAGAATTCTTAGGCAGCTGGGAAGCTGGGTGGGAATTCTGGGAGATGCAGTCCCAGCCTACAGGGAGGATACCCGATTGGGAAAAGCTACATTAGATCACAAAGCAGAGTAACTAAGGCAGAGAGAAGTTCTTCAGTGCATGCTAGTTATGAGAATAGCCAAGACAACACAAGATTATACACGTACGATTCAACCCAATGTCATGGTAGGTTAGAATAGCAGGTCTGTTTCCCCGGCGAGTTCCACACATGGTGACATGGACTGACCCATGGATTGTCTCAACATCTTGTTCCTGTAGGAGACAGCGGCATTAGCCATTCACACATCAACATCAACAAAAAGGCTTTTGAATCCAACCAAGTATTTAACATTCAACAATTGTAGCACCCGTCAAAGCTATTTTAAGTAGTCCTGCTGGATTCTGTTCACAACTTCTACAAGTATATCATTCAGCTCTTTAGTGACAGATTATCAATTTGTACTTGGGAGGGCTGCAGAAATCCTTAATAAATAGCTATCTGGAGTTCTCATCAGAATAGAAAGGGGAGTAAACATGAAAGAGATGATCAAATTGGGACTTGAGTTTACGATCATTCCTTGCAGTTGTATGACCTCACAGTATTGCCAGCTTTTGTCAGAGAAAGCTGCCTGACTCACTTTCTTTCTCATCATCTAGAAAACATCAGGGAGACACAAGCCAATCTTTGCCAGATGTTTTGGGCTATGTGTTCCATAGAATCAATTTCTGGTCACACCAACAAGATGAAATTATGAGATGTCTGAATGAAGGCATATGAGCCAATAACATTGCTGAAATAAAGTGGGTTTAGTAAATCTCATCAGCGCATGGATGTTATCAATATCCCACCTTGAAGAAAACGCAGGTGGCTCAAAAAAAATGGAAATGTTTGTCCATTATTTTGTTCCCTTTCAGAATTCATATATGATTAGCCACATGAACTCTGGCTGTTCAACTTGCTCGATTTGTTTGAATACTATAGCATTAGAGAATCTACAAAAACATTAGAAAGATGCATTCTGTTACTTTTCTTTTTTATAAACCCAGAAACAAAGCCAGGTTTTTAAGAGTATCTGAGCGGAATTAAGAAATATACATTGAAAAATAGTTCAGAGATTATAGATATGTTTGGGTACGAAGCAGCTTCTTTAATTCACAGACACTTTCTAAGAAACATTCTATGGGGGTTCGCGTCAGCCTTTGCTGCTTGCTTTACAAAGTCCAGCATTAAGCTATTTTATTCATTAGGAAAACTGGAATTAAAAAAATCTTGCAAACATCTTCTGACCAGCAAGACATTTTCATATATGGCAAGATGGAAAGTGCTATTATATTTTTATTCCATTGGGTAATCTGATGAGCCCACATTTAGTCAATGGGAAGACTTCCTTTAAAAAGAAACCTTATACTGTACTAGAATTGTTCTGTTCCGAGAATCATAACTGCCCAGAGTCACTGGGAATTAGTTGGGTGGCATATAATTTAATTAACAACAATAATAAACATCAAAACAGGTATAAATCTCCTTCATAACAAAGCTCAGGAAGTCAGGCCTTTTCATCCAAGATTCAACACCCCAAAGCAAGGTAATCTCCCATAAAATGAATTCTCATATGATTACCATATCTACCCCCACATCTGAAACCCCACCAACAGTAACAAATAAAGAATTTTTATTTCTGGATTTCTGTTTTCCCTTTCCTTCCCCAGATACTTACAGCATTATGTAACAAATAGGCAGTATCTTCTACATTCAGCACCATTTTTAGATAGTGCAGCTTGAAGTTAATCTCAGGGAGTCCAGTGAGAAAAAAAAATATCTGCTTTTACTTGGGATTTGGGGGTAAACTGGTTTTTATAGGCAAGCGACTGCTCTGAACTCCCAGCACGGAAACAATCGCAACGTCACCCTTAAATCAGATTTAAGGCAGGCTTAACAGCAGGAACCTGTGTCCTGCCACCCGCCAAACATTTGTGTGCGTGCACGTGTGTGTGTGTGTGTGTGTGTGAAGGATGACGATTATTGCCCAGAAAAGCCCCTATCTTACAATTATAGCAGTTAATTCATGCTAAAGCCACCTAGTAGTTTGAGCAGAATGATAAGGTAGCTCCCGGGCAAACGCAACCGTAAAGCTTTAAGCAACTTCACACTCTGACTGACTTCCTCACGAATGGGGAAGGGGTCATCTCCTTGCAAATTTTAATCCCTTCCTTCCTTGGCATCGATGATGGTGATGAAGATGATGAATGGGCAGTGATAATGTCAGATAGGGAGGTCTCTCCTTCAAACCATTAGAAGGAAAGTAAATCCAGGGAATGCTGGAACCAAGGAAGTCCATTCTGAGTGCAGCCTCTCCTCCAGGTCAATGCTAGAGTGTTTCCCAATAGGGCTTTCCCATTCTGTCTTCTCAGGCTTTTCCCCCTAGATGCTGGTGCACATAAAAACCCCCAATCACAGGACAAATCGCTACATGGATCTGCCAGAACCCCAGAAGGCACTTCCAATCTAAGTGGTTCATTCTGAGCAAATTAAAAACAACCCCCCCCTCTTCTACGCTAACAATATCCCTGTGATTTAAGTTTTCAATGTTGCCTAATAATATGGATATATTTTTAGTGCAATGGTGTGTGTGGGTGTGAGGAAGGGAAGGGGTCCCCATTGGGGAATAGCAGGTATTTTCCATTTCTTACTATTAGCCTAGTATTTCACTGGTTGGCCTAGGGTGGGAACGGTTGTCCAGGAAGTTCAGAGAAAAACAAGTCTACTCTGCCATCGATTTGGATATGAGCAGGGTACCTACCCAAGACAGTAATGAGATTAAAACAATATACATAGGAAATATATATCAAAAGATCCCAGGCACTTCTAAGAACCTCTCCCAGGCAATGCTCTTCCCTGCAGGAGGATTCAAAGACTGCATCTCAGACCCAGAAGGCATGCCAGAAAAGTTTTAGTTGCCTTCCAGAAACTCAGGAGGGGAAAGGCGGATCTGATCTCCTGGAGAAGGGACAGTGACAGAGACGGTCCTTCTCTGTGATCCCTGCAGAGGACACTCCCTTCCAGATCTTCCTCCCAACAGCCCAGAGAAAAATCTCCTCCCCACAACAGACAGGTTATATCTAGGAGAAACTTCAAGATGCACAGAAGCTTCTCCTTCATGAGATTATCCATCCCGCAGTAACCACTAGTAGACAAGGATTAAAATCAAATTTAAAAAATGGTCTGTTTCGATGCACCCTCCAATTCTTGCTCTAAGCCTTTGGCACACAACTCCATCAGTCGGCTATCTCCATGCTAGCGAACTTGTCATCTCTGGGTGAAATCTGCTCCTGGGCTTTCAGCGGGCTTCCCCCAAGAAAACAGATGGCACCTCACCCTAATCAACGTCAAGGTTATTGTAAGAAGCTCTTTACTGACAAGCCTGTGCTAAAACACCCGACTTGGAAATAAAAATATCCCAGGTACGCTAATCCGATAGGAGGCTGAAGATAAACCTGCCATCTGGCACCTTTCGGAAAGCCGGAGGTGGTCTGCAGAGGAGGCTCAACTGTTGCACGCTGGTGTTGGGGAGACGAGCCCAAGGTGGGAGGCCACCACTTTCTGGAATGCAGCAGCGAACAGCTGAACTGACCACCCCTGCCTTAGGGGAGGCGTTTCTATGTCAGCTCCAAAGAAACAGCGCATCTGTCCAGGCAGCTGGGGGACATCTTGAGGCTCCTTTTTTTAATTCAGATTGGGAGCCAAAGCAGGTACATATACCAGGGTATCTCTTTTTCAGAGAGAGGTGCACCATATCCATGGGACCTGCTGAGACCTCAAGCAACATGCCAGGAGACATATTCGAAGTTGTGGGCAGGGTCAGTGCATTAAACTTTGCATTGAATTTTAATTTAAACTGAATCAACGTAAATGTGAATTAGATGCTATGGAAGGCAAAGGTGTCCTCAGGCTGAAGTCCAGTCCTGGTAACACATCTATGCAGTTTTCTCGGCAGGATAAAGCAAGGGTCTTCTGACTGCCTTCTAACGGTGGGTGGGTTGGTTTTTTTTAATTTCCCGGTCTAGCTAACAACGCTGGAACTCCCAGGCAGCCTCCCATCCAAGTACTAACCAGGCCAACCCTGCTTAGCTTCTAAGAGCAGCCAACCTTCCAGGGCAAGCTTGGCAACCATCTTTGAAAGAGTCTTCAGGAAGCACCAAGCAAGCCTTAGCAGTTCTGCATTTGCAGACCTTTCAAATTGAATATCAGCTCTCTAAGCCAAAATGTTACAAAAGTCTGGGTTTTGCCGAGCCAGCGCCACTATAAAGTGTCTCCCAATTCTTACTTTTTTAAAAACTGCATTTTACATTTTAGAAAAACCACCTGTGAAAAAATTAGACTATTCCCTCCCCCTAAAAATAACCAGATCTTGCATTGATGCTCCTGTCTGAGCCTATAAAATTCCAGCTGTTTTTTTTTAAATTAAGATGATGTTTTATAATTTTAAAAATAAGTTAAAATAATTTTTAAAGCAGGGCAAAATGACATGAAGGCTCCTGATGCCTTGCAAGCACTGGGGTTTATAATGAAGTCTGTTGAATTCAGCAGCAGGCAAACCAAGAGACCAAAAATGAAAGAAAAACAGCAGAGACTGCAAGGAAGGAGATCCCTTCAGACTTCAGGTGTCATCTTAAACAGGCTTTGAAATACCAGCAGGGAAGGGACACAAGAAATGTCTCTAAGGACTAGAAACCTGATGCCTGAAGTAGGAATACCCTGTCCTGAATACCAACCAGCACACACGTAAATGGTATTTGATATGATATTGTTGATGGGCCTTGCTACACAGGAGAACTTTTGTAGATGGGCTGAGGGCCACCGCCACACTTCCACTGCATAACTCTGACTTACATCTATCAGAGCTGCCAACCTCCAAAGGGCAAGACCTGTTGCCCTGATTGCTACAACTCTGGGGAACGAAATGGGTTGGGTCACAACACCACGACGTGTTGATTAGTGCCTTCCCTAAGAGCATCACATGCATGCCATCTGGACAGGACATCCAAGCAAGTTGAGTTAATACTATGTTAATAGCCATGGAGAATCAATGGCTGTTAGCCTTGATGGCAGTGGGACTGCCTCTGAAGGCCCTCTTCTGGGAGACTTTGGGGCTTCCTGCTCTCCCAGTACTTGGTTAACATAAGAGAAGAGCTTTAGCATCCCTTCGCCTGAAGACCAGGCCCTCTGCCTATCTCGAAAGGAGATTTTGTAAGCTCCCTGTCGAACAAATGTCCGTGTCCTTGTGGTGTTGCTCAACTGGAGGACATTATCCATTATGTCCTCCGCTGCCCCATTTACAGAGAGATTAGGGCCAAATTATTTATGGTAGATGAACTCTAGGGCTCAGATCTCGAAAAACAACTATATTCCGGCAGATGTGTTCCCAATGGCCAGCAACCAGATTGCTCCTTTGGCTTTGCTGTCATTTAAACTTAGAAAGAAATACTGAAGTTCTTAGCTGTAGCCTTGGCTTTATTTTGCTGTAACCTATTTCCCATTGAATACTCTTTTTATTACTTCATTTTACAATGTTACTATTGTTTTATGGTACTTTGTCGCACACTATATGTTATGACCTGTGGTTACAACAATAAACTTAACTTTCTTACTAGTGGGCTCACTGGTGCAGTTGGTTGGCCACTGGGATGGACCAGGGGTCTGATCCAGCAGGGCACAGCTTATGTTCTTCAAATGTAGCCTGCTCGATCTGGTGCCCCCTCCCAGTGAAACTGAAGCTAATCCATGGAGGGGCTGCCGTTATTCCTGAACGTGTCATTTTATTAGACAGAACTATGGATAATTCTGCACTTTGCCTAACCGGATTAGCCCTTTCTAACTGCATTTCCAAAAAGTATGGGCAGTGACCTTGCCCAGTTCTGACTGCCATGCGACTCCTCCTCTGAAGAACCACCAAACAAGCCTGGAGGGAGCTCTCATCTTCTGGGTGAAACTCAAGAGGAAACCGTAAGTTCACCGGTTGGTCTCGAGTGACAGCAACACTTTGCTGAACCAACCACTTCGGCGGGGTTGTTTGAGTAGCAAGCTTCAGCCTGCGAGTACGTCGGGTGTGGAAAAAAAATCATCACCATCAAAGCTTCCAGAGAGCTGCAAGCGACACAGAAGGAGCTCTGAGAAGCCGTTACTCGCCTCTGCTCGAAATATTTCCAGCAAAGTCAAAACAGGGTACAGTTTTCACCTGAATGGGCCCAGTAAGAAATCTGGCCAGTAAAAAGAGGCCACTGTTAATAAATCAGGAATATTTTGTTGATTTGTTTACATAGCCCATTGCAACCCACTTTGCTCTTCCTTTTGCACCAGCATTTCTTAAACTTCCCAACCTGAGACTGTGGTTAAAGGCACCCCAAACTAGCCAGACCTTGAAAATGATTTAGAAATCCTTCTCCAACCTTCAGTTTAGATCAGTGTTTCTCAACCTTGGCCACTGTAAGATGTGTGGACTTCAGCTCCCAGCATTCCCCAGCCAGCAAGGCTGGCTGGGGAATGCTCGAAGTTGAAGTCCACATCTTACAGTGGCCAAGATTGAGAAACACTGGTTTAGATTAATCCAGAGATGTTTACTTGCCTAGCAAAAAACAAGCATTTCCAGCATGGACTGATTCTTAAGATCAGTGTAAGATTCTTAAGATCTTATCAGTGTATGAACCCTCCCGCTGATCTATAGAACATAAATCAATCAACCGCTCAAGCAGACTGCTTCTCGGGACATGTCTTCTTGAGGATTTGAAGGCTTTCGGAAAACAGCGCCAAAGCCAGAGGGTAACGCAAACGTGTAATAGTACATAGGTCAAACTCAATAAACAGCTCATCTGCCAGAGTCTCAATCAGAAATTTGCGACTCCAAGAACCCTTTTCCATAGACGTTTCTGTGAAGTATTCTTACTATAGCTATAGATTGTATCCATAGACAACATAAACGGAATCTACTTATCTCATTAAATGCCTATGCCAGTATTTAACCATTGTGTCCTACTGTACTTACTTGGATCTCATCATAAACATCAGGCAGGAGACGGGTGATCGCCTAGAAAAGAAGCATTGAAAGGGTTACAAAATGGAAAACCCCCAAAGTTTCATTTTTAAAATAAATGCTGTGGATATTGATTAGCTTTGCCCACTTTATATAAGCTTTCTGATATAGGACCTCCCAAACTTCATCATGTTTAGATAGGACTTTGCCAAACCTATGGGGCAGAAGTTAACAGTGACCATTGGAAAGCCCACTGAGTGACCCTAAATACAACAGAGTCTGGATCCAATCCAGAAACAAGGTCAGGATTGCACTGGCAAATAAGGCTTGGCACATACACCAGAGCCTATGGGAGCCATTAAAAAACTCCATTCATCATTCCTATACCAAAGCAGAAACCTAATGATTCAAGTCATTTGCGGATCCGCAGAGACGTTCATCCTGCAGATTGGGACTTGCAGGAGGAAAGTGATGGCATTCCAGCTTGTTGGTGGCCCATGTGACACCCTCCCACGTTCATTCAAACCATCATTAAAATTTAGTTTGTACAAATGATCACTCCCTGTGTATTTAACCACTGCAGATGACAACTGGCATCTCCGTTTTGGTCAATTTGGTAGATCTTGCCAAATCATGAGAAGCAATTCTTGAAAAGGGCTATCTATCTATCTATCTATCTATCTATCTATCTATCTATCTATCTATCTATCTATCTATCTAATTTATATAGCTGCCCATCTCACATAAAAGTGACTCTGGGCGGCGTACAACGATTAAAAACAATAAATACATTTTAAAAAATCACAAGTAAAAACAACTATAAAAGCACACAGAACAGGAGGGGATAATAATAATAAGGGAGCCAACACAAAATCTCCCCGGTCCCCTGGGAGCCCCGGGCCTGATCCCATAGCCAGGTCTTGAGGGACTTCTGGACTGTTGAGAGGGATGGAGCTAATCTCACTTCTGGGCAGAGAAGATTCCACAAGGTGGGTGCCACGGCAGAGAAGGCCCACCTCCTGGGACCCACCAAATGGAATTCCCTGGCAGGCAGGTTTATTTAGCCATGATGCAGGGGCGGCGCAATGATGCAAGGTTGGTGGGGTCCACGGCTTTGGTTTTTTATTATTCTTCCCCCCCCCCAAAAAAGAGAGGTTTGATTAAGCTCATTTTTAAGATGTACATTTTATCTTTGTCATTTCAAAACGGCAGAAAGCTGTTCCATGGGATTTCCGCTATTTTACTAGAGGAGGCTCTGCAGAGAGTTCAGGTGACCAATTTGCCCACCCTTCATCTACACCAGGCTCTTTGAACTGAATAGCAACATTTTTGGAGAGCCAGCATCTTGTAACAGTTGGAGTGCTGAACTCATTTTCACGTCCCCAGGTAGTGTGGAACAGTCAGTTTGTCTCTGCCCATCCTATCTCCCAGACAGAAGAAGAGGCGACTCCCAAGTACGCCACCTTCAGCTCCAGAAGAAAGGTAGGATGAAAATGTAAGAAACGATATCATAATGAAGTTTGTGAAAGAAAGCATTTGACGAGAAGCAAGGCATGCTAAAACAACAGGAAACAGAACAAAAGAAATGGGTAGCTTAAAAAAAAAGGTTCACATGGTGGTAGGAAGACATAAAAATCAATGCCGGCTGAGTTCTGGGGGTGATTATCCAATACATGCTGTCCTTACTGGACTGCAGTAACAGGACTTGGGATTTGAGAGTCTGGAAGATTTGGTAGTCCTTCTGGCGCAGTTATGCCAACTTACCTCTTCTTTGTCTACTAAAGGTTTATGCTCTGTAATGTGAGAATCCGGACCGTCTGATGACATGGTCAGTAGCTGGTACCTAAGAAAATGCACAAATATTAATGTTCCTTAAGGGCAGTGCGCACGTATCTACATTTCTGCAAGATTAAGTGAGATTTCTCAAAGCCAGCAGCGTAAAGCTCCACAGACCCCTGCAGAGGTGGCCAACAGGCCCCATGGTACATGGACCGACAATGCTATGAGATGTTGCAGACAGCAGAAGGCCTGCCTTCCAGAATCCTCTCAACCAAAGCTCAGCTGACTGTTGCTTCTGTCTCACTTTTGCAAAATCAACAGGGTTTCAGATGGGGAACAATGACCCACTGCTGGGTGGCTTTTCAACCCTGCAAATCCATTCAATTAGTTAGATGTAGTAGGGGAGGGGAGATGGAATAACTAGGTGAAGGAGGTTCAATGTATTTTCTGCTAGCCTTGCTGATAGTCACTTCTTATAAGCTGATAAAGCCGTGATGGTTAGACCGAAGGAAGGGTCAAGCGCACATTTGTTTTCTGCTCCAAAATCAGCTGAAAAGAATTACAGGGCAAAGCGATACATTGGCAGGGTCACTGGCAAGATAAAGCGCTATCGGCAAAAAGCCTTTAAAATAACAACAGTGACTATGATAATATAGATCATGAGAGTAAATAGATCAGCTGTGATTTTATTCAAAAGGGCACGTAGGTTCGAATTTTCCTTACCATGTTAAGCAAGGGATTTCTGGGCACGTAGAAAAGACCGTGTTCAATTTAGTAACTTCTGAATCAAATCAAATTACAAGGTTTGTATAATCACAACGCTTATCTCTCTGGTTAGAATCAAGCCGCCGAGGTATAGATAAAATTAAGCAGCGCATCCTAGGACAGGGTTGATTTCCATTTTTCTCCCAAGGAGCAATTCTCTCTGCAATCATTGGTGGGTGACCAAAAAGTGGGTGGAACTAAGCCAAGAACCCAACGGCAGGTAATCAACAACCCTAATTCAAGTTCAAGCTGCAGATGATTAAACTGCACCTATACCACAACTCAGCAGTTACTTGCAACTGAGTGACCATAACAGGATCTTCTCAATGTGAGGAAACAAGATTTTATGTAGGAGGTATGTCGAAGGCATGGTCCAGGCAACTTTGGGGAATCCATGGGAGTATCTGACATTTTCAGATTATGTGCTGGTGTTTTCACAGTGTGGTGGTCAGAGCTGGCCTGACCAGTTACAAAACACATGTAGAAGACAAATGGTTGGATAGCTCCTCCAGCCTCTGCAAGTTTCACGCCATCCTATCATGGTGTTGACCTCCCTCTCCTCCAAAAGCTGGACACGTTTCTCAACAAGGCACTGGGTAGAGGTCACCCAACATTTTGGTTTTCTAAGAATGCCAGTGCTGCTTATGTAGGCCCTATAGATGTTCTTGAAAACAAATCTGTGAGGTTGCATCACAGCAAGCAGGCCTCCTATGTATTTATTTTATTTTATTTTATGTATTTATTTTAATTTAATTTAAATAATCTAAAATAACATAAAGGCAAGGAGATTGGTGGACACCCAGGGTTGTGTCCATGGCCTCCAGACTACCTATAGTTTCCCCCATAGACATTCTAGGAGTAGGCCTGAAGAACACTGAGGTTACGTTATCAAGGGACCCAAGGACATTACTCAAACCATAAAGCAAAGTCATGAGAGAGTTTTGATTTAATTTGCTCAAATTAAGAGAAACCAGATGAGGATCAAGACTTAGAAGAACACCGTGGTCTAACAACGTGAGCAGAACACGTCAATCTCCTCGTTTCAAGCAAATCACATAAAACTAATGAACAAAACCAGGGGAGGACTCTACTCCTACTGTTTTACAGCAGGGGGCACGGAGGCCTCACAGAACAAGTTTGCAGACGGCAAAACGCATAATGAAGTTCAGACACAGTCAGCTTGGGGTCATCGACAAGGTCTCTCATTAGCTGTCCTTCAAGCAGACAAATTGGCCTTTCAACGGGAGGTCGGTTTGATTCAGAACCCAAGCACCCAAAACAAGATCCCGTCAATTCAACATGCTTAAAAATATTGATACGGATTTCTTTTTTGAAAAAAAAAAAGAAGAAGAATTGTTTACGGTATGTTAAACCTAGCCATGCTATCTAACCTTCCTTTTTAAAGAGGAAGAAACGAAGCCCTGATGGTCATCTCATCGTAAAGGAGGACAGAATACCAAACCAGAGGGACTTGGAGAACTGAACAGTTGACCGTATGCACCGCCCGCATCTGCCTACTAATCTCTTGCCTCCAGAGGGAGTTAAGGGCACATGGAGAAACAACACTCTGCTCAGGCACCTTCAGAGGATCCAAGGACAGAGTTCCCTTACGGCTGTTTCCGGCAATATAAATCACATGCATGCCTTGTAAATCCAGCTTGTGACTAATATGGAGTGCACGTACGCAAGATAACACTCCTACCCCACATAAAAATACCTCGTAAAATCAGAAATAGGGTTTCAGAAACAAAAGTTTATGGACAACCTGTTCTCCTCTGGCACCTGCCAGATATTTCACACGAAGCTCCCCTTCTGGCTAAAAATGAGAGAAACGGCGCTCCCAACACATCTGGAGCGCATCAATTTGGGGAAATTGCTTATTTGCTATCCTCTGCATCTCAGGGAGATGGGCATATGCCTCCAGCTCAGTTTAACCCTTTCTATCAGGGGTGGCTCTCAAGAGAGCATGAAAAGGTTTTGGCCAATCTGTCAGCCCTACAAGATACACCAGGCTAAGGAACCGATGGCAAGCAGGTCAGTTCTACCTTGATTGTAACAGCCACAGTGGCAGAATCTTGCAAGTCTGAATGTGCTTTCCCCAACCTCACTTTATCTTCACGTGAACTAGGGAGGGACTTGTCTGAGACGTCTTCTCAAGTTACTTCCTTATCCGACCACTGTCTTGGTAGCGGCTGTTCCTCCTTCCCTTCAAGACCATTCCCTCTGCCCTCTCTGTAGGCTCACCTGCAGATTCTGAGGCTGAACTTCCTGGTCTCAGCACCTGCAGGATCCAGCATGTTGTAGCCCATATACCCACCACAGTCTGCACTTCCTTCCTCCAGAATCCCAGCTAAGAGAGTGGATGTGGGCATCCTGGGTGATGGGTGCATACTTTGAATTAAGTGCCAGGCCTGCTCACTTAAGAAGCTTTCCACACAGGTCTGGTTTTCACTAGTGAAAACCTTGAGCTGGACAGGCCATCGCCATCATCTAAACACATGCTTTGCACATAAAGACAGGGCTCGGGCTTTGCACACGCAGATAACGTGGCTTCTTTGGTTTTTAGTTCTGTGTGCACCCAACCACTGTGGTATGTTAACAGCAGTTGACTGTCGACAGCAGCGCATGAATCCAACCAGGGTGGCTCGATTAACAAACCTTGCTTAAGCAAATGATGGCTTGGTATCATGCATGAATCTGGCTAGAGAGCCCAGGAAGAAGGACACCCCAGCACAGTGACCCCGAGAAGCTGCTCTACTCAGACCACGTTCCATATTTTGATGTGCCTTGACAGATTGCTGCCACATCATGAATGAACTACCCCAAACTTTTGGGGGATGGAGTTAAATAAGCAAGCAAAGCCTCCAGAGCAAAGGCGAGGATGGTATGGCACGCAGGGCCAAGAGAAAGGCTCAGCTGGGCAGGCTCAAAGCCATCCATTCCTTAAGCAATTCAACGTCCTATCCAAGGATCAGAAGATGCTCTCGCCATTTCTAATGAATGAAGCCTCAGGAAACAAATCACTTTAACTACACCGGCACACACATCTTTTTCTCACCGTCGCAAAGCTTTTGGTTGGCATGACAGTACAGTATTCAGGAACGGTCAAGGGCTACGCGTGGCTCCAAGTGTTGGCCTTGGAACACATGGAACACAACCGCTGCACAATTTCCTACCATTTTAAAGCAAGAACCCTGCTAAAAACGCACTGCAAGCCCTAAAAAGGGCTTCATGCCATTTAAAAAGAAATGCACAAGAAACTTCGCACTATAAGAGAAAAAGAAAAAGTCCTGACTTTTCCCACATCCATGACTTAGCCAACCACTTTGCATCCTTGCCCCAAACGACTCACCTTCCCCAAATGTGTAAAGTGTAAACTGTATTCATCACAAGTTTGCTGAAATTTGGTTTAACTGGGGTAAAAATGCCCTTGACAAATATATAGTGCTTTTAGCAACAAGATAGAAGTGGTTTGTTACTGCCTTCCTTCTACATTTTTTAAAAATTTCCCAGTGTAGCATCCAGTCCTGTGATTTCCTGGTGGTCTCCCATCCAGTTACTAACTCGCTCCAACGTTGCCATTGTTTTAAAGATCAGCCAAAATACTACTTTTATATATGTAGCCTGAGAAGCTCTCCTCTGTTCAAAATATCAACACATGAAACGCTTACTCTCCTCCGCCTTCAGCCGGCTCAGGGGCCACAGCGTCTTGCCGCATCATCACTCGCACGGCCCTAGCAAGCTTCCCTCGGTTTCAATCTCATGAAATGCAATTCTTGCCCATTTAGTTAAGGGTTAACGCTTAACTCTGTCCTGCTTGTTATAAAGAATGGGCATTCGTTATGCAGCAGTTGTTTTCAAGCAGGGCAAGAGAGCAAGGAGAATGCCAAGGCTGAAGCACAGAACTGCGGCTAGGGCACCCCTCTTGACCTGTGGAACATCCTCCTTTGGGATGCAAACGTGCAAGCCGCCTGGAGCCAAAAAGTGCGCTGAACGCTCCTAATTCCTGGCTGCTTCTAGAATCAGAGATCTGGACAAAAATGTAGAGCAGTGTTTCTCAAGCTCAGCAACTTTAAGATGTGTGGACTCCAATTCCCAGAATTCCCCAGCCAGCCCTGCTGGCTGGGGAATTCTGGGAGTTGAAGTCCACACATCTTAAAGTTGCTGAGCTTGAGAAACCCTGGTGCAGACACTCATTTTCCACTGTTAAATCCCCTCAAAAGCTGAGTCACAGAAAACGCTACATCTCTTTTGTTTCCGGGAGGTTAACGAATACAAGTGAACAATCCAGATCAGCCTACGCCAAATGGCTGCTTTCCAGCTGCTTCGGCCTTCAACTCTCCTAACAGTGACGGAGCCAAAACTAATTAAGCAGACTGCTATTCTGGTGCTCCAGGGCATGCTGGGAGTTGCAGTCCAACATACTGAGGGTTGGGAAACACTGGATCAAGAGGGTAATTTCAACAACGATGACCATTTCGTTAGAGCGGAGCAAAAAACAACAATTTTTAGACCTTTTTAATGTCAGAACAACAGGCCATTTGAAGCAATCCCCATGCATAAATATCAGCATAATATAACCCAAGACCACAGAAGACCTTAACTTTGACTGTTAAGGATCAAGAAGCTGATTTCTCAAGTTCTCCCCAGTGGGTCATTTCTAAAAAGTCAAGATGCACAAGATATATAAAATAAGTGTTAGGAGCTACAGTCCCACAAGCCAATCCCATGTTGTGGTTAATAGCTTGCTCAGGTTTGGGGAATAGATTTTAGCGCCCTGAGATAATATTTTGGAACATAATATTCTCACATCCAGGCAGTTATCTCAGATAATAAGCATCTCTTCCTCTCTATTTGTTCTAGTTCCCCAGCTGAATCTTGATTATAGCTACAATCTACCAACTTCTACAAGCAGTTAGAAGGTTGAGTTCACGCACTGCGCTAAGCCACAGATTGCTCAGCTATGGTTCCATCCAGAAATGCAGTTAAGGGAGCCTTTAGTGCTGGCTTATGAAGTACAAGTTCTCAAAACAGTCCAAGCCCAAATAAAGCTATTATGGCTTCGTGTAAGGTGGGTCTATCCCCAAGCCACCCAATTTTACCCTCAATACCTAAACACGTTGTCCTTCATCTGGCCCAATTTCAAAATACATTTCTTCAAAAAATATTTATGGACCAGATCATCTAGCTCCCCCAATATGAACCATCAATGTGATATGTTTAAAATATTTGAATCAGAGTTTTCATAGAATCACAGAGTTGGAAGAGGCCAGCAGAAGACCTCAAGTCTAATCTTATCTTTGTTCTGCATCCCTTTGACCTAGAAGTGCAAGATGCTTTTCTCCATTGTCTTCATTTAATCCACCAGGAGGGACAAAGCTTGAGTCAGAAGGTTGCAGCCCTCAAGTACACTGTCCACATTTATAAACTGGAAAGAATCCAAACCTAGAGGTCAAGTGATGGCCAACTGCCAACCTCATGACCTTCCTCAACTCTGGAGTCAGAACCAGCTGACTTTGTCCACCAAGAACAATGCAAATTGTTCACAATGTCAAGTGTCCCAACTCCCTCTTCCCAACATCTTGGTGAGGGAGAGGTCACACAGTGCCAAAGAGCAAAAAGTGTTTGAGGCATCAGACTAGGACTGGGGCGATCCAGGTTCAAGTCCATCTTCAGCTATGGAAGCTCACTACCTTGAATTACCTCATGGGGCTGTTGTTGAGAGGGAAAATGGGAGAAGGAATGCAACTTTAAACAACTGGCTACCAGCTTGTGTCTAGGTACAATTCAAGTTGGCAGTAATAATGTATATAGTCCTAGATGACTTGGGGCCTGAATACCTCTAGGACCGCTTACTCCAAGTAGAAGGACCCTGCCCTCTGTCCTAGGGTTCCGGAAAGCTCTGAAACCCTGGCTTTGGTCCCAGGCCTGGAGTTAATTATTGTCTGTCTAGGGCCCCTCTGTTGTTTGATTTTTGTTTCCTGTAAGATTATTTCAGTTGGGCTGTCCGTTTGGCTTAATCTTTTTATCCGTTTTTATGGGGGGTTTTTTCCCTAGGTTTGCATGCTGCCCAGAGTTCGTTGGAGTTGAGTGGCTTATACATACAAATAAAAATAAAATAAAACATATTAATCCAGTCTAGGCTACGAGTTCCCACCGTGCCCCTTTGGTGTGGTGGGAGGAGATCTGGAAGCAAGTATTCTCTGGTGGTGTTGCCCACAAAAGTCGGTTCAGCATCCTTGTTGTTAGCATTTAGGAGATCAGTCAAAACCTGGTTATTTGAGCAGTTGTTCGGGATATATGGAAGATGTGTGTGGGTGCTGCTAATTGATTGGAAATCACTTTTGTAACCTGCTTAATTAGTTTTTGATTAAAGCAGCAAAAAATCACTTGTACTGTAATAACATAAACTTGTTCCCTTGTACAGACTCGGAGGGTCCCACAAAAAAAATGTCCGTACCTCCAAAAGTTCTATATGCCACCCCACCATAATTATTCGAGGGAAGGAACAGTACAGAAGAAAGCAGGAAGTGTGCAATTACAGTTTCCCTGAGGATTACAGCTTGCAATATAAATTTTTGGAACAGAAGGCAGCATTGGACTAAAAAATCCCATTCATACCATGCTAAATAAAACATCTCCCAAAACATCTGATTTTATTTTTTTTAAATGTCTCCAGATGAAGATTAACACACCACATTGCAAATCTATTTATTTTTCCTGCAGTTAAATAGCTATTTCTCCTGGACTTTATCCTTTTATTAGGATGATGGAAGACAACGGAACATAAAAACAATTGTTCTATCTATACCCATACACCTAATAAAGTTTAGAGAGTCCCACATGCCAAACTTGTGGAATCATATAAAACAGCTAATTTTCAAGCTCTATACTGATGATGCTTCTAACAAAATAAACAATAGTCCATTGTTTTTCAGTGTTGATTTCTGCATCTAAGGCAAGTCTGTTCCATTTGTCCATTCTTGCATCTAAAACCTATCTACGGAGAGCCAACCACATTCCCCATCTTTGCTGCAATCTATTTTTCAGCAAGTTTTAAACTCTTGATAATTCCTTCAAATGCATTAGAACTAAGATTCTTTAATTTAGCCTCTCGAGGGAGGGAGAGAGGGGAGCAAACTCTCCCCTCCAAAAATAATGGCAAATATTTTGTGGTTTTAGTCTTTTGTGGGGGGGAGGGTGTCTGGCTTTCAAGAAGTTCTTTAATTATCAGAATTCAGCCTTATCAAGGAATGGAAAACCAAGCAACATTCAGTACGCAGACGTTTAAGACTGTAGGAACAATCAAAGACAGCAGAAACATTATGCTTTGAACATTCTGAATGATTTATGCTGTATTTATCTTTCTATTTTATTTTTAATTTTTACAAATCGCCTTGACCGACTTTAATGTTGGAAGACGGACCTAACGATCGTTTCAAGACGGAATAAATTTCAAGCTGAGCAAAACGCGCAGGATCAGAATCTTTGAGTCTGAAGCTTCTTGCCCCATTGATCAGCAGGTGGTTTCCATTTTTGTACCCCAATGCCCAGCGATTCTGTAGCAACACGCCTCTTTCGCCATGTGCAACTGCTTTACCTATTGCCCTTGGTCAGATCACTGATATTTAGAAGCCATTTTCTTTCTGAACTAATCTGGGGGAACTCACTCTAGCAGTGCTTCCTCTAAAACTCAACCGCTTAACAAAGACCTTGCACTTCACTGCTGAAAAAAATCAACGTTCTCTTAGCAGGCGTATCTCAGTGCAAGCCCTCCTCGGGGCCAACGTGACCAAATATCGCTTTTTAACCTTTGTAAACATGACCTAGATGCAGGCTGCAAGGATTAATGAGCCTGAACGCACCCATTGCACCAAACAATTCTTGCTGTGGGTTAAATTGATCAGCAGATTTCCCTCCTCTGAGCAAAGTACATGTTAAGATTCAGGACTTTGCCCATCACATGGGAACTGGGCACGCTGGCCTGTTTATAATAAAGCCAAATCAAGTTGATCATCATTCCTGGGGCCTGCTAAATAGCCAGCGCATTGAAATCATTGACTTTAGGAGCATTTTCAAACTAGGTATCTCATCATCCTGAGAGAGTACAACCAAATTTGGAATAGATGAATTCTAATTCCCAATCCAGGGACTACAGTATATTTAACTAGCATAGATGTGGACCCAAGACTTGCAAAATCTACCTTTTTCTCCCCCTCTGCTAGGAACTCTACATCTAAAGACCAGGTACAAAATGGTGTCGTAAGAAAGAACGTACTGAATTCTAAAACAAGATGCCTCTATGTAGATACTCAAAACAGAGCCTGCATATAAACCAACCTGTGGTTTGACACCAAATGTCCTTGATCTCAACATACAAGTACGGTACTTTCTGAGGGTGATACTATTCAACTATTGGGATCAGAAACCCTTGCTGATCTAATCCAACCCATCAGAGATCTAAGGTATGCAAAAGCCACCTTCTGCCCCCCTAATTAACAGCACAATCTAATCTGCAAATTACAAATAGTTTTATACTGCATTCCGTGCTTCCCAAAGCTCCGACTTCTATGGGGAATGTTATTTCCAGTCATTGATTTGCAAATCAGATTAACCCAGATTTGAGTTCAATAAACACTGGCCCAAAACACCCAGAGCAGAAACTCCCTCTGTTGCTGTAAGCATTAGGATGATTTTAATTCTGCTATAGGCATCTCTGCCGTGATACAATCTTTCACATTTCCAACATGGCAAATTAGTAAAGGGAAATGAAGCCACCACCCCTTTTCCATCTTTATAGCAGATGCAATCTTGAATCAAGCCTTTCTCAACTGGAAACTTTTAGACAAGTAGGATCACAACTCCCAGAATTCCCAGCCATCATGGAGGCAATTTGGGGAATCCAATTCCAATACCCTTGGAGGACCCAAGGAATTGTGCTGTGTGCGGTGTAGGAAAATAGTTGGGACAGAACCATTCTGGTGACCCACAGAAATCAGCAGAAAAATCTCGTTTCGATTTATCTATTTAAAATTTATTTTTATATATATAATACAGGCTACTAGCCACAAGAAAAAAATGTATCAAAAAATTCTGTTACTGAAAAGGGGTGGCTCATTTATAGAATATGAAGTTCCACAAGGGAAGGAAAAAGATACCCTCCATACATCCAAAGTCTGAATTTTCTGACAGAGTGCCATGTCTCTTATTTTGATCCTATAAACCCCACGCATTCTTTTATTATTCAACTGCAGCCATGGTCTCCAAACTTCACCACAACTTTCTAGCTCAACCAATCCAAATTAATCAATCCTTTAACCTTGTCAGTAATTCTGTATGTTCCAATCTAGGATGGCATCTGATTAAATTCTTCACAGGCGTGCCAAAGTTGGAGTTGCAAGGGTTAGGTAAGATCTGCAGGATGATGTTAATTGCAATTTTTAAAAGAAATAGTTGCTCTTCAACCACGATTAAAAATTACACAAGAGCACAAAGTCTCCTGATCCAGTGCCCTCCAGATATTTGGGACATTTCATTCCCAAGGTACAGAAGAAGGACACCAGGAAGTTCTCAGGCTGAAAAGCTGAGACACCATAATAGTTCAGTGTTTCTCCACCTTGGCCACTTGAAGATGTGAGGACTTCAACTTCCAGAATTCTGGGAGTTGAAGTCCACACATCTTCAAATGGCCAAGGTGGAGAAACACTGGTTAACTACTGCAGGCAGAGGATCAAGCAGGCCATGTCACTCTACTAAGAAGGGCAAGAGAAAACAGTGCCATCCACTTCCTGGGACAGATTTTCCTCTCCCAGGAATAAGCTTCTCCCCATCCATCATAAAGAAATGGCCTTGGTGTCAGCAAAAATCCTCCAGTAAGGCAATTAAGCTGGTAATATCTGCAGCTACAGATAAGGGCAGAGGCCGAGAGTATATTCCAACCCGGGGCTTCAAAACACGGTGCAATCCAGATCTCGGCTTTCTCCGATCATAGCTGGCCAGAGATGGAAGAATGCTCCTTTGTCATTTTGCAGGGAACACAACAGCAGTGTTGTACGGACAATCTGCCATCCTTTGTTCCTTCATACGCACAGAGGGCCTTTTATCTGTTGAATTTCCAATGCACCCAAGGACACTGACTTGAATGAAGGCATGAGTTGGATAACAGTTTATTCTTTGTGGGACAACCGTTCATCTCTGCCCAAAGGGCCAAAATCAACTTGCTATTTCTTACTCTGGCAGGAGTTAAGTGACTCCCCGAGGGCAAACCATGGAGCAACAGCCAGCCATGCTCAAGGCGAGCGTCTTCTCTTTCTTTGCTCCTTTCCCAAATGGCATTTCTCCGATTTCACCCATGTTTCCCTTTACGCTCAGTCCCACCTCCAAGCGCGCACTTCCCTGCCCCGAGATAACCAAACCCTCTGTACCCCTCGCCCAAATGAAGAACAAGAAGCTGAACATTCATGCAGTTGGGGCCCTTTCAAAGCGCAACCAATCACATAAATAAAACCAGCTCCTAGCATTCAATGAACTTTGGGGAGATGCTTCATAGTGATCATTTGAGATCACCTTGGCTGATCTCAAAACAGCAGGGACAGACTCCATTAGCCCTGGAGAAGACCACTGTTTATTCATCCGTAATGTCTTTCCTGAAAATATACCTTTGTTTTAAATAAAAGGATTGTAGTAAGACGAAATAATCATCATAACATAAACACTGTTGATGTACTTTTAAAAAGAGGGAAATGAATATCTATGTATCGATATTTGTATAACGCTGTATCATTGTTCAGAGTTTTTCTTTAAGGGGTGGGGAAGAACTGGATAAGAGACCACCAGAATTTCCCCAAGCTGAAAGGCTAGACTGAAAAAGGAAAGGGAATCCTAAAAAAGGAACTATATAAACCACTTTGATCAAATAACCAACACTCCCCCCTCCCCAGTGTACTGTGGAATTCAACTGCTACAGTTATTTTCACACCGTTAAAGCAGATTTATCTGTTCAAAAAGTCTTGTAGGGTTCCTGCCCCCCCCCCCAAAATACTATGGAGATCCAAAGTCCCCTTTATATGTAAAGCCATGTCAGTCTTATTTCAAATCATATCTACGATGATTAAATTTTAGGTTCAGATTTTAACATAATCATTGGAATTAGTTGGAGCCCACGTGTTTGTGGTTCTGAGTTTACTGCAGATTGATTTTTTTTTTTTAATCTGGGCTGTCTTTATAGATTGTTTTTGCTCTTTTGGTAGATTGTGTTTTTATATGTTGTTAGCAATCTAGAGTCGCTATGATGAGATGGGGGGCAGGAATGGAATAAAATAAATAAATAGATGTCTTTGTGAAATCATCAAGGGAAACTTTGTTGTTTCAGGAAACTAACTTCCTTCTCAGCTTGGGCTCTCCCAATTCCCAGAATTCTTTGCTACCATGCTGAGAATCCCCTTTCGGACCAAGAATTATGGGAACTAACACAGCTGGAAAAGGCCATTTTGTGGGGAACATGAGAAGGTCACATCAAAGCTTCTTCCTTGCTGACTTCATCACCCATTCCACATCCAGGTTTGTTCAAGTTACATGTAAAACATGAAACCGTATCCTAGAAGTCATTTCTGGTCATACAATACTCCTAATAAACTTAGTGCTATTCCAAAGAAGAGTACTAATTCCACCCAAAAAGTGTTCCCTACAACTTGGCTTCTTTATCACTGGTTCTATGAGTGTGAAGAACACAACTGAAGGAGCTTCTTGCTGGAAAAACAAGAATGCTTAATGAGTCTGCTATTCTATTTCTGACAGGAGAAGAAAATTCACAGTCAAGATATGAAACCAAGTATCTTTGCTGATTTACCCCCAGCGTTCGCTTCTCAAATTTAGATTGCCTCAACCTAAACATTTAATTTTCACCTTCAAGAAGATCTACCTGTTATCACTTATGGAATTTTGACCCTCAAAATCCTTTCCCTTTTGGAATTCCTTCCCCTTCACAAAACTAAGCAAAAAAATAAATAAATAAAAATGAGTTGATCAAATGAAATATCACCAAAAACCTTAGAGACAAGATAGATTTATACAAAGGCAGCCTTTCCCAACAGCCTGTTCTTCAGATGTTGGTTTCTGAGTGCAATTCAAGATGCTGGCTGTCACCTATAAAGCCCTACATGGCATAGGGTCTAGATCAGTGTTTCTCAACCTTGGCAACTTTAAGATATGTGGATTTCAACTCCCAGAAATCCCCAGCCAGCATGGCTGGCTGGGGACTTCTGGGAGTTGAAGTCCACACATCTTAAAGTTGCTAAGGTTCAGAAACACTGGTCTAGATATTTGAGGGCTGCCTATCTCCCCTAATGTCTGCCCACTTCATTTGCTCCAACATAGCCCACTTGCTCTGGGACCCATCAACTCAACAATGCTACCTTATGGGACCCAGGAGATGGCCTTTTTTGTCATCACCCTTGCCCCCTGGAACAACCTCCCCCTGGAAACCTAGATCGCCCCATCTTGTCTGCCTTTTGGTGAACTTTTAAAATCTGGCTCTTTTCCCCAGGCCTGGGGCAGGTCCCCTTTTAGTAGTGGGCATAGTAAATAGTTTGGGGCTTTTTTTGTGTGTTGTTGCTTCCCTCCACACACCAGTTGTGTTTTATGCTATGTTGTGTACTGATTTTGGTATATTACTGTGTTTTAATTTTATGAAGCCACCCAGAGCGGTTCTGGAGATGGGTGGCTTAGACATTTGACGAACAGAAAAACAAATGTAAGAACTGCAACGTCTATCTTCACAGCCCCCAAGTCCATGGGGTGCACTAGCTGGGAATTATGGGATTTGAGATCTGAGAGCAAGAGGATAGGAAAGGGTCATCTTTAAGCACATAGAAAGCCTTATTCTAGCTATCATTTGGTAGGCCTCGCAATACTTTTGTTCCCGACACTGCTTTTTATAGAACAGGGTAACACACTGGTAATTCAACAAATTCCAGAAATGGCATTAATGCACACTTGTTTCTTGTGTTTTCTTTTAACCTGAGACTATCTGGGCACAATTCCTGAGGCAGCTCATCGCAAAGGCCACGGAGGGGCCAAGGAACAGCCGTTTGCCACAACTTGTCGCAGCCACAGGAAGTGCCTCCTACAGAGATCCAGCCCTGTTCCAAGACCAGCCCAACTTGGCAAACTGCTGGAGGATTCCAGCTGTTTCAACTGTTTATCCAAGGAGGGCAGAGGGAATAGGGAGCCTTTGCTGTCCAAACAGGAATTGCAAACATTTCCTCTCCTGCGGTCATCCTTCCCGAATCAGAAAATCTGCTCTCCATTTTACACGTGATGGGTGAGAAGCCTTGCAGAACCACCATCTTCTTGAGGTTGAGGACCCGGGACAAGTGGACTTCCCGATGCAAGGAATTCTGAAGGATTTCCTAATCCTAATTTGAAGGATTAGCCAATCTCAAAGCAAGCTCTTCTTCACATATGAAGCAACCTGATCCCCTGAGAGAATCCAGGGCCACCTATGGGGGGGCGGGATTAGTGCCACCCCTGGAAATGTAAATGCGGCTGCAAGCTATCCTTCTCCAACCTGGCACCCTCCAGAAGTTGGTCCTTCAATTCCCAGAATTCCTGAGCCACCGCGACCACTGCTGAGAATTCTGGGAGTTGAAGTCCACACCTTGGGAGGGTACCCAGGCTGCTTACATTCATGCAGCTGAGAGACCATCCTCCTAACACACTTAGCCTTGGAGAAGCCCCCTTGATTTACCGCCCAACTTCCGTCACAGTCCCGTCTGATGACCCTTCACCGATATTATCTAACAAGCAGCTACTTCCTAGCAACTCAAGCAAAATAAATTGTGACCACACCAGTCTGAAAAATCCAGCTACACCCTCGAGCAAGATCCCAGAGGGGTCAGTCAGCTGCTGTAAAAACAGCCTCCTTTCACAAAAACAGTTGGAAAGAAATGTTTTCAAACCTGATTTTTAAAATAGTTCCAGGCTATCTAAAAAGCATGTTCCAGGCTAACAGATTCACAGCTGAATCTGCTGTTCTTTACATTCCAGCCCCGTTCAGCTGATGCGATGAATTTCAGTCCATGAAATCTGGGGTCACCATATAAACCTGCAGGCTTATCTGCAAAGCGTAACAGGACGACAATTATTGCTCTCGAGTGTCTACATTTAAATTCTACCAGCATACTGCAGAGAAGAACTCTGCATATCAATGACACAGTCCCCAACGGCTAGATGATTAACTGTTGACAGGAAGTGCATATATACGCATGCCTTAGCTGATCTTGGAAAAGCTAATAGGGTCCAGACGGCTAGAAATGGGATGGGAGGCCACCAGGAAATCCTAGGGATATAGCCTACATTGGGAAGATGAAAAAAACTGGAAGGAAAACCATTTCCTTTCTGTTGCCAAGAAAACTACAAAAACTGGAAGCTGAACACAGCTCAAGGGAGACCTGATATTTGTATACAAACAGTTGCTGCTTTCCAAGTTTCTGTTTCTAACTTTCAGTTCATACAACATGCTAAGCTAAAACAGTGCTGAGTAGTTTGAGGGTCAGCCACCGCCTCAGTGCTTTGTGTGAACAGGCCCACTGTTTTCAGACAGTACATGGCTGGAGCATGGCAATGCCATGTAACCTTACCGCTGCATTTTGTTAACTGAAGTTTAGTGTGCCGAGGGAACATTTTCATTTCCCTCCCTGTGTTCTATCCTTTCAAATGGCTAGAGATGGCCACACAGTACAAGAAAACTGACATTCGCTCATTTTTACTCTAGCGCCTAGTTTAGGGGAAGAAAATCAACTTGTCTCACCTGCAACTGTCACTCGACTGAGCGAACAGGTCAGTGTAACAAGAGTCACCTAAATCAGTGTTTTTCAACTTTGGCAACTTTAAGATGTATGGATTCAACTCCCAGAATTCCCCAGCCAGTGGCTGGGGAATTCTGGGAGTTGAATCCATACATCTTAAAGTTGCCAAAGTTGAAAAACACTGGCCTAAGTGCTCACCATTGTCAAAGCAACCCATAAGAAGGTAAATTGTTTCAGGAGCAGGTTAATTTTCTGGACAAGTCAGAAGAGTGAGGAAAAGTCAGAAGAGTGAGGGAAAAAAACTCTCAAAAGCTTTCAAAAGGCAACTTTGCCTCCCCACCCAGCCCACAACAGGAGGTCAGGGAAAGGAGCCGTTTCTCTTCCTCTATCTCTTCAGAGACAGAAAAACCTATTATGAAAGCAACACAACAATCCGGGAGCTAAATTCAGGTTTTTGCCACACAGAATCGATGCTGTCATCAAAGTTCTGCTGACCTAACAAAGCAATCGAGCCCATCTCGGATCCCTGTCGTTCTTCCAAACCCCCGAAGGCCCTTCTTCTCCCCTCACTTTTCTTTTAAGGAAAAACTGAATTGTCAACTTCTTCCTACATTGCCAAACTTCCTATGAGGTTAAATTTAACCGCCAGCTTAAGAAGAGGCCCGAAGAATTGTAAGGAAGACGCTTCGGGTATCAAACGTGCCCATCGGCACAAGAAATTGGGGGGGGGGGGAAGAAGGGAAGGGGGAAAAAAAGACAATGAGAAAAGGTCCACAACTGCAAAACCAAGTCACTTTTGGGGGGAAGAGAAGCTCAAGCCTGGGGGAGCAGATGAGAAAAGGGGAGCACACCTCTTTGAAAGGAATGGGGCAGGCTGGGGGTGGGGGAGAGATCGGGTTTGTTTAGCCTCATACCGCCCCCCTTCTCCAAGCATGCCTCGCCTGCCCCCCTCACAACAGCCCGACGAGGTCGACTCAGTAAAGCGCGCATCGGACCCAGCTTGAGCCAGCCCGAGAGTCGCAGCCCACCCAGCCGCTTCCCCGAGGCGCTAGACTACCTTTCCCATCCTCCCCAGCCAGCCCAACCACCCCCTTTTCCTGATCTTTCCCCTCCCCTCTACCACTCCACCAGCTGGTCGCGGGTGATGGGAGCGGCCGCTCGTTCAACGCCCGGCGGAGAGGGCGCAAGGGCAGCCCTGCCCCCCGCGATGGGTCTCACCTGGGCGCGGAGCCCTTTCAGACGCTGCCCCGAGCGAGACCCCAAAGGGGAGAGAGAGAGAGAGAGAGAGAGAGGGGCTGAAGCACCGACGGCGACCCCTCACCGCCTCCGCTGGCACGAAACGGTCCCGGAGAACGGACGGTCGAGGAACGCAGCGCACGCTAGCAGACCATCCACGCCACCCCGCACGCCTATCCGCTGTCCGGCGCCGCGGGAGGAGTTTTTATCCGCTGCCCCGCAGATCACGCCCCGTCCCTCCAGGGGGCGTGCCTTCGGCCACTCCCCTCCCCCGCCCCGTCTCTGCCCGCCGGAGGAGAGGCTCGACCACCCGCGCGCGCCGCCCCGCCCTGCGCCCCGCCTCTTCGCCCTCGGCTCCTCCCACCGCCCGTCTTTCGCCCCGCGCCTTCGGGAGCCTCGCGCAGGAAGGGCCGGTCTCCGAGCGAGTAAGGAAAGGAAAGGTGCCCGTTGGTTCCCGTTGAGGTCGGTCTCTCGGAGGAACGCGCCTGCTCCCGAGGAGATGCGCAGCGGGTGGGACCCAGGCGCGGCCGCTGGCCGTTGAAGGGATGTTCGAGCAAAGCGCAAACCGTCCGCGCGATCTTTTCCGGACTGAAGGCGTTCCCCAACCTAGCGCCCTCCAGATACGGGAAGACAACCGCCCATAGTTATCAACTGTCTGGAAGCTAAGAGGTGTTCCTTATAGGCTCAAAAACGAAGCAGGGTTGCGGGCCCCCCACACACACACACTTGGATGGGAGGCCACCAGGAAATCTCAGGACAGCAGGCTAGACGAAGAAGTCAAAACAGCATTCCAGAAGAAGGCAGTGACAAACCAGTTGCCTATTTTTGTCAAGAAAACAATGTTGAAGAGTCCACGAAACCACCAGAAGTCAAGCTATGTAGAACGGAGACATCACCGAGGAATAGCGCATCTGGAGGTCAGCAGGCTGGGGAAGACAAGGCTAGCCAACAGCTGGATTCACAAAACTGGCCAAGGCAAAACCAAACCAATCCCAGTGAATTCAGTACCTGGGGTGGCTCCTAAGACCTGCTGAGCCTCAAATCTGGTTGGCTGCTTTGGGGGCTGAGTGCCCTGTGCAAACCCAGCCACTGGGGTCAACATAGAGCTCAGGGTCAACTGCATAAGCCCCAGTGACTGGATGAATCCCCCAAGCCATGAGCTGGTATCTGTTTGTGTGAACACCACCTCTTTCTCTCCTGATGTGGGGAGGGGGTGGGTGATCAGGTGAGCAGAGGATATCAACCCAGTTCCCTTGGCCGATGGGTGTGGTTTTGGGCTGACCTGCCGAAAAGCAGCTGTTTCTCCCCTTTGCCGGGGAGGAAAAAAGCATCCCCTGTAACCGACTGGCTGTCTACTTTAAGCCCCCCAGGGCTGTAAGTCTCTCCCCTCCTCACCTGTTGACTGGCAAGATGGAAGCTGAACTTCAGACCGTCCTCGGTGATTTGCTGATTGCAGAACTGCATCCATGGAACCAAAACTGGTCCTAGCAGGGTCTACACCAGTGTTTCTCAAGCTTAGCAGCTTGAAGATGGGTGGACTTCAAATCCCAGAATTCCCCAGCCACCCCTGCTGGCTGGGGAATTCTGGGAGTTGAAGTCCACCCATCTTCAAGCTGCTAAGCTTGAGAAACACTGGTCTATATATGCATCGGAACCCAGGCTGCTGTTTCTCCTCCTTGCCATCAATGGCCCCTGTCCAGTTTAAGCAAGGGATTGTCTGGGTGTGCAACCCCACTGATTGATTGATTACGTGCCATCAAGTCATTGTTGATTCTTAGTGACCATATAGATAGATTTTCTCCACGATGATCTTTCCCTCACCTGCTCTTTCAGGTCTTTCAGTGGTGCATCCATCACCACCATAACTGAGTCCATCCCCCTTGCTGCTGGGTATCCTCTTCTCTTTCCTTCCACCTTTCTAATCATTATAGACTTCTCAATGGAGCTAGGTATTCATATTGATTGACTGATTAGGTGCCATCAGCTTGGTGGTGATGCTTAGAGACCTTCTCCAGGATGATCTGTCCCAAATTGGCCCTTCAGAGCTTGCTGTAACTGAGTCTCTCCCCCTTGCAGCTGGTCAACCTCTTCTTCTCTTTCCTTCCTTTCCCAGCATTAGAGCCTTTTCCAGAGATCTGGGTCCTCCTATAATGTGTCCAAAGTAGGATAATTTGAGCCTGCGTTGACTTGTTCAATGATCAGTTGGTTTGTTTTCTCGGCTGATGCACCCACTAAGCTAAAATACAGTTGGGTAAGTTGTGAAGCGGTATGGAATGTGAACCAGGTCATCACATTAAGCCAGGAATGAGTAAGATATAGGGCTGGGTTCAGACACCACCCTTAACTCTGAAACAAACAATCCTCAAGCAAATCACTGGTGGCTGAGTGCAGTGTCTGAATTTGGTCGTGGTGGTTTGCCACAATCTGTGAATCCAGCCTGGGAACTCACAATACTTCAATTCATTTCCCAGTATTTAGTATTGGAGGTGCATTAATTTACTTAAGATATGCAAGAGGAGTTTTATAACGAGCCAGATAGATTTCTATCTCAATTCTCCCACTCCTTTCTTCAATGACGCAGGTCCTGGGGATCCAGTAGATGCATGGTGCCCCTTGCCAATGTCTGTGCCCATATTCAGCAGCAAGAACAGCAAAAAATAATTGAGAAGTCTCAGAACGTGTTACTGGTCACGGCCCAGATGCTAAACACGATAAAAGCAGAGATCTGAGGGAGCTGTGAGGCTCTTAACTCTTTCAAAACATATTTTTTGAAAGCAGAGCTTTGACCCATATTTGAAGACAATATTTGGCAGTCAGTGTAAATTTATAGGTAGGTTGGGCAATTAGGAAATAAGTCCAATTTTGGGTTGGTGTTCCAGTAATGGTACAGCCGAGCCCATTATGATTTGTGAGAAGCAAATGTGCTGCTTTTTAAATGCATGGATTTCAGCAGACAAGTAATCCTGCAAGGATCAGACACACTTTTCTTTATGGCGAGGTGTCATCCTTGTTGCAAAAATATTGGCACAACCACTTTAAACTTGCAAATGCAGAGCAAATAAAGCTCTACATTCCTTACTAGGGCATTAGCTTGTTTCCAATATCCAGTAATTGCTGGTTAAACATTGTCAAGAAAAGAGAAAGTAGCCCTCAATAGTGTTTACTTTCTTTTCAACAAAGGGCTCAGCACCTTATTTGTCGAAACTGCCAAGCTAAAGTTCCTGAAGTCAAATATTCCCTACTAAATGCTGGCAACTCTAGCTTCGAATGCAAGAAAGTGGGAGAAGATATGTGGTAGCAAGGACAGAACTTTTGCCAGAATTTATGCGTGATTCTGCACAGCACAGAGTTGGGTGTGAATGTGTAGTCCTTAAGACTTACAGAAGTTTTCTAGAGGCCCAGATTTTTGCTGAAGCTGTGCAAGCAAACCACAGTTCTAGCAATGGGCAGTGGAAAAGTTTGGATTGCAAATACAACAGAAGGCATTCTGATTTTACTTTTTTTTTTTACAGTAATTAACGTAGGTTACTTTTCTTACAAAGACCTTCAGAACAGCTTGCAAGCGACCACAACAAATACTAAATGCTTTCTTTTTTCAATCTAAAAAAAAAAAAAAATAGAGAGGAACTGAAAATGAAATCAGTGGAAAAAAAAAATCAGAACCAAAGCCTACATAAAAACAAAATGTTCTCTCAAGAAGTTACCAGAATGCCGGGAGCAGCATTCCCACCAACGGGGCCCCTGCAGATGAACTGGCCAACAATTTTCATCCGTTGCTGCAATCAAAATTAAGGGGAGTTCAAAATGTCTCCAGAGGCCCAGGTTGTAGAAAAGCGCCAAAGGGTCTCCCAGGTGAAGATCTCTCAAAAAGAGCATCCAAGCTTTTTCTGCCAAGCTATGCTTCCAGGGATAGGGGAAGACCGAGCAAAGCATCGATGGATGATCAGAGCGGGCAACCAAAATCACGTGTGACTTCAGGCCATTCCATCCTTGCTGCAGTTCATCACCTGGGTGAACAAGCAAGTTCTTTGCAGTCAGGCAATCAACTGCATAAAAAAGAAATTGGAAGTTCACAACATAGTCCAGCTGCTGAAATCCATTCCCAGAGGTAGTACTGGGTGATTTCTGTTCTTCTATTTCTGTTCTTCTTCAGGACTTCTGGCTTTTCGTTGTGCTCCGGAGCTCCATCAGCTTGCCTTTTCATCATCACCATCAATAATTTTATTTCATTCCATTCTTTTCCCCAACGGAGCCCGGAGCAGCACATCAAAAGCATAATAAAAGCAAACTGCCATTCAAAACAACAACCAATTTACAATAAAACCGCTTGTGTTGAAACACGGCAATGGAAACCACAGTATAAGAATTAAAGTTAATTTTGAAAAGGAAAAGTAACAGGCAGTCTTTTCCCAGAGTAGCTGGTACTCTGCAAATCCATGGGCTAAGCCAAGATTTGTTTAACTATGATGTAATTGGCTCAGTTCATACAACCCATGAAATCACAAATCAGGGTTTACTAAACCATATTAGTTGAATTTCTAGAACGTGATGCTGCAAATAAGCTTGCGTTGACCAGCTGTGGGTTGGTTTGTACACCACACTAAGCTAAAATCTGAATGCTTTACTTTGTGCTTAGTGGATTATGTGGACCAGTGTCTGTGGTTTTTAAATGATGGTTTACATCATCACATGCCGTCAAAACCCAGACAGTTGTGGTTCATTCCATCAAGTGGAGCCTAACTCTTACTGAAGTGAAGAAAATTTTCTTGGGAACAAATATGGAAGTGTTTTGCTACTCTTTTCTTCCAGAATGTTTTTCAACTCCTAAACCTAGTCTACAGCCATGAGATTTGCTGATGGTCTTCCATTCAGATTCTAATTTGGCCTAATCCTATTGATCAGAACCCAGACAAGGTCAGCAAAGTGCAACCACCTGCCAGCATGGATAAACAAACTATGGCTTAGCTTACAGTGAACTGGTGAGAGAAGGCAGATGGCTCTGTCTTTTATTCTCATACAAGGAAATGATGGACCTCTTCAACATCTGATCTGGGTATTGTAATAGACCAGGGAGAACAAAACAATCTCATCTAAGAAAGGCAGATATTCCTTGGATGCTGCTCTGAAACCTATTCTGGAGGATATTTCATTATCTTAAAGGATCCCTTGTCCAACCTGTAGAGACTCCTGAATTGCTAACTGGTGGCTCACACAGGTAACAAATACAACCAGGAGACTGTTTACAAACTCTGACCACATCTCTGTCAGTGATGGCTGAACCTGCCTTTGGTTTTCTCCAAGCTCAAGTAATAGGAAGTGCTATAGAAGGCTGAGTTTGAAGATGCTCCAGAACCTACAGCTGATACAAAACTTGGTGGTCCAGCTGTTGGGAATGAGCAGGAAACCACACAACTTTCAATTTTATGGCCACTGCATTGGCTGGCAGTGAGCTTCCAGGCCTAAATTAGAGGGTTTGTCTTAATCTTGAATGGGTGGAGACCTTTGCTATTTTGTTTTGATTAGAAGGAACATCTTTCCCCATATGATCTTGCCTGAATGTTAAAATCGGTTCCATCTCCTTAGCTGTTGACCTTGGAATATACTTCCTACTACATACATCTTTGGTTTTCTGTCCAAGCATTTGGGTCATATCTGGAGACCTTCTGTTGCAATGCAATTGTTCCTTAACTGTAACCATTTTGCCTTTGGCAGAAAGACAAAATATAAGTTGTTGGTTTATTTCTGGCCCACTGTGTTGCATGAAGCCATTTTATTCTATCGTTTATGGTTTTATGACCTCATTTAACCAATGAACCCAGTTACCATCATGGTATGAACAGGTGTCAGTAGGCGCCCAAAATTTCCTTGCCTTCACTTTGGATAAAAGAAATAGGCTCACCCACCACTTTAGTTCCCAAGAGAAACTATTTTGGTGGTTCTTCTGGTCACAAAAAGTAGCAACAACAACAACAGATAATTTTCAAAAATGTCTTTCATATCCAAGCTGGACAATTCCAAGCAAATACTGTATGTTCTGCAAAAGACCTTTCATTTGTCCTGCAAAATATGCTACAACCTATAATCTGAGTATTCCAGAAAAATATCTTCCCAGCTTAAATAAGACCTTTTAAAAACAGTCGCATTAAGACCTTGGCAATATGTTCAGCCTCAAGTAATTTCGAAGTTTTCCATTTATTTCTAATGCTGTAATTGTTTTTTGAAACAAAAACACCTATATGGCTTGTTATAAACCGAAGGAAGTCTTTGCTAAGACACGTGACTTTTTGGAAAGGGGGTGATGCTGCTTACATGACATGCTGGGTGAAGAAGGTGACCACTTTGTAGCAGCAGCTACTGAGACTTTGTATGTCCCATCATCCATACTTGAGAATCAATCCCTACAAATGTAACAGAAACATCTTATTGGGAATTGAATGTCTCCCTGGATCTGAGCAAAAGCCTGTCTAGTCCTGATGCAACTAAACAATTAAGACTTAATTTTACTTCTGAGCTGGAGACAGTATGACTCCAAATACCCATTGCAGGGGCATTCTGAGGATCCACAGGGCACAAAAGCTGGCAAGGGATACAGTGGGCATTGCGACACAAACTCTGCCCTTTGCATACATGCCTATGTAATGATTTAAATCTGAAAGGGCAGAACTTGCATCATGATGTCACAAGGCATGTTTCATCATTTTGGCATCATCGTGGTTAGGCTGTGGATAGCTGTCAGGACCATGGCAGGAAATGGGTCTGTCTCCACCTTCTACTTGTGAACACCCAGAGAGAGCCATGGCCTTGAAGGGAATATTCAGAAGCAGTTAGAGCAGCGTTTCTCAACCGTGGCAACTTTAAAATGTGTGGACATCAACACCCAGAACTCCCCAGCCAGCACAGTATCAGGAAGAGACTCAGGCTGGTTCCTCAATGGGGTATAAGAGAGAAGGAAGGAGAAGCAAATCAGACTTGCAAGAATCTGTCACTAGAGCCTATCTCAGTAAAGTAGAGTTCTCCTCTTTCTGTGGGGTCAGTTTTCTTGATCTAGAAGGGCTGACAGCACTTTAGAAGCATCAGGGTGGCCATTGTGAGAAGCCAAATGCTGGACTAAGGTGGGCCTTGAGTTGATCCTGCAGGGCTGAGATACCAACAAGGCAAGGGTGGACCAACTGCATCACTGATTGCCCATGATATTTGGGGCATATTTTCTAGCTGGGCACCATACTTATGGGTTAATAAACTTAGCATGAGAGGCCAGCACAGTCACTGATCAAAGATCCCCTCTAGGGCTCCTTCAGCCATCTGTGCAGGTGGTAGGAATTGAAGGTGGGACCTTTTGCACAGCAAATGTCTTACTGCTGAATTACAATCCTGCTATATGATTTGCTTGGAAGAGTAAATGTATTTTCTCTTTCCCTTGATCATCCCTGAAATGTGACAGAAAGTGGCAACTTTAAAGTTAAGGTGCTGAGCGTTAGGTATAAAACGAGAGGTCTTGGCTTCCCTTCCCCCAAAATACCTAAAATAAGATTTTGCAATCAGTGCAAGTTATTAGGGGGAGATGGGTGGGGATAAATTTAATAAATAAATAAATAAATAAATAAATAAATAACTATCCATCAGCGTCATAGTTTTGGGCAGGATCCTTCCTCATAACGATGTCAAGTCTGAAGCTGGAGCTGTGCATCACACAGACCCATATTCATGTCATCTTTTGGCCATTTCCTACTTCCGGCACCTCAGCAGGGGCACCTGGTTGGTCACAATAGGACTGAATCTGGTCTGATCCAGCAGGACCCAAGAAGAGAATGTCCTCTACTCTTAACTGATTTAGCTGGTGTTACATGCCACACCAAGTGTTAAACTAGTCAAGAGCCAGATTCATTTGAGCGTTGTACTAGATGACAGGGGTTTGTTTTATATTAGATCAATTAACCTGTATCTGCCTTCACTTGATTCACTGCTTTGGAATATTGTTTGTATGTCAGCTGGACAACATAGTGTATCTGTACCAATAGAAGCGAATATGTGTAGCTCAGGGTTGAACTATGGAGTCCTTGGCGTTGTCTGAGCTCGGTTGTTTTCTTGCAAATGTTTTGTTACCCAGCTAGGTAACACCTTCAGTGCTAGTCTAAAGCCTAGTCTAGCCTAGCACTGAAGATGTTACCTAGCTGGGTAACGAAACGTTTGCAAGAAAACAACCAAGCTCAGACAACCCCAAGGACTCCACAGCGTATCTGTTTCAGAATGATATATATTTCAATTAAATGAACACACACACTGCCATCTGTTTGGGTGCTAACTCTCTGAACCAGATGATAGCTTGGACCCTTAGGGTAGCTGGCATGCATTCACTGAATCAGTTGTCTTTCTGGCCAACAACCTTTGCAGGTTTGCAATGCGTAACCTTCAGTGTTCAGTAGGAAGACTTAGGTCAGTGTTGTCCAAACTTGGCCACTTTAAGATGAGTGGACTTCAACTCCCAGAATTCCCCAGCCAGCATGGCTGGCTGGGGAATTCTGGGAGTTGAAGTCCACTCATCTTAAAGTGGCCAAGTTTGGACAACACTGACTTAGGTGAAATACTGTGTGCCTGCTGGCAGTCACTGTGTGCAAAGCGTGAGTCAGAGGTTACCTGCAGCTACTCACGTAAGGATGTTCCCAAGGGCACCCATCGATACTTCAGAAACCAAACTGCTCCTAGCAGGTTTTCCAACACATTTAAGGAAGAATGAACAGAAGGGAAGCCGTCCCTGCTTCCACATGGACTTGCCTTCAGTTTTCAAAGAGTTTTTGGGCTGCTGCTGCTGGTGGTTCTTCAGACCTACAAGCTCCATCTCCTTGGGAGCTGGTGTTGATTTGTCTGAATTAGGCCATTTGAACCTAAAATGAGATGAGCCATTTAATGGCTGGGTTCCCACAGCCATTTTTAAACCACGGTTAACTGAGTTAACTTATGGAGGAAATCTTAGATAGCTAAAATGTTCAGGAAATATGCCACTGGGATAATGGGGGACTTCAACTATGCCAGCATCACCCGGGAATCCAACTCTTCAGAAGGTGTGGAGAGCCAACAGGTTCTTGACGTGCCTTTGCTCCCTCTCTGGAGGTTTCAGAGAAAGCTGGAATGAGATGAGGATTCCTGCTCTGGGCTAGAACCCCTCCAAGATCCCTTCCAATCCTATTGTTCTGTGAGTTAACTACAGTGAGCAGGGCTTGCAGCATGTGCTAAGCCATGATTAATAGCCCCAAAATGTGGGTTTATCCAACATGCTAAGACAAAACCAAACCAATTACATTTTTACTTAATGCAATGTATAGTCTCAGGCAATGTACTGACTGAAAGCTTTTTATGACCTGGTTCAACATGACATTTGGTATTTAGTGTTTTACTTTGGGTATGCGCTTGTATTTAAGCACAGTTCAAGGCCTTATTTTCCCTACAACAATAACCCTGTGAGGATGACTGGAATGGGACAAAGGGATTGGCCCAAAGTGAGCTTCTGTGGGTGAGGACTAGAATCTGGGTCTCCGTACTGCTAGTCCAACATATTCACCACTTCATCACACTTTCATCAGGTAGTGGTTAGGCTTGAATGGCATCCCAATTAAAGTTCAATTCTCTTTAAGGAAGACTGGATTAACCACAATCTGAAGTCATGGTTTGTCATGAATTTACACCCTTAAGCCATGGTCCAACATATTCTCTAAAACTGGCTCAAAACAATTTGTGTTTAATTTGTACTTCTGCCTCTAGACCAGTGTTTCTCAACCTTGGCCACTTTAAGATGTGTGGACTTCACCTCCCAGAATTCCCCAGCCAACATGCCAGCTGAGGAATTCTGGAAGCTGAAGTCCACACATAAAGTTATTGAGGTTGAGAAACCCTGGTCTAGACTGAAGCACTTGTGAAATGGGACTGCTCCATATTTTGTTTCTTTTCCACTCTAGCTTTTTTCCCCCCAACATTTGGAGGTATGCAGAAGAGAAAGTGGGAGTGCAAAACGGTGCAGGACCATAACCAATCAATGGTATCCCTGATAAGAGCACATGATTTTATTCTATGAAATTGGATTAAGAAAAGAAAAATAGAGAGCACTGGCCAACCACTGCAAAGAGTTAGCTTTGGCTGGAATACCAAGACAAGCAGAGATGAACTACTGAGGCCCTGGTTTGCTCTGTTGCCTGGCACTGAACAGATAGATAACTAGTTAGCTCCTGACTTAACATCCATCGGTGGGCTATGTGATGGGGAGTTAGAACGTTGGGAGTTGGTGAGGTTCACAACATCTAGAGACTAAGGGCACTTCCACATGGAGCTTTTGGACCACCCCAATTGTAGCTCTGGACCTGCATGACCTCACCCTGCCATTTATGTTTGGCAGCTAAGCGGATTTATTTTTGGTTTCACTGCAGTGTTGCCAAAAAGACAATCTTTCCATTTGTGAAATGGAAGATCTGCAGGGATGATAGGTAGACTGTTTTCCCATTCATGGGAACTTGCTCCACCCTAGCTCCTGAGGCCAGGCCGACGTCTCACCTATGCCCACAGAAGTTCAGCTGCCTAGGGACTTTTAAATACAGCAGAGGAATGATGTCCTGAGAGCTTTGCATTTTCCCCTCATTACAACAATACAAGGCAGCTTTATATCTTCTCCTTATAATAAATGCTGCATTTAGGGGACGTGGATCAATGCATGCAACATAAATTAAAAATATGAAGGTGGCAAGACACCAGCTATATGTCTGTCTTTTTTTCGCTTTTGACAACTGGAAGGAAGAACTCATGCTATTGTCAGCGTTCAGGACCACTGGCAGCACAACTCCTTTAGATGACTGCCAGTTAGCTTCAAACTCATTTTAGAGACAGTGGCAGCATGAAAATACTCCACCTCTTCACTGTATACCACCAACCTGAATTACTGGCCTCTGAGCAATAGACCAAACCAAAGCCCTTGGGAATATCAGCACAGTCCCTTTCCCAGAATGCATGTAAACAATACCTGTGATCATATGCTCTTGATGTAGAAATCCTGTCTTTCTTCTGCACTCACCTTGAATTACACCAAGGAAAGGAAGTTCTCACACTGGTCAGTGGGTGAAAGGTGTTCACTGCACAGAACGTGCCCTGAATGGCTTTCCATCGAATGCTTTGTGTTACATCTAGTTTGAGAGATCCCAAACTCTAAATAATGGGATATAGGTTGACTTCCAGGTGAATTTTTAATCCTAAATGACACGACCAAGATCATTAGCTGATTTGGGGGTGACAATACCTTCTGGAGAATTCTCTCACCCTACACACCTCTTACACCCTCCAAAATAAACCCCCATATTTTAGCTCATTGAAATGAACGTGCTTGTATGAACATCTCAGGCGGACCTGCCCAGAACTTTCATTTGCTTCCTTAAGCTCTATCGGGTCTTCTCTCTCAGGGAGAGAGGTTGGTGGAAAAACAAGATGGAAAACTCTGTGTCAAGGTGGCAACTGACCTTTAGAAGGTTGCTAAATATTATTCAATTTCCCTAAGCTTTTAATGATCAGCGTCATGCAAATGGCAGAGTGTCACTCTTACTTATTGTAATGGATCGATCCTGTCAGCTCTGTTTTAGGCCCTTGATTTTTAAAAAAGGTGGATTTATTGTAAAACACCTCAAGTGTTCATTGGTCTGGATCACACGCTGCCCTAAACCAGTCTTTCCAGCTTGGTGCTCTTCTGATATGGGATCTTCAGTTCCCAGAATTCTCCAGCCAGCATGACTACGGCTGAGAATTCCCCAGTCCAGATTGAGAAACATTGCAAAACCAAGCTTAGCATTAATTATGGGCAAGAAATTTATCTGTGGCTTGTATCACAGAAAGCATAACAAAGCACTCCACAGCTAGCACCAAAGCTACTTTTACTTCCTGTTTTGTGCCTTTTTTTTACTGAATTAAAATAGAGGTATATTAGCTTGGATGACTAAAATAAATCAACAAAATCCAAGCCAATCCTAGAGATTATGGTAAAATCACTCCTGCTTACACACAAATTTAACTCATGACCAGATCTGGCAGTAAGTCAAACCACAGAGTTTAACACACCATGCAATTCTGGATGAGCAGAAAGACCATTCAAAACCTGGTTTTCGAACAGGAGGTATGGAGAAGCATATCTGGAGACGATTACTACTGAAGGCAAATACGAGATTGGCATGGTCGGACATTGAATCGTGAAACCTCAGTCGAGTGGATTGCCTGGGGCCCACTAGCTACTTGCACACCAGGGAGACATTGAAGTTAGCTCAGATGGGCAGATGAGGCTCTAATATTCCAGATGGAACCATTGCTGACCTTTGATCTTCAACCTACCATTGATTTGCTGTTCACCCACTTGTTTAATCACCACCAGCAACCCTCTTTGGAGTATTACCCCAGGGAAGTTATCCCTTCTGAGCCACGCACTGACCTCTCCCCCTGCAACAAACACGTACAGCTGCTTTCTCTCTTCTAAGGAATGATCTGACTCAACAAGTTTTATAACCTTACTCCATGCTTCTTGGCATGGATGAGTTCTCTTTCACCTGTTGAGGCAAGTAATTCCTTTTAAATATACTGGAATCCTCTCTGCTGGAAAAGGAAGGAGAAAAAGAAAATGAAAAGAGAGGGAGGCAGGAAGGTAGACCGACTGACCTCGGTCAGGCTCTTCTCATCCTAATTGCTCTTGGCACCGGAATAGTAGCAAAGGCTAGAAGAAAGTGTGACTGCAAATGCTGGTAGATCATCTATGGTCCATTTCATAGGTCAAAGCCCATCGATGAAATGTGTTTTTAGGAATGGAGCTGCGTGAAGGACAACACAAACATAGCAATTAGAAGAGATGGATTTGGGTTGACAGCAACGAGGCCAAATGACAAGAACAATGCAAGTTTCAAAGCAAGAAGAGGCCAAAAGATAAAGGAAAGATAGAGAAAAGAAAGTAGAATAGAATAAGATATAGAACACAGGAATCAAACATCAGGATCTGATGGCAGGTTAAAAGTACAGCCAACTTCAGATTTTTTTTAAAAAAGAATACCTAGTACTACATATGGCATAGGAAGAACGAATGCATATGTTATAACAAAGGTTCCAAATTGTTAATCTCCCAGCATGAAAAGTGATGGTGCAAAACTTGGGTATCTTCCTGGATGCTTCAAGGACTATGTCAGTGAAGAGAAACTGGGTTTTCTCCCCAACAGACTAGCCGCAACAGTTTCACAGCAAAGGGGCCATGAAAACTGCACACACACACACACACCTATACTGAACTCAGCAAGGCTTGGATCGGGTTCACGATTGCAGAATCTGACTTGCTGCCTTTTCCCTGCCCAGCGAAGGCCATTGCATCACTTGTTAAGATGGGCAGCCGTATTAAATTAATTAATTAAATAAATAAATAAATAGCAAAATGGTAGTTGTGGGGCAGAGGAATTTCTAAACTTCATCCCTTGCCCCAGCTACATAGGAGGGATTGGCATGAACAGGGACCAACTAATCTACACTACAGATAGAACAGATCAGGGATTTAACCCGTGTGATTTTTTTGAGGTGGGAGATTTTGATTGATATTATTGTTGGGAAAAAGGAAGCCGAACCCCGTGGATCTCTTGCAAATAACCTAGTATTTCACCTCATCTTTGTTCTACCTTCTGCTTACCTGGGTAGTTTATGATCACAGGAATATGCATAGCAAAAGAAGGGGGGGAGTCACCCACTGGCTGCATTCATACAATATTTATAACTTGGTGACTGGATTAATTCATTTGGGGGGTTCACACAATGCCCTGAACCTGAAGCTAATCAAACTGGCTGGGTCTGTAGGCACACAGGGGTGCCGATTCGAAGCAAAGTAAGGTTAGAACCAAGCTCAACCTTTTGTGCCAATACAACCATTGTATGCGCAGAAGGGCTTGACTTTTGTCAGCTGTGCTCAGGTCACTCTAGTTCACACCTTTTGCAATTCCAAAAGCAGTCATGGGATTTTGAATCATCGCATTGTACAGGACTTTCACAGCAATTGAACAGAATTGCCTCAGCTTTGAAGGAGTGTCTGTGCCGTAGACACAAAGTTAAGACTTGCAGACTCCGGTGATTCACTCGTGATTCTTAGCAGGAAAGAGTAAAAGGACAAGCTAAAGAAATAATTCAAAGCTGAGGTATTCAGAGGAGGTACATCCTAGCCAAGAATGCAGAGTGTATTTTATTTATATCTTCTTGGCTGGGAAATACCCCTGAAGAATACTTATAAGGAATGAAGCATGGCGCTTGAAGAAAAAAAACCCACCAGACATATATAAAGCTTGTTGTTATGATTGTAGGCAAGGACTCCGTTTGAGAATGCCGTCTACGACCAAGGTAATTTTCAAATTTTGCAGAAATAGAAGTGTGACGTAATGACAGGAGGAAGACCCAAGTTCAGGTCCACACTCAGCAAAAGAGGCTTCTGAGGATGAGCTCACTAGGGCATTAAGCCAACATCTGGCTGTATGATGATGGCTTAGCATGTTTTGGGAATGCATTCATTATGAGTTGTAAACCACTATTAATGCCTTATTTTAGGGGATGGCAACCTGTGTCACTGACATTGCTTAATCTTCTGCACTCGATTGGTCACATTTCCCAGGAATGCTGAGAGTTGTAGTTGAGCAACATCTGGAAGGCTGTAGGTGCCTACCCTTGGCTTAACTAGTCGCAGTGAAAGCAACAGGGGTTTATTCAGTAAAAAGGTCTAAGGAAATCTCCCCACAGCTGCTGGGGAATTCTGGAGTTGAAGTCCACATGTCTTAAAGTTGCTAAGGTTGAGAAACCTGGTCCTAGATAGAATGAGTTGAAATTGCAGATGGAGATTTGGGGATAAACAACCCTGGATAAGTACATCTTTACAAACTGGTTGCTTGCTTTCATGATGGAAGCATGGCCCAATTTTTTTTTTGGGGGGGTGCATCAATGCGCATAAAAAAAACAGATTCAGCACATGGCGCTATCCCCTTAAAATTGCATCTGCGGGGGACACAAATTGTATTTTGTAAAAGTAGACTCTAACATGTAGAGCCTAACAAAAGTAGACTCTACACTAGAAACGTCTCGCTGATATACGGCCTTTTTGTATGAAACATAACCATTTGGCCCTTGAAGTTTCTCTAGTTCACACATTGCATAAACCTTAAATGATAGTTTACAATCCACAGTGGTTGGGCTCATACAACACAGAAAGGCAAAACCAAACTGAGCACATTCCCTGAGTTTACTCATCATGCTTTGGCACCGGTTGCTAACCATGGTTGTTGAATAAGGCACCCATGGCTGGATTGATGCAATGCATGAGCCCTTAACCATGGTATATAGACCAGAACAATTAGAATCATGAAACGACAGCTAGTCAAAAACAATCAAACCATGTTATATTTAGCACCTTGTGGGAATTCAGTCTTTTCTCTTCCCATTTGCAAAAGAAGAGCAAGAAGAGCCCCAAATACGTATAAAAAAAAGAGAATAAGTATCAGCAAGGCAGAAACATTCAGGACAAATGACCTGGATGGTCAGATCTGGCTGCATAACTGGGCCTTTCTTCCAGAAAAAGAAAACGCTGGGAAAAGTGATCTTTGCAAGGCTGGGAAGGACCTTCTCCTGCCCTCTCTCTCTGCAAAATGCAAGGAGCAGCAATCCATAACTATCACCTACTTTGGGGGCCTGTCCCCCAGAGGAGTGGATCTTCCGACTCTTTGTAATCTCAGATCAGACCAAAAGGAGGGCACCTAAGAGGGGAAGGCTGTTTAACAGGAGAAGTATTTTTAGGTAAGAGTTTCCCTGCTGGTTCTGCCAGGACAGCTTTTGGGAGCAATAACTTCCTGGGTTACAGCCACTAGCTAATTAATCTCCGTTTACCACAGGCATGAGGCAATGGGGAATCAATCATTTAAAAGCATTGCATACTTGTTGAGAAGCCACTGAGGCGTTCAATCTAGCATTGAAAAACCTCTTATTTCAGCATCTGATTTTCTCAGGGCAGTAGAGAAAGCACACACAAGCACACAATCAGCTTGAAAGCTGACTCTTGCACAGAGCCCCTTGGTGCTTCAGAGATCCTCGGCATGATGTTTGACTTGTCTTAGCTGAAATTTGCTTTGGGAACTGTGGCCCAGAATATATATAATATATTTGTAAAGTCCTTGGGACCAAATTCTGTAACTCGGTTCTTCTTTTAACTCTGGGAAGGAAGGAAGGAAGGAAGGAAGGAAGGAAGGAAGGAAGGAAGGAAGGAAGGAAGGAAGGAAGGAAGGAAGGAAGGAAGGAAGGAAGAAAGAACATAGCCTTTGCTTCAGTCTTTCATTGCTGTTCTCGAATCCAGTTTTATACCATCCCAAGGTCCCACCCTTCTGACCTTTCCTAAGGCCTTAAAAACTCAATGAATCCCATGCATTGGTTATGTTCACTTGTGACTGGTGCATCTGTTTTTATCTCAGCTGCTGTTTTATGCGCGTGGTTTTGTGGTTGGTTTTTCTCCTGTTGTTTTAATGCTTTTATAATGTTTAAACACTTTTAGCTGCCCAGAGTCATGAACCTGAAATGAGCAGCCATATAAATTGAAATGATAAATAAAGGATACAAATAGATCCCCCCCCCACCTTCCATTTATGTTCAGAGCTTATTGAGTAAGTTAGGATAAGAGAGACTGGTTTCATCTGTCCTGCTAAATCATGATTTATTGAATCAAGGTTTGTGGAACAATTTACCATTGGCTGGGTTCACAGTATACGTTAAACCATAATCTATGATTTACAAGCACACGTTTGGGTTTGTAGGACATGTTACACCAACCGCTCACAAAGGGAACATAACACGGCTGAGAGCAGTTTGTGAATCACCCTCCAAACCGCCATGAGGTCTGTTACTACAACTTTTGGGCATCTTTTTCCTATCATTCTCCTCCTCACTCCGCTGAAGCCATTACCACCAACTGTCCCATATGAACTATCCTAGAATCATGAATATCTATTTTTAAACACTTTATTGTGTTTATCTTTCCAATTGTTTACATCAATTTTTCTCAACCTTGGCAACTTTCAGATGTGTGGACTTCAACTCCCAGAATTCCCCAGCCAGCCTTGCTGGCTGGGGAATTCTGGGAATTGAAGTCCACACATCTGAAAGTTGTCAAGGTTGAGAAACACTGTTTACATAGTTTACATGCTACTTAGGGAGCACTGGGCTCTTGAAAAACAAGAAACTGATTGCAAGTATTTATATCAGTCCATAAAGTAAATAAACCATATTATAACTTATTGTAAACAGTAAATCTGGTCAGGGGGTAAAGGCCACCAATGCGATTTGTCCATGGGATCTTCAAGAGAAAACCTTGGCTCTTCCCGCAGACCCTGGGCTGGGACAATTTGTGAATCCACTAGAACGTTAAGTTTTTGTATTCCCCTGGTGTAGCTGTTTACTATTTTTCTTCTTTATATTGTTATGGTGTGTTCTTAATCCTCTTGGTGGGCTGACGTGAGTCACTAGGTAGCCTTAGAAATGAAAAAAATAAATCATATTTGACCAAGTTCTCACCAATTTAGCGCAACCCTAGAAGACATCATTCCACAATCCGACTTCTCGTGCCACCAAACAGCCACTGGGGAAAAATGCCGCCCCTCAGGGTTACCCACAAAACAGATTCTTGCATAGATCCTTGGTTACACTTTATGAGATTTTTCTTTGCTTTTTCTCTCTTTTTAAAAAAATTGTTGGGCAATGACCAAATCAATAAAAGCTTGCCCTCTCCTCCAAAAATAAATGGCCCTAAAATCAATGAGAAGAACGGTCTTTACAGGAACCCTTGAACATGTCTTGAACAGCATTCAGAACTCTTCAGCAAATCTGGAATCCATTTACAATGAGGACAGACATCTGCAGTCTTCAAATAAGAGAAGTCAAACTGACTCATTTCTACCGCAGTGAAAGTCTCTGACCTACAGTAAAGAATCATCTGATCCAAAAACCGAGCCTGGGGGAGAACATGGAGGAAATAAACAGCTCCTGTTTTTCTACCTTCAGTATTTTAAGACAAAAGAGTTTTAGAGAAATGTCTTCCTGAAGAGCCAGACCACCAGCTAGAAAGAAAACTAGATTTTCAAGAAAAAGCTGGTGGGGGGGGGGGGGGGGAAAGAACATTTTGAAGATTCTTCCCACATTTCCTGGAAAAAAATGCTAAAGGGTAGAAGAATTTTCAAGGTCAAGAGAAATAACTGAAAATAAATAAAAATCAACTTATTACAGAAGCCTTGAGGCTCCAATGGACTGCTCCCAAGGAAACAGAATTTTGGAGATGTGCTAAGTCATCAATCCAAAAAGGAAGAATGAAGAAGAAAAAAATGTTTTGCTTGAATTTGAATTCGGCCTTATCTAATCTGGCACTTTGGAACCAATACAGAGCAAAATGTTGAAAAGTCTTTGACATTTGCATGTCTCCCAAATTCTACACTGCACTTTGCCAATAATAATTAAAACATACAATAGTGACAAGTCTGTCCAGAAGTGCCTTATATCAGGGCATGCAGCTGCAAAAATAGTATATTATAGGCAGAATTGCAATCAGACAAGCATGAGTTTGGAGAAACATCAACAAAAATATATACAATTTTATACAATATTTCCTGTGTAGAAAAATAGACATAAACAAAAAGACAAATGTTAGTGGGAACTTTAAAAAAAATCAAACTCAGTTTACATATTTGCAAAGGGTGTTTTTATGCGGTAGTAACTAACTCAATCTTAATGCTAATCTTTATGAAGTCAAAAGAGACCTACAGACCAACAATATTATTTGCAGAGTGAAAGGACAGATGGGGGATCAATAGATAAAGGGAAAGCTGGAAGTTTAAAATAATCCTGTGAGGAACACCAGGTATATTTAATGGCCACAAAATATTAGCTTCACATAGGAGAGAAGGCAATACGGAGATTGGAGGAATGGAATAGAATGGGATATTCCAGAAGAGGACATGACTCAATGCTCTACTCTGCAAATTTTGATTGCAAATTCTGTGTGCAAGCCTTGTGTGTTTAATTCTATTTCTGCTTTTATCCAACAGGAAACCAAAAAGTAACAGTTGAAAGAAGAAACCGTTTCGAGGACAGAAAACACAGTCCGTCTTTACCCAGCAAATTTAAAGACGTACTCATTCATCTGATGTTTATCAGCTCCTTGTCTCTTCAATGCAGGGCCTAAATACTAACCTCAGCAAAGACAAGAGTTTCATGTACGATTTATCAAAATATTCCGATCTCAGGTATGTTTCTTGTACTTCGTGAAAGATCAACACTCTTTCTTAAACAATTGTTTGTATTCCTATGGCTTGTAAGCCTTTCATACTTGCTACCACTCTACTCTTGGTCCCCCAGTGAATTTGACATAATAGCAACGTTGACATGTTAGCATGGGGGAGAGAAAGGAATGCCTTTTTCTTTTGCAAACACCATGATTAGTCAATATCAATTGCTATTGCAGCCATGCTATTTGCAAAAGAAGTCATTTCTCTCTTCTCTTTTCAAAAGCAAATAAAGGCCTGTATCTGTGCAAGAAGTCTAGTAAGAAATGACTAGGTATCCAAATAAACTGGGGTCCAGAAATGGCCAGAATAAACTCCAACACTGTTATTTTATAAAAATCTGAAGATTGCTGGCTGATCATTTTGGTCCAAGTCAAACATCAAACCCACTCAAAGGCTGGAGGGACTTAAAGAAAAAGAAGAAGAGGGATACCTATAGGTCTTTCAACATTAGCCTTACTCTGAGCCCTAACCAATCATGGTTGATCTGAAAAAATGAAGCAGGCATACTACTTGGATGGGAGACTACCAGGACATCCCAGGGATATAGGCTATCTTGCAAATTTGAAAAAAAAAATCCAAACCACTTCCAAGAAAACTACATGGATGTGTCCCTGAAGCTGCTGGGAGATGAGCTTGATTTGAAGGAGATTTGAGAATTTAACTTTTTCTCACTGTTACTATGTTCCTAAGGACTCAAAGAAGGTTTCAACAACTTACAAAGTAACTTTTTTGGGATAAAAACTTGTGAATTGGCAGGTGGGTCTCCATAATCTTTCAACAGGCTTTCTTTGTTTTGTGTGGTTAGCCTACAATACAGCTGCCATGGGATTCCTGAGCAGAACTTCTATAAATAAGACCTGGTACCCATGTTGTGCTGGGCCAAATTTATTTAATCATGGTTATTTTGAATAGTGGACTTTGAAGAAGCAGGATAGAAAGAGTATTGATGCTTTTGACCTTTGGTACTGGAGAAGATTCCTGAGAATACCACGGATGCATCAGACCAGTTGATCATATCAACCCAGAGTTCTCACTCAAGGTACAGATGACCAGCTCAAATTATTCTACTTTGGACACATTATGCAAAGACCTAGCTCTCTGGAGAAGTCCATAATGCTGGGAAAGTTGGAAGGAAAGTGACGAAAAGGTTGACCAGCAGCAAGGTGGATGGACTCAATTACAACAGCAATGCATACACCACTGGAATACTTGAAAGACCAGGTAGGAGACAGACCCTTCTAGAGAAAATCTATCTATGTGGTCCCTGAGAGCTGACTCACCTGATGTCACATAATCAATCAATTTTGAATACCCCACAACTGTCTGGAACAGGAAACAGCAAAGCCAGATCTTCATAGATGATACTTAAGAAATGCAAATATTTTGAGTTACTTCCAACTAATTGATTCTTTAGCTTATTATTAAGGAGGCTGTTTGATATTTCATGGATAAATATAAGCAAACTTAGTATGTTGGGCCAGCTGAACCCTTGAGGGTTAAACATGCTTTCCTTTGGCCATGTAACCTGCATTTCCTTTGACAAGGCAACCCAGCTTAAAAAAGTTAAACTGTAACTATATTTTATAACCTAACTTTTCCTCAAGGAAAGCAAAACACAAACACCAAAATGGAAGACCAGGGATCAAAGGGCCATACAGTAAACATTAATTGCAGTTACATATTTCAATGTTCATGGCTGTTGGGGGGAGGGAAATCCATAGAAAAAGCATGGCTGCAATTGCTATGAAAAATAAATGGGGTTAACCTAGCTAATTATTTCCAGGTGATGTTTACTCAGTCGGACCTTATCTAGGAAAGATTTCAACGGTTTTTATGACTGAGATGAAATTATGACCCTCCTGAAGTCAAGGTGGGTTCTGTTATGGATTTCAATGGGTCAGCAATTCATCCTGGCTTTCTTCTTAGTCTTCGTCTTCTTCCTCTTCCTCTTCTTTTTCAAGTTTGCATTACTAAAGGCCAGTGCTACTCCAGGACTCAAGTGATGAGAAAGCAATCCAAAGATTTGTCAATAAATCCTCAGATTTACACATTTTGGATTGCATTTTGCAATCCCCACATTGCAAATGCTTTGGTGGCCCTACTGGAAGTTCTCAGGACCCAAGTCCACAACTCTTCAGCCTGGGGCAAAGGGAGTCCATAGGCTCACCTGCATGGTGACAGTGTCTTTTTTTAAAAATCAGGGATGTTGTAAGTAGAAGGTGCCTCACCTGGACATATGCATGGTTACAGAAGCTGGTGGATTTATTTTTATTGTACTTTTAAAATATACTGTTCTCTTCTAATACAACAGTTGTGTTTTTCTTGCTGCTTGGAGCCAGCTCTTCTTCCTAGGGTCCAAAATGACCCTGCCTATCCAAGTTATAGAAATGGTGTGTCCTGGTGGACATTTGTTGCTATAGATTTTACTGACTGAATTCATACAACATACCCGTCCATCGGAGAGTCTGCATGATATGGCAGGTAAGGAGCCAAACTGGGGTTGGGGAGATCCAGGTGCACATCTACCTTCAGCCATGACTTTGGCCCAGGTGCTCTGGCCCCAATATACCCCATACCCCATTGGATGGTTGTTTGGGGGGAAAATTGGAGAAGGAATAGCTAAGTATTGAGCTATTGGGGGAAAGGGAGGATATAAATTTACAAATAAATGTGATTTGCCTGATTCTGACATAGAGTGCCAACTGATCCCAGCCACTGCAGTTTTTAAACCATAGCTTATGGTTTAGCCCGTGTGAACTCATCAACAGAACAACCAATGTGCAAAGCCCAACTATTATTGTGGGTAAACCATGGCTTATAGCTTAGCCTGTTGTGTAAACCCAGTCAACTCTGGCTTCCTCAGTAAACCAGGGTCAATCTGCATGCCACATGATTGCCTTTGATGTTCAGTTAGTTTTACTCATTTCTGACACCACAGCAAAGGAAGTGAAAGCAGCAGTGACAAAAATTAGGTTCAGATCAGGGCTTTCTGCTGCTTGCGTTTGAGCAAGATACCTCAATTGCGACACGCAAGGATTCTGGCAAGCCAGCAGGCAGGGTGGCTGAGTTCCTGGACTTAATATTGCCCCAGACACTCTGGAACTTGGCTAACCCACTGGGTTCTCCAACAACATCATTCAAGCAAACTCTTCATCTAGGCTGGCTAGCTGGGGCGGATGGGAAGTTATGGAAGGAGAAGAATTTCGCCCTTTCTCATTTCTCTTGTTTGCTAAGAAAGGAATTCTACTCTGCTGCAAGAAAGGTGTTTGTACAAAAAAGGTCAAGGAACGCCAGGCTCCAGTTCCATAGCATCATTGTTGGGCCAAACCAAATATGATGTTCCCCAACTGCCAAGATTAATTGTGTAGTTCAAATATCATGCTTGTTTAAAAACATATGGAGGAGGTTCCCTATTGAGTTCTACACAATCACATACCTGATTGTATGACCACTCGCTTGGACCCAGGACCAGTTTTGATGGGAATCAAAGGAAAGTTGGCTGTGATCCTACACATCCTTACCAGGAGGTAAGTCCCCATTGAATTTAGTGGGGCTGGCTTCTGAATAACAGTCATGTGTGTTTGTGCAGGTCCAGGGAAGCCAAGACATCAGTCTACAATGAAACAAAAGGAGTAGACAATATTTGCTAATCCGATGAGCAACACACGAGATGAATTACTTAGATATCAATGTAAGTCAAATTTTAGGACCAAGCGTTAGTTATTAATTTATTTGCAAATAGTTTTCTGCACTACTTTCTTCCATAAGATGCCCAGAGTGGCTCTCCAGAATGAAGCACCCAATAAATACAGCATAATGTAATACAACAGGATTGTCAATCAAAGGCAGGGCAACCAGATAATTAAAATTAGTTCCATAAGAAGAATCTAATCCATTATCACTTAATGCATAGGAAGCACTAATCCAGGAAGCACTTAGATCTCCTTCACAAAAGCTTTTCAGAATGTGGTGTCACGCAAGAAAAGGCCCTACTTGACCCAAATCAGTCTGTTGCACCAGACCTCCAGAACATTCAGGCCAATCACTATGGGAGTAGTAAACTCTTAAAATAACGTTCCCAAACTGCTTACGGCAGCTTTCAGATACATGAAGTTCTTCATTGGATTGGAATCTTTTAATGCTTTATTCCCCCAAGCAAAAACTAGACTTTGTGTAGCTTTTTCAAGGTCAGCCAAGGTTGGCTGGACCATAAAGCACTGGCAATGTTTACTCTTTCTAGGAAGATCAATGCCTAAATCATGCAAAGATATTATAAACTCATCCTAATAATGTCATTAGCATACTCCCAAATGTCCATGGGGAAAACGTAAGCTGATCTGGCTACTTCTGGTAATCAGACCAGCAGAAAAGATATCAGCCTTGATTCTCAGGCACCAATGTAAGATCTAAAGGCCTATGCTTGTGGGCTAACAAATATTATACCACAAAAAGTTGCTTTCTGATAGGAATGTCTACAAGAATGCCAAATACATTCACAAAATAAATAGTAGCTACACCAGAATGCATATTTAAAGCTACAAGTCTTCCCATACAGCGCATACTATTTCCCCTTTTGTCCTCTCTACCCACTGATATCCAATATAATATAGTAAAATGTCTTAACAAATGACTTTTTGTTTAAGGTTAGCAACTTTTACTTGATCACTTGAGATCAAAAGTTCCTGATCTCCCTGCCATGTAAATGGTCAACTGTTCTGCAAACTGAAGTTGTCTATCCTCTTTTGTTTATCTCCTCTTTCTTGTTCCAATGGGCACTTCACTTTGCAATCTGGTAAATGGAGCCCTGGTCCATTTAAAAAGTAAAGATGTCCTTGAGTGAGACTCAGCTCAAGCATCCAAGCCTCTTTCTTAATAGGGTTATGGTTTGTCCATTGCTTGCCTTCATTCAAGATATTTCCCAAACTAGCCAACAGCCCTGGGGTTTCCAGGTAGTCTGACACCCAACTTCTAACCAGGATTGACTCTGCTCAGCTTCCCAGATCAGCCAGGTTCAGCTGGGTGTTGCCTCCTGCTGAGACTCTGTTGCATTTGGAGGTCTTCAGATTCATGCTGCTGAGCAAGCTGTCCCACCAGGGCTGGCTTATTGTACTTGGAGGAGTCATACAACTTTCCATTGGGAGAGGGAGAATATCTGTACCACTAGGAAATCCACAAATCTACCTACGTACATACATGTCACTTTGTTTTCTTTTCAGAATAAGCAACATTATGGAGAGCTCAGAAAAGGAGTAAGAAATAGTACACCCAAGGAATTAAAGGCATGAGATCAGAAAAACAAACATAGCTAGAACTAGTAAGCACCAATATAATACCTCTCCATAGCTTTCTATTCTTACTTGGTTCAGCGCACCATTTCTCATACACTGCCTTTTGTTCTTCAAACTTCTGGCCTCTCTCTTTTTGGGATCTCATCAATTATATCCAGACACAGCTTTCTATGTCTCCTCAGTCCATTTGCTTGTCCTTTATATATTTCTTTTGCAATTCTATCCTCATTTGTTCTCTCTCCATACAACTGTTGTATTATTGGCCACTCCCATTGGCATTCAGTCCACATTTATTTAGCAGCCATTCACTCCAGACCCTCACTTTTCTTGTGTTAGCATGCAAACGTCTTAGCATTTCGGTCCCTCTGAATTCAACTCATTTTAGGTTGATGTACCCAACCCTCAGTTCCACGAAATGAGGTGGACAGAAAATGCTTTTATCCACAGCCATTTCCACTTTGTTCTATAGACATCATTCCACGCTACAAACCACCCACCACCCACTACTTTTCAGCAGCATTTGCATTGTTTTAAAATGTCTCCATCCGTTTTCCACATCTTTAGTAAGCCTTCTAGCAAGACACACAAACTCATCTATTTACTGTAGTTGTTGCCATTTATTTCTGACTTGCAATTGCTTATACTGTTTTTGCTGCCAAAGACAACTGCCTGGGTCTCCGATGCATTGTCTTTTTGCACCATACAATTTAATGTTTCTGTATTTGCTAGAGTCATATCTCCCCTTTTCACTAGGAGTTCAAGGCGCTGCAGCTCATTCATGTTCTCAGCCAACTGCAGAATATCATCTGTATACAAAAGTATATAACCCCAACCCAATTCACATCCACAAACAACACACAGGAGTGGTTTTCTCTCCAATTATACAATTATTCAGTTACACTTTTGATGATCAGATCTGGCTCTAGCTAAGTGATACCCATACTTGGCCTATACTGCAGAAGTCCCTAATTCCACCTTAGATTCGTAACTGAAAATGTAATCTTTGTATTTCATTGATTGCTTGACTTTAATTACGTATGTATGTATGTATGTATGTATGTATGTATTTATTTATTTATTTATTTATTTATTTATCATATTTATATAGCTGCCCATCTCATAATCAAGAAAATATGACCTTTTCTTACCAAACTGGAAAAAAATCCCCTTCTCACTGCCTTAAAACTTGCATAAAACAGGATCTAGGATGCACTATCCTTCCCATTCCTTTTTTTTTTTTCATCATTTCCCTGAAAAAAAGAACTCGTGTAATGGTTCTTCCTCTTGTTCCATGGCATTTCTGCTGAGAGCTACTTTCCCCATGCCCTTAAAAAGTACTTTAAAATGCTACAAGGCTAAAGGTATGAAATGGGATCTTGACAGCCACATTGCAGGAAGTATCATTTAACTTTTTCCTCCTATGATTTCTGGAGGAAAATTAGTCCTGTTCTGGAAGTTGTAATTTGCTCTCCTTGTGCAAAATTATCATTTATCTACATTGATAGGTTTTGACTGAGCTAGGAGGATCTTTCAGAGAGGGAAGTATCAGGAAAAGGGATTTGATACCATAGTCCAAACTTCCTTACTTCCTTCCTTCCTTCCTTCCTTCCTTCCTTCCTTCCTTCCTTCCTTCCTTCCATCCATCCATCCATCCATCCATCTATCAATCTATCAGGTCACGGCTCTCCTGCCCTTTATGGGAGAAGAGGCTTCAGTCAGAAATATCTGTGTAGTGCTTTCTGTGTGCATATTTACCCAGAAGCAAGATTTCTTTTTGTTTCAATTGAGCTTACTGTATTGTAAAACTTTTTAGGATTACAGCCTTCAGGGAAAATAAAATACTCTTTCCAAGAAATAATTAGAAAGAGGAGAAAGAATGCAGAAATTTGACAAAATTAAATTTTGAATTAAGGCATCAGCCAGCTTTGTGTTATATACCATTACTGCATTTTTTTTTCTTTTTTACATTTGGGTTTACTATATATTTAGTCATTTTTAGTGGGCAGAATTTATGGTAACTCTTAAAAAAGACAGCCTGACATAACAGCAGGCAGAAATTCACATCTCAGATACACACTTTGATTGCTTTGACTACTCAGAATTGTTTTGATTAGTCAGAATTTAAGTTGTATATTTGAAGAAAAAAATGAGTGGCATGATGCAGCAGAAATTCAACAGGTGATGCATTCCCTATTGATGTAAATCTATGGTAGTGAAAGGCTGCAGTAGTTGGATGTCTGCCTGCATTAAAGGGATAAGAAACTTGCCCAAAAGTAGGTAAAAGAGAATTGCCATCACTTTATCCCTAATACATGTAACAAGAATAATTTCCCTGCACCAGTTTGAGCCAGACACAGCTGAAAAGAGGAAACTTAGCAACAAATATAATGAGAATTATTTGTCATAAACCACCCACCACTTTGCATTTTTTTCTTTTACCTGGTTGTCAATACGGCATGCATTGATCTGTTGCTGGTGATCAACCAGTATCTTGAACTTTCTTCCTTGGCTTGTGATAAAAAAGGACAGTGTCCCAGAAAACGGTATGTATAAAAGCTGGCTTTGTTGGAGAAAAGCTACATATAAAAGAAGTGAAAGCATTTGTAGCAATTCAGCCACAGATCAGATTTTGCCAGGCATCAAGGTCATTTCCCTCCCATTTTCCAGGAGGAGAAGACTCCCTTTTCATTCACCCTGTAATTCTCTTCTGCACGTAATTCCCATCAAAACAGAGCTGCTTAGAACAGCTTACATGACGACATCTGTTCACTGGCAGATATTTGGGTCAAGCTGGGAGCTGGTAGAGGAGTGGGTGATGAAATTAAATTGCTGAATGGATGTGAAGCCATGGAGGAAACGACAAGAGTCACTCCTTGTAACAGCCACTCCTGCTTCATAATTTGGAGAAATGCAGGCTTGGAGGTCCATTGGCACCAGCAAGCACCTGCCTGTCTCTACCATCTTCTCTTCCCACTTGTTCTGACTGCTTGGAACTAAAGGGCGTGGCCATAAAAACAAGGAAAAGGCACCAGACACGATGCTAGATGCAAAACTGGTTGACCCTCTTTGAAGCCAGCGTGCTGCTGGTTCTCACTGCAGACCAGGTCAGCAGGAAAAAGTGCTAAACTCACGTTCAGATATAACCCATGGAGACACAGGTGAAGCTGGAGCTCTTTTCCATGTCCTCCCCACCAGCTCTTTCTGGTCTGTTTTCTTTGTTGGCTCATGTGGATGAAGACGCAATACAGTGGTTGCCTTCAGCCTAGGAATGAAGAAAGAACATTGACAGCCCAGTGGATTATGGGAAAGCTGCTTCCTCAACTACTGTTACAAGGGAGTATAACAGTGTTGGTTGCAAAGCATCCAAGAGTCTAGCTTTGACCTCATGGCCACCAGAACCCGGAATTTGTCACGCAACAGCCATAGAGAACGTGCCCGCTAAAGTGGACATCTAGCCCTGCCCTAGAGTGACTGGCCTAGATGCCGTAATAATCATAATTTTCATGGCACCCCCTCCTCCCCCAAGCCATACTGGAGTGGGGAAAATAACACTTGTTTCTCGCCCCCACCCCCAGCTTTGTGGTTTGGGGATTTCATCCCAGTTCTCCTCTGTACTTTTATTAAATTTATGTATTAAGCAAATTTATACAGCCGCTGTTCTAACCAATGGAACTCTGGGTGGTGAACAGAAATGTCTGTCATCTAATCACTGGTCTCATTTATTTAACTTGCCTATTTTTATCTTGAGTAATCCTCTCTTGGGCCTTTGGCATTAATCTATAGAGATATTTTAAAAATACAAATCAAATACATGTAACCAGGCATAACATACATGCTGAAGAAGCAGAAGGTAGCAAGCTCATCAAAGACGCTTAAAAAAACCCCCAAACCCTAACTATATTTGTTTGTATATATTCATAGTATTCATTTGCTCCCCGGTGATAAAATTAGCTCACAAGGAAATATATATAAGTGTCTCACAAGGAAAGATATTTGCATACAACAGGAACTGAGGTGTGGCTACTCTGAACAGAGTTGACCACATGCTGGTTTTGTGACTTCCCTTCCATAAGAAGTCATCACCTTCCCATCTTTTTGGCCCAGCGTGACACAGTATCGCTGTATTGAATCCGTTTTCACCACCTGCAAAACTTTGGGCCTTCGGTATTTCTGCCATAACATATCTGATTTGGCAAGCAAGGAGTTAGTACCAGGAGCGTCACCTGTCTTGCTTTTCCTGTCCTTGTTTCTTCAATGCCAGGCTTATAGAAAAAGAAAGCTGAGATGTCAAACTTCTCGCATTCCTTCATCTCTGGGCGGCGGGCGGCGGGGGGGGGACCTCCTGCATTTTATCTTTAGAAACAGTCTGCTTCAGCCTGAAAAAAGCGGTGACCAATTCCTGAATTAAAGAGACAAGCAATAACTTGAACTCTGGCTGCAAACATTTTCCCTGGAAGTACAGAATCATCCTTCAGCCTGTGATGCAACTGTCGACACTGGTCATGCAACCTGGAAGAGGAAAAAGGCAGACGTGCAGAGGGTCACAGAGGCATGTTGCATTCGCTCAGGCTTTGCACACACACACACATGCACGCACGCACAGAGACACACCCACACCAAACCAACCCAGCCCTCCAGGCACAGGGAGTGAGTCACGCTTGCGTTTCCTTTCGAAAGAGGCGATAAAAAAAGCAAACAGAGTGAAATGGCTTTTGAGGGCAGCTGCAAAGCAGAAATAAAGCAGGCCAAGCCAGGGGACAACTTGTAAATAATCATGTATTGTTTGTATCTGTTTTCGGCGTGGTTGGCTGGTTTGTCATCTTGTTCTCTATTTTCACTTGTTCCTCCCCCCCCCCTTTTATTGTATTTTATGCTGTCTCTTATATTCATTGAGGAATAAGGGATTTGTTATCAAAACAGAACCTCAGCAGACTGGCTTATATATCACACTAAATCATAGTTTAACTATGGTTTACTGAATATTGGCTGGGTTCATACAAGGAACGCGTAACTCAGTTCTAAGCAAAACAAAGCACATTATACCCTGAGCGCAATGTGTGAACCCAACTTGGTGTGTGTTGTTGGACTTGATTAAATAGTCATTTTTTTCTCAGGGAAGTTGCTATCAACCTGTCAACTCTCAGCAGGGGATCTGAAACTGGAGGTGGCATTCGATTCATTGGTGGGTCTTTATCAGCTGTCACCTTTCCTATGTGACCATTTTGCCACCAGGCTTTGCTGTTTGGTTTGTAGGCATTTATTAAACATTCAGAGCTGACTGGATAAGCTTTACCTTGAAGACCATCTGGGTTGCAGATCCCAAGCAGTTACTTGTAAAAAAAAAAAAAGGGGGGGGGGAGAAAAAACAGTTGAGGATTTTCTGTCTACCTAGGGAAAAAATCGATATAACTTATGCAATACTTGGTTTTTCAGAATGAGCAGTTAGCATGGAATTGCATGGAATTGACATGCTCTCCACCAATCCTGCAGTCTCCAGAAAACTATGAATGACTGATGATGCCCCATCAAGTTACTGTCAATTCTTGGTGATTAGATCGATGTTCTTCAGGAGGATCTTACACCTCTGTACCTGAGTCCATCCCCCTTGCTGCTGGTCCTCCTCTTCTTCTTTTTCCTTCCACCTTTCCCAGCATTAGAGGCTTCTCCAGAGAGCTGGGTCTTCGCATCATGTGTCCAAAGTAGGATAATTTGAGCCTGGTCACTTGTGCCTCCAGTGAAAATTTTGGGTTGATTTATTTGATGATCCATCGATTTGTTTTCTTGGCTGTCTACAGTATCCTTAGGAGTCTTCAGAGTATTTCTTGAAAACTACATTGGCAGGAAATTCGTTGCCCATCCCATTGCTGATCCATATCCTGACTTAATTGGCTCTGTCCCCAGTAACTGCACTAATTTCATTTCCCTTCAACATGTGATAAGGCTTAAGAGGTTTTACACACCTCCAAGATGCCCATGGATGACATCAGAATAGGGGGGAAAGGCTTGGTACAGCAAGAGACAATTTGAGTCTGTCTCACTCATGGACTGGAATGTGATAAATGCTTCTCAGTAGTCTTCTGCTTCAGACGTTTACGGGAGATTCATGCTATTGATTCAGTTTTGAGCCACTGATGAGGAAGTATGACTGGGCTAAGTTTATTATACCTGAGGTGGTCGATGCTTTGCATTAAGCTTGTATGTTTAACCATGGTTTGTTGAGTAAACCAAATTAGGTGAGTCCACCCAACATACTTAGCCACAGGCCATGTTTTGTTTGTTTATTTACATGCACCCCAATCATAACCAACTCTGAGCAGTTGGCATTGTAGAAAGAGAGACATGCTAGTCTATGGTAGCCAAAATTCAGAAGGAGGTGCGAGAGTTTATGCCTTTTAACTAAACTTGGCAATCTGAAAAGCTCCTACCAGAACCCTTCTAAATTCTGAGCAGCTGGCATATCCTATTCTGTAAAATAAGGTTAAAATATGCATAGAAATCAAACAAGTAACAGCCAACTCATCATTCTCTGCCAGGGCCAATCCTCACTCAGTTCACAGCGTACCACGTTGCAGGAAGGAAGATGTTGTAGCACATCAAACCCTGGTCTTAACTGCCTTTCTACAGCCCGGGGAGAAGGAAGCCTTAGGGATCTTGGGGGGACGCTATTCCAAAGAACAGAAGTAGCTAACCACAGTGTAGGCAACATCTGGCAGGGAGTGAGTGGGGGAGAATAAAAAAACAAAGTTTGTGGAACGCATATAAAACAGGAGCGAAACTTTGATCACATGGTTAGGACTGCCGTCTTGTCTTTTTTGACCCCCCTGTCAGGACTCCCCTGCCACAGTGACAGGTTTCCCACCACAAAACCACCCCCCACAAAAACAGAAGCAAGCCCCTGTAGGGTGTTGTGTGAGAGGTGAAGCAAGTCAAAGAAAGTGTAGTTTGGACTTGGTAAAGTGGCTAAGAGACCACTCATTTTCAGAGCTCATTTACTGATTCGGTTTATATAGTTGCTCATCTCAGATACGTGACTCTGGCAGCTTACAATAAAATAGAGTTACAGTTGTAAGAGTTTCCTGGAAAAAACTGCGAATTAGATCAAAATTTTTCAGGGTGAATCACTCTCACTTGTGTTTTCTAATCTCCATGCCTTCCTAGGTTTTCCATTGTTACATTTTGCTGAACGAATGTGTAGATGTGAACGTTCTTCCTTACTCAGAGCAAGGGACATTTTACTCAGCTCAGTGCTGGAGAGAAATCACACCAATCTAGACATCCTAGACATCGAGACAGCTCTTCCCATTTCAGTCTAATTTGAAGCAGGGTTGTTTTTTTTTTTTCGCGGCAGCTATGCCAGGAGGCTAAGCAGGGCCAATGATGAGGGAAGTCGGGGACCCAGCGGTATGGAGAGCCGTCATCCCGCACTACTGATCTAAGCTATGTCTCTTATAACTGAATGGCAGCTGGACATTTGCAGTCAATAAAGGAAAGGGATGTAAAAGGACCACCAAGAAAATCTATTGTAAAACTGGGGGGAAAAAAAAGGATCATTGTTTCTGGTGCCTTAGCTTTGCAGATTAATAGTTCAACCTGATCAACTTTCTATGCAATTGGTAGAAACGTGGAGCAACTTCCCAACAGGGCTGGCATCTTTCCAAAAGTAAAAAATCACAAATCTTGTGAGTCCCACAATTCCCCAGCCAGTATGACCATTGCTGAGAATCCTGGGAGTTGAAGTCCACACCCTTGGAAGTTGCCAAGACTGAGAAAACATGACCTAAGCCATAATTCTCTATCGAGCTGGTTTGAGTCTGGATTTCCTTGATGGATGTGGTCCTATGGTTTGAGTAGGTCCTTCCTTATACTTTTGCTGGGCCAGTGAGTGGGGACTTAACCAAAAGGCTCGCATCTCTTAACATTATGTGATCCAAACATGATGCAGCCAGAGGTTGGCAGAGCAAATGAGAAGTTTTCTAGTGTATTTCGTTTGTGGCACATTGTACATATATAAAGTCTGGATTCGGGCAGCAGATTTTACGCTCCATCTAGACGCTTCATTTCTCCCCCACTGACAGAGGTCACACATCACAGTATCCCATAATATGGATCTTTTGGGGTCGGTTTGTCATTTTTGGTGAGCACAGTCACTTCATTGTTCAGAATAAGGTCGAAACAAGACCATCGTGGTTGAACAAACCATGGCTAAAATAGTGCCTTAATATGTGACATGAGCCCAGCAAGAATGTGATGTGTCTTGTTTGAGTCAATCCAGCTTATTTGACTGGTAAATCACAGTTTATAAATTAGTGTTATGAATGAACCCAGCCACTGTGGCTGCTTCAAAACTGTGGTTAAAGCAAAGCATAGTTTAATGCAGTGTTTCTCAACCTTGGCAGCTTGAAGATGTGTGGGCTTCAACTCCCAGAATTCCCCAGCCAGCAGGGAATTCTGGGAGTTGGAGTCCACACATCTTCAAGCTGCCAAGGTTGAGAAACACTGGTTTAATGTATGTGTGAATCCAGCCAGCAGCTTTCCAAAACACGTCCCACAGCTTCATGCCCGTGACACAGATGTGTTTAAGCAAGGTTCCTTCACTCGCTATTCACATCTGATGATTCCCAATAAGGATGAAACTGGTTACGTGGTGCTTCCTGGTGATCAGTGTAACTGAAAACACCACATTGGATATACACGGTGTAAAAAGGAGAGAATTCCCCCCTTCCATGGGTCGTGGTGGTGGAAATCCTGTAAAGTCCTGCACACAGGGCATGACATAATGTAACATCTGCATCTGTTTGCTCTGAGAACTAAAGGGAAGGTGGCCTGTATATACCATTTGGACAACCTGCCTAAGGAAAGGTTCGCACATGGGCAGAACCAGCTATCCTTTGGGTTGAGAAGAGAGATCTCCCAGCAACGTTAAATATGTGCCTGGCAGAGAACGTCTTCCAGCTGTGGAAAAAAATAAGCCAAAACCAGGAACTGTGTTTGCTTCTCTTTTTTGCAGCTTCTTTTAGAAGTGGGATGTAAAAAAAATGTAGTTGAGATCATCTTAAGCAACACCCAGCCATTAAGAAGAACTCGCCCTCCCCACTCCAGGGTCTGTCATGTTCCCGGATGATCTTGAGCCAACCCACAACAATGTGGAGCTTGCCGAGAGATGGAGAGAAATCTTGACCCAGAATGAACCACCGTGACATCCCAGGGTTTATTTTTAAGCAGGCTGCCTGTTAGGTTTCTGGCTAAGAAGCAACAAGGAACTGAAGAGGAGAATATTTGTCTCTGTCTTCTCTAGTTGAACGTACCTAACTTAGTTTTCTAAATATAATTGTCAATAAGAGGTATCCGTTGTGTCATACACTAAGCCCAAGTGTGCTTTATGTTGGTTTGGTTTAAAACAGGTGTAAGGAGCATGCAGGCCACATTCAACATGCTGGTACCCCTGCCTTGGACTTGCTGGCGTGCGGGGAGGTTAAGATGCAGTTACCAGATCTGGCCTGCAGAAATACAGAAGACCCCAAGATGGCAGCCAGGAGCTGGTGGTTCCCCCTACATCTCTACTGACATTCACTGGTCTTCCAGAGCATTGCAGCCCAGATCTAGTACCCTTAAGACAGTGTTGTCCAAACTTGGCCACTTTAAGATGAGTGGACTTCAACTCCCAGAATTCCCCAGTCAGCCATGGCTGGCTGGGGAATTCTGGGAGTTGAAGTCCACTCATCTTAAAGTGGCCAAGTTTGGACAACACTGCCTTAAGAGCACAGAATTTTGCTTGCAGAGGCCTAGAGTACGCCAATCATCTCACAGCTTTTAAAAAAAATCACCCCTCAAAAAAACTTAATGTTTCCAATGGGGAGGCTGTGGGTTTTAAAGAACAAAGCCTTGAGGATAAAGCACCCATTCCATCCTTTCATCCTCTCTTCTTGAGTTGGGCAATTTTCCATATTTCTGCCCCGCCTGGCCTTAGTCGCCATCAATTGGACTACTGCAAAACGCTCTGCGTGGGGCTGCCAATTTTTTCCAGGGTAGACTAATGTAGATCTCCTCTTACAATCTCCACCCCCCAAACTACAGGCAGCCCCCCCCCCCCAGCCACAATTTAAGCTGTTTTATTTCAATGCGCTTTTGGTCCCAGCTGACTGTGGGAACCTCTTTGGGGCTGACCTTTGCTGTGATTATTTTTTTGGGTTTTGACTATGTTCTGATTTATGATTCGGTTTGGGATTTCCTCTTTGTGCTTGTGGTATGCTGCTGGGATTGGGGGCGGGCAGCGATAAAATATTGCAAATAAATACATTTAAACAGACCAAAAGGGTGATTTAAAACTTAAAGGAAGTACTGGGCGTGAGAAAAGCTGCTGATGTTCCTAAAATTAGATAATTTCCCTCTTTTTGGGGGGTGCGGTGGGGAGGAGAAGAGACTAAGTGGAGTATGGCTGCCTTAAGGATTTCAGTCATTAAAAAGCCTCCAGCAGTCCCTCCCCCCCACCAAAAAAATTAGGTGACTTGCCTTCAAGATTATGTCGAAATTTTTCTCCTTAGATCATCCCCAAACTCCTTACAGCAGGCTAACCAATTGCTCCCCTATCTTCTCACCAGCCAAGCTCCTGAAGCCCCCCAAATGAAAAGCACCCCCCCCAACAAGACAGTTATCCATGTTTGATTTATCTCATAGTGTTAATGCAGGCATTGTGGTGTGCAAACCATAGTTTGGGGCTTAAACTCAGCCATTCCTGGTTTATTCTACGAACCATAATTAAGCAAACCATGGTTTAGCATGCAGTACGGGCCAAACTAAAAATTTTTGTGCTCAAGGAATTTGGGAGGCCCAAATCACTGCATCTTCAATACAAGCCAAATATGATGTGTGAAATCTGTCGCATTAATGGAATTGTGCTTTAGGCCAGGGTTCCTCAACCTCAGCAACTTTAAGATGGGCGGACTTTAACTCCCAGAATTCCCCATGGCTGGGGAATTCTGGGAGTTGAAGTCCACCCATCTTAAAGTTGCTGAGGTTGAGGAACCTGCTTTAGGCAAGCAGGAATTGGAAAAAGATTTGTGAACGAAAGACTCCATTTTCAAAGTGTCAGAGTTTGTTTTTTTCTTCTCCTCTCCCTCTCCTATTCATCTCTAAGCAAACAACTCCACCTTTAAATTCACAACTGGGCAAATAAAGATTTTGTGGAATGCCCACCCCCAAGGCTTGTGACTGCTGTCTCCGCCCAACAACAGAACGTATCTGTGGGTGTGAATTTGCACACTGCAGAAAGAAAGAGACAAAGCTTGGGAAGATTGCTAATAAAGGACTTCAGCCATTCTTCCTTTGAGCGCAAGGATGGGCAGACATCTATGCACCAAGGAGGAGGGGTGAGGCCTGCCAAAATCTTTCATAGCTTCCTTTCTCTGCTGTCAAGTCAGTGTAAACTTTTAATGACCATATAGATAAACCTTCTTCAGGAGGATTTCTCCCTAACTTGGTCCTTCAGGTCTTCCAACATGCCCCTATCATCACTGTAATGGAGTCCATCCACCTTGCTTTTGGTTGTCCTCTTCTCTTTCCTTCCACCTTTCTCACATTAGGGCCTTCTCCAGAGAGCTGGAGGTCTTCGCCTGATGTGTCTGATGTAGGTTAATTTGATCCTGGTCATTTGTGCCTCGAGTGAAAACTCTGGGTTGATTTGTTCAATGATTAATTTATTTGTTTTCTTGGCTGTTGATGGTATTCTCTGGAGTCTTCTCCAACACCAACGCTCAAAAGCATCAATGCTCTTCCTAACCTGCTTCTTCAAAGTCTAACTTTCACTTCTGTAAAATATCACAAGGAATACCATTGCCTGCCCTATTCTATTCTATTCTATTCTATTCTATTCTATTCTATTCTATTCTATTCTATTCTATTCTATTCTATTCTATTCTATTCTATTCTATTCTATTCTATTCTAATCTAATCTAATGCTACAGACGCATCATGGCACCTGGAAATCTTTTCCAAGACCTTCATGGCTGCTCTACCAAGTGCTAGTCTGCAGCATATTTCTTGACTGCTTGTTCCTTTACTGTTGACAGTTGATCCTAAAAGGCAGAAGCTTTCCACCACTTCAATGTCTCCATTGGCAATAAATCATAATAGAGAGCATACATCTGGGCACACATTACATGAGCACAGCAATTGTGTGCTCATAATCCAGGTTTACCACTTCATGGGAATCCTACACATGCATGCTGCCCTTTCCAGAGTCAAAAGCTGCATGCCTTTGAAAGTGAGCTGTTGGGGGGAACACGACTGGTTGAAATCTCCTGTGTTCATGTCCTGTTTGACTGCTTCCTGCCCACATCTGGTTAGCTGTCCTCTGATGGAAACAGGATGCTAGAGTGGTTCTTTGGCTTTGTTCCATCAAGGTTCATTTGATGTTTTTTCATTGCAGGCCATCAAGGGATTCTCAACTGTATGGCCAAGAAGCCTTTTGAGCAAGCTTTGGAGAGGGAGGTCATAACTGGGAGAGGGATTTGGGCTGACTTCTTGCCAAGTCTTGACCATCTTGATACATTTGTCAGTCCTTGAAAAAGCCTAATGAGATGGGAACATACACAGAACCAAATGTTTATCCTTCTTTGCAAATCAGTGACCTGTTCCTAAACTTAATCAGAAACAAAAAGATAGGAAAAAAAAAAAAAGCTGGAAAGACCTTCAAGTATCTTGCTGGGAAAGCAAACCTTGTCTGCTTGATGGCTCTTTTGCACTTTGAAAATTCCTTCTCTCCACTTACTGCTGGCTAAAATACAAAAGTTTTGTTTGAGCCATACAAGAGCAGAGCACGTGGCCAGCTCTGCTTGTGAGGAAGTGAAATCATAGGCTCGGAACGGTCTGTTTCCTTTCCTTGTTTATCCAGCCTCATGGAGTTCTCACCTGAAATTTGGCTTTCTCCCAGTGAACCCAACCCATCAATTCTTACTCTTGGATGCTCTCAGAATGCAATTTAATGAAGACAGATGTGAGGTTCTTCATCAAGGAAACAGAACTGAAATGCACAGAAATAGGATGGGGGATACCTGCCTGGGTGACAATGGGTATGAAAAAAATCTGGAGTGGTAGGTGATCACCAGGTGACTGAGTCAGCTGTGTGACACGGCTGCAAAAGAGACAAGTGCAATTTTAAGCTGAATCACTAGAAGTAGGATTTCCAAATCCTGGGTTCTGCATCTTAAATATTGGGTCCAATTCTGGGCAAAGAAGGTGACAGCCAATTTAGAGCAGATGCAAAGAAGGTAATAAGAATGATCAGAAGTTCTTGGGAAGTCCTCTAAGAAGAGTCAAAGGGAACAGGGTGCTTGGTGGGACCGCATACTCTGAAACATCTTGTGAAGATGATATCCCAAATACTGCCCAGCTGTAATGCTTAACCTTGAAAGAGACACCCAAGGGGGGACTATAATGATACTTTTCAGATACCTGATGAACTTTCTCACAGAAAAAGGTCAAGACCTGATCATCATTGGCTCAGAGGGCAGGACACAAAATAACAGTCTTAAATTTCAGGAAGAAAGATTTGGGTTGAATGTTGAGGGGGGAACCCTCCTAACGGCAATAAATCAGGAGTCTAGTAGCACCTTTTTCAAGTAACTAATTTCAACCCCATGTTTTTGCTACCAGATTCCTGACTTTTTTGTCACCATAGAGCAGTGTTTTCCAAACTTGGCAACTTTAAGATGAGTGGACTTCAACTCCCGGAATTCCCCAGCCAGCCATGCTGGGAGTTGAAGTCCACTCATCTTAAAGTTGCCAAGTTTGGAAAACACTGCTATAGAGTAACACAGCATTTCTCCTACAATATCCCTACCAGTAAGAACAAATTTGCTGGATGACTTCAAGCATAAGCTGGCTCGGCATTTCATCAGCCTGCTTTAATTTGTATTCTCATCCTGAGCAAGAGCTCATTTCCAACTCAGTGATGAAGACTGAATTCTTCCAAAAATACAAACATGCTCATAATGAGCGCTGGCCCTAACACTGATGCACATGAAAACCATGTTGTCTGCTGCTTGCTAGACTACAACAGAATGTCCAGAGCTGGATTTTTTCTGTTGGTCTCTGCTCATCTGCCTCTGTGCAAGTTCGTATGAGGATGGGACAAGCTCCTAATTCATAGAATTGGTCATAACTCTGAGGAATAAGCAAGACATTTTATGGGAAGGTGAAAATGACTTCAGCTCTCAGCAGGGTCTGAAGGTTTTGTAATTTTCCTCTCTGTCCTATGTGAGATCAGAATGTTCTTTGTTTTTGGAGGAATGGTTTTTAACTCCCTTCTTCCCCCCCCCCCAGAAATTCCTTTGGATGAGCTTGGTGGACTTTTACTACCGTGCATGCATGGAGTTATTACACCATTTATAAACTCCACGGAGCTTAAATTAAACATTATGGCAGAACGTATGAACAGTGTTATTGGCAAAGACGTCATGAGGTTGAAGTCAACTTTATTTTGGAATATGCCTTTTTTTTTTTTCCTGGCACAAACCCCATTTATCCTTTTATCATAACTGCCTGGAAAGAGCTACAGTTCTTTCTCTCCCTCTTTTCCTCCTATTGCTCTGCAAAGGCCCTACTTAAAAGTTGATGTAATGGATCATTTAGTTTAACCCACTGACCATTTCTTGGCCTTTGTGAATGTTTTTGATCTTCGTGATTGTTCTTGTTGACCTTCGTCAGCGGGTTTGTTGTTATTGCTCTTATTTGAAGTATCTTGTTTTTATTAATTTGAACATTACCTGGAGTGCTCATTGAACAGAAGGATGATCCAGAATTACACTAAATAAATAAAGGACGGCATTCAAAGCCAGCCCTTCCGTGGGATCCGTCGAGAACCTATTTCGGGCAGCATTCGTGAAAAGAGAATACCAGGGTTTACGGCTGAATGAATCCAGCCATTTGTGGTTTATTTTGTAAACCACACTTGAACAAAAAAAGTCTTATTCTGAAAATACATTCAGACAGACAGACAAATAATATATGTACATATACACATGCATATTGTTATGTATTTTTTAAAAAATCTAAATATAATTATAACCGAATGCTGGAAATGGGTAATAGTAAACTTTCAGTATTATGTTTCTTATTTAGAAGCAAATTCTGCAACTTCAGTAGGATTGTCTCTCAGATGAGTGCTTCTGGGATGAAAGCGTGGGGAAAAGCTAATTTTCAAAAGCATTTAAAACGATCTGTCGTCCCGCATCCCTGTTGGCTAGAAATGATGGGAGTTTTGGTCTATTTCACCTCGAGGCCCCAAGTTAGTGCTTTCTAATGCTGGCTGCGGTGTCCTAAGCTGAAAACCTCATTCCCTTAAAAAAAAGTAAGTTCTAGTACCTGCATTCCTACTTCTGTTTTGTGCTGTTTTTCATGAGTCTCAAATAGAAAATTTCAAGGAAGACTTCACAAAATCACAGAATCGGTAAAGGTCCTCTAGTCTAATCCCCTATAGGCTCTACTAGAACTTCTGACCGATGAGCATCCTGACTCTGAAGATATTCAGCAAAGGAGAACTCATCACTTCATGTGTCAGCCTGTTTTCCTGGCTAGCGACTTCTACAATCAGGAAGTTCCTCCTGATATCTAGCCTGAACCTGGTCCTGCCTTCTGGGGCAATAGAGAATAGGTCCACCCCTTCTTCTATGTGACAGTCCTTCAGATATTGGAAGGCTGCTGTCTTAGCTCCCCACAGTTGTCTTTTCTGTAGGCTAAGCATACCCAGATCTTTAATTGTTCCTTGCATGGCTCTTACTTGCAATTTCTTGTCTTAAATACACGACATCTTGCTTGTTTTCCCTTTATTTCCCTCTGTTTCCTTTGCCAAGCAGTCTGATTTTGGCTCCATTGTGTCATAACAGATGACTGTCATCAATGCTCATCAACTGTAGGCTTCTGCAGCCAATCAGATCCAAAGTCTTGTAGACAAGGGGAGGCAGCAGGTAGCACTGGGTTCACACGTTAAGCCCTAACATTTGTTTGGCTGGCAACCTCAGTTGGGAAATGAACATAAACAGCAGTGGGTTCAATAATAGTCACACAGAGGAGAGTGGAATTCCATCAACAGGGAGAAAGATGAGCAAAAGGCTCCCAACCTGATGGATGAGGAGATGGTGGGACCATGTTGCTTTTCAGATTTGTGTGCGCATGTGTATGTGCACTTACACATGGAGAATGTCTCAGATCCAATCTCCAAATACAGCCGGGAAGGGCTCCAATTTGAAACCCTATCTTGCCTACTGGTGCCCTCCAGATATGTTAAACTACAAACCCCATATTTCCCAGCTGACACATCTGGAGGACAGAAGGCTGTCCTAAAGAGCTGCTGCTAATTGGTGTGAACATTGCTGAGCTCTAGAAACTGAACTAGAGGAACTGTCTTGATATAAATTGTTGCATGGCTTCCCATCACTGACCATCGCCCCTACCTAATTTGCCTTCAACTGGCTTCTCTTGCCTAGTACAAGAACTTAAATGATCTCTATCTTTGTTAATAGAAAGCTTGCCATTGCTCTTTGCTGTTTGCCCCCTACCATGAACCCACCATATTTCACCAGGTGGTTGAATATGATTTTAGCAAAACTGAATTCTACATTTCTTAAAATTGGAGACAGATGATTATTTTTCTCCAGCAAGTGGTGGGACTATACCTGCTGCAAGCTTGTGAAATTTATGCCTGATAAGGCCCAGTTTGCAGGCCTGGAAAATCTTTCCTTGTCTTGATTGGAGATGAACCTCCATGTCATGAAATGACATCATGAGCCAGGGGTGGCAATTAAGCAAAATCTAAGCATAGTCCTCTTGTTCCTATGGACAGACAATTTCCATTTTGAGACAGTTGCTCCTGTTGAAATTAAGATGACATTAAAAAAAAAAAGCAGCTTGGAAGAAAACAGATCCGGGGGTCTACTCTTAATGACACAAATCAGTTTAATTTTTCCTTCCTTGGCATAGACCAGTGTTTCTGAACCTTATCAACTTTAAGATGTGTGGACTTCAACTCCCAGAATTCCCCAGCCAGCATGGGAGTTGAAGTCCACACATCTTAAAGTTGATAAGGTTCAGAAACATTGGCCTAGACTACTATACCATGATGGAAGAGTTGCAAGGAAGAGAAAATAGGGAATAAATCTGAAACAGTCAAAACAGACCATAGCAACCTTGGATATATTTTGTCGTGAATCAAAAGTATTGGGATATAGAAAGGCTGGCCACCTGGAAGTCTTCTAAGGAATTATATTTGTGTAGCTGTGGCTGGTATAGCAGTCTCAATTTTTCTTTTCTTTCCTATTCTTCTCCTAGATTATTCTGTCACCCACTTGCCTTCAGCTGATTAAGTAAAGGTGTTGCCCCAGATGAATTATTAATATTGTTAACTTTGTGTGCGTTCCTTTGTTCTCTGGTTGTGCTTCTGAAATGATATCATGAGTCATCCCCTGCAAGTCAAAATTTCATTCCTTCCATTGTTTAAGTGATTCAGTTAAATACCGTACTTCAGTTAATGTCATGTGCCTCTCTGGTCCTGTCATGGGCCCGAGCAAAGAACAATTCCCATCTCAAGTCATAGCAAAGAAGAAAGTGTGGGATATTTTTGCAATGAATAACTAAGCTAAGGGAAAACTCAGCGCACTGAAGTTTTCTTCATCCATACTGTGCCTGCATGCTGGGGGGGAAAAAAATCATGTCAGGATATGAGGCAGTTAGACATCTATTCCACTTTAAGACACTTTAAAGATTTCATTCCTCCATCCTTCAATATTTTCTCTTGCTTTAGGCACTGGTGAGTCAAAGCAGCCTCATGGGGGTGAAGAAAGGCCAAACAGGGGTCAAGAACGGACAGGTCAAAATGCCGGTGAATGGGTTCGCACAACCCATTGTATCAAAGACGTGGTTTGCTTGTTAGCCATGTGAAGGCAGTCCTGATGTCACCAAACTGTTGACTTTACAGATCTTTACCACCAATTGCCCTTTGAGGGTATCTCAAAACGTCCCTCTGATTGCTTTATGGGAAATCAAGATTCTAGCTTGGCTGTCTGCATGACTTTGTCATGCAAAGTTTTTGCTTAATCTGATTCCTCCTTTTCAAAGATTGATAGAGGAAGAGGGGCCATTGAGGTGATTTGATCCACACACACCCATCCCCATTTAAAGCATTTCAGACAGATGGTTGTACTACCTCTGCTTGAGCATAACAAAAGTTAAGGAGAACATCATTTCTCTGAGCAATTGGTTGCAAACTTCTCTGTGTTAGAAAGTTGTTGGAATCGTAAAATCAATGTTTTTCTTTCTTTTTGGACCAGGATTAGTTGTATTTTAATATATGAATGTAATTAATCTTTCTGGAATGCTTTGCAACAAGATTCCTCTGGAAAGGGAAAACTCACCCTCTGTTAAAAGGAAGTGTTACTTCCCTTCATGTTATTTTTAACACAGCATAATGGGCATTATTATACCCATTGTTAGGGTCCAGTGAGCAGACGTGGGTGAATTCAAGTCACAAGCTTTACCCATTAGCCTGAATGCTGAATGCCTCTTTTGATACAAATCAAATGAAGGCAGTGTGGAACACAAAGGTTGTTATCTTTCAGGGACATTTGAATCTGCTTTATTGCAACTAGTTTATTTTTGCAGAAATTACAGAGTGGAAGAATTTACTCAATTAAAAAAAAAAAAAGACCCACAGATCTGGTGCTTCTTTTCCATTTAAATATTTATTTATTTGTATTGATTTTACAGGTTTTATCGCCCACCCAACTCAAAAAACTCTGGGTGGATTACAACAATAATCGCAACAATAGGAACAAGTCAAAATTCTGAAAAACGATAGTAATAATAAATCTCCCCTCTGCTAAGAGAGATGCCAATAAGATTTAACCTGAGATGAAAGCCTGGTGAAATAAAATTTGTCTTTCAAGATCTTCTAATCCTCACGAGGGAGGGTAGTTGCAAAGTGTGGGGGCTGCCATAGGGAAAGCCTAGTCATCATGTCCCCCTCACTTCACATAAAGGGAAACTCTTAACAGGCCTTCCCATTAAATGATCCTCTGTTAGTTCCACCACATCTCAAACCAGCTACCTTCCTCTTGGTCATGTCCGCTATTTGTTTAGTTAATTGGGTTCAAAGGAAGATCTAGATAAATTAAAAGTAGAAATACGTATACTATGTTGACATCCACTGTTAAGCCACAAAGTCTTTGCTTGGATTTGCTGCAGTGTGAACCCAGACACTGTGTGGCTTGTAAAATCTGGTTTGGTATGAACCAAGACAACATGAACAAGCTTAACCCAATGTAAATACAATCACATTCTAGGTATTTGATCCTCTATAGCAGTGTTTCTCAATGTTGGCAGCTTTATGATGTATGGACTTCAACTCCCAGAATTCTGGGAGTTGAAGTCCACACCTCTTAAAGTTGCCAAGGCTGAGAAACACTGCTCTATAGTTTTTCATAAAACTACATCTGGAACATTGATTCTGCTTCGTTTTAAGAATAACAATGAAGATGAATTATGAGGCCAGGAGTTTAGTGATTCTTCATCATTGATGAATCTCTTCTGTAGAGATTCAAATTAATTCTCTTGAACTGTAATAACTTAAGGCCACAGTCCTAAATATACCTTCTCGGATAGTCTATTTATCCAACTGTGATTCATTTCTGAAATGAAAAAACTGAGAAGGCTGCATGTCAGCTTTACCATATAAGTCAGGGTCGAGAAGTCCTCATGTGATCAAAGCCAGGGTTGGTTTCTTCTCCTTCTTTTTCTTTCTGACATCTAGAGGGATCACAACAATGATACAGTAACATCACAGAGAATGGAACTAACATTTGTAGCCTGACATTCTGGACAGACAATCCTAGGGGCAGTTCACCAAAAAGAGATCAGCTGTTTCTTCATAGTCATTCCTCGTTAGATTGGGGCCCCTCTTTTAATACAGCCATCTCTAAGTTGGTTTTTCCAGATGTGATGGACTTCGGTTCCCTGAATCCTTAGCCAGCATGGCCATTGGTTACAGTGGCTACAAATTCTGAAGGTTGAAATTGAATATATCTGGAAGGCACCAGCATAAAGAAGGATGCAATAGATAGTGTACCAAGTCTACAACATACCTCAGCATCTTCCAGATGATTGGACTATGTTTCCAGAAGGATCCAGTAGGTAGGGAGTTCAAGTTATTGTAGCTCAGCACATTTGGAAGCCGACCTTAGAAAGACGACTTGAGAGCAATGTGTTGAGTTCTGGTTGCATACTCTTGATTCCCCCACATCCTTGATTGTAGGTCTTCTTTGGATAATCTTTATGAGGTCAAAAATGCAATTGATTGAGAAAAACATGGTACCTTTTGTCTTTTATTGGCCTGTTACCTCAGAAGTGCAGAATGTTCTCAGTAAGAGGCCAGATGGTATGATGTTATAACATCAGAAGGAAAACTTGAATCAATGGCATTTTAAATTAATCTCTTTCTCCCTGCAGCCTGTGTATGTCATTTAATCAGGGTTCTTTGAAGACATCTAGTTCTTAAACTTTAACATTGGTTCCAATCTTCACCAGCAAGACGCCTGCCTTCTCTTTGGAGTCTAGCTCCTAAACTTGAAAAAAAAAATGCCTTGAAATTTGTGGTGATCCAACAAAAATAAAAAATAAAAAAATCACATCTCTAAATCTGAACAGAGTTGAAACTCTAATCCTAACTTTTCACTCAAAAGTGGCTTGTTGGGAGATAATTTCAAACACCAACCCTTAGCTTTCTTCCAAAATTGGTGTTGGTGGGGAGCAATCATGGTTTCAGTTGCTGGTGTGTGTCATTATTATTATTATTATTTTTACTAAAGACTCAGCAGGAGGGCAAGAAAAATGGCCCTCAATCTGATTTGGCTTTATAATGATGGTATCGCAAGGCATGACATTGTGGTCAGAGTAAGGCCAGTCTTTTCTGGCCTCACCTTAGATCCTTAAGTAACAAAGATGTGGGCTTCTCTCTAAATTTGGTAAAGTGATTGCTAAAAATTTTAAGTGTGTGTGTGTAATTAAATCTTTATTACAGTCATAAACCTATATATCTCTATATCTCTATCTATCTATCTATCTATCTATCTATCTATCTATCTATCTTCAAATAGATTTAACACATTTTTAATAAAAAAAATCCTATTATTATCATTGTAGAACCATATTTACATAGAACCATTTGGACTATCAAGTAACCAGTGGAATACAGCTTAATACAATTTAATTATTATTTATAAATAGTTTTTTTTACAATTATTTAACCCATTTTGGGATTATCTGTATCCATGAATATGTGGGTTTAATAGTAAATAAACAGTTTGAAGTGTTTCCCTTCTGAGCCTGTGGTTTGCAAGCTTTCTGCATAGTTTGCTGGAACTTAATTCTGTTGGTAACCAAACAGGTTCGTTCCACAAGGATCTCCATAGGTTCCTTCAAAAAGCTTGCTACATTAACACACTGCAGGGTTACTCAAAATTTAAAAGAAGAGTAGGCATGAAATTTGATGGCTGGGCTATGCTTAACAAGGCAGTGGGTTAGAGTTTCAGAGTGCCTTCTTGTTAAGATGGTGCTATATATAAATATTACCCAATTCAACTTAAGGCTACCATATCTGAGCTTTAAAAATCCAGATGATGGTTAGATGGCAGAAAAATACTATTCTTTGTGCCATTCAGTGACTATCTGGATTTTTGCAGCCCAGATATGACATCCTTAGTCCAACTTGCATTCAGCAGTTTTTACGTCTTGTTTTCAAAAGTTTGCTGCCTCACTTTAGGCCAGATTTTATGATCTTCCATCCTGGAACCGTGTCTCTTCTCATAAAAGCATGTCTGTCAGGTACAGACCAAAGCATGTAATAAATATGGTTTGATAACATGACACAGGCATAGATAATTATTCACTCTGAAGCAACTGATAAGAAAGAAAGGAAGGAAGGAAGGAAGGAAGGAAGGAAGGAAGAAAGAAAGAAAGAAAGAAAGAAAGAAAGAAAGAAAGAAAGAAAGAAAGAAAGAAAGAAAGAAAGAAAGAAAGAAAAGGGAGGAAAAGGAAGGAAGAGGAAGGAAGGAAGGAAGGAAGGAGGGAGGGAGTGGGAAAGGAAAGGAAAGGAAAGGAAAGGACGAGCAACATCAAATCTTTTCCTGTTTGCACAGGTTTCTCTACTGCAGTGTTTCTCCACCTTGGCAAGTTTAAGATGCACGGACTTGAACTCCATAGATGCTGGCTGAGGAATTCTGGGAGTTCAAGCCCACGCATCTTAAACTTGCCAAAGTGGAGAAACACTGCTCTAATGGATTTTTAAAAAGGTTCTTTACCTTGTAGCTTTCACAGCTTCTGTTTGCAGGTGAGACCATCTTGGTTGACCAAATTTGGTTGGCTAGGAATAAGCCTCAGGCATTTCCAGTCAGAACTACTCATTTGGTTCTTCCCTTCTTTCAGGGGACATACAATGGGGTGTGTTAAACTCATGCTATGGGCTGTAGCAACTATAAACAAGGTGGAGCTATTAGCAATCTCAGGTTTTGAAAAGCCAAAGGATGTAGCTTTAATTTCAGTGGAAAAGGAAAGCTAATATTGGGGAGAGAAATAATGGAATATGAAGGAAAGGAAAATTAGAAAGAAAAACTTGGATGAGCACATGGCTGAAAATGAAGAGGATTCACTTCATTAACATGAGCTCTGTAACCACTTCCCCCCACCCCCAAATTAAGATATTTTGACTTTGTGAAGCAGGTTTGCAAAACACTCAATAAACAGATGGCAAAGGGGAAGAAAGCCAAGGAAATAACAGATTATAGATTCACAGCTTTCTCCACTGTTGAGTTGAAACTTCCTCCACCAAATTGGAATCAACAGAAACTTATACCTGCATGAATTGGCCAACCCCATTGCCAATCCTTACACAACTTTGACTCAACAATGTTCACAAGAAAGGCAAATTGGCATCGACTGCATCTGCCATCTTGCTTGTTTGGATATCTCCCCCTGCCCGCCCCCGCAGATGCCACTGCTTCAACTGCCTCTCTTCCCAGTCACTGCAGGTCCCCTCCAACATAATGAAGGACCAAGCCTAGTAGATGTTCTCCAAGGCTGGCTTTGGATGGATTGGAATAAGGAAGAAAATACTACTTTAGCAGTCAAGGGTGACTTTAGTGAGTGTGGACAAGATGAAGACAATGTGAACTGAACAGTACAATGAAGTAGCTGGGGAGTGTTTGTGCCATGGGTTAAGTGCATGTGTGGAAGGGTGTTCCAGCAGAATCCTTCACCCTGGGGCCAAAAGAAAGATGGTGGAAGTCCTGGAGTTGCATAATCAAGCCCAAGGGGAAGAAGCACGAGCATCTACAGTGGATGACCCAAAACAGTCAAGATGGCATTCACAACCACGCAATCAAAGCCCCGCTCCTTTTTAATGTGCATCACCTGTGTGACCCACATAAAAAGGGTGAGGTTACAATTGCACCGCTCTGACTGCCATCTTGACTTTTTGGACCCTCCCACAGTCGCCCTTCAAAGGAAGAGCCGGAATCAAAGGAAATAGTTACTGCTTTGTTACAACACTGCGATCAGATCTATTTCTGAAAAAGGAAGTTCCACAGTAGTGAGTTCCTCCTGTATTTTCTTTTCTGCTACTGTTGCTGCTGATTGGGAGGCGTTGCGGAAGTACTTTCTGACCCCCAGAAACGGGGATCAGCAATGGGTGACACGCATTGCTAAGGTGACATTTGTTTACAGGAAAACAGTGAGGCTATCATTAGAATCAAAGAGCCACATTTTCAGGAAACCATTTAAGTTAGAACTGTCTGTTTCCTGCGACGGGATGGCCTATTATCCTTATTCACAAACTGGGAAAAACTCTGTTAGGTGACCAGATTCATTCCTTAGTATTATTTCTTTAAGCAGCCTTCAAGAAGATCACTTGTTTTTGCCAAATATTATGGAAAACGTCCAGGCACATGGATTTGATGACCTCTTTTGGCAGGTTGCTACAGAGCTGCTGATCTAGTTAGGAATTTTCCTTAAACATTGACCTAACATTGACTGTTCTGCCCATTGAAATTGTGCTCTGTGAAAGAGCCAATATAATATGTCATCTTTATTTGGGTTCTCTGATGCTCCCCACATGCAAGAGGGAAATAGAGGTGAGCACAGAGGAACCTCAACACTGCAGAAAGGTAGAAAAAACTTTAGGAGGAAACCCCCCCCCCCTAAGAATACAGCTAACTTTCCCTAACTTTAGGGATAAAGACCTAAGTGTGTGGCTGTGATTGCTTGAACCATGGTTAGGAGAAACATGGATTATTGAAGCTGAGTTTATATAACACAGTAAGCCAAACCAAACAAATCATATCGTGGCTTAGGGCATGATGGACAACTTGTTGCCATTTGAGGGGGGGGGATCTCCCAGAGACCACAGGTGTACAATAATGTCATGCCACTCCCAGAGAGGACCGGGCTAAAATTTGGTTGTCTGTGTGCGGTTGTTTTTAATGGATGAAATAAGTACCTTAAGCCAGAAATGGGCCAATCTTGGTTGTTGGAGTCCGAACCAAACGCTTTGGGGAACCAAAGGCCACGGTCAGTGGGGTGAGGATGCCACATGTGTGGGGTTATTGTGTTCCCCATGTTGCTTTTCTCAAGTCAGTTAAGCCTGTTTTAGGACCTTCATTCCACTTCTCATGTTTCCTTCCTCAAAGTGGTGCTAAGGAGTGATGTCAGTTTTCATCAATGAAGAACAGTATATGCAGTGAGTAGCTGGAATAATGAATCTGGAGTGCTCTGCACTGCAAAATTATGGACCGATTCCAGTTTGGGCACTGGGATGTGCAGTGAGGTTCCCGTACGAATCTTGCCTCCATTTTTATGAAATCCTCCAACAATCATCAGTGTGATCTGTTTCCACCATAGAAGGCCAACGGGTGGCTTCCAAGGCAGAGGAGAAACTGGATGGAAAAATGCTGGGAGACGTTCAATGACGGTATTGGAGGAATTGAAACTTCCCCAGCAGGGGTGTCTGCAATGCATGTAAAAAAAGGGCAGGGCATAATTGGATGGTCATAGCTGCCATCTTGACTTTTTTACCCTCCCATTGCTCATTTCCCAGAATCAGCTCAAACATCCAAAGTCCAAGAAAATGACTGGTAGTAGCCTTGAAGAAAAGTTCTCCATTGGAATCCAGTGGCTCAAAGACAAGGGGCATTTTCCAACCCATGTTGAAGATAAGTAGAGAGGCATCTGAGTCCTCTGGGGGTCTTGGACTGCAGCTTCCAGACTTCCTCGCCAACACTACTAATTATCTGAGTCTGGATTTGTTACTGGAGAGTTGGCAGGGGCCACTGAGTCCAACCCCCTGCCAAAACCCAAATTAAAGCAGCCCTGAAAATGGTTGTCCTCAGCTTGAACACCCACTACCTCTCTGAGCAACTGATTCCATTGCCTGCCTGCTCTTAGCCTCAGGAAGTTATTTTACTTCTAACATTCAGTTGAAATCTCCCTTCTGGTAAATAATAACCAATATTTTGATTGTACTTGTAAATAGCTTTGGGCATTTATCTATATCCTGAAGAGAGAGGTGGATAATTATAATAATTGCAGTAACAAGCAAACAAGGAGAAAAACTGGAACACAGTAAGGAAAGTCAGCTGGAGGTAGCTGGGTTGGGGAACACCAGACCTGCACAGTCGGTTTCATTAAGTGCCTGCAAAGAAATGTAAATAAACTTGCAAATTACAAGGTGACCTTTCCAGTTGCCTGTTTAGCTGTTTGAGATCCCTAATTTGAAAGGTCTACCTTCTGCCTTTTTTTGCATCTTGGAAATCCCTGGGGAGAAGTTTCTTCAAGGACCTGAAGAAGCTGTTTCCCTTAGACCAGTGTTTTTCAACCTTGGCAACTTCAAGATGTGTGGACCTCAACTCCACAAATTCCCCAGCCAGCGTGGTTTGCCACACTCTCTTTTGCAGAGGTTCCTTCTCCTCAAATAGGCGTCTATATTCAACGTAAATATAAATAACTGAGGGTTGTTGCATATTTTCTTTATGTTTAGTAGCTGAAGAGCAGATTGAGCAGAGGCCATCTTACCTGATCACATTCTCTCCACTCTGATGAGATAGATTGTATTTCTGCTGTGATGGTTTCTGAATTTGAACCTCCAGTATATACAAAATCTATGCAAATCTGCATTAATGCAACCCAGGTGCAACCATGTCTTAACAGTGTTAATTTTCAGTTTAATTCATTTGCAAAACCACAAGGTGGAGAAGCAAAGATTTTGCCTCTGACCTTGTGGAAACAGAAGTCCATTCCTTCTGCAGAAGACTTTTAGAGAATGGACCCACAGAGAAGTCTATATGTTCTGCAAGAACAGGTGTATTTATTCTCTTCAGCAGTGGTTACTCATTAAGAAAAAATGATAAAAACAGCCTAGGTTTGCAAGATAGGTAGAAAAGACCCAGATAAGCATCTAAGTTACTGATTAACTCCTTTGCAAGATTCTGCAGGGCTAAGACGATTAATCTGAAATGGAGACCAAAACATACAGCAGTGCCAAAAAGAGTTCAAAAGTTTACAGCAAGAAGTTATGCTTCAGAGGTTCTAGTGTGTTGAAGAACGCAGCTTCACTGCCCTCCATGGACAGGAATATTAAGTGAGTGCTGCTTCAACCAGTGTTAGTGCCAGACTGCAACAACAAAATGAGATGTGGTCGGAAACAAGATTAGGAAAAATTCCAGCCCATGGACTGTTTTCCCTCGCATTACGTCACAGTTAAGACCTTTTAATAAAGGGGTAATTCTGTAGGCTTGGAGGAATCTCTAGGGCAGTGTTTCTCAACCTTGGCAACTTTAAAATGTTGGCTGGGGAATTCTGGGAGTTGAAGTCCACATATCTTAAAGTTGCCAAGGTTGAGAAACACTGCTCTAGGGGCTTCCTAGAGCTGAACCATAAAGAAGGCTGAGTGCTGAAGAATCGATGCCTTTGAACTATGGTGCTGGAGAAGACTCTTAAGAGTCCCCTGGACTGCTAGGAGGTCAAACCAGTCAATCTTAAAGGAAATCAACCCTGATTGTTCATTGGAAGGATTGATAATGAAGCTCAAGCTCAGATACTTTGGTCACCTAATGCGAAGAGAGATCTCTTTGGAGAAGACCCTGATGCTGGGAAAGATTGAAGGCAAAAGGAGAAGAGGACGGCAGAGGATGAGATGGTTAGATAGCATCACTGAAGCAATGAGCATGAAACTGAGCAAACTCAGGGAGGAAGTGAAGGACAGGAAGGCCTGGCGCAATATGGTTCATGGGGTCACAAAGAATCGGACACAACTTAACAACTGAACAACAACAAGGGGCTTCCTTGGCCTTTATAACAATCCACTTTGGCTTCTCAATCTGGGTAACTTCTCTTTCATCAAAGCTACCTTTTGATCACCATCCTGTCTTAATACCATCATCTGTCTCTGGTTTATTTTTGGAAAAGGAGATGTTTCTTTGGCAGCTGAAGTTCTAACCCAAGGTGTAGGATCCAAACTTCATCTTCAGTCTGATATGGTAGAGTCCAGGACCTATCTAGGCAGCACCACTTCAGGTTGCCCATGAGCATGGCCTGATGAAGGTCTTTCTTGGCTTCCACTCCCTGGTATAATAAATGATTGGCAGTAGATCAACATGTGTGCTTGAGTAACAGCACGTGCAAAAAGTCTGTTTTGCTCCGTGTCAGGCTGTAACAGTCTCGGATTCTCAGTCGTGAATTTGAACAAATGAACGCATTGCATCTCAGTGTTTTCCTCATTGGCAGTTGGCCACGGCCACAGCTCTGGCTGTTTATGAGTGGGACAGACTTACTGTTAGTCAATTTAACCATGGTTCACTCAACCCCATTTTTTGCCTTTGAACAAATTGACTGAACTGTAAACTAATCAAATGGCTGGGTTTGTACCACATGGGAAGCTAAATCATATCTGGCAAGTTTGTGGCTCAGGGTGTTGTGTTTAATCATGGTTTACAAACAGAGTCACGCTCTAATGTTATTTTGCGTACCTTCTATTAGTTGAGACATTCGAGAGCCTGGATGTGTTCAAGCAGCGGCAAAGAGCCATCTGTATTCCTGGATTTAATCTGGATTTAATCTGGATTCTTACCCTGATCTGGGGGCTGAACTGAAAGGCCCAAACGCCCCCTTTGAACAATGATTCTGAGATGTATGAATGTATAGCATTTAACAGCTGAATTCAGAGTGAACCAAGAATGTCAGTATTAGTCAACGTCAATCCAATATTACCGGACTACTATACTGGTCCAAATCACTCTATTTATATGAATTCTTCCGTTGGTTTTAGGATGGCTTTCTCAGCTTCCGAAGGTGTGGAATTTCTTCCCTAATTTTCAGGCAGCTGACGTGCTTCGCAAATGGCAAAGAGAATTTTCTTCTGCCATTTTCTTGTCTGATCAACTTTGCTGGCTTCTGCTACAGGAGCTGTGATTAATCCTAGGCAACATGGGTGAAATCAAGGGTCAACAGGAAAAAGGAGGGAAGAATGGGGGGATTTGCCTATCCTGAAATGCATCCTGTTGTTACAGGTGCATTGGAAGGATATATTTGTTTTCTGCTCCTGAGTGGGCTATGTACAAGCAGGGCTGGGTAGAGAAATTCTTTTGCATTTTTTTCCTATCAGTTCTCATTCCACTGAACACAAGAGAATTTGCTCGGGCAGCATCCTTCGTAGAGACATTGGTGCAATTCTCTGGGTGGAGCGTGGCGTCCTTGCTTTTATTTAGTGATAAGGAGTGTGCTGGTCTTGCAGCCTCCCTGGTTTCTCTTGCTTCAATTACATCCAAAAAGAAAAAGAAAAAAAAATCAAAAGGGAATTTCTCCCATTAGCATTTTTCAGGATGGGAAGTTTCCAAGAGATGGTAGAAAAAACCACATCGAAACATCGCCTAAGCTCAAAAACACCAACCAGACAACTTCGAAAGTCATAATGTGGGAGCCTAGACATGCTCTTAGTATGTGGTGTGAACCAAGCCAACACCTGGTTTACTTCTTTGGGCAGAGTGGATGATTTCTCAGGACATGTGGATGGTGGGGCCCACAGGAATGGGGGTCTCTTAACCCCTGTTTAGACACTGCAGGAGGGGAGCTGTGTTCGTCTACGGTGGCAAAAAAATCAGAAGACTCTGGTAGCATTTTTCCAGATAATTTTAAAAGGCCTCCAGGTTAGGACAGACAGGTTTCCTGTTTCAGTTCTGGTAGCAATAGCTACAATACAGGTTTTCTTTGGGAATAAAGACTAAAATACGTTCTAGGCATTTCTCATCAATATACCTACTTCTGTGACCATAGAAGAATGACGAGGCATTCTCCTTGCCAGTTTGCTTGTTAAAGTTAAAATCCAGGAGCTCAAGTTAATGGAGGAGGTATGCCTTTTTTCTCTTTTCTCCCCAACAACAGCCCTAGGTCATAAGGAAGAGTAAGTTACTCAAAGGGAACGGCACACTTCTATGGCTGAGCCAGGATTAGTACCTGGATCTACCCACTCCTAGCCCAACACCATAACCGCTACATCACTGACTCTCCTTTTTATGAGTAGAAGTTTTCATAAGAAGAATTCCAATGACTCAAACCTGAATCTTCCTCTTCTTATTCCGCCCAGTTTGCCATTCTCCTACTGGAGAACCTTTCTGCATGTTAGCTCAGTCCTAGATAGAGACTGGGAATTCTGGTCCTCCTTCTATCTCCTTTACCGTCCTCCCTTCCCCTACTGGCTGTTTTTGACTTTAGTGGCCAAAGCCATCAGCTTTCTTCTGTCTGGTTTAAGGTCTAGCTCAGTCAATGCAGTTTGTTTATATCCCCCTCTCCTAAAAAAGAGTAAAAAACCCACAAAATCGCACAGAGAAAACTTGAAACACCAGGAGTCAACCAAGCATGAACCACAGGGGTGTAGTACCCTCTAGTGGCCATAGCAAAATATGGTAGCTGGTTTTCTTCTGGACTAAAAGCAGTGGCAATTGTTTTGGGCTGGGGGGGGGGGAAGCTAAACCCCTTTGAGGGACTTTCAACTCCCTGATGGACAAATTCTGAAAATCCTCAGATCTTTTTATCTCAAAGACTGAAGAAATGCAGAGTGATCTTATCTGAACCCATTGCTGTCCTTCTGCAAAACACAGATTGTGTGGTAGGTGGACAACTGTCATTGTGTTTGCTCCAAGCTGATCATGGCTTCTTCCAGGTCTACACCAAAGTTTGAAATAGCTGGGGTGCCTTACCACTTTTTATGGTCCCCCCCCCCATAGCATAAGGGGTATAAATAACACCTGGAGATGGTTCAGTGGTACATCAGTAACTTGGATGAAATCCAAATTCAGTAGCTGCCAAAGACATTCTAGTTCAGATATGGTCCATGGCATCCATCTACCTATCTTCTCCTCCAGGTGGTAGACTAGGGAGCGTGTAGTAGGATAAACATGATCTCTGCCAATTTGTCTCAAGCTGTCATTCAAATCCAAAGTTCAAAACATAAACACAGAGTGGTTATAAGGTGATTTTTAGATATAAATGGATCATCCTTTATTAAATGTAACCCTTTCTGAGAACAGGTTTTAAGAGTTTATCTTATGTGGAAGGGAAAAAATGGATCATGCCACCATACCTCCTCCCCACTCCTTCCACAGTTAACAGTACACCAACATTTCCTTTTATCACTCTTGGGAATGTCTGCAGGATCAAGGGCTTTGTCAAATGAAAACTGTGTCCTGGTGTAAGCTCTACCCCTTTGGCACAAGCAGGGGTCATTGTGATGCACATATATAAGGCATGGAAGTTGCATTACAAAAGTGCAATGCTGGTTTTGTCACTCTCCTCCAACGATGTTCCCATCATCCCACCTTCCCTTTCACTAATTTCCAGGCACGCTTCCCAAGACTGCAGTAGGACTGAAGCACCCACTGGTTCCATTCTCCAAAAAGGCCTAAAGGACCTCTATTGGCCCCTAAAAACTCAGGTTAGTCAGCACATGAATGTGACCACCAATCCCATGGAGGTTCTGAGATCAAAGCAGGTGTAAGGCCTTGTGACAGTCCAACAAGGAATTTCTTTTATGATGGCAGAATGTAGCATCCGTTCTCTTTGAGGATGAAAGTCTGTTGGACTGCTTCTTGGCAATTCTGCAGTAAGCTTAATGCCTTAATGCCAGGGATGGATTTAGGGCCCACAGAGAAAATAGTTCTTGGTGCAATGCACTGTACAAAGATGTGCAATAAGTAAGATATTTGGTTTGGAGCCCAACTTGGTGATTCCATAAATAACCCAGTTTGTCTGAAATCAAATCCCAAGTTATTTATGACAAGGTGGGACCTTGGTTGAATGCTAAATTAAAACCCTAATTTTCATATGTCTTAAAAAAAAAACCTGCTTAATAGAATGCAATACATAGACCCATATTCTAAATCAGTTTTTCTCTCTCTTGGCAACTTGAAGATGTGTGGACTTCAACTCCCAGAATTCCCCCGCAAAAATGAAGGTGGGAGTTTCAAAGTACCAGGCAGTGAATTAAGAATTTAAGAATCACCCTGAGGGTCATGCAATGGCCATTGGGGAAGCTCCCAAGCCAAGATGCAAAGATGTCTGAAGGGTATGGTCAAAAAAGTCAAAATGGCAGCCATAATGATGTGATCAAAGCTCTTTTTATGTGTATTGCTATTTTGATTTTTTTTTACCACATCCTGCAGACCCCCCTGGCCAGGATGAGATGATGAGAATCCCCTTCTATCGTTGCTTTTAAGCAATGGGCACGGGAGACTTGCTGCTTCTGATGTAGGAATAAACAGAAGGGCAATGCAAGCTTTCAGAGTGATTTGGACAAAGAATGGCCCCATGCTGCCATTCCTTAAAGAAGCCCACTACTTTTCAGGCTTTTACCAAGTTCAGGAGTCACATAAACGTTAAGGGCGTGGATTTTTTTCTTCTTCAAAAGTCTGCAAAACAAAGGGATCTCTTTAATAAATAAAGGCCAGTTGCTGGATTGTCTGGAGCCCAATGTGCTTTTTCCAAATTATTCATGCAATAGATCTAAGGCACAAAAATGTAACCAAGGTTGACCCTAACCCAAGAAAGGATGTTTGTTGACTTCTTAGCTTGGTATCTTGCGTTTGCTCCATAAACTTAAGGCAAGATGCATTGTGCTCTCTCTTCCCATTTTCCCCCACAACCACCTGGTGAGGTAGGTTAGCCGAAAGAGTTGACTGGCCCAAATCATGCAAGTTCACCTGCATAGCAGAAGGTGGATTTGAACATGGTTTACTTACTACCAGTCCAACTCCTTAATCCTACACCACTTAGGGCAGTGTTTCTCAACCTTGGCAACTTTCAGATGAGTGGACTTCAACTCCCAGAATTCCCCAGCCAGCCATGCTGGCTGGGGAATTCTGGGAGTTGAAGTCCACTCATCTGAAAGTTGCCAAGGTTGAGAAACAATGACTTAGGGGTTTAACTCACTGGGTTAAACATAGTGCATGAACATTTCTCTAATAACTGCACTTCATGTTGCTCTTGAAGGTCAAATAGAAGGTAGATCATTAAAATAAAAGACTTTTTCTTTTTCCTTTGGGTATTTCATATGCAGAATTGCCCAAATCATAGCTGATAACCAAACTCCCACAGTAATCAAACGAGATTTAATCAGGTGGATAGTTTCATAAAAAAGATTCACAAGAACCGGCTATTGTAGTACAAAAATTTATTTTAAATTCCTTTATTCATATTGAAAATGTGAGCAATAAATAAGATGTCACTGAAAAATAATTGAGCCTTCATTTGGAAAGTATAATCATAAAAACGGTGTGAGAATTATTTTTTTTTAAAAATAAGAAAACAAGAGAGGTCTGAAAAACAAGTGCTCAAAAAATTTGGCTTTCTTCAAAATGCAGAGAGAAATAAATACTAAACAGTTTGCATTGGTAAGAAACGTAAGCCAGCCATATGAACCTCACCCTTATACTTTCAGCTTATTTATTTTATTTATGTTTTTGAAAAGAGAAATGAATGCTAGCTAGAGCTGAGGAGCAGCCTTACAGCAACCTGGTTCATACTTTGTGCTAAAAGATGCTTTGCATCACTACGGTGGGAGAGTGTGTGGGAAGTCTGGGAAAAACACAGAAGGAAGAAATAGAAGAATAACCAATCAAGAAACCAAGAAGGAGTCAGCTGGCAGCTTACCTTCTAAATTAGCCTAGGTGAAGAGAAACTTGGAAAGAATACTTTCAAATGGTTCAAAGAGACTCTTCTTTAAAGAGTATGTGCCATCAAATTGTTTTCAGCTCCAAGCGGTCACATATTCTCCATAATGATCTGTCCTTAACTGGGTCCTCCAGGTCTTCCGACAGCGCACTCATTGCCACTGTAACTGAGTCCACCCCCTTGCTGCAGGTCATCCTCTTCTTTTCTTTCCTTCCATCTTTCCCAGCATCAAAGCCTTCTCCAGAGAGCTGGGTCTTCTCATAATGTGTCCGAAGTAGGATAATTTGAGTCTGGTCATTTGCACCTGGAGTGAGAACTCTTGATTTGTTCGATGATCCATTGGTTTGGTTTTTTGGCTGTCCCCGGTATTCTCAGGAGTCTTCTCCAACACCAATGTCCAAAGGCATCAATACTCTTCCTCCCCTGCTTCTTCAAAGTCCAACTTTTGCTTCCTCAGAGTGTCAAATGGCTTGCCCCATTCTGATCTTTGCTTTAAAGATCTCACTATAAACGAGAGTTGGAAATTCTTCTTACAGCTTCCAGGATGTCAAGCCTCACAGAGCTGGTCAAGAACTACACAGATTTGAGAAAGGGATCTTTAATACTAGTCTGGGATAGATCAGAATCCCAGAAAGTGTAAGAGGAATTTCCCATCCTTGTTTGGTGAGCCTCTTTGAATGATTTGAAATGTTTCTTCTGCAGTTTCTTGCCACCTGGGCTGAGTTGCCCTTTATAAGATAACCTGCCCAAGGATTGATTTGGATCTTTTAACCATTTAATTTCTCTTCTATTCCTTTCTGTGCATCCCCATCATCTCTCACACATGGCTGGTTACATATGCTCCAATTGGCTAAATTCACACATTTAAACTGATTCCTGAATCAAACTGTTTTCTGGAATTCCACAATACACTGACCAGAAATTAACCAAAGAAGCATAAATGCTAAGCCATACCCCCACCAACATATACAAATAACTAACCAAGATCCATTCTGAATCCATTACGACTTAGTGTGATGTGTGAACCCAGCTCTTAACTTTAGCAGGGACAGGAAATCTGTCGTCCACAGGGTGCCAGTTTGCCAGTGGAATCTCTGTTGGGAACTGGGAGGTCTCCTGTCTCAATTATATTTTTACTTAAAAAAAACAAAAACATGCAAAGTTAAATGTCAACTTCCAGCATCTTATCTTCAATCTTTATAGGCCCTGCGTGGATCCAGAGGTATTCTCTTAAGGCGGTGTTTCTCAACCTGAATAACTTTAAACCGTCTGGGCTTCAACTTCCAGAATTCCCCAGCCAGCGTGCAAATGCAAGCAGGGATGATGGAGCGCAGCCATGCTGGTTTCCCTTTGGTAGCGTGTACTCTCATGGATAAGCCAAGAATTTTAGGTACCTAAATGGACCCCCCAAAATTGGGTTCGGCTAATCTGCAGATGGGCTTATCCATGGGTATAGAGACTCAAACTTTTTTAAAGTACCCGCATATCCTGTACGTATATGCTCTTGGATAAGCCCATCTGTGGCTAAGCAAACCCTTGAATTTTTAACAAACGCATCATGAAAAATGTGGATTGGCATCTCCACGGATAGGCTTATTCGCAAATATATACGGTAATTAGATCAGGGGTGCCAAACCACCGATGGCCACTGATGGCAGCAGAGTGTTAGAGCTCTCTGCAGCTCTGTTGCCATCTAGTGGTGGCTCAGACCTTTGTGGCTTGGATCTATGGGGCCTCCAGTTTGCTAACAGGACATTCCCACCAGATGGGGTGAGAGTCCTCAGAAGATGCTGTCAAAGACATTGGCTGGCCCCAAAAGACGGCTGATCTCAGGATCCAAAGAAAAGGTGGATTTCGCAGCCCCATCTGGAGATAAAAGAAATCAAACCTGCAGGCTTTCTGCAAAGCAAAGCTGATGATTCTGCTGCTGAGCTAGAGGGGTGGGGAGCTGCCAGCTGATTTAACTGGACTTAAAAGGAAGTTTCTAGAGCCAGGACTGGTTCATGCTGCTGTGATTCAAGTTGCTGAGAAATGACAAGAGACCCGCTCCAGTGTCTTTGCACAACTTTATCTGCAGAAATCTGACTTCAAATCTATTTTATGGGGTAGATACCGTCCAGTGCAGTGTTTCTCAACCTTGGCAACTTGAAGACGTGTGGACTTCAACTCCCAGAATTCTCCAGCCAGCAAGGCTGGCTGTGGAACTCTGGGAGTTGAAGCCCACACGTCTTCAAGTTGCCAAGGTTGAGAAGCACTGGTCCAGTGAATACCTCCAGTGTGAAGGTTTTTAAAAGCATAGGAGCATCAATACATAACAGTTTGGCAACATTATTTGAGTTCATAGCAGGCAGACAGACAGGAGAGCTTTACAGTCTGGGAGTTCTTGCATGTTAAATCCTGTATGGAAAGAATGAGGCTCATCCTAGTTTTACAAAGTGGAATCAAAGGCTTTTCTTCAAAGAAACTGTTCTGAAGACACTGCTTTAGTGCTTAAAAACAAGCAATTCTCAGATAGCCGTGCATTTTTTGAATTGCCTTTTTTTAAACATAAATACTGCTCCTGGATCTTTAAGCTGAAAAATACACATTTATGTTGTAAACGGCTGGAAGTTAGCAAATAGTCAGTGGCGTAAAAATATTGAAGATGAGGACGATGATGATGATGGCTCATTTTCAACCCAGGAAAAGAATTCACCGGGTTTATATCTGAGATTGTGATTAAAAGCAGGGGAGCAGAGCTGAATCAAAACTCTTGGCAACCCTTCCATTCAAAGGTGCTTTGCTAACTTCTTGGCCACATCAACAAAGTTTAAAACAACTTAAAATCCAGCCTCCTGAGTGGAATTAAAAAGCAATCCTCTGCATTTTTATTGCCAGAATAACGTGCAGTTTAGCCACTTTAGGCTTCTATGTTCTGGTGGCTGTTTTAATTCTTGTATACCGCCCAGAGTCCCTGTTGCAAGAAGGGCGGCAGTATAAACCATGTAAATAAATAAAAAATGTAATTGCAGGAGACCGTGGTTTGTAGGGCAAAATATCTGGAGGGCATCAAGTTTCCAGCTCTTGTAGAAGTTTCGCCTGTTGAATTTTTAATCTAAGGGGGGGGGGGAAGGCTAACTGGGGGAAATGTAATAGAGGTTGATAAAATGATCAACAAAATCAAATTACAATCAACAGATTGATCAAATAGGTGAAACCAGGCACTGCAGCAAGATTTCCCCTCCCCTTTGCGTAACATGGAGCATTGATCAATACCAAGCTTTAAAAAGCATTAGGCACAGAGGAGAAATGTTATTGATCAGTGGCAGTTAATCAAGATAGGATATTCAGAAGGACTGGACCGCTGAGTATCAGACATGGCTTTGGGAAGCAGCGAAAAACTGTTGCTTTTCTGCACAAATGTCCCTCTCTGGGGACCACGCCAGGGCATCTGGTTGGATAACCATGGAAAGAAGTGGCTGAGTTAAGATAGCCTTTGGACCCAATACGGCTGTTTTGCATCCTTAGAAATTTCTGCTTGTTTTGTGTCATTAACAAAAGTAAGGGAGCTTTGCTTGAGCTGTGTTAGTCCATGGTGGCAAAAAAATCAGGAATCTGATAATAACTTTTCCAACTATCCAATTTTATTAAAAAGCTTTGGTGAGATGCAGCTCACGAAAGCTTATGCTTTTAAAAAAAAATTGGTTAGTCAAAAAAAGGGCTACCAGACTCCTCCTAATTTCTGGTGATGATGATAATAGATGTTAACCTTACTCTGTAATTTGGAGATACTTTTTAAAAAGATATCTGGCATTGTATGAAGCAGATCCCTTTCTTTGGCCCAAGGATAATTGTCTCATTGCCCTTTGCATTCACACTGTGTTGAAAAAGCCAGAATACTGGTTATTTTAACCTTTTTTAAATACACAGTTTAATAAGAGCCACCGACAGCCGAACTTATGAAAACCACCCTGCTGATCCTATAATAGTTATCTATTTGTCAATCAAAAAAGCAGCTACAGTTGCGTGCGTGTGTGTGCGTACGCATGGGGGGGATTGTAAAACCCCTTTTGTCAGGGCCATGGAAGGGGAATGAACATAAAAAAAAATCCATCTCTACTTGCAAACATGTTCCTGTTCACCTCTCTCCAGCAGCTGGCCTGATCTCAGCACCGTTCTTATTTAAATTTCAACTCAAAAGCTTACAAAGTAAAATGTAACAGCTGGGTTCGGACAACACACTAAACCTTAAAGCCAGATCAATAAAGCTCCATTTCTTTTCATACAATAGCTTTGTCCTCACCAGCCATTCTGGTGGCTTCAGGCGCGGGTCTGAGTCACAGAACATGTCAAGACACTTCCCAAAATACCTTGAACTGCAAACACCACCTAAGCGAATGAACTAGGAGAAGCAAGCCATTTGGTTGGGCTATCAGTTGTTGCATCTCCCCAACAGAAGCTCTCTTCTATTGCTAGATCCCGTACAGTAAATTTAATAAATTTTCAGCCAGGATTACTGGCACAGTTCTCCAAAGAAGTCTAATATGGGCAGGGAATCCATTCATTCATTCATTCATTCATTCATTCATTCATTCATTCATTCATTCATTCATTCATTCATTCATTCAATCAATCAATCAATTTAGCTGCCCATCTCAACAACTGAATTATTGAAGCAGTAGGCTCCAATCCAACATCTTGTCCCAATTCAGATTTGCAGTTCAAATCGCTGCACTGGTTTGAAAAGTCCACTTGATAAACAATGCTTGTGGATGTCCACAAGCAACAGGACCTTTCAGCTTTTGATGGGGTCTTTGGAATTGTCTAACCCAAATCTCCTTCTACAACAAATAAAATCCAGTGGGGAGGCTGTTCTCTATTGCTGCATGTTTATGCTTGGGAAAACCTTCCTGGTTGGGTTTCTGTTTGGCAGAAATAAATTCCTTTAGCCACTAATCTAGATTAAATCAATAGTGCAGCCTCTGCTGTTGGCTAGGGCAAGCGTGCTAAAAAGCCTTGATTTTCTTTTTGAAGATTCTAATCCTCATGTCTAAAGATCTTCTCTAGCTCTCTGAGACTGCTTAAAACACACATACCATTTGGGAACACAGCATTTTGCAATCAAGAATGTTTTTGCTCTGAACCACTCCCTATCCTTCTGAATACGTTCTGCCTACAGTCTCCCATCATCGTTATCCATCACATTTTCTCTCTTCCTGTCAACCTAAATTATAAATAAAATAGATTTATGAACTTTGGTACAACTCAAATCCTGCAGTTCGAACAATGGAGGCATGCTTCAACACTCATGTACATTTAAGCTATTGGCACATTTAGCCCAGTTCTTTATTCCTGTTTGGTAGTTTAAAATACAGCATAAAAGAAACTCCAAACAAACCCATGAACACAGGGTTTGGGGTATACAATCATAGTTTAAGGATGTCAACTGAACAAGCCAGAGTTACCTGGCTTGCTCTTATCCTTAACTAAAGTTTGATCTGCAGAATTCAACAGGCACACATTTTCATAGAAATAAGTAGAAGCACCTTTTCCTGTATATAAGCAAGTTGCTATTAAAAGAAGAGCTGCAGAGTCTAGCAAAAAGTTGACAGCCCATTCCAGAAGCTACACAGTCTCAAGACATTCTTGACCATGATTTAAAGAAATCTTGAATTCAACCTGAGCTACCAAACATATAAAGATTTTAACTTACAGTACTCAGGCCAGTCTAGCTTAAAAATATAGCTTATTTGAAGTTGGCCACTTTTCTTTTGAAGAAGACAACATGATCATATGGTCTCCAAACCAGAAAGCAGATTAGTGACCAATGAAGAAACTCTTGTTGGGAAGGGAAAGCTTATGTTACAACAGCAATTTCATTCTTCTGTTTTATAAAAAGAAGTGGTTCCATGTTCTAGACCAGCCTACCTCAGTCTGGTATTCCTTCCAGAAGTGTTGGACAACACCACCTAAAATTCCAAACCCAACAGTGTTGCAAACCAACTCCTCTGTAGGACTCCTTGGTGAGGAAGGACTGACTGATGTGTGATGAAAAAGACATGTAAAGAAGCCTTCCAATCTACATAGTTTTTTGTGTCCTACAGGCGATGGAGAAGGGCAGTTGGATGCCTAGCTAAATGAGGCAATCGTAATCCATCCATCTCTGTTTTCATGATGCTGCTAACTCTTCAATGCCTCCACAATTTGTTCCGGTGGTTTGTAGTCCAAGCAGCTGGTAGTTTTCACCTATCTGTGTTGGGTTCCACATTCTAGAGCATTCAAGTCCTCCTCCAGATTTTCTGTAACCGTTGCCTCTGTAGACTGTAGATTAATTCTCCTCCTTATTTGGACTTTTATATGTCAACAGAGAAGTAACCTCCCATTGAGTTTAATGGGTATTCTCTCAGCTATTACTCTCTCTTGGAATGGACCTCTTGGAATTGGGATGGAACAAACTCTGCCAGTGTACTGAATTATCCCAGATCGATGCCTGTTGTTCCCACGCAATGGGAGAATTGTTTTTTTTAACTCTCAATATTTTAAAATATATATTTAAGTTTATAACAACTGTAAAAAATAGAAGTAAAAATTTTTCAATCCCCCCCCCAAATGTTCTTGAAAATAAGACAAAAATGGTTCCTTTTCCTCTCCTTCACCCAGAAAAAGACAAGCCAATATAAAACAGGATGAGTTTTTAAACATTATGTCACTTATTTTCATAGAACAAGTGGAATTCTGAGATTGCAGTCTCTGAGGGAATGGAAAAGACAAGTATGCTCCCTTTATACTATGGGTGTTTTAGAAAGGCACATGTCAATGACAGGTTTGCATGTGTATGCATATGTGTTAAGCCAACAGATCTGGGCTGCCCAGCTCCCCATGATCTCTAGATGGCAGCAGAAATGTAAAACTAACCTTTGATGCCATCTAGGGGTTGTCTAAATTGGCAGAGCCCAGATCTCGTAGCTTGTGTGTGTGTGCACAACTTTAATTCATTTCTCTGCTTTGCAAGAGAATTGAGAACCAAGCTGTAGCAGAGCATTTGTTAAAAAGTAAATAGAAGTATTAATTTGCCTGCATTTTCTTCTTTTATATATAACTATTTAATCCTCCTGCTTCCCTCCTGGCTTATAGCCACACTGAACAGTAATAGTAATATTACCTGGAAACAGGACATTTCGCTTAGATGTTCAAAACACGAACCTGCACGGCACGGCAATCATTTTGCTCACAAGAGACAAAGATCTCGTTCATCCTACTGAACAAGAACTGGTGTGGGTTGGCCTTGCAAAGATCCTTCAGAGAAAAGACCACAACTGGAATAAGGTCTTTTGAGGTAATTTGGAACTAGATGGTGTTTGGAAATCCCTGCCCTTTCCTTCCCCTTTTTGTAGAGCTGAAGATTCGGTCATTCTTAAGAGGGAAAAGGAGCTAAAGCATTGGTTTCAATAGGAGAGTCTTGAGCAGAAATTCCTTTTCCAAACAGGGTGCTTCCTATGCTGTCAAACTTTGGAGCCATACTCAAGGGGCCTTTCAAAACTGCCTAACTGCAGCTTGCAGTTCTCCGAAGCATTCTCAGCTGAGGAACGACAGACCACCCACTCCAAGACTCCATTTATTTTAAAAATCTGCCATCCTTCTTGCCAGAGATCACAGCTTGTTCAACAACCAGGGTCATCTGCCCTTGAACAACCGTACTTTGGCCACAGAGGCAAGGGTGTGCGTCACATTTGACTCAAAGTCTCCATCGTGGACACCGGTCTGCCGAAAAGCTCCTGCAGAAGGATTATTCTCCCAATAGTGGTGCCAGTTGCCTTTACTGTCTGCCCCAAAGCCATACAGATCCACCTAGGGATAAAAAGTGGATGGAAAAAAGAACTCTGCAAAGTCTGATTCTTAAGTTGATTTCATTTTACTTATTTCCAGTATTTCTATCAACCCTCACAGGTATCCTATGCTAAAGTAACCATGACAACAAGACAATGTTAACCTCCCTTTGCAACTGAAGGTATTGTTTTCCAAAATTATGTAGGTTTCCTGAGAGAAGAAAACACAATTTAGCAGGGGGTTAGCCACCTACAACCCTCAAGATGTTGCTAAAGTACAATTCCCACCATCCTGCACTGTCTAAAGAGGATCATGGTGCTGAGAGCTGAAATTCAGCAATGGCCTGAGATGAATTTACTAGAAAATAAGACATATCTTAATTAGGATTACAGCAGTGGGAACAGGGTGTGGAAAAACATAAAAAAGTCTTCTGGGTATTTCAGGGTCAACTTGAACAATGGATCGGTCACCAAGTCAATGCAGGTCACCATGCATGGTGGCGTCTTAGCAGATGACTTGACCATCTCTTGTGTTTTGACCGTCCCAGGCTGGGAGCAAAATCAGACATTTTACAGAGTTACCAACGGTCGACTGCATTTGGCTGGATTAATTATAAGAACTTCTGTAGCATGTTTGCATTACAGCTTATTTTTGATTCAAAATTTTGCAAGCTAAAAGGAGGAGTTGCATCAGCTTAATTCTTTTCTATGGGCATGCAAGTTTCTGGCACACTCCTCCCATCCTCCTTTCCCAGGGTGAGATTGAATTTTTCCACCTTAGATTTTAAGTTAATCACTGTCAAGCTTGGAAATTGTTTAAACTACGATTGGTGAGAACAAGAGCTTCTTCAGCTGTAAAAGAAACTATGATATTCCTTTGCTTCCCTTATCATACTAACTGCAATTCCAGATAATGACCCATCTCTGGGAATTACAATTTCTTTATACTGTATCTTGCCAGAATTGTTCAGTCGTTAAGTCATGTCCGACTCTTCGTGACCCCATGAACCATATTGCGCCAGGCCAGAATAAACTAGGATAAAACCATGGTTTCAGATCCTGGCTTGTTTCATCCTCACAGAGCCAACAAAATTATTCATTTAAAGGGGTTGTGTAGGTCATTTACTCATTTGCTTGTTTTTATAGCATTTCTAATTCACCCTATTCCCAATGAGTGGTGACAATCATCCAGCCTAAAGGTAGGCAATGGATGCTCCTGCAGACACATGAAGTCCTCAGCCCAATTTCATGCAGCCTAATTCCAAAAACCTTTAAAAGCAAAAGTATCTTTTCTGATGGCCTCCTGTTTGTGAAGAAACTGAGTAATACAAGGGAGGATGGAACGAGGGCTCCACCCATTACTTGCTTCAGACTCCCTCACCACTGGACATGTAACATGGCCCCCAAATAGATCACTCATGCAAGAATGCAGAATTCAATTGAAAAAAGATTGTTTCTCTTGATCTAATTTAACCACTATTTAATGGCATCAAGATAATGCAGTGAATTTTGGAGTTCCTTTTCCTTTTTAGCAAGCCCACAGTATGGAGCTCCTTCACCATTTTGCTGCCCTCTCAGAATAGGTCTCATTTATCTACATTAGCCTCCCCCAATCTAGTGGTTCTCCAGATGTTTTGGAATTCCCAGGGTTTCCAACCATCATTCAGGAAAGGCTATTTAGAATGCTGATCTACACACTTAAGATGTCCAGAACCTCAGCTGGATCCTTAATATTATCTGCAACTTGCAAGCTATGGGTCTAGAATGTTTCTGATTGCTGGATATCGTAGGCAATAGGCATTAGATTAAAGGAGGTGGCATGCACAGATGTAAAATTTGCTCATGCAGACTCATTCCCTGAACAGCAAACCCTGATCTTCCACTTTTTCTGAATATAGCCTTAGTATGGCACGTACCTCATCACAGAGGTGAAGGGCAAATATAATTGACAGGAAACCTGTTGAGGGGTACCTCCCATGACGTTGCAGCCAGTTGTCATAAACATATTTCATAAAAGTGGGATGATAAACCATGATCTGCATGGAATGAAAGAACACATCTTGTTAGTTTAATTTCAGAGATACCTCAAGCATGAAAAAAAATCAGCAAATTCTAGGAATGTACAAAATGTGTTCTTTTCCCAAATTGGCAAATTTTGTACATCCCCAACAAATGACAGTTGAACACTGGAGAAACACCCTTCACTCTGAGGGTCTTGAATAAAAGTCTGCAGTTGTAGTAGATAAAATACAATGCATTTTGAAACAACTACAGCGCAGATTTGAAAAATAGTATTTATTTCTTAACATATCCTATCATCAAAGGCTGGAAGAGGATTGTGCAGGATGTTGTAAAAGGAAAAGGGGATGCAAGGGGAAAAAAAATGCTGTGGCTATCAGGGAAGGTCTTGCTTATGTAGATTTTCCTACCTAAGATTTTAGCATAACAACAGAGGAGAGTTTCTAAGAAACCGATAATTTGCAAGCACAGAGAATCCAGGGACAGTTTGGGCAGGGGAAGCCACCAGTGGCCAAAATCCAAGCTGTCCATCAGAATCATCAGCTAGGAATATTGTTTGGATTACTGCAATGTGCCCTCTGTGGGGCTAAATTTGCGAACTAAAAAGAGAAATGGCATCAGTTTAGATTCCTGCTCTTGAAGACCACTCAGAAGCTGCAGCTGGTCCAGAATGTGGCAACGCAAGCGGTCATGGGCACAGCCCTGTACCCCCCACCCAATACAACACTACTACTGCTTGAGTTGCACTGGTGGCCAGTGGGCTTCATGGCACAGGGCCAGCCAGCTTGTCTGCAGGACCGTCTATTTCCAGTTATCTGTGCTCACCCCATAAGTTTGGCCAGGGTTGGTATGCTCCAGGTTCTATCAAACTATCATCTTATGGGGTGCAGAAAGCATGCCTTCCCTGTTCTTCCCTATAGAGCAGCATCCCCCCACCCCGAGATTCGGATGGCCGGATCCTTCTGGCCTTCAGAAAGGCCCTGAAGACCTGGTTCTTCTCTGGCACTGGGACAGGATGTCCTGTGAGCCATTGGCATGCAATATGTGGATTACTGTCCCCTGTGCAGTATGTGTCTTTGCTGGTTTTTGTATATTCTGATGTTTTCAACTCCTCTTAGCTGCCAGAGTTGCTTGGTGAGAGGGTAGCCATATACCCTGAATAAATCAATCATCAATAAACATTTATTCTGCCAGTAGAATCATAATTCAGCACAGGAGACTCCTTGTGTTGTATGTAAAAGGCTGAAGACCCGGAGAATCTGCTACCGACGACTAAGCAGCAGGCAGTTCTAAAGCAGCTTGCCAGAAGCCTGGAAGGCCTCAGCTGTCAAGCAGAATTCAACAAGGTGGGGGCTATTCTTTGAGGGCTGATGTGCACATCTGGAATTTGGAATGCAGCGTGTGGAGGCTCCCGCAAAATGACGGATGTCGCGTGGATTGCCTCTTAACAGAATGGCTGCCAGGATGGGAGTGAATTAAAACACGCTCCTTCAAAGCCATTTGCCAGAGTGCACGTTTTTAAATTTCTGGAGGTTCTTAAGAAGGTATCTACCTCCTGGGGGTGGCGTCATTGATTTTCCTGCACACTGAAGAGGGTTGGGCTAAATGATTCTTTGTGGCCTTTCCAACTGGACAGTTCTATCCTTCTGTAAGTTGTTTCCTGCCACATCCTTCCTCCTTTACCCCTTCTTTAGCTCAGGTGAGGAATCAGAAGCGGCCTTCATTTCTAATTTTCTGAGCATGCCCAGAAGGAAGGCTTCTCTAGGGCCCAAGACACGTTCTCGGAAAGAAAGAGGATGCTAGAAGTTAGCTCTGTGCAAGATGCCAGCTTGCTTTTTTTTAATGATTGATTGATTGATTGCATTTATATCCTGTTTTTGTTGTTGCTATTCTGGAAGCTCTAGGTGGTATATATCGGGTCTCCCATAATTTTATCCCTACAAAAAGAAGCCTGTGAGATCAAAACTCATAGCATTTTTTAACCTGAGTTACTCTCAAGGATAACACTGGGGAAAAACGGGATTTGGAAGCATGTCATTTCCCACTTTGACTCAAGTTTTAAGGGGCAACTGTGCTGTTCTCTCTGTTGCCTGTAGGTGGCGCCACAACAACACTTTCTTAGCAATTGTAATGCTGCGCCATTCCTGCCTCTATTGGGGAAAGTTTTGATAAAGTCTGTGTGTAATTTTCTTCGAAGTTAATCTCCACTTTAAAAAGTTCAGATGCCGCTGTTTACCTGGGAAGATGGTCCCTGAAATTGCATGCTGTGCAAACCTCATCCTTCCCCTTAGGAGAGAGCATAGTTTTCAGAATCTATCTTACAGATGGACGCAACCTGTGCTTGCTCTGGGAGTTACAAATGAGTAGGGAGGAGCAAAATGGACACAGGGTGGTAAAACCACACCTTGCTGCCTTCTTTAGTTCATTCAGATCACGTGCTCCAAACACTATTGAACAGTAATGGAACTCACACAACATGTTAGACCTGGATTAACAACACACTTCCTGTGTTCACATAAAATAAAATCATTTCCAAGGAAATAAATCAAATAATGGCTTACCATGATCACCTTGGTCACATCACATGCTAAGACAATGGTGGGGTTTCTACAAGATGATGAACGTTAACTCCCAAACTCCTAGCCTAGCATGCAGTGGGAACTCAACAGTTTCTATAGTCTGACGTTACAACTCCAGCTTTTTCAGTCTACCCAGTTCTACCAAGTTGAGTTCTCTGACCTCAGCCAGTCAGCTGGGGAGGTGAAATTTCCCTTCTGAATTTCCATCTGAGGCATCCTGTGGGCTACTTGTGAACAAGGAAGTGTGTTAAAGGAGGGGGGGTGTATTTGGGTGCAAAAATAAGGGTTGTTCTATCCAGTTAGGAAGAAAGACAGAATAGGCATGGAAGATTATTTCAACATATGATTACTGCAGCAAGATTATTATATGCACAGAAGTGGGAAGATTCAACACTACCCACTATGGAGGAATGGTTGGTGAAATTGACAGATCTTGAGGGGACATATAAACTAACGTCTCTGATTAGAGAAAGGACAACATCTAAATTTATTGGTGACTGGAGACCTCTTATGGACTTTTAGCGTCAAAATGAAAAAAATGAATTTGTGATTTATGGCTTTGAGGGTTAGACAGGATAGATTATAGAAAAATATGATTTAACTTTAGAGAGGTTAAAATATATTTGTAATAAGTACAAACTGCTGTAAAGAATATCAGAAGCCACTTCTCTGTACCTTTTTTCCTTTCCTTTCTTTTCTATTTTTCTTTAACTTTTTTCCTTTTCTCGCACTTTTTGCTCTTTGCTTTTTCTTACCTTATATTAGTCTGCATTAGTTTTTATCTTCTCTTTTAAAAGTTTTAATAAGAATTATATATTTTTTTAAAAAGGAAGAGAGATAGAGAGGTGATTTGTGTTTTAATGTATGCAGCCAAGGACATACCGTATTTACCTTTTATACTGAAACCTGTTTGATCACATCTGAACATATTAGATGGCAAAATCTCCCAGTATCTTAGATTAATATAACACATGCAATTTAAAACTTATCTTTATTTACTAACCGGATGTTCTTCTCAAATTGCATCACCTCTAACTTGCACAGATTTCAAGACAAAGGACCTTCATGCACCCCTCCTTTGTTTGAACAAAGGTGGGGAAAGCCAATTCATGCATCAATTTCCTCCTCTTGGGTGGAAGGTGCAACCTTAGCAGACATCTGTACAACCACTGGCATGTCGCAACACAGAGACATCCACCTGAAGTAGCTCTATGGATAAGCTTTTCTCCTAGGATTGGGTGATGATGCAAACTGCCTGGGTGTGCATAAGGAGAGGAACAAGGATTTTCCTTTTTTTCCTTTTAGTTTGTTTCTTTCCTTATGCTACACTTTCCACTGTACTTGCACCAAATCACAAGAGCTAAGGGCCACTTAGTCCATCCTCTGTTTGATGCAGGAATTCTAATTAAACCACATCTAATGGATGGCTGTCACGGCTCTGCTCGAGAAATTGGTTCCATTGTCAAACTGCTTGTTTGATTAGGATTTTTCTTTGCCAACAGTCAATCAGAATATGCCTTCCTGTAACCTAAATCCACTCCTCTGCCCTGTACTCTAGAACAAATCTCTTGATCTTCTCCATCCTTTCAGATATTTGAAGAGGGTTATCACATCCCTCCAACCTCTCTTCAGAGTCTAAATATACCCAATTCCTTCAATCTCTCTTCACAAGACAGTTTCCAGGTCCCTGATCACGCTTGCTGTCCTTCTCTGAACCTGTTCCAACTCACTGAATCCTTCCCTGCGTCTCCCACATCATGGTGGGAACGAGTACCGCTGGTTTTCAGTCGATATGGTCAAAGACAACCCCAGGGGCCACAACAACAGACAGACAAAAAGATAAGGGCCAGATGAGGTCTCAGGGGCTCCGGCTACCCACCTCTAACTTGTGACCAGACAGACAGATAGAAACTGTTTTAAGATTGCTACCCTATACCAGAAAGCAATGTGGTTTGGAGGGAATCGCCTGAACTGGATAGAATGGATTTAATAGCAAACTGTGGAATGAACGAAAATGGAAGCACTGAATTTAACTTTATGCACAAAAGTGGAAATGAAGAAAAGGGAATGGTGGCATTCCCATCATCTTCTGAGTCATGGTTTGGATGGTGATCTGCGAGTGCCCGTTCCTTATAGAGAAAGAACATCTTGACTGATTGGAGCAATAACTCACCTTGTCTTTGTTGGCTTTGATCTTACGAGGAACAGGAATATACGTGCTGTTAAAAAAGAAGCATAGTTCAGTCAGCCAAAGCCCCAACTTCTTACACTGGAATAAAAAAGCACCCTTAATTCTAAATTTAGTATTCCAGTAAGACTGTTGTTTGCAAATAGGAACCCAAATAAAGGGTAGAACATGAATTTGAAAAATACAGTGAGCTTACTTCCCCCACCCCCTTAAAGATACACGCAAAAGGAACAAAATCTTAAGGTGAGCGTGGCCTGTAGTTCATGTCAGAATGCAATTTATCTTCAGGAGGCCAGCTTCTATCTCTGACACATTCGACTACAAGTCCTATAATTCCCAGCCAGCTACTTCAGTTTACGTTCCCTTTCATGGAACTGTTCCTTGCATTCTGACTTAGCTGAAGCTATTGCCTATAAATACATGCACACAAACACCCTCCTTTAAAAGAAAGGTAATCCCTTCTTGAAAGGAAACTAATCCTTTTAAAGTAATCCATCAAGGACTGTAGTATGTTGTTGAAAGGAATGGAACGGAATGGAAGAATGGAAACCCAGGAGGGAAGGGAAGATTTTCTAATATGTTCTTCCATAACTCTCCTTTCAGCAAAGTGCAATCAAGGATGGTTCCCGTCCTAACCCAAAACTTCCAGTTTCACTCCCCGATTGTTCCCACTCCAAAATGCATGCAGCTCATTCGTATCCCTCATATTTTATTTATTCCTTTAGAAAAGTTAGCCCTTGCACACTCCCTCAGTGACTTTGGGTTGATTACAAGATCTGATAAAAACAGCTATAAAAGTAGCAATAGACCTAACGAAGCCCAAAAGCTGCAAACTGTTACATTAAAAGGCCTGGGAAAATATGTGAGTTCTGAGCCCTCTTCTAAACCGTAATAAAGAAAAGATTTGCTTTAATTACAAGCAGCAGTTTACTTCATAATATAGGTCCCCTCATTGGAAAAAGTCCAGTTTGTTGATGTCAAAAGTATCTGTGGTGGGACTGATAAACGTGATGCACTCTAAGCAATGTCCAAGGCTTGTTTAGAAAAAAATGCCAAAGAAGTTTTCTCAGTGGGTTTTGAATGAACAATACATGAACAGACAACGGGAGGAGAAGGCATTTACTATCTTTCCTTGTTTGGTCAGGAAACATGGACTTTGCAAATGATAAAACCTTTGCAACTTGCCAAATCTATCATGTACAACTTGTGCCATTGTCTTGAAAACAATTTTTGGATCTTGCAAGAAGATTAATTTGAAACCTTCTCGTATACAATTTAGGTCATAAGGTCCTTTGTTCTGAAACACCCTTTCGCTGAGTAGATGAAATACAATCTCGAATACGTATTAATATCAAGTTTTGTGCAATACAAAGATGACAGGTATTTCCTGGTCAAACAAGGGAACACCACTGATAGTCCATTTTCCCACCAAGTTTGCACGTGCATATATGCGTGTGTACTTTTAATGTAAAATCTGTTGAGAAACACTATTTCCCAATTTTGACATTAAGACAATAGCTGTCCTGGCTTAGTCTCAAGTGTTACAGAGAACAGAGGATATTCAGGAGAAATCACAAAGGACATTTTTATGCAATACAGAACTTATGGGAAACAATGGGGATAACCATTAATATAAGATAGTTTAAAAGAGGGTCTTTCTTCATTTAATTTGATTAGATATTATGAGCAGCGTTCTCCTACCAAGAACAGAACGATAAAGCTGGCAAGTTTTTCCTTGAAAGCGTTTTGCTTTCTTAGTTCAATTTCTAATTTTTGAGTCACTGAAATGCCACACAAGGCAGCAGTGGTCGTTAGAGAAGAAGCCTCTGAAAAACTGTTGAGATACATCTGACAAATGTCTGTCATACTGTCTAAACAGAACATCCAGGTTCAGAGGGAACACTATCGGATGCCTGCTGTTTAGGCACCAGTACACGGAGGGTATGGATCCTCTTTGTGGCCAATTGGCTACCATCTGAAACAGGACATTGGTCTAATGTGACCCATTGGGTTGACCACCATGTACCACTTTTATGATTTGGCTACCAGCTCGGTTTATTCCTTGGTGGATTTGGTGAGTATACTGGCTCTCAAAGGAAATGTGAATGAAAAACAGCATCTACATCTTGCAGCCGTACAAGTCAGTACACTTTTGGTTATCATCAATGCATGGCAAGAAATCCAATTTCAACAGGATCTGAGTTCTTGCAACATGATAGCTAAACAGTTTCAGACACAGAATGTTTTTCTGTTCTTGTTTTAATCTGGTGGTTAAGGGTAGCAAGATTGTCTTCAGTTTGTAGGATTTTGTTGAAGGACAGTAGAGATGTAGCTGGCTTTTTCTTAATTCAACCATCTCCTCTTCTTGTTAACCAGGTTTGTAGGTAGTTGGAACATATGGGAATGATCATCTTAGCAAATTTAGAGTGTTAGGTTGGATAAGGATGGAACAACAAGATGTCTCCATTTTAGACTGTTTTCTTTTAAGTGTCCTGCAAGATCATATAGAAGGCTGTTTATATTTTTCCAATTTTGAATATGATTTAAGCCACAAGTTCTGTTTTTAATCATGGCATGGGCTGCCATGGGAGGTCTGACCCAGAAAGATGGCAGAGTGAATTGGAAATAAAATTAAATTAAATTGGTGCACATCTGCTGCTCCACTGTGGTGATGTAGGAGATGTTTGAAATTGTACAGAAAGTCATCCTGGAGCCAAGGATCAATGCCAAGACCAAGCCTAACGCAACTTCATATGAACTGGAATCCCTAGGACATAACTTGGTAAAATATTGTTCAAAAAACTCCAGGCAAAATAATCAAGACCAGGCAAACTTTCTGGACATAATCCCAGCTCTCCAGAAGAGATAGCAAAACATAAGGTCAGACAGAAAAAGAAATTCCAGGAGCCATTAAAGAATGAAAGCCAGATAATGGAGACCAGTTTGATTAAATTTCTAACTGGAAAGTAACCTCTCTATATACAGAAGCATATATTAATTTCCCCAAACTTTAGAATTCCCTACTTCCCTATTTTAGCTTTGCCAGCAATTTTCTTTCAATTTCCCCCAGAATTTTTCAACTTCATTCCTTCTGTTGCCACCTTGCATCTCAGCTACCTAAAGAAAAACTCAACATGAAGAAGAATCCAGTTCTTTGATTGCTTAAGTGTCTTTGTTCCTCAGATCTACTTACTGATTGATGGTGCCATTTGTGAGGGCACTGATGACCCAACGCAAGTCTAAGATTTTGAATGGGATGAGAATCATGCTGACTTCCTCCCCAAGTTCTCGATAGCTCTCTGGGTAGACAAAGTGATGAGTGGTTTTGCTGCCAACATCTGGCTCAAAGCCCACTGTTGGGGCTTTGTTCATTCTTCAGGCAAAAAGGGGGGAAAAAAGCAGAGAAATGAGAAGAAAATATCAGTCAACAACAAGAGAAACACTCATTGTTTGGCTATATATGCATATCTCTTGATCTGAAAGACAGATATGGCACAGCTCTTATTTGAAGCTGTGGTTAGAAAGCGTCATTTCCTAGAAGTGGCTGGAACTTGTTAGATAAAGGAGAAAAACAGTAGTTAAGCAGAGTTCATTTTACAGAAGGTATACTTTGACCCTTCAGTGAGGAGCAGAGCATTGCTCATTTGGGATGAGGAGGGTGATAAGGGGAAGACGTAAGCCTGCTATGTGAATAAACTGTTTTCTCAATTTATCTGCTTGCTACAAGAAAAGGCCTGTGCAAATTTACTTGAGCAAGGTTAAATAGTGGTGATCTTGCTCAATTTCTTTTGATATTTTGGAATTCCCATGGAATAGTTCAAGGATATCCATGAGATTTTATTTTTAATGATGGCAGGTGTAGAGGGCTCCCATGGCCTAAAAAACTGGCAACATTTGGGTAAAAGGCGATTAAGTTATTTGTTTCTTGGGCACAATTCGTCCATATGTGGCAGGGCATGAGCAGAAAGGAAGGAAAGCTATAGAGAAGAAACTAGAATGGGAAGATGGGAATCCAATCTTGTGCAAATGGGATTCTGCTCTCTTTTGCCATGGTCTCCTATGCCTCCTTCAAAGGACAGCTGCCACGGACAAGGAAGATAACAACTCATCCTACTACTTTCTGTTGATGGAGGCTACTCTCTCTCCTGGAGGGGTTACTTGAACCCAGTGCCTTGCAGCTACTCACCTAAACACGAAGTCATGAGTGTCGATCTCTTGGCCGTACTGCGACCGCCGAAGATTCCCTGAATTCCCTACAACGGCACACCTCCGGCACCGCGAACTGCTCCTCTCCGAAAGGTGCTCCCAATCTCCTGGAATGAAGCTGAAGAATTCCTGGAGGGTCTCATTAATGCCCTTGGGACTTCTTTCTCCCTGGAGTTTCTGTAGAGAAGATGGGGGGACTCACTCCAACATTCTGAACTGCTTGGACATCAAGGAGTCAGAACACATCATGCAACAAAGTCTGGCCTCTATAAAGCCTTCCGAGCCATATTCGTTTGATCCATGAGAACATGCAATTAGTTGTTGATCTATCTCCTTCCATCACTGGGGGCTGAGCCCTCCACAGTAATGTCCCTAAGATTATCACTGCCCTTTTTCATAGGTAGTGTAGTACTCACTTATGGTGCTATATCTGGGGTATCACTGGAGTAAATCCAAAATCTGCACTCCCTTTCCCTATCTCAACATGACCCAGCCTTTGCCACAGAGTCTTCTTCACCCCGTTCATGAAACCCATCATAATTACAATCCAAGCTTTCAGCTAATGAACAATGTAATAGTATCACTGCAGCTTACAACTCTGTATCTTTCAACTATAAATCTGGTTTACATTGTGCTAAACCATGATTTGCTTGGCTTAGATCATCATGAACCCAGACACAATGGTTTATGAAGTAAACCATGGATTAGAAAAGTATATTTTAGCGTCACATGTCCAGAACAGGCCAGGATAAAACCAGCAATCTTTCTTCGATATGCAACTTCCAAGTCCTGGCTGATATTTCCCTCTTTGCTTTCTCAGTTCCTTACAAAGATTTATTACAAGCAAACATGATTTCAGAAGCTGTTGGGTGTTTTTCCCCCCAAGCCCAATTATAATTGGAAATCAGAAATGAATCAGCTGGTCGAACTAAAGATTGTAAAAATTCAGTTGCTGACTTCAACGATATTGATCCTTCAAGGGTTTTGGCAAGCTCTGTGTTTTCAGGATCGATTTAATAAGGGCCCCTGAATATTTGAAAACTGCCTGCCAGAAACCTTTCAAGGACAGCTTGGTTCAGAAGTGGGATACCTAGAAGCAAACTTTTCCAGGACTTGGCATACATCTACTGCCTTTCCATTAAGAACAGCTAGACCAAGGAACAAGAGAATGCTTCCTGGGACCAAAGGCCATAAAACTACAGTGATTGAAGTGTTGGACAAGGACTGGGGAGTCCCAGGGTAAAGGCCACTCTTAGCTACAGAAGCTCTGTGATTCTCAGCCGGGCACTGGCTCTCATCTCCATCTACTTCACTGGGTCGTTGTGGTGAGAATGGAGAAAGAAGTGCAGTGTAGGTCATCTTATGCTCTTGGAGGAAAAACAGGCTTTAAATAAAAAGAGATTGGCCACCCCATTACTGCCTCTTGAGTAAATTATTTGGTGGTATCAGCACCATGAAAAGTTTTAAGACAGGTATGCAAGTTCAAACTGAGGCCAACCTTTGAGTGTTATGTCTGGACCTGCTGTCCTAAAATAGTCAGGGCTAGGACAAGACCTAGATTTGATTTCATTTTCACTTAATCAACTAGAGTTCATAGGAATACACACATATATTTAATCATTTCCCATGTCTCTTATATTTTATTATGATTTGGCAGCAATGTTTGGAGGGCCTTGGGGGAGCCCACCCATGTCTTGGGGTACATTTTCAGAACCCCTTGCTTTAGGACTTGAAAGCTAAGTAATGTTGTGGGTGTGAGCAAGGCTTAACTCTTTACATTACAAATAAATTCAATAACTAATGAACTAACCAACCAAACTTTGCTCTGGGCATTTAATACAGCAAAAGGACCTGCTTACCCCATATGAACTGCCTGCACACGTTTGGTTTTGGGGGTCTAGCAATGAAATCAGTTGGATTTGTGGGAATGAAGAAGCTGGAAATTTCAATGGGTGTCACTTCAGCTATGAAATTCTCTCTTGGGGAATTGCTTGTTAAGTCATAAAACCTCATTCAGATTGCTTCTAACTCCCCCATCACCCCCTAGCAAAAGGGTCTCAATTACAACCATTTGATTCCCCCCCCCCCAAAAAAACTATTGATTTATTTAAAGTTGGGTGATGCTAAACTATTTCTGGAGATGCTTTTAAACTTTTATTTCATTGTTTTTGCAAAGCCTTGAAGATGTAACTGGGGATTTCAAATAAAGTTGTAAACTTTTAAAGTATTTTTTATATTGTACTATATTAGTCCCTACAGGAGGATTGGATTATAAAAGGAAGCCAAGAAACACTTGCAAAATAGTTTTTTTAAAAAAAAAAAACAGTAACTTTTAAAACTTTAAATGTACGCTTTTCCCCAGATTTAATTTCTGGTGTTTTGCTTTGCTTTTGATAGGCTCTTAAGGTATGAGATAGCAGCTGAGCAAAACAGTTGCTTTGAGGGGGAATCTCCAAAGTCAATGAACTCTGGTTGGTGGAAGAAGTTTAAATATTATTTTTCAGTACATCATTTAGAAAAGAACACTTACAAAATGTTTTTTTTAAAAAAAACCCTCTCGCAATATTTCATGAATATTCACAAATATACTTTCTACGTATTCTTCGCCTTGTCTGAAAACCTTAAGAATTTCTCTTCTCCTGCCTTTCATTCCAACCTTCATTGGAAAATAGATCCGTTGCAGGTGTGAGAGAGAATTGCTTAACCTACTCAAAATGTGCAGTTATTAATTCAGTAACATCTGCAAACTAACACAGAATTGGGGCTTAGATGTGGTCATCCTTCCATGCACAGGGTTGCCACAAATATTAAGTTCATGGATATGCAGCAAGCCTAGTGGGCAGAACCAATAGAAGTGACTTCCTACTTTGATGATGAGACTGGTAAGGCCACAACACTCAGCTGGTCATGGTCAATCTCATATATATGCCAAGCAGGATTAAACCTAGTCATTATGTCGATGGGAAGCCACCATGAATCCTGGAAAGCTACAGGCTAGACTGGAAAGTAAAAAAAAAAAAAAAAATGAAATAGGAGAAGATAATGGCCACTTCCATATTATTGCCACAAAATCTACATGCACATCTCCATGGACTGAAAGGAGACTATTTTTCTACCCTTGATGAAGTTTATTGAATTTCCTTACAAGCTTCTACGCCACACTTTTAAAAATAAGAGAGTTCCCCCTTATGGGGTCTCAGAACCTCCCACTTAAAATTCTTAGACAAAGTGAGGGCTGCAAGGGAGGGGGTGACAAGGCCCCCATTCTTTAGCCTTTTGTAAGGCTCTCAAGACTTTGGGGCTGGGCAGTGAGATGAGCTGTTCTACACTTGGAGAAAGATATGGGCCATGGGCCTCAAGTAGCCCATCCCTAAGCCAAAAGAGCTACACTTCGATCACTCCATCTCCCTCCTCTCGTTCCTACTCACCAGCCACCATCTGTAGCTCTCCTGGGGTATGAAGGCATTCTGGGTGGTTAAGAAGGGTTGCATAGTTATGTTGAACCTTTCGTCAAACCAGGCTGAGGTTTGTTCCAAAATGCAGGTGTTACAACTACACGGCCGCCTGGAGTATTTCAGCAGTTTTTTAACCTGCTCTGAAAACTGGTACGCGATTTGCTTGGGATCCCAGGAAGTAGAGACTATGCTGTTCGTGTAGTTGAGCAGGAATGATGTGATGGTGATGATAAAAAGTAAGGCAAGAGTAAACATTTTCAGGCTTCTGTTCCGAAGGGGCATCATTCCGACTGATGGATTCCTTTATGCAAGAGCCCAAGATGATTAGATAAGTAGGGTGTGGGAGGGTGGGGTTAAAAAAGGGAATCCGAAGTCTTTGTTTAGGCCACTAGTAGCTGTTTACGCAAAGGAACGGCCCTTGAGATGGTGTTCTCGAGCTACGAAAAGGAAGCAAAAGAAACTCTCTTTCCTCTTCACCCGAAAGTAGGTAGGACAAAAATTGGTCTTTGCATTTTTCCTTCTTCCCCTCTCCTTGAACGGCGACTAATTTCTCCTTCCAAAAGTTGAATCAAAACAAAACAATTGTAATTTTCGTTTTGGGAAGAAATTGCTAGCAAACTCAAGCTTAGATAAGAAAAACACTTTTTTCCCCTAAAAAATATTTTAGTAAAGTCACTGGTTAGAACTTATACAAGGTCAGGTCATCAGGAATAAGGATTCAAAAACCTTGATCTTGTGAGCTGATGGAATTCCTTTTCCACCTGGAAATACAAAAGAGAAGGGACAATTTCACTCTGCCTTTTAATACATAGTTGCAAATTCTATTTTCTAATCTTCCATCCATTTTAAATGAATAGAAATTAAACTGTTCTCTTCTTCTTTGCAACAAGTGCCTCCTGAATTATGCAAGTATTTTACATAAACACTTACAATATCACACAATGTCCCCCACCTCTGGCTAGCTGAACGGCAGACAACCGCTATGAATGAATAAATGAATGTTTAGAGTGGTCTCTGGCCAATCGAAGTCCAGTTGTGCAATCCGTAGTATACTTTGTGAGCATTTCACGGACTCTTTCATTAAGCCACAACTGGTAGCCATTTTATTTTTACTGGCTGTTTATAACAAAGGCAAATATAACAGGATTAAAAGGAAGGGAGAGAACCCAGCAAATCTTCATCTGCCCCACACAAAAGACAATCTTTATCTGCCCCCCACACAATTTTTGGGTTTTTAGGTTGCAACCTTGTTAGACTAGTAACACTTTTTTTCTTCAAGGTTGCTTCAGTTAAGCCTCTGGAGGGATCCCATAGCCCCCCCCCCCCATTTTTGGGTTTCTCCAAAATTTGCCACCAATTTTTGCATTTTTTTAATGTGGTAGAAGAAGGAAATGATTAAAAACACAGGGAATTAATCATATTCACTGTACTGAATTTAATGCACACGTACAAACAATTCATTTCCTTTCCTTTTTCCTTGGCGTAGGAACACGGAGATTTTTGTTACTGTAGAGTTTGTGACAGCTTTATGGGGCAGTGATTTGTGCTCCTTGTCCTTAGTATGGCAATTAGGAAATTATGGAGAGATATTTTTAATCATTTGTGGAAGTGTGTGTCCAAGCTCCATAAGGAGATCATTCCACATACAGTACAGTAGTACCTTCACGGCTACTAAATGAAAATCAAGTGGCTATGATGCCAGTAAGAAGAGCATCTTCTGATGCAGTAATAAAGGCATCTCTGCAGAATGGAACAACTGAGTAGGTTTATAATGGAGAGTGATTTTAATTGTTTAGGGCCTTATAAAACAACAATACTTTACAATAAAACAACAACAATAATATGCTTCACGGTGAATAGCACTGTGGCAACTACAAGATGAAAATAAATATTTCTGGCATCAATGTGATAAAGGTTATGGTCATGGCTCCTCTGTGTCAAGTTCAGCTTTTGTTGACTTTATAGATATATCCAGGTAATTTTTTGAGCAACAGATATGGAAGGGGTTCGCCATTATCTTTTTCTGAGATGTCATTTTGTCTTCTCCATCTAGGTTATGATTCAAGAACATCTCACCTTGTACTTGTTCGGTTCTCTTAGTACTTGCCTGTACCTTTGGCAAGGCTTGTTTGATTAATCCAGGACATAAAAAAAAAAGAGACCCCCTTTCCACAAAAGAAATAAAAAGAGCCCCCTTCCACAAGACAAACGTGAGCCTTAGCATGACTAATGGAAGGCTAAAAGGAATTTCATCATGGAGAGTCAAACAATTTCTGAAAGATGTGGAAATGCTACTCTTGTGATATGACCTGGACCATCACAAATCAGCAGCAAAAGCTGGAAGGAAGTTCAGTCATAAATTACAGCAGGAGGACCTATTCAGCTTCCTTGCTTGGTCTGCCCCCCCCCCCCACCTCACCATTGCATCCCATTCGGGTGTTTTAGCTCTGCTTTGGCTTTGTCACTATTGGTCCTACTAATGAAAAGCTCATGGCTGTCACGCCTGATCATACAGCAAATCCTGGAGAGTAAACAACTGCTGCCCCAAGTCCACAGAAGAAGGATGAGGCTATCATTAACCAGACAAATTTAGGTCATAATAAAGGTATTATCTTTAAGCTACCACAATCTCAATGAGTAGCATCACCTAAGCGATCCCGGTTAATCTGAAAAATGTTAAGCAGGTTCAAATGTGGTTAGTACTTCGATGGGAGACCAAGAAAATTCTAGGAGAAAAAAAAGTATGGCAAACCGGTCTGTATTTTTGCCAAGAGAACAACATAGATAGGTCTGTGAAGTCACAAGGACTTGAGCCCAACTTGACGAGAACTTTAAGACATAACAAATCTCCCTGTTCTTTTGGTTGCATCAAATTAACATGACGACTCCTCTGTGCAATGACGGACAGGAGAAGAAGCCATTTTCCATTGTTGGGTCAATAAACAGGACTTACTTTGTGGCCATACAGAAGAAGAGGTAGGACTCTGCAAACACAAGCATATATAGCCCAAATCACAGAGTTTACCAGCTGGGGCCCATATCCAAATAGAATCACAAAGGGCATTTTTAACTGACATGGAAAGGAGTTTTCTTTTCAGGAGAAGAGTAAAAATCAGATTTAGATCCTGCCTTTCCTCCAAAAGCTCAAGGCAGCATATGCAATTCTTCCTCTGATGATTTTTCTAAAGCTAACATCACCCAGGATTAGCATGTTGTGTGAATACCGCCGCTCCATCTTCAATTGACCTGGGATGACCACAACCACAGCATATAACAGCTTAGGGTTTACCCATCGATAAAGGAGCACCATCCTTGGGAGACCTCTCCGGTTAAAGCATACCCTTGCTTCCAACTCTGAGAGAGGGTATTCCAGATATTGCTGACAGGGGTTTGCCCGGTATTGAGAAATGGCCTCTTGCTTTGTACAGACCACATCCTTTGCATATGCCCAACTTACCATTGTGCTGACAAGGATGAAAAGCAAATGGAAAAAGTTGCTTCTTGGGACTACAACAGTTCCAAGGCTAACACTGGGCATTTTTTGGACATGCGCAGCACGACACTACTAAGGACTTGACAGAGCCTGTAGAACGGTTGTTTAGCAGTTGTAGCCACTGTCCTTTAAATCAAGCATTTCATCACTCCCTTCCTTGCGCGTCCCCAAATGTTCTGTTTAAAGGCTTGGGTTTCTGATTAAACCACTACCCGGGGGGTGGGGGGAACAAGTAAAGGCATTGGTGCCCTACCTCTCAAAGTGCTTTTAAACATGTACTGCTAAATTCTATCCCAAAGGAAGTTGTTGGGGGCTTTGAGAAAACAGGGATAGCTGGAGCAACGCTACCTTCAAAAAAGGGAAGAAGGAAGCTCCAAGAAATTACAGCTCTGTCTGCTTGATTGTTTATGCTGGACTAGGTCAAGCAGATGATTCAACAGTATGCTTGTGAGCACTTGGGTAGGAAGGCAGCAATGGGACCAGAGTTAAAATGGACTTAATAGTCAGGGGCTATATGACCATGGACATATAGGGTAGCTGGAACTCAGCAAAACCTTTGACAGACTGCCTCATGATGTCCTCATTAATAAAATGATAAATATAGGCCATCTGAAGCCATGGTTTGTACGGCTAGGGCTTGTTGAATATGCCACAACTGGCTGGGTTAATGCTTCTTTCCAGGCCATAAATCATAATCAGCAAACCACAATGGCTAGTTTCTGACACCAAGGCATAATAGAACAAATCATATTTTAGCTTAGAATGATGTGTGAATCCAGCCACTGACTTAAGTAAAGTTGGTTCATTCCACATTTCAGTCCCCTGTGGCATTCTTTTAATCAAAAGTTTACAGCGAGAAACATATATTTCCTCCCTGACCTGCTTTATAACCTGGACGAGAAGAAAATATATTTTACATTTACTGCTGCAAATTTCTGTTTTATAACTAGTATACAAAAAAAAAAAACTACATTACAATCTCATAAATCAAATTTCCCTACCTTGTTGACTGGGAATTATGGAACATAAGTCCAACACCTCTTGAGGGTTTATGTTGGGAAAGCTGACCTACATGTTGATTCTGAAATCCAGTAAGGCTTCTTTCAAGGAATCCCCCATGCACTCAACCAGTTTACTTCTTGCTCACTTTGCTTGAATGGCAACTTTAGTGAATGCACTAACAGAGCAGTCATGGCTGAAATAGGAGTGTCGGTCTGAACAAGCCATACATCAATAATGCCACCGCCCAGCTTAAAATTTCGCAAAGCGAGATAAGTTTGTTTTTTAAGAGTTCCCCTTTGTTTTGTTTTGAATAGAAGGCTTATCGAAACAGAGGGTGACCTTTTGCTGAAGACTTTTAAAAAAGAGCAGTATTTATGCAAGAGATCTCTTTGTAAAGAAAACAATTTGGCTGCAATTTAGGACACATATTTAACTTTTTTTTTTTCAGTTAGTGAAAACCACTGTCTATTTGTAGAAGATCCTCAAATGTCAAAATATGCTTTCTCGTGTTTTGCACGGAAGGAAGCAAACTGGACTCTTTTTGCTTATTATTGTTGTATTTTTCTACTATGTGTTCATTTGGCCTTTAGAAAAATAAATGACATTTTCCTGCTTTGTTTTTTATTTTTTAACAAACAGCAGAATGATCTGCCCAAATGGTTGAAGATGGATTTGTCATGGTAGCCAAGGTCTTTTGAGAAGCTTTGTACCTTGGACTCCTAGATAAATACATTTATTAAACCTCAAGGGAATAGTTTCTCTATGCTTAATTTTTTTTTAGACATCAGTTAAATTGGTATATCTTCAGGGCAGCAACCGGCAGTGAATGCAGAATAGAAACTAGATGATCAGAAGATCAGAAAAGTCCTCTAATGAGGGACAGCTAACAAACTTTTACGTTGTTCAATTTCAAAAAAAGAAAGAAAGAAAGAAAGAAAGAAAGAAAGAAAGAAAGAAAGAGAAAGAGAAAGATGCATGTTAAAGAAATGATAAAAGCATATAAAATTAAGAATGATCTAGAAAGAGATGTTCTGTTGTCAATTGCAACTAGAACTTGCAGACATTCCTTAAAGCCTAAGGAAAGTTCTTCCTCAGACATCGAGTTCATTGTCATATGAGATGGTGGCTTGCAGGGCTTTGTGGAAAGAAATATGGAGGACAGGATGGATGGAAGCCACTTCTGGTCACGGATAGACCTGACCAGAAGATGTGAGGAAAGCTTTGAAGGAGATGCACCTTTACCCTGTGAAGGATGAAGAAAAAAGCACAGCCCCAGCCACCAAAAATTGTCCGTTCTTGGACTAAAGGATATCTGAGCTTGGTGTTGCAAACAAGTTGTGAGGAACTTCTTGTTCCCCTGATGCTGTTGAACTACAGCTCCCAAGATCCTTCAGCATTGGTCAAGATAGGTGGGAATATAAATAGTCCCTGGGTTAAGAACGCCTAGGTTACAGATGACCCATAGTTAAGAATGGAGCCTATTGTAGCAAGGTTCAAGGTAAAAACCCAATGATTTGAGTTAAATACACAATGGTTTGAGTTCATTACACAATACCACCTATACAGTATTATACAATAATACTGTTCCGGCTTACATACAAAGTCGACTTAAGGACAGACCTTGGGAATGGAACTCGTTCTTAAACGGGGGACTACCTGTATTAGGAACTGTCATTAAAGAATATATGCAGGATTACAGGTTCTCTACCATGTTCTAAGGATTATGTTATGCTGAGCCTGTAACATTTGTCTGGCCTGTTTATGTAAAGGATGCCTATCAGGAAGGCAACTCTGCATCATCTGGAGTAGTCAAAAGCATACTGAAATGAAACTAACTTGCAGTATCTTCACACCGTGCTTGTCCTGAAGGCATTTAGAAAAGCCTATGAGGTTGAGATGCAAAAAGCCAACCAGTAACCTTAACGCCGAGGCATATTGCTAGAAGCCACTCCCAGGGTATTACTAAGCAAAGCAGCATTATAAGTAGCTAGGGGAGGCATTTCATGGCCAAGAATGACCTGGAAAGGTTGCCCGATCTTGACTGTGAGCGCTCACCCTACCTGCATCTAAAGTCTTCTGATGTTTTTGGCTCATACTGCCCTCAGCCCTTTGACAAGATCAAGGGTTACCTGTCCTCAGCTTCACCTTGGGTGTGGAACAGTTTAGGGCTGGTCCTTTTATTTGGAAAGATAAATAACATGATCCAAGGGCATATCCATGTGACAATCCTGTTGAAACAAGTTGTGCAAAAGCTTATCAAGATGGCCTTTGCTAGGGGTCTCATTAATAAAAATTTAAAGATGTGTCTTCCAGTCTGTCAATTCCTGATGAAAGGATTACAGTTTAAATATGTTTGCTTATTACAAAGACGTTAAGAGAATATACGCCTTAACAAAGGGTTAAGAGCATATAAGCTTAAATCCGGCATTTAAAAGCAAAAGGTACCAAGGGTTTACAATACCGCACTTCCTCCATGATGATCAGTCCAGACTACTGCAACACTGGACCCACGGTTCATTTCCCTATATATCCCTTAAATGGAATGTCATGGACACAAAGTTCCCGGGAAGATGTCTCTCTGAATTTGCAGCTTATTAAATTCAGAGAAGAATTGCCTTTCAACCAAATGGGCTTGTTGTTCCTTCTCTCCTTCTTTTCTGGCTTCTGCTCTGCTTTGGTGGAAGAGAAGAGGAAGTTCAAGTCTATAATCTGCCTGCCACCACCCAGCTGCCACGGAGTGGTTGTGATATTTTTTTCCTTTTTGTAGAACAAGTATTTAAGCTATCCAACCATTAGTTCTTTATTTGGTTTTTGTTGTATGGATTAGGTCAGGTTTCTAAAAGGACCTAAAAACGGTCACTTTTTAATCTGCCGCCCCCCTTCCCCAATTCTGAAGCTGATTTAGATGGTAGGTTGGGGGGAGAGAAGAAGGAGGAAAAGAAGAAGGAAAAGGTATCCATTTTCATACTTGAAAAAGCATGCTGTTTGTAGTGTTGGAATGGCTGCCAACTGGATAGCTTCAAAAGAGAACTGGCTCCCATGGTATTTTGAGCTTTTGCAATTTAAGTTTTTAAAACTCAGTTCCCTTTCATTCAGTTGAAGGCCTTGCCTTAATTGATCAGGCCATTTTCAACAGGTGACTCCAACCAGTTTGTGTGGAGACTTGCAGCCCTGTTTCAAAAGAAATGATGCCAGGGAATCCTCAGAACTGAACCCAAACTATCTGATTGGTGTAAAGGAGAAGAAGAAATTCCTTCTTCTGTGGCTTCCTTTAAATTCTTATTTTTGTCTATAACGGTGTTTCTCAATCTTGGCAACTTTAAGATGTGTGGACTTGAACCCCCAGAATTCCCCAGCCTGCACGGGAAATTGTGGGAGTTGAAGTCCACACATCTTAAAGTTGCCAAAGTTGAGGAACACGGGTCTATAACAATGCCCTGGGGCAGAAGCCATCAAAGGAATTCATCACAAGGAAATCTGCTTAGGATTATAAGCACTAAACCTTGGTGACCCTAAACCTTGAAGTAAAGCAGTGGTTCCCACCTTTTCTATCTCCAGACTTCCTAATAGGTTTAGAACCAGCTAGCCAGAGAAGGGGGTCTTCCCTGTTGGTGGTTTAAACCAAGCCGCTCTAAAGAAACCTAATGAAAACAATCAAGGAAACAATCTGGCTACAGTCTCAGCCTATAGCAGCACAGCATTTTCCCAAGATCTGTCAATTCAGTCCTCCCACGTGTTTCAATGCTAGACTGTCACAATGCCAACCACAGTATTAAACATTGAGCAAAATGTACCAATAGTCTCATTCAGTTTAAGGCAGTGTTTCTCAACCTTGGCAACTTTAAGACGTGTGGACTTCAACTCCCAGAATTCCCCAGCCAGCCATGCTGGCTGGGGAATTCTGGGAGTTGAAGTCACACATCTTAAGGTTGCCAAGGTTGAGAAACACTGGCTTAAGGCATTTTCATTACACAACCATTAATAAACAGATTTGCATGCTAGCTCATGTCAATGCTTAGGGGCTTATTCTCATGCCTGACTAATTGTGGCCTGAAGGTGCTTTCCCAATTGTTTCTAGAGAACTTGCCTTAATAACATAATCTAATTCCTCTTCAGCTGTTTCAGTTTTAACACTGCATTTCCCTCCTCCTTCCAACATAAAGCTTGTTGTACAAGCAATCTACCATGGTTCTTGCCAAGGTTGGGATAATACATTTGGGGTTGGGAACTGCCCAGATCCTATTGGCCATCTTTGAATGCTAGGGCATGCTGTCCCCCTCCAGGCACTGGGCATTATCTTCCAGATCATGTTAGCGCAGACTGCAAGAGGAACCAGACTCCTGGTTTCTGCAGAGGCAACCTCCCTGGGGAATGTCTTACCAGCATTTTGCCAAGCATTGTTTGGGCATCACCCTGGCTTCTGATGTGCACAGGAGTGGTGCCAGATCTCTTTTGAGAAACACATTTAGCAGTCTTTTGAAAAAGAACCACATTTACCTAAACAATCATCTCCACAGAAGCACCAGTTCTGGACTACACTGAACGTCCATTTACAGTAAATTGAGAAAGACCCAAGTTCTGCCAACTATGTGGTTCTGTCCCAAATAACTCCATTATAGGTTTCCCACCATTTCTGTTGACAAGGCGTTTGGGGCAGCCAACCTTTCTACTGCTTTTATTAATTGTGGGGAGGGCAGCGTGTTTTGCCTACTGCAATGCCATTCTGCTTATTCCATGGGCTCCTTCTATGAGGTCTAATTGAAAGAAAGGAGGAAAGCCCCTTAACACAGCCACGAGGAAGAGCCTTTAAAAGGTGCCTCTCTTCTGGATTTCCTCCAGATGGGTTGGGACTGCAACTTCTATAATCCTCAGCCAGATGGCCTTTCCCCCACTGGAAAAAGGCAAGTTCCTTCCAGTCAAAATTATTATGGTGTTTCAGCAGCTTTCCCCCAAGAAAAGCCTATCCTGTCTACGCCTTTTTAGGTGTTGGATAATGGGAAACATGACAAAAGAAGCAGAAGTTCATGCAGGATATGAAAAATGTGGGCATTTTCTTATTTTCTCGTGTTAGAACTCCAGGTTATCTAATGCAATTAATTTGAGGACATCCTGGACATAAAGGAAGTAAGCTTTTATACAACACCTAGTTAATGTATAGGATTCACTGACATTACATGTAGTGATGGCCACCAATTCTGATGGTTCTAGAAGGGGGCTGGAGACATTGATGGAGGATTCTGCCACTAATGACTATGAGCTTTGAAAGCTGCATACTACTCCAGCTTCTGAAGACTGAGATCTGTCACTTCTGGCTCATGTTTCTTTGCTTTCTGAACATAGCTGGTGGCCCATGGCCTGAAGAGCAGAGCTTTTCATAGATATCTATAGGTTACTTTTGCCAAGTTAGGTGGGTCTACTCCAGGCTCTTTCTAGAGTAAACTCTGTTTCTATAACTTTTTCCCCACTCTAGAGGTGGCCGCTCTGCTGAGGTATAAGAACAAAAAACAATCTACAGTGATACCTCGGGATACGAACGCCTCTGCTTGCGAATTTTTCGGGTTACGACCAGCTCTGGCCCCAAAATTTTACCTCGGTTTGCGAACTCCGCCTCGGGGTACGAGCCATTTTCCGCCCGTGCCACGTGGTTCGCGGCCATTTTCTGCCCGTGCCACGTGGTCCACGGCCATTTTTCCGCCCGTGCCACGTGGTCCGCGGCTGTTTTTCCGGCCCTGCTGCGTGGTCCGCGGCCGGGCTGTTTTCGCGCCGCGCCGGGCCGTTTTCGCGCCGGGCCGTTTTCGCGCCGCGCCGGGCCGTTTTCACGCCGCGCCGCGCTGCACCCCGGCCGCTTTCCGTGTGGTCCGTGGACGCCAGAACGGATTAACGGTAATTACATTGAACCTTATGGGAAATGAACGGATTAACCGGATTTACATTGAACCCTATGGGGAAATTTGCCTCGGGGTGCGACCAAATTCAGAGGGCGGAACGGATTAACCGGATTTACATTGAACCCTATGGGGAAATTTCCTTCGGGTTACGACCACGACCAACTCGGGATACGCCCAGAGTCACGGAACGGATTAAGTTCGTATCCTGAGGTACCACTGTATATTGCTATAGACTGACAATTCCACTGCCTTTCAATCTCTGATCTATGGCAATTGATCAAAATGAGGGGAAGTTCAGCTGCTGTTGTATCAGAACTATCTCCAGCCATGCTGTCTAGGAATTATACTTCCAACACATCTGGAAACCTCCCCTTTGCAGGAGATTGATACAGGACCATCAGTCTCTCAATGGAGAATGAAGGAGATAGGATTGATTTTATCTGAAATATTTGAATACTGCTTCTTGTGGTACAGCATCTTTAAATGCTTTCCAGCCATTAAAAAACAGTGTTTGTTCTTGAGCAATAATTGCTTACAGTCCAAGACAGAGGGAAGAGAATGCCCATTTCTAACGGATATCTCGTCACGCCACTCACATAGCATCAAGCTATTTTCACAACCGGTGTCTCCTTAATAACATATACCTAAAAAGGGGGTAGGGGGATGACTTTCACAAGAGGTCATGGCAGTCCTGCACAGCTGGGTCAGCTTGGCCCATCAATGGGCTTGGTTCACCTTTGCTCATCTGTCATTTGCAGCTGTGGCTGCAAGTGCAATTTTTTGCAATGCCAGCTTGGGTTGGCAAGAGAGAATATACACTAACACCTGGCCTCTACTCAAAGATCTCCAAAGGAGAGCTCAGCAGCACACTCCCTTCCACTACCCAAGTTGGCGCATCTTCAACCAAAGGCCATCTGTGTGCCAGGCTGCTGATCACTAATCAGCTAGCCTCAGTGCCACACGCGGCCTGCTCCTCACAGTTTCTTTGGCACTTGTGAGACAAAAGGACAGGGCCAAGGCATTATAACAAGAGCTCTCAGGAAACATGGCAAACTTCGTACCCTGTGGCGTACTCTCATTTCGAGGGCACGTTGGCTTGGCTGCCATGGACTTGGAAGAATTCCAGCCTTTAAAACTGCAAGGAAGGAAAAACTCTCCAGTTCTACATCAGCAAAGAATGAACTTTTTCATCAGTCTAGGAGATCCAAACTCGCTGACCAGAGCAACTTCTCAGGGGCAGCTCATCTTTCCAAAGGGGGCTCTGCTTCCCGCCCCCTCCCCTTGCCCCAGGTTGCAGAGTTATGTTCGGTGATATTCCCAACCTTTACTGATTGCAAGGATTTGTAGGCCAACTGACTCTCTAGAGCAGGGTTTGTCAACCTTGTAACTTTAAGATGTGTGGACTTCAGCTCCCAGAATTCCCCAGCCAGCATACGCTAGCTGGGGAATTCTGGGAGTTGAAATCCACACATCTTAAAGTTGCCAAGCTTGACAAACCCTGCTTTAGACTTTAGGTGGGCTACATGAATAAAACACAACTTATAACAAGACTGGAATATATAATATAAAAACAAAATCATCCCAATGCTGTTGTCCACCAAGTCTTCCCTACCAAATGTCTCTGGTTTCACTGCTTTTCTGCAGGAAATTAAGAAGGGGGCCAATCTGATTGAAGAAGCAAGCTGTTCCATAGGGAGGAGGCAACTGTAATAAAAGTCATCCTCTGAGTCCCACTCTCCCCTTTTTCTCCAGAGGCAGGCACCTAGAAAAACCCCTCCAACTTGGATTCACATGAGATGGACAAATGCTACCTAGAGGAGACGGTCCCTTTGGGGTTTCCCCCCCACATATTTTGGATAAGTTCAGAATAGATAACTTAAGCCTTGTGGATACTCTGCAACCAGCAAATGAGTTTTACTGGCCCTTGGAACTTCCTTTGGTCACAGTAGTTGAAAACTAGTGGTGCCATTTGGGCATAAAATAACCATAACAATGCACTGAAATAGCCAACAAAAGATCTCAAAATGTCTTTCCCCAAACCCAGGAAGACAAGAACAATAACAAAATCTCCTGCGTTATCATCCTGCCTGCTGACCTCAAATGTTATCTGCCCCAACTTTAAAAGAAAAAAATATACATATGAATTGAGCTGTCAAAAAAGGGTGGTTTTGCTACCAAATTTCAATCTCAAGGCTGTAAAATGGAAGGTGGGAGTGACCTAGCATGCGCTAGAGGTTGAACCTGAAAGCAAATAAAGGAAAAGGGAAGACTCTACTTCCACTGTCTTTAAAGGTACAGTCTGAACCCATGAATCCTCCAGGCTCCTGAATCCACTGAGTTGGTTTCCTCAGCCCAGTCTTGAAAGAGAAGAAATTAAATTGCATATGACGACTATGCCTACATTCAAAACACAATTTGTAAGCCGTTCTTCAAACCTCCTGGGATCACAGCACTTTTCTGCTACTCTTTAAAGCAGCCCTCCCACACAGACCTGAAGCAGGATGCAGCTGCTTTATGAGTCATGCTAAAGATAGTTCCTTGAACGATTTGATTCATTACAGCAATAGCATCTTCTTCAGGCTTGTGCCAAAGCGTGGAAAAAAGGCATGTGTGCTTCAACAGATAGCAGCCAGGTGCTTATGTGAGGTCTGGAGCACTTCTTCCAAACTGTTTTTCAGGTGTGCGCAGCTTTAATATATATTAGCCTGCAGACACTAAGTTGCTTATAGTTTCAGCAAATAACCAGGGATAGCAAAGAGTAAGTTGTAAAAACAGCAAGGTACAGGACAAAAGACAGAAGTATTTATCTAAACTCCCAGGTTAAATGTTGTCCTCTCACCTTCTCTTCTATTAAAAGACTCTTGCCATCTGATCCCTTCTCACATTCTTAAGTCCTCCAAACCCCTTTTTGCCCCCTAGTACGATTAAGTTCCACTGGAAAAACTTTCCATCAACTTGCTACTTAAGATGCTGTAAGCTTACGCTCCAGAACTGGCACAAATGTTAACAGTCTAATCCTGGGGACAGAGTGGAAACAAAACCACAATACACACACAACACTACAAGGCCCTTTTCTGTCCCCTCACATCTGTTCAGCAGATTAAGTATTTGTATAGTGGGCAAATGTTTGTGGCCCAAATGGAATGAAACGGGGATGAATAGGTTTCTGTCCCATGAATTAGGTGGCTGGGAGAACACAACCCTGTGTCTCTTTCTCAATTGGCATGGTTTTACTTCACTGTAAGAATTATGGTTTCAATTTCGGAGTTGGGGATCATTTCAATACATGCAGTAGACCTCCAGTGGTGGCCCAGACCCAGCGTTAAGACCAACAAACATTGTCCATAATTCTGTTTCAGCCGCAGCTAAACACAGACAGCCCACCCAAATTCTTCCCCAAGTTTTTGCCCAGAAATTTCAGGTGGATAGTTTCTCCCAATTTCTCCAAGAGAATGAAAAAACTCTCAAAGACAGGATTCCCCCTTAGCAACCCCAATAGCATCACTCTTAGAAAAGCTTCATAGGAAAGGTTCTTGCAGGAGTGACTAACTTATTCATGGTATGGTTTTGTATACCACCCCAATCACAAGGGCTCTGGGGATTGCAGAATAAGCACGACAGAAAGAGAAATAATACGGGGAATGAATAATTTTTAACATAATCAGCAATGGTTGTCCAACAGCCCATTCAATGGACTAAAGGCCCATTGAAATAAGAGAGACTTCAGGGACTTAAATGAAAGAGAGATGGGTCCAGCCCTATTTCTGCTGTTAGTCTGTGGGAACTATTGCTCAAAAGGCCTGTCTTCTTGTGCCTGTCCTATGGATTTTGTGGAGGGCTGGGGGCTGGTTCTCAGCAAGCTTTCTCTGGATGACTGACTGGATAGGCAGAATTACATTTGGTAAGGTGTTCCCCAATCTATCCATGTGCCATGCTGCACACAGCTTTATAGGTAATGATTGGCTTGTCTCAGTGCTCAGTTGCATTTTTGGGGGGTTTTATTCCATTCTCTCTCCTTGGAAAACCAAGGCACTTCCTTGGATCAAGACAGGAGGGAGGTTGTGCAGGAGCAACCTCGTCTAGCAGTTTGGCCACCTCCATATCCCAGAGATCAGCCAAGCTGAGACAGAGGTGTTGCCAAATTCTCAGGAAAATCCCAAGTGGCTTCTGGGTCCATCAGCAGCCTGAAGTGGTCTACTCAAGTAGGAGGCTACAAACCACATCATGATCAGAAAGTGACCTAGAGTTCCATTAGTTCAGTGTTGTCCAAACTTGGCCACTTTAAGATGAGTGGACTTCAACTCCCAGAATTCCCCAGCCAGCCATGCTTAAATTGGCCAAGTTTGGACAACACTGCATTAGTTCTTGGGAATCCCCCTCGTCCACCTCTTTAAGTGACATAAGTTAGTGTGGAAATAAGGAGGGTGCAGACCAGGACACTCATACCTTTTGGTCACTAGTTAAGTACAACAATTTCATCCAGAAGAATTTTTCCAGCCTCTCTTGTCTAAAATCCCTGGCCGGGTTAGAAGACCTGAATCCAACAGGCGAGAGAGTATTTATTTAATTAACTTCCTAGACCTGACATAGGGGACGGTGCTGGGCTTACCCCTATCCCACAGACATCCAGGCACGTCCCTTTGCCCACTGCACATATACTTTTATAGGCATCTACCGAATAGACCAAGGGAGAGGCTGATTCCCATGCTAAATTTTTGCAGGCTATATTGGAAATCTTTAAAGAAACAAGACTGACACACACTATGGAAGAAATAGGGCTGGAATGATTGAAAATAGGGGAAAAAAATATAGATCAGGACTCACACTCAAAAAGGATTTGCATGTTATAAAGCCCTCTGTGTGGCTTTTTGGCTGCAAACCACTTGCCTCATTAAAAATGTTAATACTGAATTAGGTAGACAGTGATCCTGGAAGCCTCCAGGAAGAACACAGGCAAAATAAAATGGTATACATTTTTTAAAGACGGCAGCCTTTGCCTATGGTGATCGATGGCAATCTTTTAAAACAAAATCTGAGCTACCAAAGTGTTCAGTCTCCCTCTTTCTCTCCTCCACCCCAGCTCACACCAAATTTCAAAGAATTCCCCCCTCCCCCCCAGATGTGCAGAGATTAGTAGAGAAAGACTTTAATTAAAACGTAGCACAGAACAGATTTTTCAACACAATAAAAAAAAATGCAGCTTAGCCCCTTACAGTTTTTAGAAGTGTCAGATAAAAATGTTCAGACTCAACGCAGGCAGGCCAATTCCAGAAAGCAAGGCTATTATCTCACCTTCTACAAGCTGGCATCATTCCAATGTGCTGGAAGCTGTGGAATTAGCACTCCCAACACCTAAAGAGGGCAGCCAGGGAAGCCCTTGACTAAATGCAGGAAAACGTAGAGGGAAGAGGCAAAAAACAACAACAGTGAAGTTGGAATAGGTTGGTTGACTGACAGAAAAGGGGACAGCTACAGAAAACTGGGTGGCACCAGAACAGGGTATCATGGAACAAGAGAATACCTGTAACGGTATGTGGGAAAGACCTTGGGAGACGGGGCGAAGAGATGCTGCCAAGGGAACAGTCAGATAAGAATGGGCATAGCCTGTAGCTGCACAGTGGTGGGGCAAGAGGATCAGAAGAGACCCTCCCTAGTCTCTCAGGCTGTAAAGGTGATGAGGGGAGAATTGTATTTTCAGACTTGCAAGATTCTGTCAATGTGGCTTTACAATAATGTAAAATTAGCTCATCTGGTGTCAGGTTCAGCCCAAGAACTACAACGAGGTCATCCACTACAGTTCAGATACTTTATTAGCTAATAGACAGAATCTCGCCAGACTAAACTTATCTACAGCTACTATGGAATATACTCCTTGTGGCTCTACGGGGGAGCCAGCCTCATCCTCTGTTTTCCCAGTCTTGTTGTGGGCTGAGGAGGCCCTGGAATGTCTCTCCCCCCTCCTGACAACCTTGAAGCTCCATTCCAGAATCTTTCCTGCTCATGCCATCCATCACATCTGGGCATGTTTCCTGTCTGGTCTCCAATACCTGACTGGCACACTCAGCAGGGCAGAACACCCTGTTCAGCTGTGTTTGTTTCAGTGCCCCTCTTCTCTTGATTAATAATCACTGCTAGGAGCTCTCCTGGGATTGGTTTCCTTCCCCCCTAGAGAGCAAGCAACAGGAGCCAGGCGTAGCCTTGGGTCACCAACCGGTGCCACAAAAGCCAACTCTTATTCTTGGGCATTTCTAATGTTTTGCATTTTACAGATCCCACCTGTGGCGGAAGAGCTCCTTTTACACTCAACTCTTCTCAGGAGAGATTCTGGGAAAGACACATGGTTACCAAACCTAGAGCCAACTCTGCATTTTGAGACGCACGAAAGGATGCATTTACCTTGCCAACTTTTTTCACTTGGCCGGTTTTCTGAACCCTGGGTAGACCGTTGATGGATTTTCTCCTGTCACTGGAGGTCTCCACTTCTTCCCCTTGTGTTTTCCTGATCCATCCGAGTGAAACTGCTCTCCTTTAGCAGTAGAGAGGTAGGCACATGCTAGGGATCATCATGGGTCTGCAGGAGAGAGCAGAAAATCCAATTTGAGTCAAAGATTGGGATCAAGACATGTATACATCTGTAGTTACATCACCCATCCAGCATTACTCTCCTGAAGACTAGGTTTTTAAAATTCATTCATTCATTCATTCATTCATTCATTCATTCATTCATTCATTCATTCATTCATTCCTCTCTGCCTAAATAAGCTATTTATCAAATGGGAGAGCTATCTTAGATTTGAACACATCAATGCAGTATTTCTCAACCTTGGCACCTTTAAGACACGTGGACTTCAACTCCCAGAATTCCCCAGCCAGCCTGGCTGGCTGGGGAATTCTGGGAGTTGAAGTCCACGTATCTTAAAGTTGCCAAGGTTGAGAAACACTGCAGTAATGGAAACCAACATGCTTTTTTTCTCTCTAACCTTCCTTTTTCTGGGTGTATCCTCTTAAATTCAGGATCTTCTGCTTCTTGGCTGGCTCTGCTGTGCTTCTGATTCTGAGAATCATAATTCTGCTCCACCATTCTGTTTAAAGCCCTCTGAGTGATTTTGGATCAGTTGTTTTCTTTCAGCCCAACCCACCTCACAGGGTTGTTGTGGGGGAAACAGGAGAAAGGAACAACAATATACACCTCCTTGAGTCATATGTCAATCAAAAAGGCTTATATGCCTGTAAGCGTCATCAGCAAAACAAATGACGCAGATTGAGGGAAATGGAGCAGAACATGAGAGCTCATGGAAAACACCTGTGTGGGGCATTTTGGGACCCAGGTAGAATACATGATGTTGTGAGTATGGTGTTGGACTAGGACTACCCAGGTTCAAGCCCACCCTCAGCCATGGAAGCTTGCGGAGTGACTTTGGGGCAGCTGCTCCCTCAACGCAGCCTACCTCCCAGGTTTTCTGTTGATGGGATCAAACAAGGGGAGATCCCCTGAGAAAAGCAGGAGAGAACTTTCAGGGTCTACAGGAAGATCCAACTTCTCTCCCCTTTCTTTTAAGAGAATCTCCAGGCATATGGATTTTGTGGTCTCAGCCCCACAGACCTGAGGAGTGGCTAGTTGGCCCTGAGGCTCTGAACCAGCCCAAGGCCCCAACTGTTGACCCAAAGAAAGGGCTTTGGTCCTCCTTGGTGGCTGCATTGGTTCTATTAAAGCCAGTTGAAGACATCTTGCTGCTGATGGGTCAAGGAGACACCTCTCCTGTTCCACAGACAGAGGCTAAGCTGCATCTTATTTCAACCCGGGCAGTAAGAGGATATCTTGAAATGCACCTGATGGGAACAAGCAAGCCCAGGGCAGGCTGTGCAGAATACATATATCTGCCCTCCAGGTTCTTGCTGCTTTTCCTGTCATCTGCTGTTGAGAGGCCCAGCCTTATTCAATGTGCCCCTATTGTGGTGCAGCTGGCTTGTGTAACAATTGTTGACTCAAGGGGCCAGGAAGAAGGGGAGGACCTCAGCCCCAACTGACACTACACAGCCTTGGTTTTGAAGGCACAAAGATGGTCATTAACTCTGTCCCTTGGACAAAACAGTCAGCTTTAGGGGACATTAAATCCTGTTGCACCAAAGTTAGCTTGCAATTTCTTCAGAGCTTACTCCTTCTGCTAATGAGGCTTTTGTTTTCTCATCTTCTCCAGGTGCCTGGAAACTTCTTTCAAATTTCTCCCAGTGGCTCCCCCCAGCTTTCTTTATGGCTGAAAGCAGCAGAAGGTGTGCTACTGCTGATGGTGCTGTTTCCCTGGCTGTCTACCTGTGGGGCTTTTTCAGGTGGACATTCAAGGAAACAACAACATGAAATGGAAATAGAGGAAGCCAGAGAGCCTGCAGACTGCTGGAGAGGGAATCGTACAATGAAAAGAATGTTTGTCCACACCCCTCCGTCACCTCATCCCTAAATAAAGAACATGACACTCCACCCTTGAGAATTTCACAGAAGTTCTCTTTCCCTCTGGAAGCATTTCCAAAGCATATTCTCTTTCATCGAATTGAACACAACTGGTAGGGAAAAAACCCCCAAAAGACACAGGAGAATTCTTCTGCACAATGCTGGTATTAATGGACTATCCTCCCCAGTCCTTTGTCAGTGAGGCTGTCTGCTAGAAAAAAGTTCTGGGAGAAAATACCCAGCCAGGATATTTTTCTGCGCTGCCTTGATCTTCTGCCTTTTGTTCTGTCTTAAGCTCCTCATCTTCACATGCCCCCAGCCCTGAAAAGGGCTGCTCGCATCAAAAACATTTAAAACCCTCTTTTGGCGAAAAGATGGTCCCGGCATTTATTGACTACTGGAGGGTGCTTGTGTTTAAGGCTTGCTAAGCAAAGGAACATCCTGGCACATGTCCTTTTGCCAGGGATGGATGTTTGGCAACTGAAGAGGATACTAAGATGGCATTTGCCAAGTCTGTTGATGCCACAGGTGCCAAAATCTTTTGACACAATAACGGAGCCTGAATATGAAAGCAGATGTAAGGAAAGGGTGGGGGGAGACCAAGGAGAATTCTGCTGAAAAAGAACAGTTGCCTGTGCCTGTCAATTAATCAGCTATTTTATACAGTGTATTTGCCAAAAGAACAGTAAAACAGCATGAAAGCACGCACGGTTCTACTGTATTTGCATTGTTCAGATCTCTATACACACGTACACACACACTCCAGAGGTTTTACTTTCAAATTCTTCCATTTCTAGATCCCTCTGAGACAGAAAGTAATTGACAAATGTTCCTCAATAACGTTTGCAATGTTTCTGCAAGGAAGATCGTCCTCATCTGAAAGTTCACTTATGTATGCCATGTTTCCTAATTAGCCTGAATACAACTCACGAGCATGATGAACAAATTATCCGTAGACAGATAATAACAGGAAAAAAATGGGTGTATTTAGCAAACTAGTACACATTAAGCTTAAGATTTCCCACAGCACATAAAAACACATTCATTGCATTATAATAAGGAACTATTATCATGGAAAAACATAGGCATTTATCTAACAAGCATTTCAAAAATGAGTTCTTCCCCATTCAGGGAAGAAAGCAGGAGAGGGGGAAAAAAAAAAAAAGCTTTGGATTACGGTTTTAAATTCTCCCACCACCTGAAAAATGGACAGTCATGAATTTCACCTCTACCCCCAGGGAATGCTGGACAAGGCTCCCCCCCACCTTGACGTCTGCTCTCAACTGTAGATTCTTCATGTCGCCTTCTCCCCTCCAGAGAGGCCAAGTTTACGCCCAGCACTAAATTCTTCCCCACCGCACATCAAGCAGAGTGGCACATCTGAACCAATGGTGACAGCGAGAGGAACTTTTCGAGCTGGTGTCAGAAAGACTCCACCCTCCCAGGCGCGATGCAAATTAGCCAGATCAGAAAAGCAGAGAAAACAAGGTCTGCACAGCTCAGATTACAGATGGAGAGCTGGAACCTAGAGAGGCTGGCTCTTTTCAAGGGCCAAAGGACACATGAGAGCAGGAACAGTGCAATCAAGCAACGCATTTATTTTTATTTTAACACAGCAGGGAAGGAAAGCTTTAATTCGGAAGGAAAGTGAGTGGGTTAACTCTTTCCGCCTCTTTGCAGAATCAAAATCCTGCCCCCTTGCCGCCAAATATTACAACAATGGAAAGCAGGAAGATCTATCTCTCTATTCCCCCCCCCCCCCGCATTGTAGGCTAACAACAGCATCAGATGGGAGCAAGGACAGGGATGCAGAGAGAGATATTTAAATCTAGAAAAGGACACAAGAGGGATCAAACAGGTACTTCCCCAACAGCATGGATCTATTTCAAGCTCATGTAAATGAAAGTACTAGTGAACTTTAAAAGAACGGCAAATTCCAAAGAGGGCAGGAAAATCTGCTTCTAGTTGGATTATGCTATGTGAGGTTCTGCGTGAGTCAGATCTGAATAGGAAGTTCCCCATTTTTAATGACACTGCCCCAATTTTTAAAAATCAAAGAGAGAGAGAGAGAGAGCAGTTGTTAACAGAAGGAGCAGAAGTAACTTCACCCAGGAAAAGAAGGTTGTGCTTAATCCCTTCCCCTTTCCCCAGTCACTTCTTTTCGATCCATAAAAGGAGCCTACTAGTATAATTTAGGTATTCCATACTCAGAATGAAGCCCCCACTTTCCTGGGGACTGAGAGCACTCCTGATTAATACTGTGCTGAGATATCTACTCTCTGATTTTCATTTCATTCTCAGGCTGCAAAAAATATTTCTAATTTCTCTTGGGAGTGTTTTGAAACTTTTTTTGAGAGGGGAGGGGGGACAGGCTGAAGGGGACACCTCTTTCAGAAGCTTCCTTGGTGGTCCATGTCTCCCAATCTGAAAACGGCCTTCAAGAGAAGTTTTGTCATGATAGCTTCTCTTGAGATTAACTTGAAACCTACAAAGCCAGGATGGTGCAGGCTGCTGGAAAGAAGATTGCAGAATGAACATCTGCCTGCACATATCCTGAGGGTGTCTGACAGAACTTCTAACAGGTCGGATAGTTGGTGGAAGAGGGATACCAAGTCATCTTTTATGACTGTGGATTCTGTTTTCACTATCACTGGTGCATTGGATTAATTTTAACATTTAGTGTAAATATAACAGTATCTTGGAAGAGTGTGGCAGTCTTTAATAAACAAACATATTAAGTATCGGATTGCTAAAGAAAGGCAAGAACGCTGTATTCAGCCTTTAAGTTTTTCCACCCAAGTTCTCTTTTCCTCAAGAAGATAGTTCAAAAGGAACTCTCTTTCATCAAAGAGAATGCAAGAGATCCCCCAACACGGCATTATTTCAGATTTCAGCCTTTTTCTGGCTAGCTTCTCGCACCATGACATCCACCAAAAGTGTTGGGATGGTATACCCCAAGGTTGTCTGTCTGCTGTCCTTCCTCTATCTGAGTATGCATTACAGAGCAAGGGAAAAGAGCAAGGAGACTTAGATTATGTGGTAGAAAGGATGGTAAACAAGGAACACATATGCACCAAGTGATTTTGCAAGCTGATATTCAGCCAACTGATCCTTCAGCATCCATGAAAGGAACTCCAGGGGAATCACCCTCCAACTCACAGAGTCTACAAGAATTCAAGGCAAAAAGCAGGACCCACATACTCACCCAGAATATGGATCTATGTTTGGAAGGATTACATGGTTCAATCCTTTTCATTCAAGGCAGTAAAATGCATGGTTGAAAAAGATCCCCCAAGAATTACCGCAGTATTCGGACTTTCCTTACAGACTGATCTGCTGATTCATTGACTTCAGTGGGTAAAAAAGCCTAAAGGCTTGCAATGGTGTAACCAGATGGATTAGTTGCAATTTATAATGGGTCAGTGAAACAAGGTGGGGACAATCTATGCAGTGAACCTGTGAAAGAGGACTGTGTTATCATCACTACTGTGTTTTTCTTTTCCCAAAACAATGAGACAGCCAGCTGTAAACCATCAAGCTCGCTGGAATGTTTCTGGCTCCAAGATCCTGAACAATATTAAACCAGGTCAGGGGCCTCTCTGCATGAACAGTGAGGTTGGAGTTAGTAGCAGCTTATTTATGTGTGGCACAGCTGTTCTCAACCTGGTACTTTTCAAATATATTGGAACTGGAATCTCCAGATAGCATGCCGGTTGTTGCAAAAGGCAATCCAGGTCATTCAACTGAGCTAAGTGCAACGCTCTTTTCTCGTTAGTCAAATGCAAGCAGCCTTGTTTGCAAATCACGTTGCAAGCTGGAGAAGACGCTCCTGTCTTCTTTCCAAACCAGTGTTTTTCAGGATGCTTTAAGGGAAAAATAGACTGCTGACTTTTCACTTAACCAGCTGCCTTTACTTGCCCCAAAGGCTTAATAATAATAATAATAAAAAGCACAATTTTATCCTGCAAGAAATCTAAGGCTGCATTATTCCATCTGCTTTTCTGGGAGCAACTGTGCCTTACTTTGGAGTAAACAGGATCCTGTTGTTAATTGAAAAGCAAACAAGCTTTAACTCATTTGCATAACTTGCAATATCTGCCATAATCTTTCCCTGTAGGAGGATACTCTTTATCAAGTTTCTTGCAGATGCTTTTTCTTCTTTTCTTCATCACAGGAAATACTTTTTTCTTTGGCCATTACTACTCCCTTACTGGGGAGCAGGCTCCGTTAAAAACAGTCTGACTTTATTTCCAGAACCTTCGGAAGATGTGTTTTGAAATAATGATCTATGAATCGGGAGTTGTTGTTGTTTTACACTGGCTAAAAAAAGCAAAAGATACCTTTTGAAATTAACCACCTTTGGGGAAAACTGTTCGCTTGCCCAGTGAATTTTAATCCATTTTTTCCTCTCTTTTATTCCCTTTCTTTGTAGCTACTTTGCCTTATCGCCACTGTTTTGCCCCCGCCTTTCTTTTTCCTCCCTTGCCATCCTATCTTCCTACCCCATTTCCATCCTGTTCTTTTTCCTGTTCCTGCTGAAAGGAAGGAGGGGTGTCTCTGTGTTTGTGTGTGTGAATGAGAAAAAGGAGAGGTTGGTATATGCAGATGGAGATCCATTAATTTTAGAAGTGGGATATTTTACAGGCAATTTTAATTGGTAATTAATTCAACAGCTATTTTTTTTTAGCCTGCTTCTGCCCCATTGTCCTGCTGTCTGACACACATATTTAAACAGTGGGGGTTGCACTATGACATAATCACACATGTGTTGCCATTTACCCCTCTACAGGTGCCTATGCTAAATACCTGTTTTTGCATCATTCAACAGCTGTATGATTTTGCAAGGCTTTGGAGGCCGTCTCTCCATTCATTGCCACTTCATTTCCCCCCGTGCTTTGCATAACCATAATTTGAGGACTTTCCATCTTTAGTTCTGGATGTGGTTGCCCTCCCTCAGAGAGGTGCACAATTTAGAGGTCCTCTTGGACTCACAGCTCCTGGTTGAAAAGAGATGGCAGCCATGCTCAGGAAGGTTTTAACACCTATCCATCTTGTATGCCATTTGTCCCCATTGTTGCATCAGAAAGCCCTTGCTCATGGTCATTCATGCCTTGGCCATATGGACTACTGCCCTCTACATGGGGCTGTTGTAGAAGACCCTCTGAAAGCAACCACCAGTCCAGAATGCAGCAGTGTGGATTGGCATGGAAGGGACCCAGGAAACATGCCCTCTCTGTCCTAGCACCTGCCTTATGGAACAGTGTACCCCCTCTTACATTCAGATGGCCCCAACCTTGCTGGCATTTCCTAAAGCCTTGATAACCTGGTTCTTCCATTGGCTCAGGGTATTGCTTGAGATATATGGTTATTTTGACCCTGTATAAGTTGCCCAGAGTCACCATTTGTGAGATGGGTGGTTATATAAATCAAATAAGTAAATAAATAAAACACACATATGCATGCCACATACACATTTATTGTGGGAATCATTTCAGCTGGAGTTGGCCTCACACTAACAAGCTGGGTATCATATAGGTTTTTTATGGGCTTATAATACTGCTTATCCTCTCTGTTCCAATGACACACTGAGTAGCCAATCAGCTTACCACTTTTAGCTTCACATGTTGGGCAAGGTTAGTTTCTGTTGTTATAGTGTTATGGGTTGTGCAAAGCCAAAAAATCATGTTAATGGCAACAACATGGCCGAAGTGTGTATAATTCAACTGGTTTCCTCCCCAACCCGCTAGAAAAGAAATGATTCAGCTAATCATCCCAGAGATAGGAAAGCAAAACAGTTATACTCTTTCTATTGTTCTCTGAAATGAGATTTCACCATATTATGATATACAATAGAGAGAGAGGGGGAAAACAAAACTCTAGTAATGATGTGTCATTGTGGAACCTTGATGATATATTGATAATATACTCCTTCCAAATCTTGAAAACAAATGTTTTAATACCATAGGCTTATCCAGAGTATTCTTCTTGGTCAAATATAGGGGGAAATATGGACTATAGCTAAAGAAACAGCTCAGTTAATTCAGGTTCTCTAATTTGATTTTAAGCATATGGAGACCAGCGTGGCTGAGAGTATGCCACGCATTTGTTGGTGGGGACAGAAGTGTTCTGTCCATGAACTACAGTATTTCCTAACTTGGTGTACCCCAGATGTGTGAGGAAACAACCCCCAGAAGTCTAAGCCAATAAAATATCCCTTTTCTTTGCATATTACTGCTAAATATACCAGGTGGGAAATAAAACTCAGCTGAACATCTCTTCTGCATTCTCAATCACAAAGTTTTCAACCCCTGGGACACTGTAATTTGCAATACTTTATTGCCTGCGAGTTTTCCATTGAACAAGAATAATACTTCATTTTCTGAATTCTTGTGTCCTATTCACATAAAAATGAAGGGCTCTAAACACACTTATTTCATGTCAGCTCATTTCCTGTAGACATGATGGATTTAGGCGAAATGAAGTTCAGGGAAGGTCTTGTCCCTCGAGAACACAGAATTAACTTGTGGCATAAAACAGTGGTGCACAGCTTTTCTCCAAATGAAGGCTGCACTTCATTTCTGGCCAGCGTATTACTTCATACAAAGTTAAGCCTTTAAATTCCCCTACCCTCAGGGGCATTCTCCTCCATCCCAAGGTACATCAAGCTATTGTGATGGGAAACTGGAATGCATTTTAATTTTTCCCCCCTTTTTAATTATGCAGAACATCGAAAAACAGTGAGGTAAAAAAGATTAAAGGAATAAAAAGCAAAACATATAGAATGGAATGCAATTTTTATCTTAACCCTTTTGAGTCTAAAGCGAGAATCCACACTGATGTAGAAATCCAATTTTGATTCCGGGTAGGAAAACAAGGCATTGCTGGAAGGGAGTATCATCTTCTTAAGGAAACAGTTATGGTAAAAGCATGGCTTTGCATTTAAACTGGCTTTCTCCAACATCCATCTGACACTCTTGGGACACCTTAAAGACAAATCACTTTATTTGTGCCTAAGTTCCATGGATCATGGTTTACTTCATTGACTTGAAATCCTGAGACCTCAATGAAAAAGTGTCCGAAGGCACACTTCGTTGGCTTTGTTGCAAAAGCCTAACATGGAATCCAAGATCTGTGGGATTTAACTTCATGTCATAGACTGACTCTACCTCCCTACACATTTATCATATTGATTAGCATTTTGCAAGCGTTGTACAGTATAAGGACAGAGGCCTTCATGGGTCAGTAGCCCAATAGGTATTCATTCCCTATTTAAATACTCCTTATTTCAAAACAGAAATACCCAGTTAAGGCCTGAGCTAATGTGCAAAAAGCAAGTAATGTGAATTCAAGAGTATTATTTATCCATTTATTATTTATTTATTAAATTTATATAGCTGCCCATCTCATGCTATGGGAGAATAAATATTTCATCATGCTTTTCTCCCTTCTCCCCTTTTTATCTTCATAGGAAATGCTTCAGGAAAAGATGTCACTAACTAATTATTCAGAGAGATACAAAAGAGTTTCTATTCTCTGAGAGAAGTTTGAAAACATGAGATGAACAAATGTTCACTGGCTGACTTTTCAAACACTTCCAAAAAGGCAGGAACGCCAGTATACATTAACTTAATTGAACTGATATCATTTTGGATTCTCCCTGGGAAAGCAATTTGGAAGCCAAGACGTTTGCATTCCACTCTAACCCATTCTGCCTGATCAGTGGAATGTGGCTTTGGTTTCAAAGACCTTCTGGTCACAGAAACTTACTGTCCTAGTTCTCAAGGGGGTCACATTTCCCCAGGCAGCATAATTGGGGGATTCTCTTGGACTTCCAGCTCCTACTCAATGAGCACAGGGCAGCTGTGGCCAGGAGGGCCAGGGCACAAATCCATCTTGTGTGCTAATGATGCTTTTCTCACAGATTCTCATGCCCTAGTTACCACCTACTTAAACTGCTGAAATGCAACCTACATAGGGCTAGCCTTAGAAGTTACAACTGGTCCTCTTGGAAGACACTTGGATGACTACTTGGAAGTTACAACTGGCCATTCCTCGTTCTGCCCTTATTAAAAAGGAGGTCCTGTAAGCTGGTCCTGTGTGATCTTAGATGCCATTCAAGGTGTTGGTCATTACCCATTATGCCCAACAAGGTTTACAACACAAAACATCTCTTCCCTACCAGTAAGATATGGAAAAGTTGATGTGCTCTATGTTCTAAAGCATTGTCATCTGGTGAGACCTAGAAGGCTCCCCTTCTCCACAGCTGCCCCTGCCTGGTGGAACAGCGTCACCTCTGACATTTGTATGGCCCCAACCATGTTAAGCTTTCATAAAGCTGTGAAAACCTGGCTCTTCCAGCCAGCTATTTGATGTTACTTCTTTACCCCTTCCCAATAATATAAATTGCATCCTTTCCCCAGGTCACTTAAAAGCAACATTCATCTTCACCTCATTCGTGGTGGTGGTGGGGAGAAGATTATGGGGGGATGCTAAAACAGGAAGACTCTGCCATGTTTTTGCCCATGCTAAGAAACAGAAATACACAATGAATTAGATTTTAATCAATTCAGTACAACCTCAACTTTGATGAGATGATCCATCATCTCACCTTGCAGTGATACTGAAGAGAAAGAAAAAGGCCAGCAGATAATTAGAAAGCAATTACTCATCAAAAATTAATCAGGATATTAATTAAACACAGTGTCCTATTTAAATACAAGCTGGTATTACATTGCCAGTTGCCAATGAGAAAGCAACTGTGAGGACAAACTGTCAAGCAAACCAACATTTAATACCACCATCAAAAGTAAAAAGGGATACACCATACCAAATGCATAACTTAAAAATTGTTTATGTAATCATCACGATCAGAAGAATTTAGTGTCAGAGTAAACTTTTAAAAATTGAATCTTAGTGGAAATATCCCCTTCATGGATCACTGCCTTGTCGTGGCGAAGGGGCTTGCGTAACTCAGTGAAGCCATGAGCTATACCGTGCAGGGCCACCCAAGACGGACAGGTCATGACAGAGAGTTCTGACAAAATGTGGTCCACTGGAGAAGGAAATGGCAACCCACTCCAGTGTCCTTGCCAAGAAAACCCCATGGACAATGTTAAAAGGCTAAAAGATATGACGCCGGAAGATGAGCCCCTCAGGTCAGAAGGTGTCCAATATGCTACTGGGGAAGAGCGGAGGGCATTTCCAAGTAGCTCCAGAAAGAGTGAAGCGGCTGGGCCAAAGCCGAAAGGACGTTCAGCTGTGGATGTATCTGGAAGCGAAAAGAAGGTCCGATGCTGTAAAGAACAATATTGTATAGGTACCTGGAATGTAAGATCTATGAACCAAGGCAAGCTGGATGTGGTCAAACATGAGATGACAAGATTGAACGTCGACATCTTGGGAATCAGCGAACTGAAATGGACGGGAATGGGTGAATTTAATTCAGGTGACCATTATATCTACTACTGTGGGCAAGAAACCCTTAGAAGAAATGGAGTTGCACTCATAGTCAATAAGAGAGCGGGAAAGGCAGTAATGGGGTACAACCTCAAAAACGACAGAATGATCTCAGTGCGTATCCAAGGCAAACCATTCAACATCACAGTAATCCAAGTCTATGCCCCAACCACTGATGCCGAAGAAGCTGAAGTTGACCGCTTCTATGAAGACCTACAACACCTTCTAGAACTAGCAGCAAAAAAAGATGTCCTTTTCATCATAGGGGATTGGAATGCTAAAGTAGGAAGTCAAGGAGTAATCGGAATAACAGGCAAATTTGGCCTTGGAGTACAAAATGAAGCAGGGCAAAGGCTAATAGAGTTCTGTCAAGAGAACAAGCTACTCATAGCAAACACTCTTTTCCAACAACACAAGAGACGACTCTACACATGGACATCACCAGATGGTCAATACCGAAACCAGATTGATTATATACTTTGCAGCCAAAGATGGAGAAGCTCTATACAGACAGCAAAAACAAGACCAGGAGCTGACTGTGGCTCAGATCATGAGCTGCTTACTGCAAAATTTAGGCTTAAATTGAAGAATGTAGGGAAAACCACTAGACCACTCAGGTATGACTTAGATCATATTCCTTGTGAGTACACAGTGAAGGTGATGAATAGATTTAGAGGATTAGATTTGGTAGACAGAGTGCCTGAAGAACTATGGACGGAGGTCCGTAACATTGTACAGGAGGCAGCAACTAAAACCATCCCAAAGAAAAAGAAATGCAAGAAAGCAAAATGGCTGTCTGATGAGGCTTTACAAATAGCTGTGGAAAGAAGGAATGCGAAAAGCAAGGGTGAAAGGGAAAGATATAAGCAACTGAATGCAGATTTCCAGAGAATAGCCAGGAGAGATAAGAAGGCCTTCTTAAATGAACAATGCAAAGAAATTGAGGAAAACAATAGAATGGGGAAGACTAGAGATCTCTACAAGAAAATTGGAGATATGAAAGGAACGTTTAGTGCAAAGATGGGCATGATAAAGGACAAAAAGGCAGGGACCTAACAGAAGCAGAAGAGATTAAGAAGAGGTGGCAAGAATACACAGAAGAACTCTACAAGAAAGATCTTAATGTCCCTGATGTCCACGCTGGTGTGATCACTGACCTTGAGCCAGACATCCTAGAGAGTGAAGTCAAGTGGGCCTTAGGAAGCATTGCTAACAACAAAGCTAGTGGAGATGACAGTATTCCAGCTGAGTTATTTAAAATACTAAAAGATGATGGTGTTAAAGTGCTGCACTCAATATGCCAGCAAGTTTGGAAAACGCAACAGTGGCCACGGGATTGGAAAAGGTCAGTTTACGTTCCAGTTCCAAAGAAGGGCAACGCCAAAGAATGCTCAAACTATCGCACAATTGCACTCATTTCACATGCTAGCAAGGTTATGCTCAAAATCCTACAAGCTAGGCTTCAGCAATACATGAACCGAGAACTACCGGATGTACAAGCTGGGTTTCAAAGAGGCAGAGGAACTAGAGATCAAATCGCCAACATTCGCTGGATCATGGAGAAAGCACGAGAGTTCCAGAAAAATATCTACTTCTGCTTCATTGACTATGCAAAAGCCTTTGATTGTGTGGATCACAACAAACTGTGGCAAATTCTTAAAGAGATGGGAATACCAGACCACCTTACCTGTCTCCTGAGAAATCTGTATGCGGGCCAAGAAGCAACAGTTAGAACCGGTCATGGAACAACCGATTGGTTCAAAATAGGGAAAGGTGTACGACAAGGCTGTATACTGTCACCCTGCTTATTTAACCTATATGCAGAGTACATCATGAGAAATGCCAGGCTGGAAGAATCACAAGCCGGAATTAAGATTGCAGGGAGAATCATCAACAACCTCAGATATGCGGACGATACCACCCTAATGGCAGAAAGTGAAGAAGAACTAAAGAGCCTCTTGATGAGGGTGAAAGAGGAGAGTGCAAAAGCTGGCTTGAAACTCAACATTAAAAAAACTAAGATCATGGCATCTGGACCCATCAATTCCTGGCAAATAGAAGGGGTAGAAATGGAAGCAGTAACAGACTTCATTTATTTGGGCTCCAAGATCACCGCAGACGGAGACTGCAGCCATGAAATTAAAAGACGCTTGCTCCTTGGGAGGAAAGCTATGGCAAGCCTAGATAGCATATTAAAAAGCAGAGACGTCACCTTGCCGACAAAGATCCGCATAGTCAAAGCTATGGTTTTTCCAGTAGTAATGTATGGCTGTGAGAGCTGGACCATAAAAAAGGCCGAGCGCCGAAGAATTGATGCCTTTGAACTGTGGTGCTGGAGAAGACTCTTGAGAGTCCCCTGGACTGCTAGGAGGTCAAACCAGTCAATCTTAAAGGAAATCAACCCTGATTGCTCATTGGAAGGATCGATAATGAAGCTCAAGCTCAGATATTTTGGCCACCTAATGCGAAGAGAGATCTCTTTGGAGAAGACCCTGATGCTGGGAAAGATTGAAGGCAAAAGGAGAAGAGGACGGCAGAGGATGAGATGGTTAGATAGCATCACTGAAGCAATGAGCATGAAACTGAGCAAACTCAGGGAGGCAGTGAAGGACAGGAAGGCCTGGCGCAATATGGTTCATGGGGTCACGAAGAGTCGGACACGACTTAACGACTAAACAACAACAACAACAAGTGGAAATATATCAAAGGTATGAGGGATTTAACATTTTTGGACTAAGATACACTACCTCAGTGTTTCTCAACCTTGGCAACTTTAAGACATGTGGACTTCAACTCCTGGAATTCCCCAGCCAGCCATGCTGGCTGGGGAATTCTGGGAGTTGAAGTCCACACGTCTTCAAGCGGCCAAGGTTGAGAAACGCTGCACTACCTTCTAACTTATTTAAGCACGGAGCTCTCAAACTATGAGTTAGGATCTCCCACAAAAGGGTTATGAGCAACTTAGAAAGAGGTTGCAGTATTATTTAAAACATTGGCTTAGGCATGGTAGTTGAGCTCAGACTTTATGCTTATGAATTAATTTCCGACCTGCTTCCTTCTCTTAGCAGAGGCCCAACTGTTCAGTGAAATGCCAATGATTTTGCTTCTTTAAATTAAAGTTATATGTTAAAATTCACTGTTAGGTCAAAAATGTCTAGAAAATTGTGTGATTTGCTATATGGAATAATACATTTAAGGGACCGGAGCTCTCCAATGCAATTGGAATGGACATTTTCATTTCTGCAGAATAAAACAGCTGGCACCTTTTGATCGTGAAGCTATGCCCTATGAAGACAGACTGAAAGAACTTGGGATGTTCAGACTGAAGATAAAGGGATATATGATAGGTGATATAAAGGTATATAAAGCTACAGGGAAGAAGAACCCAAGCTATTTTCCATAGCCACAGAAACCAGGACCAGAAATGATGAGTAGAAGTTACAGCTACCTAGATTTCATGTAAATATACAGAAAAGGTCCCTAATGGGTACAACAGTGTACCTACAAAGATTGTGGGTTCTCCATTCTTAGAGGATTTTAAGAAGCTGGACAGCCCCTTCTCAAGAATAGTTTAATTGGTTTTTCTGTACATTGCAGAGGAGTAGACCAGATGATCCTGGTGGTCCCTTCCAACTCTATAATTCTATGTGACAAACTATTACTAGATATTGGCAGTACATTGATACTGACCACTGATGGTTAGGTTTGGCTTCTGTTGTAAATATTTGTAGGTCTCTAGCATCTTTGACAATACAGCATAGAAATAATATATCCATCATCTTTGGCAAATCTGTAAGTAAATTTAGTGAGTTTATCCATGGCTTTAAATTTCTGGCCTTTCAGAGTGGGAAAAGGATATATTGGATGCTAAGAGAAAAGGTGAAGAAGACTAATCTACTGGTAATGCTGATAAAAGTAAAGCTAAGACCAGACAATGTGATGGAAGAGACATCTTTTAGTTTGACAAGAGTTTTTGTTACTTGAGAATATCAGCCTCAGTGTGTTATTTGCCAGAAAACATTGTCTGCTAAGGATCAGAAGCCAAGGTCTAGGAGTCCAAAGTGAAAAATAATAGTAAGCACTTTATTGGAGACAAGAATGGCCAGGCTAGGAGAGTGAACTGTGGTCCAGGTGAAAGATGATGATGATGATGATAATTATTATTTATTAAATTTATATGCCGCCCAACTCCCAGCAACAGAAAGTTGACAGATCCAGCAAAAGTCAGGATTTTGTTCAGAAAAGATAATTACTTCCAACAATGGCCTCTGTCTCTATCTTAGAAAGCTTCCAGACCCAAGCAGGCTGGGTCATGATTGCTTAAATTCGCAGGGAAAATGTGAACAGTGAAAATTGTAGCCTTACAACAGAGCCATTTTTTTCAACGGGGGTGGCTGAATACCTACTCAAATATACAAGGACACCTTCTTCAGGAAATCAAAATAATAATGCTTGTTGCTTGTGATATTACAATGTGTAAGATTCTCATTTCGTCAAGCATCTCCTTCTACCCTCCCAACCCAGAGAATTCAACTGTTCTTAATAAAGTCAACTAGATATTGGCCTAGTCTGGAAAAATGTGTTACTCTTTAATTCTTCTCTTCCATCCCCTCTCCCTTTTAACTTTTATGAGAAAAAGATGTCAGTTCTTAAATTTCAGTCTTAAAAATCTTCATCTCAGGGTTTGCGGTGGTACCGGTGGTCAGCCAGGAGCCAAGCAGTACTTTAGGATTCAGACAAAAGGCTTAAATCAGAGAGGAATGCCAAAAAGGATTTTATTGAATCAATATTAAAAGAGTTACAGAGAAAAAGATATACCAATCCATGTCTATTCAACTTCTCAGGACCCCAAAGAAATGGCAGTGGATGGACCCCCTGAAGCCAACAGTTGCGTAACACCTTTTCTTCCTGGGTCTTTCAATCTATGCTGAGGTTCCATATCTGGAAACTACTTCTACTGCTATTGAATAGATTTCTTCTTTTCTACTCTGCTACTGGCTCCATTCTCCTTTCTGTGTATGCCTCCAGAGATTCAGCATCCCAGCCTTGCCAGTTTCCTTTGAATGCTTTGCAGTTTTATTGGGAAACCACCAACTTCATGAGCACCTCCAATGCCAGCAATAAAAGACTTAGGAAGCAACCCAGCAGAGCAGATGGATGAAATTCCACTCACAACCCACCCACCTCCACTGGTCACTTACATGAATTTTCATAGGAAACAATTTTTTTGTGCATGAAAATATCTGGGAGGGAACAGGATAAAAAAAGGTTGAAGTCAAGGACTATTTCAGTGTGCTGGGCTGAAAGTGCCCCCAAAGATCACAAAGGATCGAAGCATGCTATTGTTTGTGTGTGTGTGTGTGTGTGTAAGAGGGGCTAGCAACAGAGTTACGGAATTCTCTAAAGTTTGGGAAAGAAAAAGGAGCTTTCAAAGTATGGTAGAAGAGGACCACATACAGATTTCAGCTTTATCTCTTAATCAAGGTATCAGCCAATCCATTAGACAACCTTCAGGAAAATCATTAAAGACCCTGCCTTAAGGTACTCACTCATAAATGAGGGCAGGAGTATACTGATATAGTTTCTAAGATTTTTGCCCTTTGACTAATGAGACTCTGCTTCCTTGGCTGTTAGGAGTTTGACTGGAGCTTTTGTTAATGGATTTTATTTAATTACTGTTATCCAGAATGCGTTGGATAGAGATTGGGCCCATATATTTTGCTAAGCTATGGTTTGCTTTAACCATGATTTTCGAAAACGCTACAACTGGCTGGGTTCACAGCAAAACAGTGTCATTCTGGATTCATACACTGCATGATTCATAATGTGACATTAGTGTCATTTTGGGGAAAATAAAATAGCACCCTAAGAACAGGCAACTGAAATTAATGCATCTCCCTCTTATACTGAAGCCTACAGTCATTTTCTTCTGTTTTGTTTCCTCCAAATCAAAACATGGTGTTGCAATATTTAGAAGCTGGAACAGTGCCTAGATCAGCCTCACTGCTGGCAGTTTATTTAGTATATCTTGTTAGGCAAGGAAATGGCTACTTATTTCATTTTTTAAAAAAATGTATTGTTACTTCCAGGGAAACGAAATGGTACCTATAGGACTTGGGTCTCCTGTTGCACAATCACTTGATCAGCCATGGACACACTTGGCTCCTCAACCAGAGCTTTCAAGCAGTTGTGCTGTTCTTTTGCTTCAGGCAGGCTGATCTTAAACCCTGTTGTCTTTTCTTTTGGTGGTGGTGGGGAAGACAAGGACAGGCTGATGGTGCAGTAGAAATACTTGAGGAGAAGCAGCAGCAACAGCATTTGGGCCTTTGAAGGTTCTGGGTTGAAAACTCATTTTTTAAAAAAATCCTCCATGGAAAGATTCTGATTGGTTTTTATGCAAGAGAAACCTTATGGTATCTAATCATTGGGCATCTTCTTCTATTCCATCCTTGGGGGGGATGATGAACAGAGTGGCATTGTCTGTGCCTCTTTGGAAGTTGAGCTGAAGTGGGGGGAGGGACAGAACTGGCGACAAGCTTTGCTTGCAAACTGGGAGGATTTTGTTCTGCAATAACATCCCATTCAGTGGGCTTTTATTTCCAAGAGTATTAAACAGAGTAAGCCCACCCTTCAAACATATCTTTTGGCATTGGTTCAAGTTCTGAGAAGACCAAAGGGAAACTGGGCAGTGTGTGTGGGTGGGTGGAAGGGAGAAGGAAGCATCTGAACGCCTGGGCAACTTCAGCAACAATAGTGTTTTTGAAATTAAAAGGATGAGTGAAGTCCAATCGATGCAGATGGCACCTTATGTGAACTAAGGGCGAGCATTTATCAGAATGTTTTGCAACATGCAGGGTTTTCTAATTGTCACAAAGAAATTGATGTGGAAAAGATTTCTTGTAGGTAGAAAGGAGAGTGGGGTTTTTGGTGATGGTGGAGGGAGATGTGGTGAGAAAAACAGTCATGGCTGAAAAATATACTTAGCTCAAAAATTTTATCTGACAAAAGGCAACCTACATAAAGAGAAAATGTTTAAAAGCTGTTTTTTAGACTAAGTCTATAAAGTTTATAAGCTGTTTTGCAATGATTCAGAGGCCTCTGTTCTTTGGTGTCATTGAATAAATTAAATTCTCTTACTGAGTGCAATTTTAATTTCTCCATCCAGACACAGCTGTTACTTCCTGTTTCTTTCTTCCTTATTTTATTTTAAATTAAATAATGAAGAGTAAGATAGATCATCCAGCCAACTTGTGCAGATTCTGGGGAATGCAGAGACATGTTCCTAAAATAAACACTTTAATAAAAGTAACGGCCTAAAAGACACTTGGAAGATTCTGAGGTACTTCATAAAAGTAATTAATGAGGACCAAGACAGGTCAGGTTAAGAGATACAAGCTGCTTCCGACAAGAAATAAAATGTGCTATGAAAGAAGCAATAAAGAAAGTTAATAAATGTGGGATGTGGGATGAAAGGGGGGAAAAGTGGGTCTGGGTACAGAGTTCTCCCCTTATTGGTGTCATTTCTGCACTAGAGGCGTCTCCAGAAACTTCTACGTGTTCAGGGTAAAAAACTGATGGGGGTTACTAAGCTCACTGATTGTCTTCACTTCTCTTGACCTTAGCATGATGAGATCAGGCAGAGAACACCATGAGCCAAGCGATTCTCCTCTAGCTGATCAAAATAAGAGTTTGTTTTTTTTTAAAAAAGACTCAAACAGTGTCCTATCACATAAACCACCACTTCTTCTGATGCAACAAAAACTCTCTCATCCCCTCTCCACATCAAAGAAAATTAGTCAGCGCCCATATTTTCAGTCCATGTTGCATGCCTTTATCCAGACGTTTGCCCAATATAGTGGTTGGGGGGGGGGGGACGACAGCCCAGCTACAATGACATCATTCCTTCTGTTTCCATTAAAAAGCCTTGCAACACAACCCTCTTTCCACCGTCTGGCTGATTTTGACCTCACCTGCAGCGGCATAGAAGGACTGCGATGGGGCTCTGGGGCACATTTTAGAACATGCATCCCCAGTCAATTTCAAAGCAATAAGACATATTGCAGCCTGGATATGTGGGGATGGCGCCTTCTTTCCCAAAGGGGAGCTAGTAGCCTTTCATCTTACTCAACATGTAAATAGAGATGGCAAAAAGCTGCATGGAAAATGCATATGTTTGTTTACTTTCCCAAAACAAAACACTCTATGAGATGCCCCTGCATAGAACTTGGATAATTCCTTACAGCAGCTTGAAAAGAAGTGTTGTTTGACACTGAAAATTGTTGATGGGATGTACCGTTGAGTACGGGAAATAGTATTATCACAGTGACTTTTTCAACCCAGAAGCCTTTGAGGGGCTATGAAATAAGATCGTTATGATGCAGCACCGCTTTGCTTTATAGCATATAAACAAATTAAAAAAAAAACACTGGTTATCTTCCCCCAGGACCTATATCTCATTTCTCAAAATAAGAAATAATCATATGTCTCCAAACTAGCTCAGAAAAACTCAAAGATATACAATTAAGGGATTTTATTGCAGTTTCAAGCAAATGCACGCTGATAAATCCAGTGCCATTGAAAAACGTTGCTTTCACTTCACACACAACGCTTGTCAGCTGTCCGTCATCATATGGAGCTCTCTGGATATGAAGGAGGAACTTGGTCCCAAGTTGACAATGGGTAAAAATTAAGCAGTGCATGGCTTCCTGTACCTATACAACACTTTCTGCTCCAAACTACTGGCAGGTTTAAACAACGTATGTGACCCATATCTCATGTATTTCTTCACGTCTTTAATCTTAAATCATAAAAGGACTCCGAAAGCGGTTTATGTAGGATCAGTAAAACAGGACAATCTATGTCAGCAGGGTTAAAGCGTTTAACATGGCACAAAAGGAAAAAAGGATGGGCAGGAGAGAAGAAAAAAGAACCTCCAATACCAATTGTTAAGTCAGAAAGCAGGCTTGTAACAAGCTAAAATCTGTGTACATGTGCAATGCAGAGAAAGAAGCAGAGCTGACAGAATGGCATTGCTTTCTGCCTTTCCTTCTCCTGAAGTCCTGCTTTCTTCCTTTCCTTTAAGTTTTGCAAAAGAGGACGTAAGACTCTTTAAAAAGGTGTTTCAGTTCTGGAATACAGTGGGGCAAAAAAGTATTTAGTCAGCCACCAATTGTGCAAGTTCTCCCACTTAAAAAGATGAGAGAGGCCTGTAATTTTCATCATAGGTATACCTCAACTATGAGAAACAAAATGGGGGGAAAAATCCAGAAAATCACATTGTCTGATTTTTAAAGAATTTATTTGCAAATCATGGTGGAAAATAAGTATTTGGTTACCTACAAACAAGCAAGATGTCTGGCTCTCACCGACCTGTAACTACTTCTTTAAGAGGCTCCTGTGTCCTCCACTCGTTACCTGTAGTAATGGCGCCTGTTTGACCTTGTTATCAGTATAAAAGACACCTGTCCACAACCTCAAACAGTCACACTCCAAACTCCACTATGGCCAAGACCAAAGAGCTGTCGAAGGACACCAGAAACAAAATTGTAGACCTGCACCAGGCTGGGAAGACTGAATCTGCAATAGGCAAGCAGCTTGGTGTGAAGAAATCAACTGTGGGAGCAATAATTAGAAAATGGAAGACATACAAGACCACTGATAATCTCCCTCGATCTGGGGCTCCACCCAAGATCTCACCCTGTGGGGTCAAAATGATCACAAGAACGGTGAGCAAAAATCCCAGAACCACACGGGGGGACCAAGTGAATGACCTGCAGAGAGCTGGGACCAAAGTAACAAAGGCTACCATCAGTAACACACTACGCCGCCAGGGACTCAAATCCTGCAGTGCCAGGCGTGTCCCCCTGCTTAACCCAGTACATGTCCAGGCCCGTCTGAAGTTTGCTAGAGAGCATTTGGATGATCCAGAAGAGGATTGGGAGAATGTCATATGGTCAGATGAAACCAAAGTAGAACGTTTTGGTCTAAACTCAACTCGTTGTGTTTGGAGGAGAGAGAATGCTGAGTTGCATCCAAAGAACACCATACCTACTGTGAAGCATGGGGGTGGAAACATCATGCTTTGGGGCTGTTTTTCTGCAAAGGGACCAGGACGACTGATCCGTGTCAAGGAAAGAATGAATGGGGCCATGTATCGTGAGATTTTGAGTGAAGACCTCCTTCCATCAGCAAGGGCATTGAAGATGAAACGTGGCTGGGTCTTTCAGCATGACAATGATCCCAAACACACCGCCCGGGCAACGAAGGAGTGGCTTCGTAAGAAGCATGTCAAGGTCCTGGAGTGGCCTAGCCAATCTCCAGATCTCAACCCCATGGAAAACCTTTGGAGGGAGTTGGAAGTCCGTGTTGCCCAGCCACAGCCCCAAAACATCACTGCTCTAGAGGAGATCTGCATGGAGGAATGGGCCAAAATACCAGCAACAGTGTGTGAAAACCTTGTGAAGACTTACAGAAAATGTTTGACCTCTGTCATTGCCAACAAAGGATATATAACAAAGTATTGAGATGAACTTTTGATATTGACCAAATACTTATTTTCCACCATGATTTGCAAATAAATTCTTTAAAAATCAGACAATGTGATTTTCTGGATTTTTCCCCCCATTTTGTCTCTCATAGTTGAGGTATACCTATGATGAAAATTACAGGCCTCTCTCATCTTTTTAAGTGGGAGAACTTGCACAATTGGTGGCTGACTAAATACTTTTTTGCCCCACTGTAAAAACGGCATCAGGGCATGTTATCCTTCCGCTGCCCTGAATCTGGATCTAGTGACTAGCCTGGTGGAGGATTTAAATGGGGACGTGGGGACAGGAGAGAGGGGAGGACAGGCTTGTCGTGCAGGTGCAGCTTATACCTGAGACAGATCACAAGTACTTTATCAACTAACAATTATAATGTGTTAAAAAACCCATTGCGTTTGGTGAGACCTTTCTAGATACTTTTTGATATGTGGGTAAGACTGCTGCATGCCCCACCTGTCTTCCCCTCCTTCCCCCCCTCCCAGTTTTAATCCTACATCCATCAAGCCACCCTATGCATCTGATGAAGTGAGCTACAGCTCATGAAAGCTTATGCCTTTTAATAAAATTGGTTAGTCAGGGAAGGCATTACCAGATGCCATCTGATATTTTGCTACATGGCTTTCCTCCCACAGTGTTTCCACTACAGCAAAGAGTCCTTTGAGTTGAGCACTGCTTGGTGATTACACAGGGGCACATCATGGTGTTTTCTTGACAAACAACTACTGTCATCTTCTGAGCCTTTTTTTGCCCCTAACTTCCCATTCTAACTCACAACCCCCTGCTTTCCTGGCACTTTCCTATACAAATAATAGGCAGACCCAACCACTTAATTTTTCAAACAGCAGTTACTTTTGTTCAGTTACGAAGAGACATAAAATAAAAGTCTAGAAAGTTTAACTCCAGGAAAATGACACAGCCTTAGAAGCTATATAAAGCATGAAGCAGAAATAGACCTGTGCACAGGATTTAATTGTGAAAGCAAACAGCCTCACCCAGTTGGTTAAGTCACTACTGTATCTCTTCCTGCTTATCCCAGTTTTCCCAAACTGTGGCTTATATACCTAAATTGTTTACAGCTACAGCTGTTAGGACAACCGGGACCAGATATAATTTGTAGCACACAGAAAACAAATGTTGGAAGGGCCGCCTATCCAACTTCCCCACAGTGACCCTGGCTGCCCTTACAAAAGTTACATTAAGCACAGCTAAACTATGCTTTGTCCCAAATTTTTATTCAGAAAGCCAATGGTTTTTCCTTCTGTGGCCCAAGAAGCAAAACTAAGCAATCCTGTGGGAAGGTGGGCAGGAATTTCTGACTTATATACAGTGGTACCTCGGGCTACGAACTTAATCCGTTCCGTGACTCTGGGCGTATCCCGAGTTGGTGGTAACCCAACGCAAATTTCCCCATAGGGTTCAATGTAAATCCGGTTAATCCGTTCCGCCCTCCGAATTTGGTCGCACCCCAAAGCAAATTTTCCCATAAGGTTCAATGTAATTACTGTTAATCCGTTCTGGCGTCCGCGGACCATGCGTCAGGGGCAGGAAAACGGCCGGCCACCGCACGGCGAGAAAATGGCCACGGACCACGTGTCAGGAGCGGAAAAATGGCCGCGGACCATGTGTCAGGGGCGGAAAAATGGCCGCGGACCATGTGTCAGGGGCGGAAAAATGGCCGCGGACCACGTGTCAGGGGCGGAAAAATGACCGTAGCCCGAGGCGGAGTTCCCACATCGAGGTAAATTTTTGCGGCCGGAGCCGGTCGTAACCCGAAAAGTTCGTTAGTAGAGGCGTTCGTATCCTGAGGTACCACTGTATAGAGAGGGACAAGTGGAGATGGCAAGGGAAATTTCAATTTGAACAAGGTAGCATAGGAAAGCTATTTTAGAATCTTATCAATATCGTTCCACCAGGCAGGATCATCCAGTTAAGAGAAGGGGAAAGCTTGTGTCTCAGCAGACAGATGCAGAACCCACTTTCTAGGTGTGGCCTGCAGTAAGAAAGTCCACGTTGGTGGGATGGAAGATGCAAGAAAATGACTTTAATTTTTTTACCTGGATATGGTACAGCTGCACTGGTACTTTGAATCTATGTGCATACATTTGCATGCGTGTCAACATGGGGAGACTCTGGACTTGTGGATGATTTTTGATATTTATCAATATACTCATGCTTCTGGTGGCAGGCATATATTTACAACTGCATTTTCTCCAGAGACCCAAGCTAGCAGGTATCATTCTTGGCCAGATACTACTACCAAGGGGGCGGGGGGGGGGGAGTGTTTTGCACTGATAAACAAAAGCAATTACAGAGTATGGGACAGAGAGAGAACAGAAGCAAGAAATCTGGTATTCATGGGAGAGCAGCAGAACATCTGCTTTAAATGCACAAGGTCTTGGCATCTGCAAGCTAAGACTGAAAAATATAACATCAGGCGTGATCCTCAGAGATCTAAAAATCAAGCACAATCTTGTGTGATTTGAAGAGTTTGTGCTAAAAATGGACTTTCTATGGGTCTACTGTGTCTAATGATTTTTCCTTTCAGTGTTCAGCTTAGAGAAAACCTTTTTTTTCAAATAGTTTTTCAACCATTTCCCCTCTCTTCTTTCATTTCATTAGAAATTCTCTCCAACTGTTGAACAGCCTTCCCTAAAGGAACGTATGACTGTTTTTCTTAATGCAGAAGAGGAACAATCTCCCAGCTCCCAGTCCTTGCTGCAAACTAGGCATGCTTGAGGAATTCCTTTTTGCCTATTTTTATACAAAATGATTTTTTGGGGGGTAGATTTGTGAGCACTGGGACCTAGCTATCCAATGCATCAAAGGACTCTGGAAGGGAGGGATGGGGTGGTTAAATTATTGTGGATCAAGGTGGATGTATACATGTTGACATAATGTGAAAATGTTGGGAGTGCAAAACTCCTGCCTGCAGACCTTTCCAGCAGCCTTCTCCAACAATGTGTTGGACTACAGCATCCTTCATCTCAAGTCAATGTAGTTATTGGACCTGATGGTTGGAAATTATAAGGGCTGTAGCCCAACATGAATCCAGAGCTGTGGCTGCAGGTTAGGCAATGCTGAACAGAAGCTGGAAGATTTTTTCCTCATCTTCGCTTGCAAATCCTACTTGTTGATTGTACAATCTAAAAGCAAAGTCTCTGAAATTAAAAAGAAGTTCCAAGGTCCAGCACAAAATGTACTTAATGAAATGCATCTACAGCTGTCAGAGCACAATTTATCCCTCGAGCACAAGAAAAATGAACTTGACACTGCACAGGAAGGTTTATTTGTTTCGCCCTTTAGACAAGCGGCTTTTCCATTTATGATTCCCCTTAGGGTAGCTTGAAATGTTTCCAAATACTGATGAGGAGATGGCAAAGCCAACCAGGACCTTGTCTAGACCATAATAAACTGGAGGAACCAGCTCCTGAGATGCCATGGGCAACTCCTACTGGTGAATGATTCCACTTACAAAGCAAAACTTCCTATCAGGATATATGTGTCAAAAATAGCAAGATGGTGACTTTCACTGTGCAATAAAAAGTCCAGGGAGTCTTGGAAAGAAAATTCACCTCAAGGGTTTACTTGAAAGACTTATTAACACGACATAGAATTGAACATAATGGGGAAACATCATTTCATAACTAAGGCAAAGTAGACAACAAATTGACACAATACCCGTCTCTCCCTGAGCTTGGGGAAATGCCAAGCTTTTAAAAATTGTCTAGATTTGTACAGTGGGGTGATCCAAACTTCTTGTGAATGCTATTCCAGAGGGCAAGCATTGTGACAGAGAAGTCATGCATCCTAGGTCCCACTGGAAGATTACATTGTTATTGTAGTTGGTCACAAGTCAGCCAAATGTTTAGACTGGATTTGGCCTTTTTATCCACCCATCGAGTCCTTCCCAAGGACCTGGGATAGGCAGATGTTGTTGTTTGATGGTGTTAAAGGTATTGTTGCAAGTTGTAAGCTGTTGCAAAGAAAGCTGCGTTTTGCAACTGACTGATGGTGAGTTTGTCAATGCCAATGATGTTCAAGTTGTGCTCCAGATGTTTTGGGATTGCACTCAAGGTGCCTATTATTATTGGTACTATCTTTGCTTTCTTTTGCCACAGTCATTCTATTTGCAGGTCTTTGTATTTTGTTATTTTCTCCAGTTCTTTCTCTTCTCTTCTGCTGTCTCCAGGTATTGCAATGTCCACTATCCAGACTTTTTTGTCTTTCTTATCAACAATTGTTAAGTCAGGAGTGTTGTGTGGCAGGTGTTTGTCTGTTTGAATTCTAAAGTCCACTTTAAAGCACTTTGGCTTCTTCATTTTCTATTACTTTGTCTATTTTGTGGCCCCACCAGTTCTCGCTTGCAAGCAAACGGTATTTCTTGCAGATACTCCAATGTACCATTGTTGCTACTTCGTCATGTCATTGTTTGTAACCAGTCTGTGTGATCTTTATCATCATCATCATCATCATATTTTTATATATGACTTAAGGCAGCAAAACATGCCCAATTCATTACTTTACTTAATGGATGAGACATGAAGCACATCCACATCCAGATGGTGGAAGACAGGTAGTTCCTCACATAGCAAGGTCCTATGCGATGAAGGACTTTATAGGCAATAACCAGAACCTTGCACTCAGAAGCTCACTGGTAGCCAGTGCAGTTCGCATCACAAAGATGTTACATGGGTACATGAAGATACCCCACAACTGCCCACATCACTGCATTGTAAACCAGCTGTAGCTTCTGAGTGGTCTTCAAGGTGGTCCCATGTAAAGCGCATTGTAGTAGTCTACATATGAGGTGACCAAGGCATAGTGAATATGAAAAGAGACTCCTGGGCCAGAAAAGGGCTCAACTGGCATTCCAGATGAATCTGTGCAAAGACCCGCTTGGCCACAGATGCCACCTGCTTATTGAACACAAGCTGTGAGACCCCCAAATTGCACACTAGCTGTGAAGGGACAAGTGCCACCCCATTCAGAACCTATGATGGAAAATCACCAGCAGCAGAAGAATCACATATCCTCAACCAACTGATCTTGTCAGGAAAGAGTTTGAGCCTGTTCTTCCCCATCTTCCCTGTTCTTAATAGGGACATGAACCTATTAAATAGGCAGCCAGACTAATCATCACAAGGATCCTGTCTACTTCCTTGTGAATCACAGGATCAAACACTTCCCATGTAACCAGACAAGGCCTTGGTCAACACAACAAAACTTGCCTAGTCAGTATCAACTCCAAGCAGATCTGAGCAACTATATCCACTATACCCCTAGAATAATCTTCCCAGCTACCCTGTAGATGTTCTTGTGACCCGTCTCTGTCCAGCAGGGTACGGATCACTTCAAGCAGGGCTGCAACACAATATGAGCAGAAAAATAACTATGTTTTGCTGCTCTTCTAACCCCAATGTAATCCCTAACATGTGCTCTTATGTTTCCTAGGATGGATTTACTCTTGGTCTTTTTCCAACAGCAACATTACAGCACCTCTACTGGCTCCCTGAAATTCGAAGTAATTCAATCTGAATTTGGAGGTTTGTCTCCCCACTCATGCAAGCATAAGAAGCCGATGAGACCTCCATCCAGGGTTTCCCAAAGGTTACAAAGCATCCCGCTTGCACCAAATCCAAGGTTTCAGCTGCATTAGAGGGGGCTATTTTTCGTGTACAACAAGAAATCTGTGCTGCAGGTTTTCTTTGCTTAATTTATGCATATCTGGCATTTACTTTCCTTGCCCTGTGGGCTTAATTTCTTAAGTCTGAGAAGGGAGTTTTTGACAAAGTTACTATAGTGATGCGCTTACATACATTTATACAACTGGTAAACCCTGACATACACTTATTGTTCCCATTTCTCCCTCCTTCTTTAGCAATAACGATTCCTAGTGTTGCTGGATTTGAACTGTGTCTGTCATAAGCACAGCCTGATCCATTATGAGTTTAAACATGCTTCAGTCATTAAAGCTACAGCAACAACCCTACAATGGCCAGTTTGCTAAGCCTTGCTAAGGTTATTGTGCAGTAAAAGGCTATAGACGCAGCAAGAGCAGGAAAACAAAATCACCATGTCATGAAAATCAGGAGGGTTGGGCAATGAATTCTATGCTTTTAGAAAACATAGCCTGTTCCTTCTTAGCCTAGTCTGCATTCCAGAGTTGTCCTGATGATGAAATTGGTATGGGAAGAACCAGGGCTGATGCCATCATCTCCCTGGAAGAAAGATCAGTGGCAGCTGGGTTATTTGAGTATGTCTAGGTCTCAGGCAACAATATTGGCTAGAGCTAGTACAAAATACACTAGTTGCTTTCACAAGTCAGCCTTATCGTCCTATTCTGGTGCGCTAGTTAAGATGGACAGTGTAGGAGAAGAGCCACGTTAGGCTACGGTAGCCAAAAATCAGAAGGGGTCCGGTAGCACCTTTTTAGAATAGCAGATATTATGGAAAAGCATAAACTTTCATGAACTGCAGTTCACTTCATCAAATCCATTCTGTCTCTGATGAAATAAGTTGCAGCTCGCAAAAGCACATGCCTTTAGTCAGAAAATCTGTTTCCAGACACCTTCTGATTTTCAGTCAGGGTGGATGAATCTGGGCCAGTCATCTCTCTTAGCCCAATCTACCTTGCAGGGTAAATGGGATAAAATGATGGGTGAGCCTCTTGTAAACTACCTTCAGCTGCTACCACAAAGGCAGGACATAAATCTAACAAAAGCAAGAAAAGCATTATTTTACAGTTGATTATGTTGTGGTTGCTATAGCAAATATTTCTATTGGCTGGATAGAGTGAATTAATGCACCATTCAGCGGGCAGAGATTGGTATAGGAGAGGAATTCATGAAGGCTACCTTTGAGTACAAGACAATCTAATTTTAACTTTTCATATCAATACATGAACTAGAATTTGGTAACAGTTGGAATTCATACTTTTCCAAATATTGCAATGCAATTCTTCCTTTTTTTAAAAAAACGTTTCTTAGGGGAAGCCTGTATAAACATACATATTCATGAATGATGTACAAAACATTACAATAAAGGAAATTGTTTAAAAACTGCATCTTAAGGTACATTGCAAACAAGTATGCATATGATTAAAGAAATGTGTCCAAAATATATAATTTTTTTATAAACTTGTTTAAAAAAATCTAAATTTTAATGAACTGAACTTGACCAATTCACAGTAATGAGAGACTGAAAATGATGTATTTGTCCTTCCCTCGGTAAGAAAAATATCTGGTGATGCATAATAAGGAATAATTGGTTTCAAACAGTGTGTTGAAACCCGTGGGCCAAGATAACAAGGAGATATGCAGATAAACCATTATATTCCAGTTTTATTGTTTGAAATGGTTTTCATCAACAGCATAATGATAATGAGAAGGAATTTCTCCTACTACCTCTCAGCTTCTTTGTAGGGGAGGCAGGTAAAAATCCTTGAATTACAGAGCACCTTTTCATGATACATCCTATGGAATCCATATTTCTTTGAGGTACCGGCAGAATTAACTTAAAAGCAAAGTAGGTTCTGACTCAGTTCTTTGCTTCAGGAAATAATTTAGCATGGAAAGGCATGACTCCTTCTGGGAGACACAACAAATCAAACTGTCTGCATTTCCTTTTCTGAAGAAGTATAAACTGCTTTACTTGGAAAGAACAGTTGCCAAGATAAAAAGATGAAAGGAACTGATGTCATGATCTCCTGATAATGAAAGTGGGACCATTAATGGTGCTAGTTCCCACATGCATGTCCTAAGTGATTGCCACACCAACTAATTATGTGCACGAATGGACCAATTTCAGATGTAAACGTCAGCAAACAGATTCCACCCTCCTTTCATTTCCCTGGCCTGGATTTTCAGTGCAGACAATAAACAAATCTGGATGTGCCTCTATGAAAAACAGAATCATCCAAGATTGAAAAGTCAAGGGACATCAGTAAATTCGTAAACCAGATTATGCTTAGAATGAAGCTGGCATTGAGAAAGGGAGAACATTGGGATGTCAAAAAACTAAGTAAAAATGTCAGTAACAGGAAACATTTTGGACAGTCAAGATTCGTTTTGGACAGTGAAGAAGAAAAATGTGATACTGGAGGCAAGGAGAGAAATATAAAATCAGTATCAAGACTTTTTTTTTGGTTTGAAAAGCCAATAGAAAGATTCCAAACAATACGCAAAGTTCCTCCCCCCCCCCCCATTTCCTAGACGTATTAGGCAGTAAAGTCCAAATCCTACAAAAAAGAATGGAGGATGTGGCTGGTAATTAAACTATGTCTAGTTTTCCAAGTTATCTTAGAATAGGCTGTACAGTAGTAGCAAATCTGGTCCTTTCAGGTGCAGAGAAATTTATCAGCATTGATAGCCTTGTGATGCACACATGTTGATCCAGGGAAGCAACATCCACAAAACCCACAGGGGGACAGCAATTCCAACCAAATATTTCTTCAAGAAATCTCTAAAACAGCCCACAATGTTCCTAGATGGAATTCTGTGGCACCTACTGTGTATATTTTACACAATTTCTTACCTGTCTTCCTAACAAAGCCATTAAACACAAAGAAAACACAACAATAGAGCAGGCATAATAATATACAGATATAAAGCGGTCTGAAGCATAACGGTGTTACTGGGACAGGAGGAGAGTGGAATTATCACTCTTTCAAATTTCCAGTTGTTTCACAGTGCAAACCAATATTCGAGTCTAAATCTTCAGCATTCAGTATTTTAAGTTGTTACAACAAATTCAAAATGCTTAAAAAAAACCACAAACACTTATCAATTCGATTGGTCTTATCCAATATACTGGTGTGGGCTTTCTTCATTTTTATCCAATCTTGGTAAATTTATTTATTTATATAAAATTTATAAGCCATGGGCCACCATGACAACTCTGTGTGGCTTACAACAATAAAAACAGTACAGAAACCATCGAATAAAGGAGAAAGAACAATGTAGCTTAATATACATAATCTTCTAAGAGGCTTGCCATCCACCCCAAGGTCTAGGGGAAAAGCCATGTTTTTAATGCCCTTTCACATTAAGTCAGGAGCGGGGCCATAGGGATATCTGGAGGAATAACATTCCAGAAAGCAGGCATAGTGACAGAAAAGACCAGCTTCCTGGGTCCCATTACGTGACATTGTTTAATCAATGGGACCCAAAATATGCCAACTCTGTCCAATCATACAGGATAAACTACCAGGGGTAGATGGCTCCTCAGATAGTCAGGCCCTATGCCATGAAGGGCTTTATAGGTGACAACCAGCACCCTGAATTGCACCTGGAAGCTAACTGGCAATCAGCGCAGTTCACAAAACAGAGGTGTTACATGGGCATGCTGTGGCATCCCCATTATTGCCCACACTACTGAATTCTAGACCAGCTATGGCCTCTGAGTGATCTTCAAGGACAGCCTCAACTACAGCATATTGCAACAGTCCACATGGGAAGTGAGCAGGACATGAGTGACTATCCAAATAGCTTCCCAGTCCAGGAACAAGCACAACAGTTGTACAAGGTGAACCTGTGCAAAGGCCTTCTGACCACAGCTACCACATTCCTTCAAGCAGGAACCATGAATTAAAAAAAAAAAAACCAGACCGTGCACCAGTGCTAAATGGGGATGTGCTATCCCATCTGGACCTAAAAGTGGAAATTCTCCAGAATCAGGGTAGCCCAAATACTCACAGCTGCTTGGTCTTGGTAGGGTTGAGCCTGAGTCTGTTCCTCCCCATCCAGACCCTCATAGTCTCCAGAAACTGGGACGGTTTGGTTGGCTCAGGGTTGAGAAGTACAACTAGATATCATCAGTGTACTAATGATACCTGATCACCAACTGATGGACGATCCAAGTCAGTATCATCAGGTAGTTGTTAAACAGGACCAGCAAGAGAGTTGAGCTGTGCAGTATCTCATTGACTGGAACTGCACATAGAGAAAGGAGGAGAACCATGCAGTACTGTGCTCCTCCTCCTAATCCTCATAGATGGTTTTGAAGGTACCATGCTCATCAATATCAAAAGCTGCTGATAGATCAAAGAGAGTCAGGGCAATTGCACCACCCCCATCCTGGCTCTGTCGGGGGTCCCAATCAGAGTGATCAATGCTGTCTCAATACCATGCTCAGCCTGAAACCCAACTAAAACAGGTCTAGATAATGAATTGGAAAGCCAATTTCTCTTTTTTCCATTGTACAAATGCACATTTGTCCATTCAGTGCAAGACTAGCTACCCACAGAAATGACATAAATCAAACCCTGAGCAAAAGCTGCCCAACTTCATTTGTGTAAACGTCAGAGGAGAAAGAAATATCTCAGCAAGGTTGGCACGCACCTATGTGGGAATGTGTTTATCCCATCCAGGTAAAAGACAGATTTATAAAAACATATTCCTTTAATAAACTAAACATACAAGAGCTGAGACATTCCCCACACTTACTAAAAATAATTAGTGTGGTTCATATGATACCATACCCTAGATAGCATGAGACATGGCTAACTATTATCCATCAATCTAATACCAAACAACACAGCAGAGTTCCTTGAAACAACATATAACTAGAATGAACGAATAGGCCACTATCCTCTCTTGGAGCAGAATCAATCGTAAAGAATTGTGTTTTTTTGCCAGCCTTGTGGAACAGAAAATCGTAATCAAAAATCATTCCCACACTTTTGTAAATGTAATCTTTCCTAGCCAGGGGCGTTATTTGCCATTGAGAATCTCATTTATCTAGATTTCATTTGGGGGGCCACCATAGCATCCAACCCTGCATTCAGGCACACTTATTCAAATTTGCTTGGAGAGAACCCAGCCTTATCAGCCAAGTGGATATGGTATCTGAGAGAACTGGGAACTGAAGTCCAATCTAGTTGGAAGGTGTCAGCTTTGGGAATGTGGTTACAGATGCCTAACAGATGAATCCTCATTTTGGAGGACTCATGTGGAGGACTTCTGGAGCTTCTATATTAATTGGAACTGGAATTCAAGATTTTGTTGCTAGTAGAAATAAAAATTCAGCATGAGTTGCAAGGTCATTAGTGGAACAGAAAAAGAAGTGTTGCTATTACTAAACTAGAAGAAACAGCGAGGATCAGAGAGAGAGGTGGCAGTTAAGGATATATGCCAGCCAACTGATTTTGAGAAGTATGTAGCATGAAGGTTTCAAGTATACACAGATGGATGTGACAGCCATTTAAGAAACAAACAAAAACTTCAAAGAAAAAGAACAGTCACTTTGTTGATAGGAGTAATATTGCTGAATTTAGATACATTGCAAGTCAAAGGACTGAAGAGGAGGCCCAGTTTTGAGAGAGATTAAGAGTTTGCCTTCTCTTGCAGCATTATTCAAGATTAATACACAGCTTGTATTTAAATCCTGTTCATCTACAGATCCATCAGCCAGTGCTATCACTGAGCAAGGGAACCCATACTTGGTCCTTTCTCCATCACACTGAGAGGTCTCACAATGATTTACCATGAAAACATAAGATCAATATTAAAATCAAAGATACTAAAACTGGATTTAAAATCAGCAGCAAACACCTTAAATAGCACACCTATTTAAGGTGTGGTTTAAGAGCTTTTTAAAAAGCTGACAAAGGGATTAATCTCATTAGCTCAACAAGCCCCATCTTTCAGAGACCCAGGACCGCAGATGTGCATGTTGTTCTAATTTGCTGAGTATGCACCCATAGCTTAGTCCACAGATCAAGCTAAGGCAAAGCGAAACAAATCATGTTATGGTTTTCTTGTGACTCATGAATGTATGAAACTACCCCATGTTTCTTGTACCTTCTTTTCTGAGGTGGTTACTATCCAACTTTCAAAAGCACAGTCTGGAGAACTTGTAAACACACGCCTACTTTTGCTACATTGCACTGGTGGTTTTCTTTGTATTTTTCTAAGCAACTGTTCTCTGTGAAGGTACACATCTTCAGACAGGTATTATTCTTGAGATTAAAAACATCTTAACAGCAAACTTACTTTGCCAGGACAGAAACATGATTCCTCACTCTGCAACCTTCCAGTCCATCCACTTTAATAATTCCAGGAATATTCTGACATTTTGTATAAATTTATCAAAACCTTCTGAAAATAAGCAAACTAAGTTGGTCATTCCCCATTATGATTTAAGTCTAAATCACTATTTCCCCTTCTCCATGTTCTTCTGCACTTCTTTAATATGTTAGAGACACCCACATTAATGGTCTGCATTCAGTGCTGTTAATAGAAGGAGACTGGCTGTTACATTGGTGTGCATATGTATGAATGAATGGGAAATTGAAGGATATCTTTATCATCCTGAAGTAGAACCATTGCTCCACCCTTTTCAGACAACCTTGTCTGATCTTGAAAAGCTAAGCAGTGTTGGACATGGTTTGTATAAGATAGGAGACTTCCAATAAATCCCAGGATTGTAAAGTAGGCTGAGAAGTCAAAAACAGTCAAGAGAAAGTTATCACTGGGAGCTGTGGGAACAAGCCATTTCTGTTGCTGCTTTCCTTCTCTGGAATGAAATTCCCTCTGAGATCAGACTGGTACTACACCCTGCTGGGGTTTAGCAACACCATTAAGACTTTGCTGTTCAAGGTCTCTAGGAACAAAAGTAATATTTTCTTTTCAGAGATGGAATTCTCTATGGGTGCTTCTTCACATGGTATGAAATGTGAGAATTGTCCTTTTGTGTTCTGTTTCTTATTTTAATCTTTTTTACAGCAACTGGAAATGAAAGCCACTGAGAGTTGGTTCCCAGCTGAAGCAACTTATCGCCCTGTCCCTATCCCTGAAGCCATCATTGGAGTGAGACTTTACCTTTTTAGCTTATCAAAGATCCCTGAAAGATGAATTAGGAAGAGGAGAGCCCTGACTATTTTCAGAAGTTACACCCAGTTGGAATATCTGCGGACCCTACCAGTCAAGGAATTTTGACTGGTGGGGTCTAGGAAAAGGGCCTTTTCTGCCATGGCCCCCGCTCTGTGGAACAACTTACCACCTGAGGTGCAGTGTGCCCCCACTCTCATGGCCTTCAGGAAGAGCGTGAAATCTTGGCTATGCCAGATGGCCTGGGGGCCGGATGGGGGCTTGCACCAGTGGAATTGGCTTGTGGGGTAATTAATTCTACCCCCCCCATCATCTTGAATGTTTTTAGTCTTTTTATGTATAGGATCTTTTTATATAGTCTGACTTCTTAACTAATTAATTTGGGTAATTATATTTTTAACTATTTTCAGGTTTTACTTTAACTGTGAGCCGCCCGGAGTCACCCTCTGGGGGAGATGGGTGGCATACAAATTTAATAAATAAACAAACAAGCAAATATCTACCAAGGTCTCTTATTTGTTCTTCCCTTACAGAATCTGCAGAAACTTTTCTTGGGTCCACAGTCAGCTTTGTGAACACCTGACGTCTGCAATACGAAAGCTGATAGCTTCTAGGCACCATGCAAGGTTTAGTGATCCATTGAATCCTTAAATGGCTTGAAACTCGGAGAATTTACAGGCAGTCCCCAGCTTAAATATGAGTTCCGTTCCCAAGGCCTGTCCTTAAGCCAAATTTGTACGTAAGTGGGAACGGTATTATTGCATAATACTGTATAAATAGTATTGTGTAATGTACTTGAACCACTATGTATTTAACTTGAATCATTGTGTATTTAACTCAAATTTTGCTACAATAAGGCTCCATTCTTAACTATGTGTCATCTGTAAGCCAGACATTCTTAACCTGGGGACTCCCTGTACTGATCATTTCCTCCTGCAGATTTCAGGCTCCCTTGAAGATCAGAGGGCAGGGAAGTTTATTCTTTCTGTGCTAACCCTGAGGAGCCTTTGTCACCTGAGCTGTGGAATCCCAAGAGATTTGGTTGGTTCTTCCTCCTCAGTCCAGGCAGGCATACATCTGTATTTCTAAGATTGTTTGGCCCTGATGTGCTGCCTGTTTCTCCTTCATGAGTCAAGTTTGGCCCCTGGCAACTTCATGGACCCATCCATGCAGTTTTCTTGGCATAATATAGTCCTGCCGCTGCCTTCTTCCAGAGATTCCCCCCTCCCCAATTTCCTAACCTAGTCAACACCCCTGGGATTTCTTAGTGGTTTCCCATCTAGGGCCAGCCCCATTTAGCTTTTCTGAGATCAGCTTGGTGCTGACATCACTTCCTGTGATGCATAGTAATGTTTTAACTGCTTGATTAAATTTGGTAAATGTAATTGTACTCCAAATTCTGCTCACCAAGATTTTTTTTTTTAATTGAACAAATACTATAAATGCAAATACTGTTTGAACTGTGAGGGCAGCAGGGTTGAGAAAGCTCCCCTACTGCCTGATCAACAGCAAAAAGGGGAATGGAGAAAATTTCCCTCGAGGCACACCCATGTGTGAAGTGGTCATTGCTGTGACACATGGTCGGGGCTTCCTGTAGGGAGGGGGACTCTCCCTCCAAGCAATAACCGCCTCCCCACCCGCCTTCCTGTCCTCCACGCCAGAAGTCGCCTCGAGCAAGGTTAGCGTTCTCTCTCTTCATACTGTACTGTACTTTGTTTCATATTTTTGTGGTTTAAAAATATATATATATATGGTTCAGAATGGATTAACCGTATTTACATTGAACCTTATGGGAAAATTTGATTCGGGTTGTGACCAAAATCGGTTGGCGACCAAATTCGTGGGGGTCAGAATGGATTAACTGTATTTACATTGAACCTTATGAGAAAATTTGATTCGGGTCACGACCAAAATTGGTTGGCGACCAAATTTGTAGGGGTCAGAATGGATTAACCATATTTACATTGAGCCTTATGGGAAAATTTGATTCGGGTCGCGACCAAAATTGGTTGGCGACCAAATTTGTAGGGGTCAGAACGGATTAACCGTATTTACATTGAACCTTATGGGAAAATGTGATTCAGGTTGCAACCAATTTGGGTTGCGACCAGAGTCGCGGAACGAATTAAGTTTGTGACCCGAGGTACCACTGTATTCTCCTGCAAAAGGAAAGGACACAGAGACAGCTAGACTTCTGCACCATTAGTATAGTATCTTGAGACCTGAAGTGACTCGTAAGTCTGGTCCTGCTCTTCAGCAGAGTAGCATGGATGCCACAGGGAGCTGATGCAGAATGAGTTGGGGAAGATGAATGTACCCAGCGTGCTATTCTCCACTGCTCTCTTACATCTTTTCACAACCACAAGATACAGTAGCCTTCCATCTGGATAGCTTTGCGGGGGACAGACTGCCTCTGAACCTAGAAGGTCCATCCATATTTCACACCTGAGATTTGTAGGTTATGTACAATAGCTTCTTAAAAGCCCAAAACAGTTGTCAGAGGGGCAGGGCAACTTCTGCTCAACAAAGCCAGGCTGGGTATATTAAAAAGAAAATGTCTGGAGAACGCAACAGAAAATTGGACAGGAAAAGCAGGGTGTGGGGAGAAAAAGGTTGGCGGAATCAAGAAAAAAGATTGGCAATAATTAAGAGAAGGGTTGGAAGGAAATACTAGAAGTAATATGAACTCCTCTAGAGACACTGAGGGAGAGGCCAAGAGGCCACAAACAGGCTTGTCTTCAGGAAAAACCTGGCATTTTTGTTATTTCTTTATCAATACTAACATATTTTTGTGCAGAACTTGTACTGCAGTAATCTATAAACCAAAAAAGCACAGTTTTTCCTCTTGTAAGTCTAAAACAAGCCAGTCTTTTAAATAAGCTACCCAAAGTGAACCCCTTCATGGATCACTGCCTTGTCGTGGCGAAGGGGCTTGCGTAACTCAGTGAAGCCATGAGCTATACCGTGCAGGGCCACCCAAGACGGACAGGTCATGACAGAGAGTTCTGACAAAATGTGGTCCACTGGAGAAGGAAATGGCAACCCACTCCAGTGTCCTTGCCAAGAAAACCCCATGGACAATGTTAGAAGGCTAAAAGATATGACGCCGGAAGATGAGCCCCTCAGGTCGGAAGGTGTCCAATATGCTACTGGGGAAGAGCAGAGGGCAATTCCAAGTAGCTCCAGAAAGAGTGAAGCGGCTGGGCCAAAGCCGAAAGGACGTTCAGCTGTGGATGTATCTGGAAGCGAAAAGAAGGTCCGATGCTGTAAAGAACAATATTGTATAGGTACCTGGAATGTAAGATCTATGAACCAAGGCAAGCTGGATGTGGTCAAACATGAGATGACAAGATTGAACGTCGACATCTTGGGAATCAGCGAACTGAAATGGACGGGAATGGGTGAATTTAATTCAGGTGACCATTATATCTATTACTGTGGGCAAGAAACCCTTAGAAGAAATGGAGTTGCACTCATAGTCAATAAGAGAGTGGGAAAGGCAGTAATGGGGTACAACCTCAAAAACGACAGAATGATCTCAGTGCGTATCCAAGGCAAACCATTCAACATCACAGTAATCCAAGTCTATGCCCCAACCACTGATGCTGAAGAAGCTGAAGTTGACCGCTTCTATGAAGACCTACAACACCTTCTAGAACTAGCACCAAAAAGATGTCCTTTTCATCATAGGGGATTGGAATGCTAAAGTAGGAAGTCAAGGAGTAATCGGAATAACAGGCAAGTTTGGCCTTGGAGTACAAAATGAAGCAGGGCAAAGGCTAATAGAGTTCTGTCAAGAGAACAAGCTAGTCATAGCAAACACTCTTTTCCAACAACACAAGAGACGACTCTACACATGGACATCACCAGATGGTCAATACCGAAACCAGATTGATTATATACTTTGCAGCCAAAGATGGAGAAGCTCTATACAGACAGCAAAAACAAGACCAGGAGCTGACTGTGGCTCAGATCATGAGCTTCTTACTGCAAAATTTAGGCTTAAATTGAAGAATGTAGGGAAAACCACTAGATCACTCAGGTATGACTTAGATCATATTCCTTGTGAGTACACAGTGAAGGTGATGAATAGATTTAGAGGATTAGATTTGGTAGACAGAGTGCCTGAAGAACTATGGACGAGGTCCGTAACATTGTACAGGAGGCAGCAACTAAAACCATCCCAAAGAAAAAGAAATGCAAGAAAGCAAAATGGCTGTCTGATGAGGCTTTACAAATAGCTGTGGAAAGAAGGAATGCGAAAAGCAAGGGTGAAAGGGAAAGATATAAGCAACTGAATGCAGATTTCCAGAGAATAGCAAGGAGAGATAAGAAGGCCTTCTTAAATGAACAATGCAAAGAAATCGAGGAAAACAATAGAATGGGAAAGACTAGAGATCTCTACAAGAAAATTGGAGATATGAAAGGAACGTTTAGTGCAAAGATGGGCAAAGGACAAAAAAGGCAGGGACCTAACAGAAGCAGAAGAGATTAAGAAGAGGTGGCAAGAATACACAGAAGAACTATACAAGAAAGATCTTAATGTCCCTGATGTCCACGCTGGTGTGATCACTGACCTTGAGCCAGACATCCTAGAGTGTGAAGTCAAGTGGGCCTTAGGAAGCATTGCTAACAACAAAGCTAGTGGAGATGACAGTATTCCAGCTGAGTTATTTAAAATACTAAAAGACGATGGTGTTAAAGTGCTGCACTCAATATGCCAGCAAGTTTGGAAAACGCAACAGTGGCCACGGGATTGGAAAAGGTCAGTTTATGTTCCAATCCCAAAGAAGGGCAATGCCAAAGAATGCTCAAACTATCGCACAATTGCACTCATTTCACATGCTAGCAAGGTTATGCTCAAAATCCTACAAGCTAGGCTTCAGCAGTACATGAACCGAGAACTACCGGATATACAAGCTGGGTTTTGAAGAGGCAGAGGAACTAGAGATCAAATTGCCAACAATTGCTGGATCATGGAGAAAGCACGAGAGTTCCAGAAAAATATCTACTTCTGCTTCATTGACTATGCAAAAGCCTTTGATTGTGTGGATCACAACAAACTGTGGCAAATTCTTAAAGAGATGGGAGTACCAGACCACCTTACCTGTCTCCTGAGAAATCTGTATGCGGGCCAAGAAGCAACAGTTAGAACCAGTCATGGAACAACCAATTGGTTCAAAATAGGGAAAGGAGTACGACAAGGCTGTATACTGTCACCCTGCTTATTTAATCTATATGCAGAGTACATCATGAGAAATGCCAGGCTGGAAGAATTACAAGCTGGAATTAAGATTGCAGGGAGAATCATCAACAACCTCAGATATGCAGACGATACCACCCTAATGGCAGAAAGTGAAGAAGAACTAAAGAGCCTCTTGGTGAGGGTGAAAGAGGAGAGTGCGAAAGCTGGCTTGAAACTCAACATTAAAAAAACTAAGATCATGGCATCTGGACCCATCAATTCCTGGCAAATAGAAGGGGTAGAAATGAAAGCAGTAACAGACTTCATTTATTTGGGCTCCAAGATCACCGCAGACAGAGACTGCAGCCATGAAATTAAAAGACGCTTGCTCCTTGGGAGGAAAGCTATGGCAAGCCTAGATAGCATATTAAAAAGCAGAGATGTCACCTTGCTGACAAAGATCCGCATAGTCAAAGCTATGGTTTTTCCAGTAGTAATGCATGGCTGTGAGAGCTGGACCATAAAGAAGGCTGAGCGCCGAAGAATTGATGCCTTTGAACTGTGGTGCTGGAGAAGACTCTTGAGAGTCCCCTGGACTGCTAGGAGGTCAAACCAGTCAATCTTAAAGGAAATCAATCCTGATTGCTCATTGGAAGGATCGATAATGAAGCTCAAGCTCAGATACTTTGGTCACCTAATGCGAAGAGAGATCTCTTTGGAGAAGACCCTGATGCTGGGAAAGATTGAAGGCAAAAGGAGAAGAGGACGGCAGAGGATGAGATGGTTAGATAGCATCACTGAAGCAATGAGCATGAAACTGAGCAAACTCAGGGAGGCAGTGAAGGACAGGAAGGCCTGGCGCAATATGGTTCATGGGGTCACGAAGAGTCGGACATGACTTAACGACTAAACAACAACAACCCAAAGTGATTCATTAAGAAGAACAAGATGGCTAAATTTCTTGGGCACAGGCAGGTGAGGGATTGACAATTCTGTTCACCCTTTTGGAAACTAAAGATTTCTATGCCAAATGTGGAACAGCTGAGAGAGACAAACTGCTTCTTCTGCCCAGTGCTGAACAGGGGATAAATGCTCCATCTCTCTTCCAGCAATCCACGAACTCCCCAGGTTGGAATTCCTTATCGTTTCTGGTAACCAGGTAAAAGCTTGAATGGAAGCTCACACAAAATTTAGCAGGCAAGACAAACAAAAGGACAAAGAGTAAAGCACGAAAGCAAACATAAATACAAGACTGGCACTTTTGGTCCACGATGCTTCTAGAAACAAGTCTGCTTCAGGAAAGTTTTCAGTAAGTGTTGCTCCTTCATTTTATAACCACCCAAAACACTTTAAACTTTGCCCTGTCTATCTAGAGTTTACCCCAAACTGCTTAATGATTAAAATGGGAATAATTGCAAATAAGCACTAGACATGTGTTGATCCAGGAAAAAAAGTGATAGGTGGGAGGGAGAATAGATAAATCCCAGATTTCGGCAGCACCATAGAAAAGCTCAGCCTTTAATTACTACCTCCCAAGAATTAAAGGCAAATGAGAATTCCCGGACATGACTCCATCAAAAGTCATGTCTGAAGGCTTCTGGACTCACAACTGGGTCTCAACCGTTGTGCTGCAGTTTTCCTGGATTTCAATAACATGCCCACAAATTCCATTTTATTTCTGGATGGACAGAACCAGATACAACCAAAACAGTTTTGAGACTTCAATGAATGAACAGAAAGGAGCTAATAGTCTTTTTGTTTTGGCTACCAGTTGCTTAGGTAACCAATCTGCTCCACTGGCTTTCAGTGTGGCTACTGCCTCTAAAGCAGAGGGAGGCGCTCCCTAACTCCTCTGAAAAGTCATGTTTCTTGACATCCAAGTTAGGAAACACAGAAAAGCATACAGTGTAAGCCCTAACAGAGGCTTAACCTCTCTTATAAGGCAATGTATACCCCCAAACTCCCTATAAAAAGTGATAAAAAGCCAGAACATACTGGTTCCACCCACTTTACATCATCACTTTATCCACTGTGGCCCTTGGCCACACAGAGAATGCTACGTCTAAGGTCCAGCCATTAAAAAGACGCCTGCCTCTGTTCTAGACCTTGGAAGATCAGCAATTTCCAAAAGGCCATTCTAGAAATAAGAAACAGCAACACTTTTAAATGATCAGAAAACTCAGTAACTTTGTTCTTGACAAAGAACACTTACATTACTTTTTTGCTGATCTTTTTCGTGGGGAAGGGGAAAACAGTCTAGGCCATCTGGGAACGAAGCTGTGGGCGCTGGTACTGAACTGCATTTCACTTGCAAAGCAACAGGGCTCCATTAATGAGGGGTGGAAAGGCCAGATCACACACAACCCCAGATGTAACTCAAAGTACAACTTTATAATGTTTACCACTGAGTAACTGTCACACTTGACCACTGGAAGGCCTGCCAGCAGCTACACTTGAAAAGGGAAGTGGTGCTACCACAAAAATTAACTTGGACTCAATAAGTCAGCATAAAATTACTTCTTAGGATGCACAAGATTTTGGATCCAAAGCTTGGAAAGATGCTTTAGAGTGGGAGGTAATGCTGTCTGCACTTCCTTTATAAAACGGTCTCTTTTCCTGAGCTAATGCATTAGCCACACAATCCCAGGAAAATACAAGCTGGAGGTAAGGAGATAGTGTGTATGCTGTTCGTGCTTTAACTCTAAGGTGTATCTTAGTGTATCCACACTAGCGCAGAGAAAGACCCACGCACAGCACTACACTTGCTCCAAAAAACCTTTTTGGCTTCAGATCTGATGAATGCACATCTGCATGAATACCTCTTCAGTCACATCAACATTAGAATTGTCTGGCAACTTTTGGATGGCTCTGGAACCAACTGGAAGACCTATGTAAAAATAACATAGAGCTGACCTTGGGGAAGATATGAAAGAGATGCTAAAGAGGGAAGGAAACTGACTATTTTTGAGGTGATGTGGTTATAATGAACCTGGGGCATTACTAAAAGAATTATTTGGAGAAACTGGAAAACTAGTATTATTCCTCACATTAAGGACTGGACTCAAGAGATATGTAACATCTGTTTTTGCAAAGGCAGTTTTATCTAATAATCAAAAAAATGACAGAATACGTTTCTCCCTGGCATAGATTTCAAAATGTTTTATAATAATGGTGTATTAGCATTTATTCTCTTTAATTTAGATTTAGAAACTTTTATGTATTGTTAAATATGTGATGGATATGTGATATGCACAGATAGCTTGCAATCCTATTTTTTCCTTTTTTATGATTGCTTTCTTTTATTCGTTTTTTATATATTCACTTTTTCCTTTTTGATAAAACTTGTAGGAACAGAAAGAAAGAAAAGGAGGGGGAGAAAGGAAGGAACAAGCTGTTAAGCAGGGACTTGAAGAGATCACACAACTGAGATACTGTATTGAAGCAAGCATAAGAAAATCAAAAGAACCCTACCGTTATTTTGTTTACTGCAAGGTGAGACAGAGAAACTTGGGCAGGCCTCCAAATTTTGTTACTTTACCCTGTACCTTGTGGTGTCTGTTTCTTGAATTGCTCAACTTCAAAGGGCTGACCATCTACAAGTCTGCTGATAGCACATGGATAGTGCCGTTAGAGTTTGGTCAATAGATGACTAGAAAACTTTCTGTAATTTAACTGAGTGGATTCAAGAGTTCTGTCGCTCTGACATTTGCTGCAAAGAGACAATAATTCTTCGCTGCCTTCCTGACTGGTATGCCCTCTAATCCTTTGATGATGGGTTGAATTGGCAATTGTGGTCTCTGTGTTTCTGTAAAATCCAACTACAGATGCATGGAGCTATTTTCTTCACACAGTGTAGCAAAAGAGAGCTGAGTTCATGCAGACACTCTCTAGACACATGCACGCTAAAACTGAAAACAGGGCAGCAAAATGTTGCACTAAAACAGGGCTCTTTTTTGCTGGTTTTTCTGTTCATTCATTTTGGCCAAATTCTGCTCAAATCAAAGGTCGCATCTGGGGAAGTACAAGGACAAGTTCTGAGCCAACAGGACCGTGCCAAATTAAATGCTATCTGTGTAAAGGTCCCAACTCCAGGTTTGCTGAGTTAATGGAGAGTGTGCAGGTGCAAACACATACAGGGAGGATCTGCAAAGGAAAAGAACATGTTTAACCCCTTCCTATGCCTGATTCTCCACTGCGCAGAGACTGGAGAGATGAGGTCACATCTAGTTTCAGAACCACACCAACAAATTCCTTGGGATATCTGTAGCAGAAAAAAATCCGTTACTTTAAGCTTCCTCCTATTTTCAATTCTTCCCATCCAAAATGCCCCAGCCCTACCTTTTGTAAATATAAGACTGGAGGTTTCACTCTCCTCCCACAGCACTGTAACAATCTCTGTGTCCTGTAGGTAGCAAAACACTACCTATGATGCGCTGCTTTGTAGGAAGCATTTTTGTGCAAGGATAAAATAATTTCAAGAGAAGAGGATGACAAGTTTAGAAAATTACAGATTTCTTTTTTCTTTAATGTAAAGGCAGCAGCTCTTTGTTAAGTAACAGTGTATTTCACAGAATGGAAGAGTGTCACGTACATAGTTAACAAAGGTGGAAAAATAAGAGCATGGAGGGAGTTGTTAAATTAGAACATGGGATGAACCTCAGTTTCTCAGGCTGGCTGGAAATTCTGACAGCTGCAGCCCGTACAAATCCAGATGGTCAGAAGATGGGAAAGACTGGGCTAAGCTGAGGATTTTGTTTTCTTCCAAATTAAGAATGGTCTGCCTCCAGTTATCCCCTTTACATATTTTGGCAACCTGAGTCAAGTTTTATTTTACCCCCTGAAATGAAGATTGTGGTAGGCAATATATAAAGGTAGGCACTGTGATTAGTTAAGCCAGGGTTATTACATTTCTAGTAGTCCCACTGTTCAGCTCTTATTCCCCCTCTGCTACCACTAGTAGTCCTGCTGCTAGTACTACTATAGGAACTGACATTACAATTCCTTTCTCCTAAGTTAATTTATGATTATGATTAAGAAACTAATCTAATACAAAATGATTGAAGAGGTAGGAAATATAAATGTACCTAGACAGCAGTTAACCAGAGTTAAACACACCCTTTCCATTCCCTCCTGGTAGTTTTACCTGGAGAAATTATTAACTGCCCTCTGAAGCCCAGAAGTGCTACATGCTGAAAGATTCCCTGAATTAAAGCACCCTGAAGTGTATACACAAAACAACCATTTCTTTTAAGATCAGCTGCTGCCCTTGTCTAAGCAATTAAGTATTTTCTAGGTCTTTGTGGATAATGTCAATGATATCATCTAACTATACCTATTTATTCATTCCCACCACCTTTTATGGAGGAAAGCAAAGTTAGATTTTATCAAATGTCAATAGTTTGACCTCACAAGGATTTTTCAAAACCAAATTAAGAAGCAAAACAGGTGCATGAAGCTATTAAAATGGATTTAAACTAACTTACGAGTTTCCCCTTGAATATAAAGAAGCCAAGTATTTCAGCCCTGCACTCCTACCACCCCATTCCATGATGGTTGCCACTGTGCTGCCTTTACCCTTCAGAGGTGAATTTTGCTTTTGTTTTTAAAAAAGCCTGTTGGGAAAAAAGACCCCTGGCTCCAATTTATATGATGCCCTTCGAAAGAGTGTTACAGGTTCAGTTCTGTTCTAATGCAAGAATAGAAGAGGCGGGGCAGGTAATTCCATCATTTCAGTTTCATGGTAGGGCTATGCACATTTTAAAAATGATTTGGAAGAAACACTTTGAACTTTAAAAGGGAATTAGCTTTAATCAGTCGATTTCTTAAATCAGTGGCAGTCTCCTCCCTTCCTTCCCCGGCTTGTGGAGGAATCCGAAATAAAATCAGTCTGGTTTAATGAATAGTAGAGAGGGGCTGGATTCATGTGAGTTCCATAACATTTCTTCCAAAACAATTTTGAAGCATGCACCCCAAGAGGCATCTGTGGGATATGATGCTTTTGTGAAAATTATGAAAGCAGAGTTGTCCATCCTATGCAAGTCTCCTCTTTTGGCATGTCTGTGTGACATCACAATCCACATACAAAAGGGGAGGGGCTTGCATCAAGTGGTACAATCATCATTCGCCCCTCCTTCCCTCGCCTAAGACCTCTGTGCACAGCCCTATTTCATGGATCCCACTTCAAGGAAATGTATACATTTTTTGCCACTGAAGTATACCCTCCATTTACCCTGCTCAGTGTTTAAGATACTCTGTACAAGTATTCAGTAATAAACAGTGAGACCTCTCTCTTTTTTCCATCAAGGGAGGCTTAGTTTAAATCATACTACATACATTAAGAAAACCTCATCTGGACTGTTTTCGTTCACAGCAAAAGGAAGATCACGGTGGATTTTATTCTAACTGGTGCAAGATGTAAAAGCTGTTGAATCAACTGAAAACATGGAAACACTTCACCTCACCTGTCAACATTCCTGTATCAATCCAGCCCGTGACCCTGACCAACTGCCAATAATGTCTAAGGCTATTTCCTTCCACTTTAAAAGAGGAATGTTTTCATAAATGAAGGAACCTGAAAAAAGAAGCTAAACTTCTACTTTCCAGAGTTATTCAGGAATACAATAATAGAAATTCAACTGGAATGGAATCAACCAATCTGGCTGACTCTACTAAGGCACAGCTTCTCTTAAATGTAACTTTTACACTGATGGAAAATTGCCAGTATCTTTATTTTATCTTGTTCTGCCTAGGATCTCCTTTGCAATACCACAAACACAAAACATTATTATAGAAAGGAAATCCAACTTTAGAATTAAATGTTCATTTCTCAACAGTGCCTCCCAATGTACACTCATACCTAGCTTGCTTTGGGGCAAGTACTGCTGAAAAGAGAAGGAAGCATAGCTATAACTAGTTTACATGAACACTGTTCTCTATTATCTATCCATGTGATGGAATGGAATTATGAGGGCCAGGCTCAGGGAGAAAAACATTTTCTTTCATCTCCTGAGGCACGAGGGAAAGATAAGAGGATGAGACTGGCACCTCCCTGAGGAATTCACAATGTTGTGGCTGGCATTACTTGGGAACTGGGGTTTCAGTCTGGGAAGATTCTTGCTAGAGGTTGTAGCTAATAAACATTGCTGGACTGAATTTACATGGTCTCTTGGAGTTCCTTGGGCTAGGCCTGACATCAATCAAATTCAGTCCAGCAATGTTTATCAGCTACAACCTCTAGCAAGAATCTTCCCAGACTGAAACCCCAGCTCCCAAGTAATGCCAGCCACAACATTGTGAATTCCTCAGGGAGGTGCCAGTCTCATCCTCTTATCTTTCCCTTACGCCTCAGGTGATGAAAGAAAACGATTTTCTCCCTGAATCTGGCCTTCATAATTCTATTCCAAAACAATCCATGCCTTTCTGTTCTTGCAAATTATTCCTGCAAGTTGCTTCCACCACATCCCCACGGTACACTGCTTCATACTATTGTCTTTGTTCTTTCGACTTCTTACAACACTCCTTGGAAGGAACTCACTGACCCTGTAAGTTTTCTTCTTCTCAACCCATTCGCTCTTTCTTCATATATTGGTTTTTGCAATACTATTCTTACTCATTCTCTCCAAAGGAACAAGTAAGTTCAACAGGCTTCTTGTAAACTGGCCATTCACTTTTGTATTCATTCCATATTCATTCATTCCCCATGCTTGCATGGAAACCATCTTTCCAATTAAAGAAGGCCAAGCTAAACACTTTTAAAGGAAAACAAACACTAACAACATTGATTTGGCTGGAATTACTTCTTAGAAATAAAAAAATAAAGAACAATGATGCCTACATGCTAGGAATTAGACTCAATTTTTCTGAATAATTAAAATTTGTTAAAAGAGCAGAGTTTAATTAAATGGAGTAGTTACTAAGTGTATGCTTTACATGTGAAGGCCTCACTAACAAGCAAGGGTAACTTATGAGAGGTACTGTATCATCTTATGAAATATCATCAAAGGAGAATATACCAGACAGACAGATATGAATTAATACCCATGACTTGAAAAACTTGCAAATTGTGATCAGAATCAGGCCATCTGATCAGTAGCTTTGACACACCAATATTTTCTTCAGGGAACCATCACTGAAAACTTCCTGATAAGTTTGTCTGAGTTTCTCTATAAGAAAAGAAGAGCTGGGGAAAATCTTACCAATTTCTCATTTCAAATCTAGAATCACAACTGGAAGAGGTGTACAGTAGACCGTATGCTATAGACTATGATAATAATACACTTTACTTAAGATTAAATGCTACCCACTCCCTTAGCTTTTCAGAAGTGGAAGCCATTGGTGCTTCTCAAGAGTACAATAATTTCTAAATAATAAATTAATGTGATATTTCCTTCTTTAAAGAGTTTTTCTTCTTTTTATACCCATGTGACCAAGTCCTGTGAAAGAGAAACAAAGTGTAATGTGCAGAAAAGCACTATAATTCTCAATTCCTCTTTTTGCTTTAAAGGAAGAGTGAGCGCAAATATTCTGGTGATGTTCACCTATGTAGAACTCATTAGAATCAAAAGGCCCTGTATTTCTCCTTCTCTAAACTTCTCTAAGCTTCTCCTGAAAGTATATTTTTTAAATTAATACACCGTGAATTCACTTTGATGTTGTGCATATAGGGCAGTAATTTCCTCAACCCAACTGAAGATTACAATTGAACTGAAGTTTCAATTGAAAAGGTTCCCCTCTCCAACTACTCAAGAGTTTGCCTTTGGCTCCAATGAGAAATGTATTATGATTGCTCTATAAATGCAGAATTGGAAATCAAGGATATTGTGAGTTTGTAATTCTTCTTTCAAATAGGAGAAATATCTAAAAATGCTACGTTGGGGAGGTCTGCAATCTTGGATCAGAAGCTGTGATGGCGTAAGTGAATGATGTCAGAGTTTAGAACAAAGCACATGGAAAATCCACTAGTGATTCTTCTCTGTATAAACTGATGATCAGACTTCAACAGTAGCCATTTGGCATCCAAGATAAATTCCTAATGAGGATTCTTTAGGACAGGTCCTTCAGAGCTCATCCCTAGTCATCAGCATAACCTTGTGCCTAGCTCTCAAAAAACATTGGAAGAATATTAAAATGTGGCCATAGATAAGTACATCAAGCATTAGGAGAAGCCAAATATTCCAGTTCTGGAAAATGATTCTAAAATAGAGTGAAAAGGGAAATAGATGATTCTTGAATCCCAGTGTTAGCAAAGTTTGAGAGTTTCTGACTCTCCCCAATTAGGATTCAGTCTGGCAGAAGATTAGACACCAAAGTACCAGCTGAGATTTTAAAGTTTTATTGAAAGCTTGCCAATAGAGTCAGCCTTAAGACAGAGAAGAACCCCGGTCACACCCAAAGAAGATGATTTTATACATGTTTCTTACAAAGAGATACAGCAATTAACAAATGACTGGCTGAAATTGGCTTAAGTTTGGGATCCTCCTTATTATTGGGGGAAACTTATCTCCCTGGTGACTATTGGTTACTAGTCAGAGTTCGGGGGCACCCCTCTCCGATCTTCCGAACTCCACTGCTTCCCAGAATGCAGACCGGGGTCACCTCCTCCCACATCTCCACGGCCTCGACACTCAAGGAGACAGGATGTCTGCCTAAAGCCCTCCAACCTAACAGAAATGAGGGAAATGTGTGAAGGTTCATGAACATCAGTTTCCTTGTTATCCCTTTGGTTTTCAAACCTAAGGAAATAAAGATGAGAGAAACTGGGAGCCCTTTTTCATAAGATTTCACCGGAACAGTCAAAAATAGGTTTAAAAAATACACAGAGGCTTCTCGTCTAGAATCAAGACTTTAAAAAAACATGAATCATTTTGTATGAAAAAAAAGGAAAAATGAAAAAAAAATCATTTTCTATGAAAATAATTTTTAAAAATCAATTATTATTTCCTAATCAGCTGATAGGCATCTATGTTCTGTTGATACTAAGCATTCCTATTGGAAAACATGGAAATAAAACCACACCTCCCAATTACAAATATACCTAGGCTGATACATTCCTATAATAAAGCTTTATTAACTTTATTAGCCAGCTCAAGGTGCACGCTAAGGGTACGTGAGGTGAATTTCTTGGGCTGTATGTGATTCCCAAATATCTTGAGTGTAGTCTCTAAGTCCCTTTCAAAAGTTGCTTCCAATCTGCAATTGTTTTAATGTGACAGAAGGTAAAAATATTAAATATACAGCAAACGATCATACTGACATCCCTTGATCAAACCTGAATTACATTTAAATTTAATCAAATTTAGCTTTATCCTACTCCACCTGTTTGGTTAATCTCACCTTGCCTACATGTCTGGGATGCACCCAAGTTTTGGGTGCATGTTGGAAGCCAAAAGATTTTATTCTTTACTATGTACCAAAGCTTCACAGATTTATCTGTCATGTACTTAGATGGAATAAGGAATGATCCATTTTGGCATCAGCTGCTGAAACTGGCTTTTGGCAACTTCTGTTTTCTACACTTTCTCATTTTTTGAAATCTCTGTTACTCATTCCACATACTCATTCCACATACTTTCTGTGGTTGTATTTTTAGCATGGTTACATGAAGTAAAAGTAAGAAAATGCTAAGAGAACTCAGCAAAAGGACATGGATAACCAGAGTATATGCAGAATACACAGGGATTAGAAATAGATGCTGTTCGGAGCCAATGTCCAAAATAATAAATTTGAGAAAATACAACTGTACTAAATGGTCCCCAGCTCTGATCTAATGCACAATACAAAATTTGCAATTTGTAAAATCTCAGAGGAAAGGAAAGAAATTTCTTAGTCAGTGTCATGTTTTGCTTCAGCATCTCTGAGTTATTTTCTGGACTGAGTTCGATTAGGTCTTAGGGAAGGCTGCTCCCACAGTGGCAAATACTGCTTCAGTATTACTAATGTATAAATATCTTGCTCCGCTAATCTATCCCTTTAGAGTTTAAGACACAGGATGGATATGGTCACGTAGAGATAACATTAATCCCCCCTTTCTAAGACTGGACAGGTAGGTCTCACATGGAGCCCACAACTAATCTAAAAAAAATAGATTTGGTCCTGTCAAGTACATACCATATGAGAACTTCAGTTATACCAAGGGCTCACCTAAGGATTAACTAGGACAAAGAAAGGCTCAAATGTCCATTGGATGTTCAACTTTGGAAATATAAAATCAATTGTCAAAGCCAACTTCCAATTCTTGCAAGATGCGCAGAGCTTTTGATAACAGGAAGATGGAAAAATGATCCAGAGGCAGTCTTATATTAGCAAAACTGGAGACAATTTAAGATGCACTAGATCAGTGTTTCTCAATCTTGGCAACTTTAAGATGTGTGGACTTCAACTCCCAGAATTGCCCAGCCAGCATGACATGCACTGGGTTAAAAAGTGCAGATTTTTTCAGATTTTGAATTCCCTCAGTCTGCCTGGCTGTCGTTGCTTTTCACAGGATTACCTATTGCTGCTTACTGAGAAATAAAGGCCTCAGTATTTGACAGGTCATGCTCCCGGCTAAGTGTGTAAAAGATTGCAGCTTCAATCTGTGTATCATTTTGGTGACATCATGCCCTCTGGAACGATACCAGCAGTGCTCCTGTACTTGGGACATCCAGGCAGCTACTAAAAACCTAATGAATAGATCAGCTGGATGGATAGATAGACAAACAGTAGTCTAATAAACAAATAATGGTCAATCAGCAACCATGAGATATGATGGGTAACTTATTAAGCACTGGTACCGATAAATTTACACCCAGTTATAAATACTATTTTCAAGATATCTGCCACAAGGGAGGTAAAGACACCATCTCATTTTCTGAACCAACAACCCAAGGATAGCCATAGTTCCTATGCTCAGTTTCCCTCTTCACCTTCTCTTCCTCATTATTATATTCTGCCTGTATTTTGTAAACTCAGGGTGGCGTACATAATGCTCCCTCCTATTTTCCCTGCAACAACAACCCTGTGAGGTGGGTAGGGATGAAAGAGAGTGACTGGCTTAAAGTCACCCAGCTGGCTTTCATGCCTAAAAGAGGATGAGAACTCATGATACTTTGGTGTGTAGTCCAGCACCTTCACCACTAGGCCAAACTGACTAAAATGTTGTTGATGGAACTCATATTAAATTGACTTTGACCTGCTGAGATAAGGATGTTTTCTCTCTCTCTCTCTCTCTCTCTTTTTTTTTTTGTCTCTAAAAAGTCAATTTAAAAAACTCCATGCATTTATATATTCACGCATTCATCCACCAAACAAAATTTAGGAGTAAGACCCTTGACAATTCAATTCCAAATGGAATTTTATTTCTATTTTCCACCTTCCTTCTTCTGTATCTGCATGCCAGAAGTCAAACTTATCTATTTAAAAAATAGTAATTCTCAGGCAGAGGGGGTGGAAGGAAAGCTGAGCCAAAACAATGACAAATTTGTCAACTTTTCAAAAATTTATAATAAAATACTTTCCCCATGTAAAATATTAAACTGGAAGAGAATAACTGCAGATACTTTCAGTAAGAATGACATGTGCACGAGTCATTCAGACTTTATCTGGCATAGAAGCACTTCTTCAAAATACAAGTTTTCTATCACGTAAACATCTGTGGATGAGTAAGAACACATTTACGTAAAATAAGGGGAATAAAAATTAACTTTCTAAGGACATTTTCAAATAGGGGAATTAGTGCCCCAGGGTTTGTCAGGTGTCAGGAGACAGAATCTAACAGCATTTGTTGTCCAATTCCAGCAGGTAAGAGGCAATCTTTAGAGATAGAAAGAACAAGTAACATTTTGGAACTCTGGCCCTGGGGTGGCCAACTCCTGAGGAGTGTATGGAGATTTGTTTTCTTGACAGTCACATGGAAGTGGCTGCCTTTTCCTCAAGCCAGTTTATACCCTTGGGGTTTCCTGATGTAGAGGAAAAGGGAATGGCCTTGAAGGGCAGAAGGAAGAGCCGCTACCAAGCAAATGGTCAAGTAAGAGGGGCCTGAGCCCGGGCCAAGAAAACAATTTGAAAAAATGTCTCAGACAAGTCCCTCCCTAGTTCACACAAAGATAAAGAGAGGGAAGGGGAAGCACATTCAGCTTTGCAAGATTCTGCTACTCTAGCTGTTACAATAAAAGGAGTCCTGACCTATATGGTATTACAAGTGGTCCCCAGTTTAAGAATGAGTTCTCTTCCCAAGATCTGTCCTTAACTTGAATTTGTGCGTAAGTCAGAACAGCATTATTATGTAATACTATATAAGAGGAATTGGGTAATTAACTTGAACCATTGTGTGTTTAACTTGAATTTTGCTACAACAGGCTCCATTCTTAACTATGGGTTGTCCTTAAACTGGGTGTTCTTAACCCGGAGACTACCTGTAGTTTCTTAATCCGGTCTACCTTGTCAGAACAACTGGTAATCTTCCTTCAGTATGTTACAAAAGCCAAAGACATACTGAAATCATGTCCCTTTCCTTGGAGCTATGTTAAAAGTGAATAAAAATACAGTAATAAAACATGACAGTGTGTATTTACTTCAATATATATATATTTGAATGTTCCACTTTATTTAATGGGGAGTGGGGCGAAAGGGAATTCAGCCTTTTTCTAAAAAAGCAAGTCAAGCCTTGCTCTGGAGCTTAAAGTGAAATTAAATATTTAGCTCTTGTAGGCAGAGAGAAAAAAAAGTTTGATTACATAATCCTACAATAACCTTCAATGCTTGGAAACCAGACAAACTTTTCTGGAAAGGGATTATTTTAATCTCTTTTTAAAGCCAACCTCATGATTTTTGGGGTTGTGGGAGCAAGCCAGGATAATTGGGCACTTCAGTTTTTCCACAGAAAAAAACTTTTAAGTACACACTCTTTCCCTTCCTCCCTGTTAGTTTCCAGCTTCCAAATGCCAGTCACAACCTGAAGGAAGCACTCAATTCTTTGGATAGGGAATCCACTTAAATTGATTACAATCAACTTCAGCTTTCTTTCTTTTTTTTGAAACTCTCAAGTACCTCTGCTGAGATTCTACATTTCAAGAACTGAGTTCCAAGCAGGGTGGACTTCCTTTTAAGCATGGATTCTCCCACATTTACTCATAGTTTTCTCAACACCCAACCCAACTTTCTTCTATACAAATAGATGCTGGATATTTGAATTCCCCCATTTTTGATCCTTACCCTGTCATCAAAGCTCTTCCGGCCATATGGATGTCAACACAACACCAAGACAGCTTGGGGCCAAGCCCCTTAGCAGACCTCATCCTCTGCTCATTCTTGGCTACTGTCAAGGCAATTTAATTCCATTTCCATTCCAGGCCTCAGCCCAAATCATGCTACGCATGAACATGAGAATCAATTAAAATAGATGCTAAGCCTGTTGCTTATAGTTTCCATGTTGTGTACCTCCAACTAAGCACACCAATAGAAGGCTCCCCTTTTACAGGAAAGTAGCCTTACGTTCATGTAGTCAGTTGTGGATCTGCAAGGATTTTTACTCAAATCTTACCTGGTTGAAGTTACCAAAACTGTACCATAGCCTCCAAACCACCTACTGACTTCTTCCCTTGTCCCTCTAGGATCTATGCCCTCTCTGATCATTTGCTTGGGTTGTCTTATGATGGCTACACCACTACAGCAGTCATTTTGGGAAAGGGCTATTCTTCCCCTTTGGTAATCATAAAATTTCAGATATGTCTGCTGGTGAAGAAGGGAACCTCTGAGTGAGAACTGAGACAGTAATTGCATTATGCCATGATTAGAGAAACATTATACAGTTCTTTTGTGCATCCCAACCCTTAAGTCACACAAAAGAATGTAAAAATACAGCAGAAGTGAACTTTGGATAAAGAAACTCCAGACGCCACCCTTCCTGACTTAAGATGTTCCACTACTCAAGGGTATATTTCAAGTAAAAACAGCTATCAAAAAGTTTCTACCTATCTGAAGGGGTACAAGAAAAGTTCTAGCCATCAAAAGTCATGAAAGGTACCAGAAAAATTCTACCCATCTGAGAGGCACCAACAAAGTTTTATCATCAAGCGACGCAGAACATTAGTTTACAACCAACTCCTGAAGGGTTCTACCTTTGCATTTGAATTTTCTCTCAGTGGGCCATCTCCCACAATGAGTGGTATGAAGGAAGATGGAGATACCAAATGGCATCGTTCAAGGGCTCTTCTATATGTCTGAAAGCACATGACATGAATAAGAAATCTGGGCATCCCAGGTGAATTCTATGAGAACAGAACTACAGGGTAGTATCCCAGGGCCAAAGTACATGTTACTTTAAAGCCATTGCAAGCAACTCTTTCTCTTTAGACCACTGTTTCTTAAAGTATGGTCCCAGGACCCCTGGGGGTCCCCCAAGATCCTCTGAAGGGTCCTTGAAATCAAAATTATCTGCCCGATATTGAAGATATCTGCAAAAATTTGAAACAATGACACTCCTCACGTTTTTTTGTTTTCATTTGTTAAAAATATAGGGTTTTTTTGTGAAAAATATTTCATTATGTTCATGTCTAACAGGTTTAATACTGTAATTTTTACATGATTCAATACATACATATTCTATGAAATCATCAATTTTAGTCTTTAATATGGTAACTATTGATCAATATTACCCATACAAACTAAAGCTCTTTTGGGGTCTTCCATAATTTTTAAAAGTGGGAAGGGGGTCCTGAGAGCAAAAGGTTTATGAAACACTACTCTAGACTAATTCAGTGTTTCTCAACCTTGGCAACTTTAAGCTGGCTGGACTTCAACTCCCAGAATTCCCCAGCCAGCATGGGGAATTCTGGGAGTTGAAGTCCAGCCATCTTAAAGTTGCCAAGGTTGAGAAACACTGGACAAACTGCTTAAGGCAAGAAGAGGCTTTAACTCTTTACCCATACCCAGCGGTTTCATCCAGAATGAGCTCCTTAAACTTTCGGTTTGCTGCCCACACATGATCTGAGTTGAGTGATTTGAGTTCCCAGGGGAGGGACTGGAATAGAGTTGAAGGCTTGGTCTGGATTCAAGTTAAAGCATAATTTTTATGAAGGAAAATTGGGGGATGATGGGAATTATGTGGTTTTCCAAAGAATTTCAGCCTGTCAGGTCTTGACTAATGAACAACCAAGCCCATAGTTTCAAACCTCCAGCAATCCAGTTCGGCTGTTGTACTCAGTTCCTTTGGCTTTAGATGCTGTGAAATCAAGTAAAGTTCTTTCTGTCCCAGCCTCTTTTCCACAGAAGATGGTGAAATTAATGGGATAGGCATCAACTTAAGTGAGGATCAGAACTTAAGGAAGTGCTCAACCTAGGAGAAGGGCAGTTTTTGTAAACGATCCCTGCTATCATAACCCAGCACCAAAAATACAGCACTGGGCTCATGCAACACTATGTACTTCATTTATGCAGTATGCTATGTCCTCATAATCAACAATATTGGTGCTTAATGTGATGGCCTGGTTCATCCAATAAGATGAAACAATTATTGGCTTTCTACAACCACAGATAACCCTGTTTTAGCCCAACCTAGCAAGTTATAAAAACTCAGAAACTGTGTTTCACAAAACAGATGAAGCTGTTGCATCTTCAGAGAGGTCTTCAATGAACGGTGTAGATGACTTACTGTCAATGAGCAGGGGATTGGATCAGGTGATCTCCAACGTCCCCTCCAACCCCTTACTTTCTACGAATCTGTGAATATTGGCAGTGAGGAGCCATAAACCTACAACACTGAAATTCATGCCTTTCCTTTGATATGATCTCCTTCCCTCCCTGTGCTTTTGTTCTGCGCATTCATCATAGGGGAAGAAAAGAAACAGGATAGTAGCAAAACAGAGTGAAACATGCATGCAACACTTCAAGCCTATGGGAAGGAAGGAAGGAAGGAAGGAAGGAAGGAAGGAAGGAAGGAAGGAAGGAAGGAAGGAAGGAAGGAAGGAAGGAAGGAGTTGAAAGTGCAGCAAACAGTTTATGAGGACTACTCCTGCTTCTCTGTAGACCTTGTGAAAATTAAGTAACACTTGATATATGACAGGAGACACATTGGAGAGTCCAAGTGCCTTGAAAGAATTGCTCGGCCTGTGTTCCTAGCAGGGTAGCAGTGAACTTAGTTGTCAAATGCTCTGTACAAGTTGAGCACTGTTCCCGCCTCCAGTCAAAAGGAACAGCACAACCAATCTTTGCCAGGGTCACCAGCAAGGAAATCCTGTGGTGACAAACCCCTCTGCCAAGTTCTTGTGACAGGAAAGAGATGCTGATCAGCCACAGAGAACCTGAGAAGACCCTTTATTAATTTATCAGCAGCTCCAAATGCTGAAAAGACCATCTGTTCACTGAGGGACTGGAGCCCAATCTGTCAGCAATTTCTAATCTTAATTGCAGAACTAGATGAGTCTAAAAAGGAGCAAATCGGATACTGAGACTGTCTGTTGAAACCTGACATTACGTATTTTTTGTTTTGAAAGTTCTTCTGTCCAAATTACTAAAAAGTCTGTACAGCAAGATGCTGACAAGGTTTTCTTAAAAAGCATAACTACAAGCTAAACTTAATTGAATACATTTTCATCCACTACTGCTTTCCATCGGTGAGCACATTCTCATCAAAAGTTTGCATCCTATAACGTAGTTGCCATTTCAGATTACGCTACTGTAATTCGAAGCAGGGAAGGTTTTTCCTGCCTACCTAGAGGCCTTTGTTTTGCTCTTTTCCTCCTCAAATAATCTATCTACCTGTACATTTAAAAAACAAAGATTTTTCTGTTTTTAAGTTTGCGCACATGCCTACACCATAAATATGTCTATTCACTACTATGCACCAGCTGATATATATAAACTATGCCAGAAAAATCATTACCTATAATCATAGACATGCAAAGGGTGATTGCATGACTGATAACACAGGGAAGCTATGTCAATCTAGATCTGTTCAGTTTTGTTGGATTTAAATCCCATGATCCTCTGCCAGCATAGCCACGGCCAACTCTCCTTTCAGTGGAACATGAAAACTTATTATTATAATTACACTAAGAAGATAATGCTAGTGGCTGAAGCAGAGAGATAATCAAACATCTTGCCAGAATACCAACAAGACAGTGTGGGCTATTCTGTCCTCCCACCCCATGTTATTCTTACCAGTGCCCAGATTGATAGATTAGACTCAGAAAGTAAACCGTTCATCCAAAGATAGCCAGTGAAAACAGATGTAGGCAATGATCCCAATTCTTCTTTGTCACATTAAACGTCTCAACGCAGATAAAACAGCAGGGGCCAGGAAACACACACCTTGCGAATGTTCAACCTACAAAACTCTGTTATTAAATTTTTCTCCTCCCCAAGCTCAAGGAATTGATCACACTTGGATTCTTTTCGTTGCAATATGCTGCAGACAGTATATACTCCAATAAACTAGCTATTGAGCACTGAAGAAGAATAAACTGATTTTCTACCTTAAAATTTAGTCCGCTTACTGGGTCACCACAGAGATTACCAATTTACCTTGTACGCTTACAGGAATATAGACGTTTCTCTCTGATTTGTTATTCTTGGCACTGCATCTTGAAAGGTTATTTTTAATAAAAGACCTCCTCCTGGGCAAAGAATAACTTTCCATTTGCTTGCAAAATATGCTTAATATGGTTAGTGAATTAACCTATTCTCTGGTTCACACAATAAACTGCACCATGTTTTTAACACAAGGGCTGAGTGTCCTGTGTACACTGGAAAAGGAAAGGAACCAGGCTTAGTGTGCTATGTGAAGTACGTACTAGATGTTGAACTGACCTAGTTAAAGGAAAAGCTACTCTAGCCTTCCAGGGTGGCAAATTTGCACTTACAAGTTAGGGCTTGCAGAGTTTGAGAACTTCTGAGGGAAGATGCCCTCTTTCCTTCTGAACAGACTTTGAATGTTTTTTTTTAAACTGTAATTTGTTTTTTTAAACACTATTGCATATTTATACAATGTATGAAACTTTTTGTTTCTGGCTTGGGTTCAAGAGCTTCCTGCTAGTAAACTCTTGAAAGCTGTCACCAGCAGTACTTTTTTCTTATTTCCTGTCAACGCTCATCTCTGAACAGGGCAAGATTAAAAATAAGAACAAAACTAGCAACTGCTTGGCAGAAGCTAATGGGTTATGCCGTCCCCCTTTTGCCCTAGCCTAAGAAGATATAGACTGGCCAGATGTTTCCTATTCAAACCTCGCGGCAGGCACTGGCTAGATTTCTCTTTGCACTAAACCAGGGTTACCAAAGAAGGTGCAACTAACCAGCATAGCACACCAAACAAGCCCTCTTGTTGCTTAATATGAGGGAGAACCAGCTGGTCTGCAGTCCTCAACCCGGTTAAATAGGACGCAAATAAGACCAACACAGACTGACTGCTGGGAAATCTACTTTTGAGTAAACGCATGGCACAGATTTTCCCGATCTGGCCCTTCCCAGAGGTGTTAGGACCATAACTGGCTGGGCATTCTGGGTTTCACAAACTATTGGGGATGCCCAGCTGGAAAAGAAGGGCCGCTAAAACGCTTTGTATTTTACTGGATACCGCTAAAGCCCGCATTCAAGAGCCCCCTTTCACCGGAGCTTACAAAGCTGCTTACAAATCTAAAACCCTCCCCCCGAAAGTTCAAACTGTGTTTTAAAGGCCAACACCCTTCAAGTCCTTGCGCTGCGTCGGGGTGGGGGCGGTCTAAAGGTGACCGGCTCGCCCCCTCCCGCCCCACCACTCCGACTTCCAGCATTCATCTACCAAGCTATTTTTACCCTAAATAACTGGAGAGCCGGAGGTCCGGCCAGCTGATCGTCGGAACGCCGGCTTTGCGCCCAGCCTCCCGCGCGCCGAGGCTCCGGCGACTGAGTGGCAGAGCTGAAACCAGGCGGCGGCGGCGCACGTGGCGAGGCGCCCTTCCTGAGGGAGAAAAGGGGCCGCCTCGCTTTCCCTTCTCCTTTCGGCGACCCCGGGCCGCCTCGGCTGCCACCGCTCCTCCTCGCTCTGCAAGCCCCACCTGCCCAGTTCGTAACCCTGGAGGGCTGCCGCCGCCGCCGCCCCGTTAACTCCGTCGAGCCCTTCCTCGACCTACACACCCACGCCGAGTCACAGCCTCGGCTGCTCGCCTCTGCCAGGCGGCGGCGGCGGACGCGAACGGCCCTCGTCCCCGAGGCAAGGCAGGACCCGAAAACACGCGGGAGAAGGAAAGCCAGAGGCAGCTTTGCCAGCCGGCGGTTCTGCTGCGGTTCCGCCGAAAGCGGGGAGGGCCCTCCTGAGAGCGGGGCCGGACTGGCTCCTCTCCGCTCTGCAGCCGTCCCGGCCAGAAAGTTGGAGCCTTCTTCGCCAACCGCCCGCCCCCGGCTCAAGCCCAGCGGCGCCTCGCTCTGCCTCCGTACGTTCAGGGGTCCGGCAAAGCAGGCAGCGGACCGCGCGCGCGCGCTCTCCCCGGGTGCCTCGGGCCCACTCCCTGCAAGGCAGGCGCTTCCCTCCGCCCCCTTGAGGCTGCGTTCCCACGACACGTTTCCCCGGCTGATTCAATCAATCGCCCCCGCCTGCGCCCCTCTGCCCTCCAGGAGCGCCGAACCTCCCCACCACCGTTCCGCCGCTGTGGGTGACGAGACGCGGGTCAGCGCGGCTTCGCTCGCCCGGGCGTTCCCGACCTCCCCTCCTGCCCGCCGCGGAGCCCGCTCGCCCGACTTCCCGACCCGGCGATCCCTGGGACCGGCCTCAGCGGCGCTTCGTCCCAGAGCTGTGGCGCTCGGCTCTCCGCCGCCCGCGAGAGAACCCTGCCGGGAAAGGGCAGCGCGCTGAGGCTTGGCGACACCCGGCCCGCTCCCGGAGCCCCGGCCGCGCCCCCTCACCCTTCCGCCCGTCCCCTTCCCGAGCGGGGAACCTTTTTTCCGAGAAGGAGAGCTCTCTGGTGCGCAACGCCGGCTGGCAGCCGCCAGCCCGCCGGGCACTCGCTCGCTCACCGTGTCCGAGAGGCTGCCGCCTCCGCGCAGCTCGCCGCGCCGTCCCTCTGCCGCCGCCTCTCCCTTTGTCCTTCCGAAGCGGCTCCCGCCGCTCGCGGGTCCGAGCGAGCCGAGGGGACCCTCCTTTTTGCTCCGGGCGGCGCCGCACAGCCTCTCCTCCTCGCGAGCGCGCCGGACTGCCTGCCCGGCCGCCCGCCCTAATATAGTGCTCCCACCCCGCGAGAGCCACGTGGATGCGAGCGAGCGAGCGAGGGAGCGCCAAACGCGCTCCGGAGGGGCGCAGCGGGCGGGTTCCTCCTCGGCCGGGGAGCGGGGGGTGTCTCGATCCGAGCCAGCTCGGTCGGGCCCTCCAGGGGACTCCTTTGGGAACGGGAAGGGGTGGTTGTGTGGATGTGTGTGTGTGAGAGAGAGAACCGGCCCTGAAGCGGAGCACCGCGAGCCCGCAAAACGCGCTGGAGCCAGCTCAAACGAGGATCGGTTCGTTTGTGGTTGTGGGAATCCAGCGGGTTGTGTAAATCGGGCCGCCACCTTACCCGCGCCTGTGGTTTCTTTGTTCAGACCTCGTCTGTTACGTGGAAGGCTGGGTTTGCTTAACCCAGAGGATCGTGCGAACACGCCAAGAGAAAAGACTCCCATTTGCGCACTTCCATTTTCTTTACCCCTTAGTCAGATTTTGGGGGAAGCCGGGGAGGGGGGGAATCTAAAGTTCCTCTTTGGAGCTGCTGCTTCGAAGGGAAAGAAGAATCCGCTGGACGAAACGCGCTCCAGACCACCAGAGGGGGGCCTTTCGTTGGAGAAAAGCTGGTTGGCATCGGCGGAAGAAAAGCGATTGTCCCAAACAGCTCAGCCTCTTAACAGTTTCATCAGGCAGCAAATCCTGCTGTTTGTGTGTGTGTGTGTGTGTGAGAGAGAGAGAGAGGGAGAGAGAGAGATGCGGGCAGGGGCAGACTCAGTGGGCCAGAGGCAGACTCAGTGGGCCAGACCTGAAGATGACACCTACAAGGTGGACCACAAAGCTTTTCCTTTCGTGACCTGGGCACAGGTTACTTTCTTTTTCGACATCTTAGAGTCCTTGGTGCTCTCTGAGCTCCGTTATTGCTTGCAGACGTTTCTTTACCCAACTAGGTAACCTCATCAGTGCTGATGAAATGTCTGCAAGCCAACAACTCAGAGAGCACCAAGGACTCCACAGTTCAACCCTGAGCTACAGAGATTGTCTTCTATGGGAACTTTTGACATCCCCTTCCTGCCTGCCTGCTTGAAGCTGGCTTCTCCAGTCTTGTCTTCGAGACCGCAGTTTAGGATTTATCAATATATATATATATATATATTAAAAAAAGCTTACAGCTAAACCGCAACTGGCCTCAAGCGACACATTTCTTTCAACAACATTTACAGAGTTAAAACTTAAAGCACCATGATTTGTGGGGGCAACATTTTTTGGGTGCCACTGGGGAGCAAAGCAAAGGTGTTCTCGTGGGGGGATGCGCTGGGAATGCCCTCTTGGCAAAGCGGTGGGAGAGGTTGGTTTTCGGAGGAAGGTTTTACCCTCGCAGGACTCTGCTTCGTGGACAAGACTTGAAAGGGTCCAGGCAATGTTCTCATCCCTATCTAATCTCCTTGTGGTTTTGCCTCACTTCTTCAATCTTTTCTTTCTTTCGGGAAAAAAAAATTGGCATGGAGAAAAAGATGGCGCGACTCCAGAATCCCTTTTGATTGGAAGCACAAGGAGTCTTCGATCTGGAAACACCCCGAGCGTATGTTCTGTGCCAAGAGTGAACAATCTTTTTATGGCTGGGGGCCATTTTTTTTTTTTTTTTAGCTACTAAGAGCAGCAATCCATGAAGCTGGAATTTGCATTTTTTACAAGCTTGCGCTTGCGCTCTCTCTCTCTCTCTCTCTCTCTCTCTCCTTAATATGCCTATTCTACTGATTTTTTTTTTAAAGAAATAAATGGAAAATGATGCTGAAATAATTAAGTTGTTTGCCTCTAAACTTTGAGGACACAATCCTGGGGAACTTTGAGGATAGACAAAAAGAGAGCACCTTGTGACACCTGCAACCTCCAGAGGACCCCACTCCCTTTTTCCATGCAAAAAAGTAAGGGCTGGACCTAATTGTTAGACTCTGTTCATGTGACCTTTAACCTGCTTACCTTATTAACCCAACTGAGTTTTGCTCAGATGGATCCATGAACCAATCCATACATTCAGAAGACTAGGCTCTAGGGTGACCATCAATGAAGCCAATAAGTTAAGCTACATAGAAACGAGTCAATTTTAAAACCAACCTTTGTATGTTGTATGAATTTGTATTGTTTCAGCACACCCTAAATATATCTGACTTTACCTTAGAGCACCGGTTCTCAACCTCGGGAACTTTAAGACATGTGGACTTCAATTCCCAGAATTCCCCAGCCAGCCATGCTGGCTGGGGAATTCTGGGAGTTGAAGTCCACAGTGTAACGATCTACCACCTGCTGATCCCAAATCTGGTAACTTTCCTTGCAACCAATATTGATTCAAAAGAAAGTTCATTTATTAAAGCTATTAAATCTTGCGAGGATTCTGACACACACGTCTTAAAGTTCTCGAGGTTGAGAACCGCTGCCTTAGAGTATATGCATCAATGCATGGAATATAGCAACTGAGCCAACAGGATCGGGCATACAAATGTGAAAAAGATGAAAGGTCCTTCCAGTCAGAGCTCCGAGGCTAAAAAACTAAAGCAATGTTTCACAACCTGGGCAGCTTTCATGAACATTGCTTGTCCAATATAACCGGGTGAGTTGCAATTCAGTGCATCAGTCTGCTTATTTTTGGATGAAACAGTCAAGCGCTGGCGGTGGGTGCCTTTGAAGGCCATTCAAAGTGCTCTTTAGCCCTCTATAGCATGAACATCACAGGAGCTAGTGACCGAACGATCCCTTTTTTCCCGAACGATGCTGTTGAAGAGTCAAGATTCCTTGAAGAGTTGCTTTTCTCTGTCTTGCTAATATCACTTATCCATTCGGAAGGTGAGAAAGGGTTTTCTACGAGAGGGCAGCGGCACTTTGGAACTCCCACTTTAAGAGGATTCCCATCAACAAGGAAACAAAAGATCAGAAAAAGAAGTGTTCTACGTAGCTAACTTGTTCTAGTTTGCTTTCCTACTCGTGTGTGGTCTAATCTGTATTTTAAATTTAATTAGGCTTTTAACTGGCTGCCATTTTCAACTGCTTGTCTGATTTTATTGTGACTATATTTTACATGTGGATTAATTATCTTTTATTGTAGATGGTATTGTTAGCCACGTTACTTTTTTATATTTTTAATTAGGAATGCTGAATATGAATAGAATCAATAAACAACCACAATATGAATAACCATCCTACATTATTAACCTAAAGGTCTGCCTGAAATGTAGGCCTTCAACCATGGGCATATTTACAGTTATTTAATTTATTAAAGCATTTAAGTAGCATAAACTTAAAAAAAAAAAAACGCCAAGTGTTTGTCAGTAATTCTCTTGCCCTTGGAAAAACATTGGAAAAAGAAGGTCAAGTTAATTTCTTATGAGCAATTGGGTAGAATACAGCCATTATTCTACATAGATTTGCTTATAGCTCTCCATATGTAAGTACAGAACAGAGATTCACTTTTTTAAAGTACTGAAGGCAAAACATTGATGGAAGAGGTCTTATGTTTGTTCACTTTTGGAAAGTTCATTATAGCTTCTGGAAGTGGAATCTACAAGAAATCACAACCAAGTAGAATGCTAAAGTTCAGAATTCTAGTCATTTCAGTTCGTTCTCAGGACACTCTGTTTCTTCCATCCCAACTCTTCACCCTGCCATGTTCTACCACTTTAGTTCCCCCCTCCAAGAATTTGTGGTATTTCTGCAAATCCTAGGATACTTCTCCATCTCCTGATCTCTTGCTCTTGTGCAGGCATGAAGACTTTTTGACTGTATGAGGATCTACACTTGGAATAGGGGATAAATCCACAGCAGTTTCCTTAACTTGATGCCCAGCAGATGAGAAAGGATTGTAAAACTTAGTGTTCCCAGACAGCATACTAGGAAAGAATATGCAGCTGCAGACACAAAGGCATTGGGAAGTTGCTAGTGGCTCTGTATCTTTCCTAGTTTGAAAGAGGAACAACTAAAGCGGAATCCTGGTTGGGCCAATTCTCCATGAAATGCACAGCAAGGAGGAAAACGAGCATGTGCTGCTATTTTCCTACATGAGCCAACCATTTTTGCATTTACCTAGCTTTGTTCTCCTATTGATTAAAAAACAAGAAAGGGTTGAGGGGAGAAGAGGAAATTCCACTTTTCTTGTACCATGTAACCTATATTTTACATTGTCTAGCCTAGCCTGGCCTGCCAATTTGGCAACAGATTCAATTCTGCACCCTCTTAAAGTCATACCTAGTTTAATAGAATCCAGATGTCTGACACCAACTGAACACTTTGGGACAGTGCTGATGAGATGACAGATCCGTTCATCATTTGTTCTTTTTTTTTTTTTTGGTGCCTTTGAATCAATTTGACTCCTGAAGACTGCCTGGACAAGTTCCTGCAGTTTTCTTAGCAAGATTTTGGAAGTGGTTTGCCATTGCTTCCTTCCTAGGGCTGAGAGAGAGTGACTGGCCCAAGGTCACCCAGATGGCTTTGGGCCTAAGGCAGGAGTAGAACTCATGGTCTCTTGCTTTCTGGCTTGGTGCCTTCACCACTGCACCAAACTGGTTCTCCACCATGTTCTAGGGTAGTGAAATTTTGTGGGATGAGAATGGTTGATCCAGAGGGTAGTTTCTTCCTGGCGTTCCTTTTGAAGAAAGCTCTCAGCTGCTCTGTGTTAGTTATGTGATCATTAGGTTTCTAAACTATTTCATGGATTTGATGAGGAACATGACGTTCCAAGCAGTAAAGTCTATTAAATGGACTGTTAATTAAATGGAACCTTTATGTTCAAATGAAGTTTACTTTTGAGTATCTGATACGTATTACTACTGTCAAACCTTGAATGTAAATGGCTCAATATAAAGGTAAGAAGAAAGGTTAGTATATCAGCTGCTGAGTGAAGATGGCAACATGGTGACAGGTAATAATAAAAAGAACTATTCAACTCCTATTTTGGTCCATTCTTCTAAGTGCTAAGTGTTCCATCAGGTAAGTGTGAAGAGCAAAATGAAGGGCAGAACTGGGATTGATAGAAACATGTCAGGAATGCCTATTTACTTTGAGTTAAAAATCTCCAGGGCCAGATAAATTGTATCTAGAGTCCTGAAAGAGCTTACTGAGAGACTGGCTGAATATTTATGAAATCAATATATCTGAAACCTTTGAGAAATTGATTTGCCTTTCAGATTATAAAGAGGCTATATGTAACTTGATCAATCTGACATTGATTTAAAACAATGCCAGAAGTCAGCATGAATTAGTCAAGAGTAAATCTTGCCAAATAAATCTCATCTCAGTTTTGGGGTAACTTACTTGGTAGATTATGGGAACGCTGTGGATGTAATACATCTTGATTTCAGCAAAGCATTTGCCAGAGTACCCAATGACATGAGTAGAAACTTTTAAATATTTGTTGGATGGTGTGATGGACATCTAGCTTGAAAATCGTACTCAGACAGTACTTATCAATGGTTCCCCATTAGATTGGAGTGGGGTACTGAGTGGGGTGCCAGAAGGTTCAATCTGGAATCCTATATTCTTCAAGGGGGTGGGCTAGATGGATTAAATAGCCTCATCCAGTTACATGCCTTTTTTTTATTAATTGCTTAGATGAAGAGATGAAAGAATGCTTATTCAGTCTCACATGCAAAACTGAATGAGATAGCTAATATCCTAGGACAACATTAAAATTGACAACCATTTTTACTGGTTAGAAAAATGGCTGAAAAATAATAAATTTAACGGAGGCAAATACTTTTTTTCTGTTTCATGTAGGGAACAGACAACAGATGCACATGTAGAGGATAGACGATACCTAGATTGGCAGCAGTTCTTTTGAAAAAGATCTGGGAATAGAAATGGATTACAAACTAATCAGCAGAGTGATGTGGCCAAAAAAACAAAAAACAAAAAAACCCCCCCACACAAACAAAACAAAACAAAAACAAAAAACACCCAACAACCGAGGCAAATGCTTTTTTTTGGGCTGTATCAAGAAGTTCAGAACCATAGGAAATGATCTTTCTGCCATATTCTGCATTGGTCAGATCCCACCTCAAGTATAGTGTCTAGTTCTGGGCATCACACTTTCAGACAAATTGAAACAGAAGAGCAGTGAGGATGACCATGTGAGAAAGAAGTTAAGTCCTACAAAGGGGGAATTGGAAATGTTCAGGGGAAAAAGATCTGAGAGGGATATGACAGCTTTCTTCACTTATTTGAAAGGATATCACACAGGAGGAGGTCAAGATCTGCTCTCCATCACTTCAGAGTGCATGTCATGGCATTATGGACTTAAGTTATAGGAAAGGAGAGTCCAGCTGAATGTTAGAAGCAAAACGTCCTAACAGAAAGAACAGTTCGTTAGGGGAACCAATTATCTAGAGAAAGCTGTGGGTTCTCCTTCACAGCGTATGTTCAAGATGAGAAGGGAGAGGCCACTGTCAGAGGTACCCTGAATTAGAATCCTGCACTGAATAGAGAGTTGGACTCAGTGGCCTGGATTACCACTCTGATTCTGTGATCCTGTTGAAAACAACTGGATTAGATAAATCATGATCTGATCCAATTTTTAAATGTCAAAACTTTTTTTTTTTTTTACATGTTAAAAGAGTCAACATGCGAGAGTGGTGAAAGCATTGGAGTAAGGCCTAGGTTGGAGTTTATCCACAGCCACTGAAGTTCTCTACCATTGGAAGACCTGAAAGATCAAGTTAGGAATAGATCGCCATGGAGAAAATCTATCTATGTGGCTGCTGGGAGTTGAAAATGTTTTAATGGCCCATAATCAATCAATCGATCACTGAAGCTCCCTGGTTGACTTTAGGCTAGTCGTTCAATTCCAGGCCAACCTACTGAATGAGATTACTCCTGTGGGGATAAAGTGAAGAGAGATCTCAAGGAAAGCCTCCTCAAAAGAAAGGCAGGATATAAGTCAATTAAATAAAAAGTTAAGCTTTCCCCCATTTTCTTTTGTGGCTGTTTTCTGGGGTAGAAGTAAAGGGTTTTTTTATCCAGCAAACTTCAGCAATTCTGGATGGCTTTGCAATTTCTATTTACTTGCAAACGTATCAACGTTGCATGGCGGAGGCAAGCAGAACCCAACAGCGGGCAGCACAGAGACTAATCCAACTTCAAAGGCTCATAGAATAGGCTCCTGCACGCTTATACTTTCCAGATATTTTAGATCATGGCTCCCATCCTCATAGCCTACTAAGCAGGGATGATTTAGAGGGCGCAGTTTAGAACTGGATGTTGCAGTACACTGGAAAACCAAGAGGAAGTAAACACATACACGCACTCATACACATACCTATTCTACACACCCCTATTTTTCTCTCTGAACGCTTCTCTGCTCTTTCACCAGACTCCTTAAGGACCACTCAGCTCTTTTGGTCCAACCCTGATGATTCATCAGTAGACACAACCATAACAATGGTCCCATTCACGGTAATCAAGCACCCAGGTTTATAACTTCATTAGGTCAAAAGGCTCTTCTGTACCTATGCTTGTTTTATCCCAGTCACTTCATTAATATTTAAACCCCTACAAAGTTCTGTCATCTTTGTCGAACTCTTTCCAATGGAGATTCTCTTAGTCAATTATCTGGCTAGCATTTTATTGTCACTGCCAACTGATGCCTCACATTTTTCCCCCTCCTCGTTGGCTTGAAGGTTAATGGAAATGCCTAATTGTCTGTCGGTTGGTTGTTTTACTAACTTCTTTACCTACTTACTTTTAAAGGTGGCTTATTTTGAACGTGGTGTCCTTCTGCAACATATTAATGCCAATTCTTTCTAAAAACTGAGGATGAAGGAATAAGGTGAGCACAGCCAGGAAGAAGAACCTGCAACAGGGTGACCACATGATGGAAAAATGTGCTGATTTATCCATTTCATTTTGATTTTATTGTTCTTTCAAGTTCCCAACAATGTTCCTCAATCCAAGGCTTCTTGGCCTCTATGAAAACTTGAACAGTGATAGATGGGGAATTTTTTTTCTCCTTTTTATTTCTATTTTCCTGAAAATCATTGACGGGGGTCAGGGAAGAGGGATCTCTTATTCCTTTTTCTTTTCAGGGATCTTTCTCCCCAACCTCAGCAGCACCTTCTTTCTTTCCCTTCTTTCAAAACACGTTTTAAAAAATATTATAGAAATATTAAAGATGGGGCTGTAGATACTGAGACAACCTCTTCCACTGCATTTCCAGCTAAATAGCCATTTTAGGTACACTGTTTTCCCTCTCCTTCCCCAGAGATGGCATCCCAAAGAGGGGTCAGCCAAAGCACAGATAAAGTTAAATTTGCAGAAATTGAAGGCTGTCAGTAGGGAAGAGAAATGGAGGGGAGGGCCTCTCCAGCAGTCCCTGCTTGTCAAAATCAGATCAAGGACTTGTCTGGTGGGCAGAAACAAATCCCCCTCCTTGTTTGATCATAAAAGATGATACAGTCATGAATAAACCAACTCATCTTTTATTTATTGATTACCCAAAGGCTTTTCACAGTCTCAGCAGGTGTAAAAACATCTATCGTGCCTTAATGGAGAATGGGCTTTCTACCCCATCTTAGTTGATTCACAGCATGGCATAAAAGCCAGAGGAAGGGAGTCATTCAACCATCACTCTCTCCATCTCACCATCTTCTTCTTAACCACAAATTCCCTTTCTTCTTCTTCCTGTTCCTCCTCGTTCTCCAGCTTATGATTCTCCAAGTTACTTAAGATGGCATCCAGAGTTTCTTCTTCCAATTTAAAATTTAAAAACAGCCCTGTGAAGTAGTTTGGACTGAGAAACATGATTGGCCCAAGGCTAAAACACTGCAGTTCCCTTTCTGTCATTCTTAGGCTATAATACTCCCAACAACTATCTTGATATGCTTCTTTCTCGAGTAAGCTTTAGCTAGGTGATAACTTTGATGGAAAGTTGCCTGAGGGACCCATGAAAGAATCTCTTAAGTTCCTAATAGAGCTACCAACATTTTGGAGAAGATTGAAACTGAACCTTCTCTTATGTGTTCATAAGTAACCATCTATTTCTGTAGGCCATATTGTTGTTAAGACAAACCAAGCCAAAATCAAACTCTTACCTCATCCAGCCAAGCATGGTCATGATCCATATTTTATCACCTGCCCCATATTTTGCAGGCCCCTGTTTTTTAAGCACCAAAGAGACAGTTTAGAGGAGTAGAAAACAAAATATATCCAGTCCAATTAAGAAAAAAGTTCATCTTCCAGTAGAGATGCTTCTTTGGAGGAGTGGGGAACTTATGGCCCTCCAGATGTTGAACTACAACACTCAGTAGATTCAATCATGTAGTTAATGATGAGGGATTCTGGGAATTATAATTCAGCAACATCCTGGAAAGCTGCAGGTTCCTTGCCTTTTCCCTAGATGCCCATAACATTAATCCTGGACATCTTTCAATTTGTTGGATATAATTTTTAATATGAGCAAAAGTATCAGTGTGTAACTAGACCCACTACCAGTTATTTGTGACTGGCTGCTCATGAAGACAGCTGGATCATGGACAACACTTAGAGGTTTCCTGCTCTCTTTTATTTTTCTACTTACTCTCTTCTTCTACTGCTGAACAATTCTTATATCTAGGAAATCTAACCTTACTGGTTGGGACTAAGCCAATGTTGGTCTCTTTCAGTCCTTTGAAATCACAGAGCTCTAAGACAGCCATATCAGTGGGAGGATTAAAATTTGATGAGTTAGGACTGGATCCAACCCTTATCATGTTCAGATGATAAGCCTATGTATATCGAACACATAGATGTGAAACAGTTGGCTAAACATTGAAACAAAGCCTATGAACATTGAGCTATATGCTTTTATCTAGAGTTGAGGACAAAATGTATTTAGTATGCATCTGAATACTAATTCATTCAATTTTTCATTTTCAAACAGATACATGAACTAAACATTTCTGTATTCTTTGAAATGCAAATGTTGCAGGGCAGTTAGCTCCTTCTAATAAAAATATATTGCCATAACAAAGTTGGTGCAAAGATGCATATATTCCTGAAAATAATATACAAAAATGCTTGATCAGGACAATTGTGGCAAAAAACAGTGGGAATTAGGCAAAATGGAAAGTGTGTATGCCTTCAACTACACACACAGAGTTTTGAACTTTTAGGAAAATAATTCTCAAGTGTAACAAATGAATGCTGACAGATTCCTAAAAGTCCATCATTCAGAGGCTCTGCTTTGGTGGACAGACTTATGGATCTTTGGCCTGTGAAAGGTAGTTTGGCCCAAAGCACCTTGTAACACCACAAAGCCTCCTGTTTCAGTAGCTGGATTTGGCTTGGCATTTCGGGTACCTAGGGAAATGACTCATCTGGGTATGGAAATACTGGAAGAGGCACCTGGAGCAGGCAAAGCCAGGCCATTGGGTTTCACTTTGATTTTTCAAGCGAGGAAACACATTCCCTTCAAAACAACTTCAAGGCAACGCTTAGCACATCAACAGGAAGACCCTCACCCCATAGAAAATCTGCATAGTCCTAAGGCTAATGAACACAAAAAATGAAGCTAAAAAAGGCAACAACAACAACAACAACAATAATAATAATAATAGTAATTTCACTCAGAAGAAAGACGTCCAAAAAGTGAGAAAGAGAACATACTGGCTCGTGCACTTGGAAACAGAGACACATTTGCTCCCAACTTCCTAGACAAGATGTAGTTGTATAATTCCCCTGAACTGTTCAAAGACAAACTGCTTCCTCTGGGTCATGTGTAGAGGACTTGGAATTTCGTGATCATGTTCTGAAATACCAGGTTTCACTGTGGGATATCACTGTGGGAAAGAACAGGTTTCTGTAACAGGCCTACGCATAAGCCCACTTCCAAATGGAATTGTCACTGGACTTTTTTCCTGCCTCCTACGCTATCCAGTCTTTCAAGGAACCACTTCAGGCATTTTCAGAGATCAATTTCATTTGAAAAGTAAGTTACAAACCCAGACTGGTGGTGCCTGATGCAAAGGAACTGGGCTAAAAATAAAATGGAACACATGAGCGGGTGCAGCAAATAATTAGTTGTTACATCTTGGCAATTAAAGGTTTCTTGGCAGATACGCTCAGCCCTTCTCCTGGTCTATTAATTTCATTGTCCTGAATCTTAAAGTAAAGTTAATTTATAGCACCTCTTAATCAGGAGTACTATTTAATTCAATAACCCTTGTCTCTAGGCAAATATGTATAATATTCAGCTTCAAAAAGTTCACAGGAATAATTTTTCGTAGCTGCTCCTCCCCAGATATTTGCCCCATCATCTATGGATCAAAATCTCCTGGAGGATTTTCAGGTCCCAAGATCCAGAGAGAGAGACCCAGCTTGAAACCATATTATTAGGAGGGGAAAAGGCTTATTTGTTGTGGTTGAGCATAATTGTGAAACACTTTGTCCTTCTCTGCAAATTTTCTCTGCATAGATATCTCTTGTTCTGACACTGCCTGTTTTGCTACAACAAATCAGAAATTCTGCTGGAGTAGATAAATCAACTTCTGGGCTCCTGAAGTTAAACACAAGTAGCTTGAGAGCCATTTTGGTGTGGTGGGTGAAGGTATCAGGCTAGAAACCAGGAGACCAAGACTTCTAGTCCTGCGTAGGCACAAAGCCAGCTGGGTGACCTTGGGCCAGTCCCTCTCTCAGCCCTTGGAAAAAGAAGGCCAGGGCAAACCACTTCTGAAAAACCTCTCCAAGAAAACTGCAGGGGCTTGTCCAGGCAGTCTCCAAGAACTGGACATGATTGTACACATTTTTTTAAAAAAAGCTTGAGAGACAAAGCAAGATGTGCTTCCTTAGGTCGCATCTGTTCTTCTTCTTCTCTCCCAAGCCATTAATTTGCTTGTGGTTCCAGAAGGTGGTATTCGGATTCTTGGGAGGAAAACAAAAAGGGAATACCAATAGATACTGTAAGTAAATAAAATGCCTGGATTACAGAAACTGAAAGGCTTGAATAGATTTTGGTTAAAGAAAGCCTTTGAGTTCAAAAAACATCCTTAAAAGAAACTTACTCTTATGCTGCCTGACTCTTAAGAATTGACCCTGCGACACGGTTTTGTTGCAGATAGCACTTCCCTTAAATGGAATATCTTCCCAAGGGTAGGATCATTCAGATTTAAAACCTGGCGTGATGGAAAAATAATAAAATAAAGCTGGAAACTCTCCTCCCCTCCCCCTTGCCTCTCCTGCAATCTCTTTTGTTCACTTCCTTCTTCCATCCTTTGCTCATGCAAAACAGGATCAGCTCCAGGCTATTACGTGACCCAAGAGTGACCATGTTCCACTGCCAAAAATAGCCCTCTTAACACTATCATACTGAAACAATGGGAGGGCCATCGCCTGTCTGCTTAAGGGTTTGCCATGGTTCTTATCTCACAATAGAAAAAACACATCCCCCTTATAACACCTATCCAAGCCTATCCTTGAATCAGATCCCTCAGATTTCGCACCTCTCAACCTCAAAAGTGTATACATTCTATGCGTTTCTATTGTTAAGAGTACCTCTTTCTTGAAAGCAGGCACCTAATAATGATCATTGCAATAAATGTGGTTCTTCTCCTTAGCATTGTGCTCCTGTCTTTGGCAAAAATTCCACAACACTGTATTAGTGTGGGTTGTGCAATCAAATTAAAAGCATCTTTTAGAAGTTCAAAAATAATCCTATGAAGACAACAGAGGTCACCGGCGGTAGTTCTCAAAGTAGAAAAGGCTTGAGATCATTAGTATGACTTTGGTTTACCATATTTGGGCTGCAAAATCCAGATGTCCTCTAGGTGGCAACAATGAGTTAGTTTTCTGTGTTGTTTTGCTGCCATCTAGTGGATTTTGGTTGATCCTAAAAGGCAGAAGTTATCCATTGCTTGAAGATGTTGAAGTGGTGGATAGCTTCTGCCTTTTGGGATCAACCATCAACAGTAAAGGTACAAGCAGTTAAGAAATACGCTGCAGACTAGCACTTGGTAGAGGAGCCATGAAGGCCTTGGAAAAGTTATTCAAATGCTGGGGTGTGTCTATACCGACAAAGATCAGACTCATGCAAGCCATGGAATTCCCTGTAATACTCTATGGAAGCAAAAGTTGGACTTTGAAGAAGCAGGATAGGAAGATTATTGACACTTTTGAACTTTGGTGTTGGAAAAGACTCCTGAGGATACCGGGAACAGCCAAGAAAACAAACCAATGGACAATTGAACAAATCAACCCAGAATTCTCACTTGAGGCACAAATGACCAGGCTCATTTGATCCTACTTCAGACACATTATGCAAAGACCCAGCTCTCTAGTGAAGGTCTAATGCTGGGAAAGGTGGAAGGAAAGAGAAGACGTGGACAACTAGCAGATGGACTGGCTCAGTTACAGTGGTGATGAATGCATCGTTGGGAGACTTGAAAGAACAGGTTAGGGACAGATCATCATGGAGAAAATCTATCTATATGGCTTTTAGGAGTAAAGAATGACTTAATGGTACATAATCAATCAATCAATCAGTGGATTTTGGCAGCCCAGATATGGTAGGGATCATTTGACTCCTTTCCATGTGCCAAATGCATGGACAATAAGCTCATGTGCCTGCACAATTAGAGACAACAGATAACTTTTGATGGTATCCACTCTTTAATTAAGTTGTCCTTGGCTTAACTGCCTTTTCTTGAATAAATTACAACTGTACCAACCCCAAACCATAAAAAGCACGTAATGGCTTAGTGTCATGTAGGAACCCAGTCAGAGTTTACATGTACCCATGCACCCACTGGCTCAGGATGAATTCTAATCAAATTTAAGACGTAAAATAAAAACATTAAACCATGTGCTTCTTATCCTGTGAACTTAGTAATAGTAGTAGTAGTAATAATAGCAATAATAATAATTTAAATATGGCAGACGCGCATCCCTGGTCTTTTGCAACAGGTCATTATTTCAAGTGTTCTTTGCTATTTAAATGCTGAGATGTCCCTCACCTTTTTATTAATACATTCACGTTATAACCATTCCAGTAAGGGAGATCCAACATTTTAAAAGCTCCCTCCTGACTGAAACTTACAATAAACAAGTTAAGGCTGTTCTGTCATAAGGAATTCTAAACATGTTCCTTTGCTCATGCAAGACAATTCATGCGCTTCCCTTTCCCCCATTCTTATAAAAAAACCTGAACTGGGGGCCTGAAATAAAATACTTGTGAGAAATGTGGAGGCTCAGAGCAGATCTTTAGTTTGGAGTTACAAGGCATTCTGAACATTCAACAGATTTTGACAAGACCGGTGACTCCTCTTTATCCCCTTTCATAGGGGCTACTTGCCGAAATAATTCTCTCGCTACAGAGACAAAGGTAAATGGCATCCATTGAAAGCAGCCGTAGGGCTCTATAGCGGTTATTTCTTAATCCCTCCCTAAGGAAGCTTCCCCAGAAAAGATTACTTCCAGCCAGCTGTCTTACAAGTGAGTAAATTCCACTTGAGAAAAAAGGACTAAGGAGAAAAGACTCGACTCCACATGTGGAAATCAACTCTCCGTTGCATAGAACCTCCTCTATCTGTTGGCCCAGCTGAGGACTAGATCAGCTCAGGTAAGGCTGTGTCAAGATCTATCTCAGAGAGGGCTACCAGATCTGGATTGCCAAAATCTGCATGGTCCCCTTTGCTGCCTTCTAGAGGTCATTCAGACTTTTGCAGCACAGATCTGGTAGCCTTGTCTGAGAGGGACAGCCCCAGTTTTGAACATCTTCTTTCTCTGAAAAAGAGACTTCTGTTTTTCAGCCTCGGTCTCAGGATGCTTGAGAAGTTATTTCCAATTTCTCTTCTGGTATTTTCAATGGGCTTTGTTCTTGGAGATGTTGGTGCAGTTGCTTTTGTGATGCTTCTTTTGATTACTGGGAACATTCTGTGGTTGCCCGTATTTTTCTATCTGAAAAAAACATCCTGGGGAGTTCCCTCATGATGTCTTCACCTGAGAATGAATAGAAATATGGGAAGGCAGGGAGGCTGCTCACAGATTGGACCATAAAAGATAGGATATTTACACCCATCCCTCACCCACCTAAATCTGCAAGAATCCTAGAATCATAGGGTTGGAAGGGACCTTGGAGGTCTTCTAGTCCAACCCCCTGGCCAAGGCAGGAGTCCTCATACCATCTTGGACAAATGGTTGTCCAATCATTTATTGAAAACCTCCAGCAATGGAGCACCCACAACTCCAGGAAGCAAGCTGTTCCACTGCTTAATAGTTCTCACTGTCAGGAAATTCCTCCTTATTTCCAGGTTGGATCTCCCTCTGATGAGCTTCCACCCATTGCTGCTTGTCCTACCCTCATGTACTCTGGAGAATAAATCTATGCCCTCTTCCCTGGGGCAGCCTTCAAGTATTGGAAGACTGCTATCGTGTCCCCCCTCAGTCTTCTCTTGGTTAAGCTAAACATACCTAGTTCCTTTAGCCATTCTTCATAGGATTTAGCCTCCAGACCCCTTATCATCTTTGTTGCTCTTCTCTGCACTCTTTCTAGGGCCTCAGCATCTTTTTTGTATTGTGGGGACCAGAACTGGACATGGTATTCCAAATGGGGCCTCACCAGTGTGGTGAGAATACCTCCTTCTGTTCATGAAGCCCCCATCAAAATTCTCTCCTTTAGAAGAAGTTTGGAAACAGTTTCCATTTCATCACACTGAATCAAAACCAGGAGGATAAAAATGGAGAACAATTGTTCTGCCCTTTACCAGCAAAGGTGCACTGTCATACATGGTTGGACCATGCAAGTTTGAAATGTGTTGCCCCATCTTTTCTTTTTCTTTTTATTTCAAATCATTTTACAGTCTGGCTAAGCATATAGGAGCCTAGAGAAGCATATTTTACTATTCTCCCTTTAAAAAATTATTTTTCCTTTCTATAGGAACATGGTGCCCATTCTGGAAAGCTAGCATGAATGCAGCAGAAGCAAACACTTTATTTCTTTGATGGTGATGCTGTTTAGTAGAGTAAGCAAACTGTCTTATATACTTCCAGTGAAATAATATTCATGGGGCTGATTGGCACTTCCATCTTCTCCCAGCCTAAGGAGGAAGCATCTATAATTTCAGGAGGGCAGGAATGGAGGATGTTGCTTTCAGCTCACCTCTAACTTTTGGGAAAGCAACATGGAGTCAACGTTTTTTGGCTCTGCACTGAAAATAGTGTTTACCCCCCTGTGCTGGTGCAAGCTGGGCAGTCTGGTCAACCTACTGGGTTTTATTCTGTCCTATGCAAATGCTTCCTTTATGATGCTGGTATGTGCTCTGGCAAGTATGATACCATCGTGCCTCCTCACACTCTGCCTTCTGGGCTGCTGAGGGTGACTGCCATGAAAGGCTGGACCTTTGCTTTAAACAGGTTTAGTAAGGGAATGTTGAAATGCTGGCCATTTCTTTGTTCTTTCCTTTTAGCAGGCTCCCCAGAGACCATTCAGTCAAGGATCTAAAATTAAGGAATGCATCATGGCTACCACTCTCAAATTTTTAGAACTTCCAATTTTTAGAAACCAAAATTACTCAGCAAAATTTGGTCTTCCACTCATGAAAGGAGATGGAAGGAGACTGGATAATGTGAGTTGTTTTTCCCTGTGCACAACTTGCCTGCCTTTAAAATATCTAGAAAAAGAGCAAGCTGCATCTGTCAAAATTCTGCCACAGCCCTACATAAGCTTCCCAAACACCCATCTGTCACCCTCCAAGGTGGTTGGAATGTCATTGGCCAGGTTGCTCAGCCAGCATGACCAAGGGGAATTCTGAGAGTTGTAGACCCCACATATCCAATTGTGTCTGGTGGAAGTGGCTCTAAGAATGCATAACACGTGTATGAAACAGGGAAATAAGGTTGGCTCTGATCAGAGGCTTGTTCCACAGATTGTCAAGATAGCACCACTAGCATTAAATAAGGATTGGCACTCCCACTGCACTGCATAATTCACAAAACATTGCATACTCTTGATTTACCTGAATGTTAAGAACTTTTTGAAAAAACTCACAGGTGTCCCATAAAAAAGGAAACCTAAGTCCACAAGATATCTTTCCCCTTTCCCCTTCCACACACATGTGCACATGGGGACACACACATTTCTCATCACTGCTGCCTGCAGGACGAAGAAGAAATTAGGATCAGAACTGCCTCTTCCCATCAATCAATTCAGAGAAATGGATTCAAAAGCCTTCTTTAATCAACTAAAAGGCATTCCTAATCAATCAGGAAGTATTAAAAAAAAAGAATTTGTTTTTAATATAATAATTTATGGGAACATAAATGTCAGGTACTCTTTAAAAAAAGGCAAGCCATTTCTTACAGAGGAAGGAAAGCTTGTCCTAAAATGGTGTCTGCTTCAGCCCATATTTAAGACTTATGTGAAATGAGTTACATGCATTCTGATGAAGAGATTCATGATGCGGAAGAAATGTGATTTACTTAGAATCATAAAATCATAGAGCTGGAAGGGATCTTAGAAGTAATCTAGTCCAACCACTGCTCTGTGCAGGATCTACAAGAGTATCTCTCACAGATGACCCTCCAGCCCCTGTTTGAAGACTCCATTGGTTGTCCCATGCTGGCTGGGGAATTCTGGGAGTTGAAGTCCACCCATCTTAAAGTGGCTGAGGTTGAGAAACACTGGTTTAGTTGGATGCTGTTCTCTCACAATCTTGCTTTCATTTATTTTTTTAAAGTGTCTTAATGGTTGTGATGTTGTTTTACTTGTTGGTTGTACACCGCCAGAGTCATATTCAATGAGATAGGCCATATACATTTGTTAAATAAATAAATAAATAGAAAGATGATAAGATAAGATAAGATAAGATAAGATAAGATAAGATAAGATAAGATAAGATAAGATAAGATAAGATAAGATAAGATAAATAAAACCCACCACTCCATGAGGCAACCTGTTCCACTGGCAGGTTGACAAGGAAAGAGGTTCAGCCTAGAATATCAAGAAGTTCCTTCACTTGTTTTGGTCCCACCCTCTGGAATAATTTTGCTCCTCCTTCAATGACAGCCCTTCAGATATTTGAAGATGACTGTCGTAACTCCTCTCGCTTGTTTTTCTTTTCTTTTTTTTCCTTGCAGGCTAAATATAGCCAGATCCTTATAGGGCTTGGTTTCTCGACCCTTTCCCAACTTGGTAGTGCTCATCTGAACTTGCCTCAATTTGTCATTGCTCTTCTACAACTATGGTATCTATAACTGGACACAGGACCCCAAATGATCAGGGCAGAGTAGAAGGGAGCAATTATTTCTTGGGATCTGGACTTTATGTTCATGTGCATTTGCCTTTTAGCAGTGGCATCACATGGTTGGCTCATGTTTAACTTTTAGTTAACAGAGACATCTGGATCCCATCACATGTACTAGTGCCAAGCCATGTCTTGCCCATCCTATACTTGTACCCTACATTTTTCCTACCCAGATGCAGAACTTCACATTTCTTCAATTCCATCCTATTCATTCATGATGAAGGTGTTTCTGGTGAGGAATTCTGGGAGTTGCAGTCACAACTCATCTAAAGATCCAGGTTAGTGTAGTGCTGAAGGGATGGGACTTATTTCAGAGTTCAAGTCGCTGCTAGACCACAAAGTTCACTACATTTAGGTCCAGTATCTCTCTGCCTCAGACTTATGGGATTGTTGTTTTGGGGATAAATTTAAAGGAGACTCACATTTATGCTATCTTAAGCTCACATGGCAAAAAGAAAACAAAAAGAAAACGACAAATACCCCCCCCCCCACACACACACACACACAAACACGATATAAATGCAATAAGTAAAAAATTCTGGAGGTCATCAGTTTAGGAAAGGATGGCCCAATAATTCATTTATTAAAGCATCAGTGCAGGATATACCATTTGGAGCTGTTGCAGTAGCTTTCTTATTTGATGGAAGAGGAATACTGGAAAAGATACATTCCTTTCTATGAAAATATCCCTTTTTGTGCAGGTTAAATAAATATGGGACAGAATAAACTCATTTACTAGGGTTAACCTTTCTGGACGGCAACGATCCAGACCATCACTAGATGGCAGCAAAGCTACAGATCAATCTAATCCTCTCCTGCCTCCCAGTGGTCATCTGGGTTATTGCAGCCCAGAGAAAATAGCCTGATAATTTACTGCGGCAACCCGTGTGATTTTTGTTTTGGTTATCCCTTCACTTGTAGGAGAAGTTAAATGACTCGCTGTGTTAAAAAAAAGAGAGAAAAACTTGCTACATCCGTGGGATGGAATTGATAATTCAGCCAGCGTTTGGCAGAGCTGTGTTCCTTTTATCGAAGAATGGAATCAACATCGCATACTTTCCCAAAACGAGATGGATGGATTTTTCTATTTGCAAGAAACAGTTCTGAAAATTCACCTATAACTCTTTTTCCATTTTAATTTAATACAGGGAGGATGTCACTATCTATGGGAACATTCAGTCATGTGGTTCCTCACCTGCATTTTGATGTGGTATAGCATGATAAGGGCTATACCATGTCATTCTGCTTACCGAATAGCTGATTGAAAAACATCCTGTGATATGAAATGCTAAAAAAATAACTTTCTTCTTCCTTAATGTGACCTGAATGTCAATGAAGGATATATTCAAGAAACTAAGCGTACATTATAACCAATAGAGGTTTTATATCTCCAATGCAATGTTATTAGAGAACACAGTGCACTTTCACTGTACCTCCTTTATGAACATTTGGGCTCAAAACGTCGTCGCTTGTCTGGGGTCATCGCCTGATATGGTTCTACTCAGTGAACATTTCAACGTCTATGTTTACTACTATGTGAGCCTTTCAGGAAGCCTCATGGTGGCCCAAACATCCATGCAGCTGTGTGTGAATGATTGAATGCAACACATAACTCTCTGAACAGGTTCAGCTTACAGAAACAAATCTGCATTTGTCTGGCATGTTTAACTGATTAATAGGGGCAATGCATTATGTGAACACCATAAGCCTGCAAAGGTTTATCAAGAGGTGTGAGGGGAGAGAGTTCAAAAGCTGGAATTCTTTATGGGGACTCCATTCCTCTGCAACAGCTTGGCCTCTATAGAGGATTACAGAGATGACCTTCAAGAAGGAATGTGACCGTTAGCAAAGCACGAATTAAGCCAGGGGAAAAAAGAATACCTTAGAAAGAAACTGCAAGTGACTCCAGTTTGACTCCCTTTGGTGTAAGAGGGAGGGAAGAGAAAATGTGATCAGGCTTTCAAGATTCTGTAACCACAGCCTTTATCAATAAAGTTGTTGTTGTTGTTGTTTAGTCGTTAAGTCGTGTCCGACTCTCCGTGACCCCATGAACCATACTGCGCCAGGCCTTCCGGTCCTTCACTGCCTCCCTGAGTTTGCTCAGTTTCATGCTCATTGCTTCAGTGATGCTATCTAACCATCTCATCCTCTGCCGTCCTCTTCTCCTTTTGCCTTCAATCTTTTTATCAATAAAGTAGGGCTCCTGTATTTCTTGTGGAGTCTGTTTCCAAACCTGGCCTTCCTCAAATCTTGGCTGACATCAATCTTGAAGCCTCCTGTTGTTTTCTCTTCTTTCCTTCTTATACCAAAGAAAGTCAAGCTGGAGTCAGGCTTGAAAGCCTGTCCATGTTTCTGTCTGTCCCATCTTATATTAAACAATGAAAAGACCCAGCACTCTTGAGAAGTCCATAACACTAGGCAAGTAGAAAGAAAGAGAAGAAGAGGACAGCTGGCAGCAAGGTGGATGAACTTGTTTAGAGTGGTGATAGATGCACCATTGGAAAACCTGAAGAACCAGGCTGGAGACAGATTGTCCTGGAAGTTTCTATTTATGTGGTTACTAAGAGTCAACATTGAACTGATGGCACATAATCAATCAGGCAAGCATTAACTGGCAAACATAGTTTGCCCAATCCACTTACTTCCCTCATTAAAGTTCTTGGAGCTTTTGAATAGAAAACAGGAAGAACCAAAGAGGGGTTTCTTGTAAGGGTCTGAGTAGCTTTGTTAGGCATAGCAAAGTTCCTTCAGCATTGGATCTGTAAGCAGAGCTTCATCAACCAAGTTAGACAGAGCAGGCGTCTCGTAGTTAGAACCTGTTCTCCAGCTTTCCTCCAAATGCCTTGTCCCTTTTGGTCTGCACCAGGCCCACTTAAGACCTGAGAGTCTTAAGACCTAACTCTGACTAGCAACAGGGCCTATCAAGATGTCTACCCTAAATGGCTGGAGCGATCTGGGATTATTCCCTCACAACCTCTAGAAGAATTATGAGCGATGGTAGATGTAAAAACGCTGCCTCAAGGGTGTAAACAAGGAAAAGAAAAACTGGAGACACGAAAGATTGACACACGCACATACGTTGAAAAATTTAATAAATAAATAAATAATAATGAATAAATATACACACACACACGTACACATATACATACCAGCAGAGAGAAGAATAAGAAATTTCAAAGGTACAAAAAGCAAGATTTGCATTTTTGCCCCAAAGCATTTCAAAACACACTTCCTCAGAATTACTTTCTACAAAAGCAATGAATATTTGCACACTGCCACACAACGAAAGAATTTATTTGCGATACGAGGATGAAATAAGCCTTGAAAGTCAATAAGGAAGATCTTTGAAAAACGATTCTAATGTTTACATTTAAGGTAAAATATCTGCAAACATTTCCTGTATGAAAAACCACACTTTTATACTTTGTAAGCAGAAAAGGCTGCCAATGTTCAAATGCCCTGTTGTTCCAGTTAATAGGTTTTTGAACAATTTAACTGCAAAACAGATCAAGGAACGGCAGCATGTCGAATTATTACACCCTCCTCTGTTTCTATTAGGAAGCCTTCAAAACTTTTATACTGAAGATATCTGGAAGTATTTTTACTTTTATAAGAGAAGTTCATTGTGTTATTGGTGTTTGCTCTTCTTTTCCCATGAACATAAAATGTTGATCTCCTTCCATCTTGAAATTCTCTGGCCCAGAGTCCAAAAACGTGATTGGATCACCTGCTTGAAGATCCAAGGAGGAGCTCTGGTCAGATGGAGAAACTGTCAATGGTTCCCACTTCCCACTTCTCTGACCACCTTCACAGCTGCCTGCTTCTGGCACTGGGGCTCTCAAGGCCATGCTCAGATGGTAGAGGGGGAACTTTAGATCTCCCCAGGGGACTGCACACAAGTTTAAGGAAAGGCCTCTCTCTTCTAACTTCTCTCTCTCCACTCTGCCAGGTAGCCTTGAACTTTTGGAGTGCTTAGACTTTGGAGTTTTCGAGCAAAATGTTAGGATGGCCATACCCATAACTTTCATCATATGACATCTACAAAACTGCATTGTTTTTGCTAATGGTGCCTCCGAGAAAATATACTTTGAAATGCATTAGGATGAAAAATCCTTGCTCTGACCACAAGATTTTACCTCCCCCCTGCCACTTCTATCTTTATTTTTTGGGGCCAAAGACATGAATGTATATATCCCTCATGGAGCTATTGTAGAACAACTCCACTTTCTTTGTGCAGAAGCACTGAACTTACTGAGTTAGCACTGAGTTTAACTGTAGCTGGTCACCAAACCCTTCGCCGCTGCCGGCTGCATTTGTTAAATGGTTTTGTTGTCTTGAGTTCACATTTAAAAAAGTATCATTCACTCCAGGTAAAGTTTGTGCATTTGGACTGAACTGTATCAAGAGACTGGGAAGTTGCAAAGGAGCTTCTGTTTTTCTACCTTGCTCTCAGGAAAATGTCTGTAAGAACCACAGTTCCCAATGAAAGCAACTCCCATTGAAACCAAATGCTGGTTCAAAGAAAGATTAATTTATTGGAAAGGAGTTTACAGCTCTAATCCATAGCTGGAACTGAGTCCCCCGTGCGCCAAAACTTAATTTTACTTTATTCCCATTTTAGGAATGAAGTAAAATTAAGGGTAAAACAGCATTCTATAGACTGTTGCCCCAAGCAATCATTTTTATTTGCCCCACATAAATGTTAGGCCTGTTAGCCCTACAAGGTAGACCAGACTAGGAAACCAATGCCATGTGGGTCAGGACTACCTTTATTGTAACAGCTATAGTAACAGAACCATGCAAGTCTGAATGTGCTTCTCCCTCCTTCTCTTTATTTTTGTGTGAACTAGGAAGGGGCTTGTCTGAGATGTTTCCTCAAGTTACTTTCCCACTTATCTGACCATTGCCTTGATTACAGTTCTTCCTCCTGTCCTTCAAGGCCATTCCTTATACTCTCCACATAGCCAGAGAAGTTTCTTGGCAGCAAGAAAAGATGAAAGAGATGTAGTGACAGCTGGAATAGTGGTTATATGGTAGCTCCAGGTTTGATGGTATACAACTGCAATCAATCAATTGACAACCAGAGACTGAGGTTACTGAATCAGCAACATTCATGCATTATCTACATTACAGTAACTCAAGATCACAGGAAAGGGGCAAGCCTTTGAGATCTCTAGATTTCTTCAATGGATAAGCTATTACAAAAAGCAGGCTAGCAGGGAGGAGAGAAGAAAAAAGCCTGACTGATGAAGTCATAATGATGGAAAGACAGCAAATCAGGGTCCAATGGGGGAGGATATGTATATATAATAGGATCCTATGTTTGAGATCCAAGGAGGAACTTTGGTCAGATGGAGAAACTGTCAATGGTTCCCACTTCCCACTTCTCTGACCACCTTCACAGCTGCCTGCTTCTGGCACCGGGGCTCTCAAGGCCATGCTCAGATAGTAGAGGGGGAACTTTAGATCTCCCCAGGGGACTGCACACAAGTTTAAGGAAAGGCCTCTCTCTTCTAACTTCCCCTCTCTCCACTCTGCCAGGTCCAACAATGAGACGTTCAGGGCAGATCCAGACAGTGAGGTAAATGAAGGAACACCCCCCCCGCCCCGCCAATTTATTAATATACTTATTATTTTATTTATGATCACACTTTGTAAACAAAGTATAATAATAAAAGAGCATCCAGCTGATACTGCTTTCACTAAACAAGAGGATGAAGGAGTTGCCAAACCTGCAAACTGAGCAAATGGAATGAAGGTGAAGATCAAAAGAGGTGATGACAGAGTGAAAGACAGGGAGATGGGAGAAATCAGAAGTAACATCAAGGTGAATATTGAATATTGAAGTCGCCCCAGAGAGGGGAAGAGGCTGAAAGGGGAACAAGACAGGAATCACAAGACATCAGAAAAGAAGAGAAATTAGAGGAGATGAATTACATAATGGGCAGCCAGCTGTAAACTGGGAAGACTTTACAGTTCTTGGGGGAGCACAGAGGAGAGATGGATATCTAACATGTCATCACTAACTATTTGGGTCTGAAGATTCAAGATCCAATGGGGGAGGATATGTATATATAATAGGATCCTATGTTTGAGAGAGCCAGGCTGGTACAGAGGTTAAGGCACCAGGCTAGAAACCAGGGGACCATAAATTCTAGTCCTGCCTTAGGCACAAAGCCAATTGCTCTTTGGTGGGTAAAAAGCAGCCCTTGAGCCTCAGCGTGCCAAAAATCCCCTTTGCAATTCTGATCTGTGGGTGCAGCCAAGACGGCTGTTTCGTGCTGCTTCTTGTTTTTTTTTTGCAGGACGAAGCCCAGCCCCAGCCTGGGTGACAGCCACAAAGCCAGCCAGTGACTTTGGGCCAGTCACTCTCTTTCAGTCCTAGGAAGGAGGCAATGGCAGGCCACTTCTGAAAAATCTTGCCAAGAAAACTGCAGGGACTTGTCCAGGTAGTCACCAAGAGTGAAAAATGACTTGAAGGCAGGAGGAGGAGGAGGAGGAGGAGGAGGAGGAGGTTTGAGTACTCACTAACATCTTTAATGCTACCTTCCAGAACAACTGACATTTCCAAAGATCTTTCAAAAGTAGCCCATGTAATGCATGTCACAGTCACCTAAACTTCATGCAAAAGTTAGAAGAGAGTTAAAAAACATGAGCAAACACAAGACCCTAAACACGTGGTGTCAAATCAAAAAGCTATCATTTGGTAGGACCTTCTGAGAACTCATCCATGGTGAGATGAAGGCTAGCAGGAAGGAAGTGTAGCTAATGTCTGTTGTTCCTGAAGGGGGGAAAAACTGACATTCCTGGGTGGTGAGCCCTTTCGGTATGTATGTATGTATGTATGTATGTATGTATGTATGTATAATAAACTATATAACAAACAATACTTTTAACAAACAATATCAGGTAACTACATTAACAGAAATCCAAGATTCATATAGAGAGAAAAAAAGGCTCTTTGGTGGGTTTTTGCACTGCAAAAAAAAAGTAAAAAGCAGCCCCTGAGCCTCAGCGTGCCAAAAAGCTCTTGGCAGTTCTGATCTGTGGGTGCAGCCAAGACGGCTGTTTCGTGCTGCTTCTGGTTTTTTTTTTTTTGCAGCACGAAGCCCAGCCCCAGCCTGGCCCAGCAGCCAGGTCGTGCGTACCTCGTCAGCAGTGGGAACAAGAAGATGGTGAAGGTCAGCTGGGGTGGTGGAGCACAGGGTGGCAGGGGGCCAAAAGGTGCCCCTGCGGTCGTAAGTGCAGATGGGCTGCCAAGTGCCTGAATTTTGATCACATGACTGCGGGGGCGCTGCAACCGCCATCACTTTGGCACAGGTTGTAAGTCCCTTAGTTCAGCACTGCCTAACTTTGAACGGTTGCTGAACAAATGGTTGTGAGTTGAGGACTATCTGTACCATACATCAAAAACATCTCAGGAACAACCAACAGATAAGCCCTGCAAAATATCTTAAGTAAACCAAAAGATCTGGCAGCCCATGAGGAAAACAGGAGTCATCTACAACATAAAAGTATGAGGACTGTAACAGCCACTATGTAGGACAGACAGGCAGAAGACTGGCAGAGCGCATCCATGAACACCAGCTAGCAGTCAGAAGACATGATGAAAACTCCTTAATCTCACAACACATGGACAGACTTAACCATAGTTTCAACTGGGAAACTGTGAGCATCCTAGACCAAGCTAAATCAAAAAATGCTAAGGAATTCCTGGAAGCTTGGCATTCAGACAAATCAGCCGTCAATAGACACACAGAGATAAACCACATTGTGGAGTCCTTGGAAAACCCCAAGGACTCCACAGTTCAACCCTGAGCTACACATATTCACCTCTATTGATAAACCACATTTACACACCATTTGAAAGAGACAATAACAAAGCTAAGAAGGACACAAAAAGACCAGGACACATCTCCTCCAGCAAACCAACACCCAGATAAACAGAGATTAATACCAGACAAACAATCAAGCAGAAAAGCAATACCCCCATCAAGGAACTATCAAGGAGAAAACCACACTCCCACCAACACTGGCAGGGCAAGCTACTGTACATAAACAGGGAGCAAACCCCACACTCACACTGATGATGTTACCTAGTCGGGTGATGAAACGTCTGCAACCAAGTTCAGAGAACACCAAGGACTCCACAGATTAACTATCAAGAAATTCCTCTTAATGTTGAGCTCAAGAAAGGAAAACCAACCATCTTGGTCACCTCATACATTTTTAAAAGTTCAGTCCCTCCATCTCAAAATGGACCAGCAAATTTATGTCAGTATATTTTATTTAGAAAATTGGTACATAAATCTGCTGGACTGGAAATCTGCCCTGGAAAGCAAACAGTAAAATGGACCTGTTTTACCTCAGTCTGCACATCCCATAATGCAGAAGGGAGAGGTACTTTTTAACGTATGTATAACCTTCTCTTGGCTGCATTAATCTAGAAACTAGAAGTGTCCATCAAACTGCACTAGAACCTTGATCTCAGGTTAGGAGCATAATCAACTGCAAGGGCGATGTCTTTAATTCAATTATTCAGAAAGACCATAGTCAACAAAAAGGAAAAAAACCCACAAAAATAATAAATAAGCATTGTCTGAAAGCATTGTGTGGGCTACAAGTGAAGGTTCCAAGAAAAATAGAAATTATTGTTAAAGCCCCACTTGGCTGGGGTATCTGAAAGGACATCTTCTTCTCTGTGATCCCTCCTCTCCCATCCCACCTCCAATTTACTGAGGTCATCTGGAGATGCTCTTGGCTTATCTGGCAGCAACTCTGGCCGATTCGTATCTGTAGCCATCTGCAGGTTTCACTTCTGGATGAACTAAGGGAAGTGCCCTTTTTGTGGGATCTTCAAAAGATGTTAAAATCAGAGCTTTAACCCTTGATGGTTCTAAGTTAACACAGTATTAAATTGTTGAATCTTTTTTAAAATAAATTCTGACTTTTGTTTTTACTCTAAATTGCTGCATGATATCAGTAGGTGGTAGCATAAAAATAGTAAGAATGAAAATAAAATACATTTCCTCAGTCACAGTTCTGTGAGGGAGGCTTTCTCCTCACTTAATGACCACAATAGGGACTGGAAAATTCATTGTTAAGTGGGGCAGTTGTTAAGCGAGTCACGCCCGATTTTATGAACTTTTTGGCAGCGGTCATTAAGCTAATCACTGTGGCCATTAGGTGAATCAAGTGGTTGTTAAGCAAATCACGCAGTTCCCCATTGATTTTACTTGCTGGAAGCCGGCTGGGAAGGTTGCAAATGACCATCACATGACCCTGGGACGCTGCAACTGTCGTAAGTGTGAGCTGGTTGCCAAGTGCCTGGATCACAATCACGTGACTGCGGGGGTGCTGTGACAGTTGTAAGTGCCAGGAGTGGTTGTAAGTCCCTTTGTTCAGCACTGTTGTAACTTTGAACGGTCGCTAAACAAATGGTCATTAAGTGAGGACTACCTGTATTGCACAACTCTCTCCCCCCCACCTCTAGTTACTCCCTTCCATGCTAAAGTCATATTAATACCCTCTTCAGCAGTTGCAGCAGACAAATTTGGGGCATCATGAAGAGTGGCAACTGTCCCCTGCCAATGCTGTAGTATATATTAGCATGAGTCACTTGGATTTTCCATTTCTAGCAGCAAGATTGCAGCCCTAATTGACCAGTTTGCAGGGTTATTTTAAGGATTGGACACCACTTCTGATTTTGAAAAAGGGGGCAAAGACACTGTAGAATATGCAAAACCTCTGGTGGTAGAAGTGCCATGGAAATTTACCCCACCCATGGGTTTCTGCAATGTGTGTTCAAAAAAAGGAAAGGTGGCAGCCCAACTGAAACTCCGCCTATTTTTTATGTGTATTGACGACCATTTCATCCAGATGCTCTTCTCCTTTGAAAGAACATTGGAAATCTTTTTCATTGAATTGAGCAAGAAAACACAAGATAATTCTTCCTGCACGGCCAACTTTGGAAGGAAGGGAGCATAAATGTTTTTCTCCTTTAGGCCTCTTTAGCCAAACTATGGGCAGTGGGCTACCCTGAGACCATTGTTGCCCATATGACACCAACCACTTTCAGATGATGAGCTTTTCATCATCAGTTGCTCTGACTGCAATAGAATCCAGGCAATATTGTTCTGGGCTGTTATAACCACTTGTAATATTTGCAGAAATCAAGACACTGAGGACAGACGTCTTGTACTCAAGGAACCATCAGCCAAATAATATTCTGCTGCCTCCTTGTCTCTAGGTTCATGCCTAAACATGTTCTTCTTCTCATGGTTCCTCAACACCAGCAAAGGTGTTGCTTTTACATGGCATCAGCTGCAACATCTCTTGATCAGAAGAGAACTCACAAGCCCTTTTTGAATCAGAAACCCCATCTGGAGGTAACTGCCATCCTTCTTGGTATCTATATGCATCATGGGAACATCTGCAAGGAACAGATTTTGGGCATACAGCTGAGATCCAGAGCTTTCCACTTGAGCAGGTGCTGAGAACTATTAAGAATCCTACTCACCCATAAATTTTTATGTATTTACATCGATGGCGTTTCCTCTCCAATGTCCAGAGGAATGTTGTACCACACAACTGCACACAGCTGCACACAAGCTGAATTTCATAGCTTTAAATAAACCTTTGCTGGATTGATTTCTATCAGTCTCCTGCCTAAAACGGATGGTTGAAATAGCCTTCACTCACCCAACCCATCTTTTTCCTGGTCTGAAAGCACATTTACTTAAGAATATGTGCCATTAAACTGAACGGTCAAATAAGCTGCAGAACGAAGTTCCAAGGCACAGGAAAGCAATGTTTGTCATGGATTATTAAATTTTATTCCAAACAATAAATACCTGTGAGGACTTTAAAAGAATATGCTGGGATGCCAAATAGAAATGCAGTCTATAGCAGTGTTTCTCAACCTTGGCAACGTTAAGATGAGTGGACTTCAACTCCCAGAATTCCCCAGCCAGCATGGCTGGCTGGGGAATTCTGGGAGTTGAAGTCCACTCATCTTAACGTTGCCAAGGTTGAGAAACACTGGTCTATAGTATAGCAAGACTTGGCTAGGGTTAGACTAGGCTAGGAAGAAAGAAAGAAAGAAAGAAAGAAAGAAAGAAAGAAAGAAAGAAAGAAAGAAAGAAAGAAAGAAAGAAAGAAAGAAAGAAAGAAAGAAAGAAAGAGAAAACCAGACCCCCACCAACACTGGCAGGGCAAGCTACTGTATATAAACAGGGAGCAAACCCCACACTTGCTTGCACTGATGATGTTACCTAGTTGGGTAATGAAACGTCTGCAAGCAATGCAGATTTTTAAAAATTCAGCTCTTTTTAAATTCAGTTGTTCATAAAGGTGGGATGCTCTACTACAGAAAGAAAGTAAGATATTTTATGGCACCCAGTAAGATATTTGATGTAGTTTTGTTTACATCAGAGCTTATTTATTCATTTATCTTTATTCGGCATATTTATACAGCCATCCTTCTTACAATCAAGAGACTCTGGGCAGTGAACAACGAAGTTAAAAACAATATATACAAATTAATATTAATATTATTAATATTAAAAACTTTAAAATTATACAAAGCGCAAAAATAAAACAGAATAAAAAAGAGATTGGATGAAGAGCAAGTGTTAATTCCATGGGAGCCATCTCAATATTCGCCAGTCCCCAGGCCTGCTGACCCAACCAGGTCTTGAGGACCTCTGGAAAATTAAAAGGAATGAGGCCAGCCTCACTTCAGAGGTGAACCAGCACTACACCATACCGCCCAGCCCCAATCCTCTGAGTCTATCCAGAAGGATACCATGGTCAGTGGTATCAAAAGCCACTGAGAGGCCAATTAGGGTGAGGTGTGATGCACGACCCCCATCGCACCCACGCCACAGATCATCCAAAAGCATGACCAATGCCATTTCTGCACCATACCCAGGTCTGAACTCTGACTGAAAAGGATCTAAATAATCTGCTTTGTCTGTGGTCCTTTGAAGCTGTCGCACAACCATCTTCTCAATCACCCTCTCCAAAAAGGGGAGGTTGGATACTGGACAAAAATTGTCCAGTATAGTGAGGTCCAGCAACCTCTTCTTGAAGAGGGGGTGAACTAAGGCTTCCTTAAGAGGTAATGGAACAAGCCCCTCACTCATAGAAGAACTTACCACCACTAGAACCCATGTGCACGACACCCCCTGGGCCACCTTAACCACCCAGGAGGGGCATGGAACTAACGAGCAGGTGGCTGAGCTCACAGTCTTAAGGGCCGTGTCCACTTCCTCACTCCCAAGAGGTTCAAAATGATAACTGGGCAACTCTCCTCCCCAGGCACCTCCTCCAGACCTGCAACAAGGCTAGTGTCCAACTGTGAGTGAATTTGAGCGACTTTGTCTGACAGATGCTGGACAGATTCTTCCGCACACCCCTGCAGGAGGCTCTCTGAGCCCCCTCTACCCAAGAAGGCATGTGTCACCTGAAACAGGGCTGCAGGGCGGCAATCTCACAACTGGTGACCTCTGGTGCAGCATCCCTGAAGGCCGTAAGCGATTCCCAGGTGACAAACACTATACCTCCACCCCTGCACTGGAGCCTCGGCTGATGCCACACCTAAAACCCAGCTAGGCATATCTCGGAAAGGGCCACCCTCCCCCCCTTCTGGACCCAGTCAGGTCTTGATAATACATGCCAGGTCGTCAGTGATTAAATCACGGATGAGGGAAGCCTTATTACAGACTGACCCGGCATTTAGAAATATAAATACCATCCTGGGAGAATGGATCAGTATCCTACACCCAGTGTGTATCCATATTTCCCTATATTCAAACACACAGGTGTGGATAAGTTCCTATAAAATATAGAACTATCGAGATTTTGCAGCATACTTAAACATTTAGTGGGTCACACACTGCTTATATGTGAGATTATAAGATTTACATGAAATGTTTTGTTTCTATATGCCTACATGTTATTTTTAAAGATCCCATGTCTATTTGTGAACTGGAATAACATTTGATTATTTCTATGTGCTTTTCTTTCCGGACCCTTGCCATTCCATTCTGCGACTTTTTTTTCTCGCGTGACCATTTTCTTTCACACGCACATCTCATAATTCGCCCCTTTGCCCCTTCCACAGATACCCAAAGAGCAAGACTTTGTTTTTTAAATCTTTGGAGTTGCATTCAAATAGAGCATGGTTATTTCCCTCGTTCAAGATATTCTAAACAGACCCAGATTTGTAGTTTAAAAGTAGCATTGCATGAAACAACATACAGTTACTTTACATTTTTAACAGGTTGCTTTAATCCTTGCTTTCTTTGGAGAGGTGTTTAATTGCACCCGCAAAATAAAATACAGTGGTGCCTCTACTTACGAACGCCCCTACTTATGAAAATTTCGAGATACAATCAGCTCCGGCCCCAAAAATTTACCTCTACTTACAAACTCCCCTCGACTTACGAGCCGTTTTTCTGCCCGTGCCACGTGGTCTGCGTCCATTTTCCGCCCGTTCCACGTGGTCCGCGGTCATTTTCCCGCCCGTTCCACGTGGTCAGCGGCCATTTTTCCGCCCCTGTCGCGTGGTCCACGGACGCCGGAACAGATTAACGGTAATTACATTGATCCTTATGGGAAGATTTACTTCAACTTGCGACCAAATTGACTTGTGATCAGAGTCACGGAACAGATTAAATTCGTAAGTAGAGGTACCACTGTAGCTGCTGGAGGAACAATTTGCTTGATAAATGCAGAGCCTATTATGGTTTTCAGCCACTATGCACTACTCCGTGAATAACAAATTCATTCTGGTTTTCCCTCTGATTCCCCCCAAATTTTCACCTGACCTCTAGAACATAGCCCCTCCCCTCAAAAAAACCAGAGGAGTTTGAGAAATGATGCTTGTTATTTTGGTACACCCAGAAGGCTAATCTTCTCAAGATGTTTTGTTTTTGTTTTTCTGCACAAGGATGGACTTTTCAAGTCACCCACAATGCCTTTGTAGGGTCCAGCAGCTTCCTTGCAAATATAGATAATACAGGTAGATATCATTATTCATCTGGATTCCACTCTGGCTTGAACTTCAGATAAAGCGACCGTGAAGAAACAAACTTCATGCAGGCCCATCTGCCATGTGCAAAAATGTGCTCCCAAATGCAGACCTGTGACCCTGAGGTCTGGTATGCATTTTCTAACTGCAGAAATGGAAACTATAGACAGTGAGACCATGGATAACCAGAGCGGCCTCACTTTAGGCTGGCATGTTCTGTTGCTCCACACTAGCCTTCCAATTATTATTTTTAATTAAAAGAATGTTTTTAAAAAATGAGGTGGCAGACCCTGGGGAGCAGCAAAGAAAATCTCTGAGATGGATGAAATATCAAGGATGCAGATACAGATTCAACATCAGGAAGAACTTCTCAACAGGAAGAGATTACTGCATGGAGGGGTTTCTTCCCCTTCACTGGAGGTTTTCAGACAGGGGATGGAGACTCGTTGTGTGGGGACGGTGCAGTGAATCCTGCAGTGTGCAGGGGGGTTGGACTTGATGACCTCTGGAGTTCCTTCCCACTCTATGATTCTATGGCAAGCCCTTTGAAGCAGCAGAACAAGACCTACTTGGCTTTCTGGAATTATCTTTAATGCTCGTAAGGAAAGGTAGCAATCTTGAAAGCCTGCCAAAGCAATTTTCCAGATCAATTTGTACCTAGCATAATTAAGGCAGACTTATTCTGAGGCTCTTCCCCACATTTCCTTTCTCCCTTAGACTAAGGAATCTTTTCTGGAAAGGTCCTGCTTCCTCCTCTAATGCTCCTGTTCCTTTCTCTGCTTCCCCAGCACCAGTGAGACATTCCATCAGTTGGGAGGACCCCGATGCCCAGAGTTCTCAGCAAAGCAAAAACAGCTTGCAATGATCCATTGCAATCATAACATTATTTGAGATAGGTTTGGAAACATGATAAATGCATTCAATTCTGAACATGTATGTCATAGAAGGAAGTCATTTCAGGTTGCTGTTGCAATACTTCAGGGTTAATGCCAGGCCACTTGTTCTCTGCACTGATTTTTTAAAAGAATGAGCAGTGTGTACCACTAGCCTGTATGTGAGGATACCACACTCTCGGGTCCCCTTAAGAGGTCTTTAATAAGCCTTGCAACTTTTTCAAACCCACAAGCCCTCTTAGGCTGCCAGCTAAGCTACAGGCAATGTCATCGTTGAGGGCACCTTCCAGTTCCTAATTCCTCCTCCTCCTCTTTTTTGTGGTTCCTTTTTTATTTAAAACTAGACTCAGAGAAGACAGAGGACTGTCCTCTCTAGAGAAGTTGGGATTATTAAAATAAAAGTAAATGTTTTCCAAGATAAAAGTGGCTGGTACAGGGAGAGAGATGTGAACTTTCTGAGAAGTAGTTGATTGAGATTCCGGACCCAGATTGCAAAAATCCAGATGACCACCAGATGGACGCAGAGAACCAGAATTTTCCGTATCTCTTTGTCTAGACCAGTGTTTCTCAACCTTGGCAACTTGAAGATGTGTGGACTTCAACTCCCAGCATTCCCCAGCCAGCCAAGCTGGGAGTTGAAGTTCACACATCTTCAAGTTGCCAAGGTTGAGAAACACTGGTCTAGAAGTTTGAAATCTAGGACTGCTAACCCTAGTGGATGAGAATGTGTCTCAGTTAAAGAACTACCCACCAGCCCTTGAGCCAACAGGAAGCAATACCAGCATAAAAAGTCTTGTCCCCACTTATTATAATCCCTATCCTGCCATGAGTACAATACAGTGGAACCTCGGGTTACGAACGCTTCTGTTCACGAACTTTTTGGGTGACGACCAGCTCCTGCCGCAAAATTTTGCTTCGGTTTGTGAACTCCGCCTTGGGTTACGAACAGGATCCATGGCCATTTTCCCTCCCATGACATGTGGTCCGCGGCCATTTTCCCGCCCGTGACACGTGGTCCGTGGCCATTTTCCGCCCCTGACACGTGGTCGGCGGCCATTTTCCGCCCTTGACACGTGGTCCACGGCCATTTTTCCACCCTGACACGTGGTCCGCGGCCATTTTCCGCCCCTGACACGTGATCCGCGGCCATTTTCTGCCCCTGACACGTGGTCCACAGCCATTTCCCGCCCATGACACGTGGTCCGCAGCCATTTTTCCGCCCCCGACATGTGGTCCGCGGCCATTTTCCGCCCCTGACATGTGGTCCGCGGCCATTTTTCTGCCCCCGACATGTGGTCCGTGGCCATTTTCCGCCCCTGACACGTGGTCCGCAGCCATTTTTCCGCCCCTGACATGTGGTCATAGGGAGAGGGACTCTCCCTCCAAGCAATAGCCGCCTCCCTGTCCTCCACGCCAGAATGGATTAACGGTAATTACATTGAACCTTATGGGAAAATTTGCTTCGGGTCGCAACCAATTCAGGTCGCGACCAGAGTCACGGAATGAATTAAGTTCGTAAACCGAGGTTCCACTGTACTAGCAGATAGTGCTGTCCTTACTTCCAGAGTAATAAGGACAGGTTTGGTTGGATTCCTTCATTTTTGTTTCTGTCACAAAATATTACTAGCTGATAGAAAAAATTACCAATCATGAGGGGAATTGTACCATGAAGAGGAGGGAGGGAGGAAGGAGAAGGAGAAATAAGTTGACTTCCGTCCTACTTTAGCTTCTTACCATGTACCCATTCAAGCAGATCCAGATTTGTGAGGTGGAAATCAGCTTGGACACATGGCTTGTATAGGTAGAAAGCTCTGTGGGAAAGACCTGAACTGTCCTATCCTATTGTCCAAAGGAGAATGGTCCTGGAAGGCAGGGCCTGGACCCTGGAGGAGAGAGGATGTGACCATACCAACTTAAGATGATCAATAGTACCAGTTTGATCCCACCCCTAAGGATCACCTGACTGTGACACTGACCGTGTGGTGGGTAAAGTATCCTGAGTTACAAATGTATACAAATACAAATGTTGAAGGCTAAATGCTAAGGAGAGAGGGAATGAAACACAGAGCATGATAATTACTTGCAAAGGGTAGCCATTCACAAAACAGCTGTTGGGTGGTAACACAGGTGCCCTTGCACTGGTGAGACAATTCACACAGGGGAGCAGTGTGGAGCTGAAGCTTCATCCCTGTTTAAGACCTGAAAGATAAAGCTTCATCTCAGCCTTTGCAATACAAAGTCAACACCCTTTGGCTGAACTTGCCATTCACTGCTCATACTTGCCTATGATTAAAAAGCCACAGCAGACAGTAAACCTTTTTTTGGTGATCAATGTATTTTATTTCAGTCACATAAATCACTGCCTAGTGCATAGTGGCCGAAAACAAGAACCTTTTCAGAGGCTTCTTGAAGCCCTCCTTACTTTCTGCCCGGCTGTTACCTTTTTTGGTTCTGGAAGCCAAACAAGGAGATAGCCTACGCCAACTACAGCAGCAACAAGACCAGTATAGTCTTGATGGTTCTGGATTAGGAGAAGGGAGATCCAGGTTCTAGTCTTGCCTTAGGCACAGAGGTTGCTTTGGGCCAGTCCCTCTCTCAGCCCTAGACTAGGAAGTCAAAAAACATTTGTCTACCATACTAGATAGCAATGGTAGACTAAGGTCCATAACCTTCAGTGAGGAGGCCTTCATCCTGCAACAGACTGATTTGGGCTGATTATCTCTAACATCTCCATTTCTATCATTTCTATCTTTTTAGATCTACCCATCTCTCTACCCATCTATCCTAAGAACTATTGCAATTTTTAGTTGCCTTGCATTAGAGATACAGGCGAAAAAAGTCCATGAGACTTCTGTCCATGTATCAACGTGTGAAAGTTTTATTGTAATGCTGCCAACTTGAACTGGTAGTTGGAATAATTACTATCCCATTTCTTTTCGCACTGCTTCCCTCCCCTTTCCAGCAATCCTACTCAAATTGCTAGTTTCCCTCTGTGAACTGCAAGTAGGTTCTTGTCAGAATGGAACAATAGGTTCTCTGTTCCCCTCCCAGTATTCCTTTGCAGGATTGTTGGCAAGGGGTGAGAGTCACTAGGAAAAGGGGTGATGCTATTTCTTTCTATGTCTTTCCAGCAAACCTGGATGGAATGTTTCCATCATTTTGCTAACACAGTTGCAAGGCACCACAAGGTATCATGCTTGTCATGCCTTGAATCTGCACCGTATGAAGAGCTTCCCATTCCTGTTCTTCAGATGATCCATAGCTGTCTCTGAAGCCCACTTAAATCAGCTTTTCAAGACAGATAGTGAGGCTAAAGGTTCCATTATGTTGAGTTTTCCTGGTAACCACCCAGGCACATGCATACAAGATTCTTGGCCATAACCTCTTTCTTCTATGACATTTGTTCTGACTTCCCAGTCTAGTTTAAAGCCCTGAATTTTGTTGTTCTTGTTGTCTCCAATCTTGCTTAGTTTTTTCTTAAAATCAACCAAAGTGAGCTAGATGTTGCTGTTTCAGTTAATAGGGAGATAAAGTGATAGCAGATAGATGGATACCCATCAAACATGATGCGAAATGCAGAGAGGGAGCAAAAGAGGTCAGCCAAAGAAATTTGAAACATGAGATAAAGAATAAAAAAGAGGAAACAGAGATAAGTCTTTTTTATACCAACACCATTCACTGTATCTTTCTATTCTCTTCTATCCTTGTAAACTATTCTTGCTTCCACCCCATACACTACTTTATAGTTTGCCTGTTGTTCTTCTTTTTGAGAATCACACCAACTCCATCCATTCACAGTTTCCTTCCCAGTTTTCCTTCCCCTCGACCCATTCACTGTCCCTGCATATATTTGCGATTTTACCCTCCCTCATTCTCTATGACCAACAACCTCAATGTATTTCTTTCCCACCAGTCACTCACTTTGCTACTCAATCCACACTTATTTAGCACCTGTTTATTCTTGACCCACACTTCGGAAACACTCCATTCCCATTGCCTTCAGTTTATGTTTCTCCTGACATATCCAGTTCTCACTTTCAAATAACAAGTGAGCAGAAGCATACTTTTATACAGAACCTTTTTTGCTTGTTTCAACATTCAGTCTTCACAACAGAGCATTTATGACCTACTACTTTTCTACTAGTATTTGCACACCTTATTAAAAAAAAAAATCTTCAGTTTTCCCATCTTTAATAAGCATTCTACCAAGGTACTTGCTCTAGTTTTTTGTCATTTGTGTATAACCTGCAATCATTCACTTCATTTTTCTCTGCCAAACACAACTATCTTCATCTCTGATACATTAATTTTCAGGCCCATATTCCTTGTTGCATCATAGGATTTATCTAACATTCACTGGAAATCATTCAGGTCCTCAGCCAGCAATATGGCATTCCCTGCATATGAAAATACACATATATTCAGATCCCCAACCAACATCACTACTCACATATAGTATCTATTGATTTATCCACAAACCCATTCACAACAACAGAGGGGACATCACACATTCTTATTTTCTTCTCATGTGGAACTATTTGTTGAACATTCTATTAATTCTCTTGGATGTGTTACTTCCAGCATATTTCTGTGCAAAACATTCCATAATAGAAGTCTTCGCAGTACCCACTTTATTATACCTTTGTTTCTAGATGGGAGGTCATTTGGGATCTACAAACAGTTGTGTGAGTAGAAAGGGTACGTGCACATCCCTAAAGCCCAAGTGGGCAGAACAAGGCTACTTCCTCCCATTTTCCCATACCAACAAGCTTGTGAGGTAGGTTGGGCTGAGAGAGAATGACTGTCCCAAAGTCACCTCCTGAGTTTCCATGGTTGAAGGTAGAGTAGAACCAGGATCTTCCCACTGGCAGTCCAACACCTCAATCACTATGTCACACTGACACAGTACTGGGGATCTGACTATCCAATCTCTCCTCATGTTCCTACTTTTTATCTCTGGAACATTCTTTCAAAAAGTCGCACAATTTCCCCCCAAACTCATCTCTGCTTCTTTCATTATCGCTCCATTCACTGGAGTGTAACATGTGCCTGTGTGCATGGAAGGCCATGAAGACCTGGCTTTTCTCCCAAGCATTAAGGTCAGGTTTTTAGTGGAGCTTGATATGTGTATTTTGGTGTTGTGAGTTGGTTCGTGAGGTGCCTCAGTCATTGTATCGTGGATACCTTTTAACTGTATTTTTGGGGCAGGTCTTGTTTTATATTGGTTTTATTATATGGTTGTTGTGGGTAGTGCTTGCCCCCAGAGTTACTTAAGAGGGCCATCCTTGGTAATATAATAAAATTTATGATATAAATTTTCTAACTAACTAAACATATGGATTTCTACTCTTGTACGCACCCACTAAAGATGACACCAAGTCATGCATATAATTTAGCCCTTTCTTTCGTAATTTAAGAGAAGGTACAGAGTAGATTCCCAACCTTAGTCACACCTGTGCCACCAGCTTCATTACCAGTAATGGCAAGAACAGTCAATTCTGGTGTATTTTGGCCAGTTTGCCACAAAACAGAACGCAAGCTTCATTTTATTCTAAGCATGTTCATCCTATTCTACGCAAGTTAGGATCTCTAATCGAGGTACTCCCTGATTTTTTTGTTTGTTTGTTTACAGGAATAGCCTTAAAGGAAAGATAAGTGCCTTAATCTCTACCTCCTCCAAGATTTAAAACATCCATGTTGGCCTTTACTTTTATTTTTTAAAAAATCCTTGTATAAATATATCCATTTATATTTTTATATAAACATCATATCATCAAAAATGGGTGTTGGGACCAAATTTATGCGATATAATCTAGGAATGCTCAGGTTTCCTCAAAATGAGTGCTAGCTCACCCCTGACCATGGGTTCAGTCCTTGCCAGAGGGGGAGGTGATGCCCAACCTTGGCCACCGTTGAAATGGCTTGGAAGGGGGATAAGATAAATTTATGTGACAACAGCAATGGGTTTCTGGGTTGGAAACCCTTCTTCCTTCAGGCCTGCTCAGCCTGCCTCCCTTTTCCTTGCTCTGTAGAAAACCACTGCTGTGTCCAATGGCCTCTTGGACTATGTGCATTGTTGGGGCCTTATATATGGCTAATGGTTTTCAGCAGGACGAGATGCCACCCTGGTGTAAAGATGCAACTCCAGTCTTGATATCTGGCACCCCTGGGGACTCTGACACAGAATATAATGGCACAAAGACTGACTTAAGCCACTGGCTATGAGGTGGTAGTGATGGTAGTGACTGCATAAGGTGTCCATTGTAATTTCCTACCAAGCTTCCAACACATTTGCAACCTACTACTTTCATGGAGTGTTAGCCCAGCAGAAGGTTCATCACTGTACGGACTGTGGTTCTACTTGACCATAATCAGGGCATAACATTTCCGTGCTCCATCCTTTTATTCCTAGCCTCCTCATAAAATTCCCTTAATTTTGTCTCCAGCTCACAATGTGAGAAGCTTAAACCATTTGTTGCTTACTAGTGTTAAAGGGGTCATTCCCCCTTATTCCAACATCATCCATGGTGCCTAAGATCTGCTTGGATTCATCACTCATTACTTTGGGGAGAAGGAAGGGACTGGCAGTGACTGAGAACAGAGACAATAAAAGCAGGACAGGGAGGAGTAATAATAGGAAATTTCATACTATAATGTTTTTCTGCTGCTTCCAGGAGGTGGGGGGGGGGACCTTCCTCATTCAGTGGGAAGAGGCCCTAAGAAGGCATGGAGGCAATTAGCAAATCCTTTCTGAAATGTCACAGTGAAGTCTGGTGCATCTGAGCAAATGTGTAATTCCAAAAATAACCAGCCAACTGTGATGCCATCTCATTTCCCCTTTAATGAAGCACTAAATAAGTGAATAAATATAAGAAGGGGAATTCAAAGTATTTCTAGAACCATAAATCCATAGTATCATTCCTGCTCTTTCAGGCAACTTCAGTTGCTCTCCACCGTTGGATGCCCAAAATATTTTATTAATACAGAACCAAAACCAGTCAGGCAGATCCACTGTCTTTGATTCCTGGTGGCGATCTTCACTCCTGCCACTTATTCAGTACTTTGAAACTATCCCAAACCCATTTCATCTTATTTGATCTAGGAAAACAAGAAGCAAAAGCAATTAATGCCTTCACACATCTTGCAGGCTTAAGCCCTGAACTACAAGAGAGTTGTTTTAATGACTTAGTCAGCTGCTGAGAGGACCTCTCTTTTCTGTTGAAAATGTAATGTGGTGTTGTCAGGTTTCACAAGGACAGCAAACCAAATAAACAAATAAACCCAACAACCTCCACACCCCTTTTCTGTCTTTTTGGGCAGAGAAAAATAACTTGTACACAAAATGTACGCGTAGAGCCCACAGTTACTTTCATTAGTGCAGATATAACTAGCACCATACGGCATTTGTAAGAATGTTCCTCGTTATTTACAGCCACTTGGAAATACTGGGATGATTGAAATGTTAATCTTCATTCTATATTATTTTTAACCACCGGCTTCAATCCTGTTCTTAAGGGCTTGCCAACAACCTTCTTAGCAAGACCCATCTTTCCGAATCCACTTTGCTTGGGTTAAGAGTTCAGCTAGCTCTAATCACATCCTGCTGAAATGCAAAACCACCAGTGGGCCATCCAGATGTTTTATTTTTAATAAAACTCTTTGCATCTGTAGCACTGTAAGGAAAAAGAAAACATGATTGCATTCCCAGGGTTGTAGCTTAGTATTTTGGTGGAAATAAAATGTTGCTTTGTACATTGCATAGGTACCATTGGGTCACAAATTAAACATTGTGGGCTTTGAGAAAACAAAAATAAAACCGCTTTCCTATATTCTCAACGTTAGAAAAAGAATCAGCAAAGAACTGGCTATTCCCTGTAATTTTCCCTCTAGGTGCTTCCTATTTGAAGACAGCAGACTTCTATTTGAAGGGCTGGCCAGATTGTTGAGAAGACAGTGGCATTTTAAAGATACATTTTAAGAGCGCCTTGACAGCAAATCAAAGAAGCAAAAAGGTTATCTAGCTGCAATGTTTCCTCTGTGGTGAGATGTATTCTGTTTCAATGTTCATTATAGAAATTCTTTATACATATTCATTAAGGTGCATCTGCATTAGCCTGAAAAAAAGAAGTAATTGATTTAAGAGTTGCATAAATGATGTGGCAACTTTAATGAGTCAACTCATTAAAGCAGATCCCTCTTTATTTCAGGCATGCATGGAAGCCTGAAGAGAGAAGTATCTTCTTTAATGAATACAGAGGAGTACTATACTTATGTTCATGCAGGGTGGGATCTACTCTGGCTTGAAAACTGGCTGTTTAAAAGGTTAGTTTAATAAAAGTTTAATGGCCAGACCAGGCCAAGTGAGTTGGCAAGACAGGCCTGAAAATGCTTTGACAGGAAGGAAGAGCAACATTTGCAGTTGCTAACTGAGCACAACGTTTTGGTGAGCACTCATTGCTGAAGTCCACTAGAGATATGTCCTAACAGTGGCTTCCCTCCTCCCTTGATGATGGATTTTCAGCTGGCATTTGAAAGGGAACTGGAAGTATAAGTCGCTGTCGTTCCCTTGTACTGCCTCTATGTTCCATGCAGCAGAGTCATGTCAGAACTGGTTTTCTGCTGAACGTGAGTGAGGAAGTGATGGATTTGCAGGTGCAACTGCGTGGAGACAGAAAGGGTAGTGCAGGCCTTCAAGAGTTATGCAGAAGAAAAAGCGGTGATGGGAGTTTGGGTGCCAAGACATCCCACGGAGGAGCAACTGCCTGTCTTCACGAATGGAAGAAGCACCACCTTTAGTCTGCAATCATACCTAGGTTTTTCTGGGAGTAAGTTCCATGTGTTAGAAAGAAATCTTACCAGGTTCGTTTCCAAGCTGGGAATAAAATGCTTAGGCAGTGGCTTGAAGTTTATTTCCAAGAGCGCAACATAGAGTCAGCTGTCAGTTGCAGCTGCAGTGAGCCTTTCTCTTTAAGCCCTTTATATAGAGAAACCCTGTTATGGTTCCTGAAAAGTGCGCAAAAGTGCGCCCTTCAGAAAATGCACTTAGCTGGTGTTCCGAGAAGGAGCCCTCTGTAGTTAGGCACCCTGCTGAGTTGTGGTTTTCTGTTTGTGTAGTATTTGTTGATTGAAATGGTCATCTCCTTGGAGAAAGGATCCTTCCTTATTTGATCCAAGAGATCTTCTGTTAAACCTCAGCTAGGAAGGAATGTTATTAGCTTGGCTCTCTTGCTGTATTTTAATTGATGTATTGGGCCCATTCTAATGGTAGTTTCTCATCTTTTGCTTTGATCACATTGGGAAGGCTGCATGGCAGGAGGGAGGAAGATTTCCTTCTCATATGTGGTATCCCCTGGAGCTCTTCTCCTAAGGAGACAGGCACAGAGCAAAAGATACATCAGATCTGGTTGTTGTCTACATTAGATCGCATCACTTTGCTCATGAGAGGCCTCAAGTACCTCTTCTCAATCATTTTGGAAGCATGGACAGCCCTAACATCTGCACCTGTAGATTTGCTGGTATAACTTTCTATGCTCTTTTGTCCTCTTTGGGGAATATGTAAGTTGCCACACTATTTTCAAGCCAGTTCCCCTTCTTCTTTTTCATTTATTTTCCTGTTATCCTTCCATTTTTAATTCATAGCCTTCCATCTGCTCTGTGTCTTTTCTTTAGCCATCTTCCAACCCTTCAGTATCCCTGTCTGCCAGGGGTCAGCCTATCTGGCCAAGCTGCAATTCTCCCCTTAGCTCATGTGCTTTCTAAAACAACTGCTAAACTGACAACTTGGTCTTCTTTAAAAAAGATGGAGGGGTTTGTTTCTTGAGCAGCTGGGTGCCTGTTGATGTTCTGTGTCTTGGTATCAACTCAGCCAATTGATACAAGGTAGAGAAAAGTTCACCTCCCATCTCTTACTTTTTCTTGGGGAGAAAAGGGTTGTGAATTAAGGAAAGAAGAGAAATACAATAGGAGGATTACACATAATGCACACACTTCTTCTCAGATAAAAATGGGAATCATAAATACATTTCAAGAAAGCATTTGTTTGGGGGAGATAACAGTTTCCAAAATTAAAAAAAATAGCTAGAGGCAGTTGATCTGTTTGCTTTATAAAGAACTCCTTTTCAAATATATATATATATATATATATATATATATATATATATATATATGAATGAGTGAATGAATGAATGAATGAATGAATGAATGAATGAATGAATGAATGCCGGATATTCTATGCAATTAAGACTTACCCCACTTTTTTTTTTTTTTTGGCATTCAGCCATAATGGGCCAGCCCACCATCCCTGTAGTCCATTTCCCCCCAAAATCCATCATGAGCTCTCAGCAATATGATGCTTTGGAAGAGTTCAGATTGCCTTTTTTAGTAGTGAATGATCATGGGAGGGGTTGCTAGGCTGTAGGGGCATCCTCAGGAGAAGACGAAACAGTCAAAATGGTGGCTGCAACCATGTGAACAAAGCCTCACCCCTTTTTACCTGTGTTGTGTAGGTGATACAAATAAAAAAAGTGATGGGGTAGCACCATCTTGAATTTCTGAGCCCCCCCATAGATCCCCTTCTTAGACAAGTTGCATCTTATGCAACAGCCAGGCCTTTCATCACCCACTTATTTGACTGCTGTGGGGTTCTGCCCATGTTTCTGCAAAAGTGATAGTAATTTATGTCTGTACATTACATGGGAGAGAGTTCCTTTCCTACTGGTATTGGGGGGAATAGATACCTCTACCCTGTGATGTCCCCTCATACTTCTCTTAAAGTAGAGGGTGGTCATTGGATAACTTTCTCATGAATTGTTTCTGTTTAATGCTGGAGTGGGCAACCTTCAGGCCAAATACTGCATGCCTCTTATTAAAGTAATATCTGGAACCCACTCAGACTTGAAAACCTGGTCCATGGCTTCCTTCCATTTAGGGCCAGGAGTTACCTACACTGCAGGTGGGAGTTCTTATTGGAGGTCCAAATCCAGTAGCACTGAATCTTTAGCACCTCATGACCTACTAATCACAAGGAGCTGGCTGGGGAATTCTGGGAGTTGAAGTCCACACATCTTAAAGTTGCTGAGGTTGAGAAACACTGATCTAGATAGAGAGTTAAGCATTTACTCTGTGTCCCCTCTTTGTCTGTCACTCAGCTGCTCTTTGTTCAAGAGATTGCTAATCTGAGGTCCCTTCCTTCTGTCTTTTCTCCTATACACAAATGTACAGAACACACTCTCTGATATGGTGTAGTTAGCTAGGGGTTAGGTTATACTCTTACATGTACAGTGGTACCTCAGGTTATGAATTTAATTCGTTCCGTGACTCTGGTCGCACCCCAAATTGGTCGCACTCCGGAGCAAATTTTCCCATAAGGTTCAATGTAATTACTGTTAATCTGTTCTGGCGTCCGTGGATGACGTGTCAGGGGTGGAAAAATGGCTGCGGACCATGTGGCATGGGCGGAAAAATGGCCGCGGACCACGTGGCACGGGCGGAAAAATGGCCCCGGACCATGTGGCACGGGTGGAAAAATGGCTGCGGGCCACGTGGCATGGGCGGAAAAATGGCCGCGGACCAAGTGGCATGGGTGGAAAAATGGCCGCGGACTACGTGTCACGGTGGAAAATGGCCGCGGACCACGTGTCACGGCGGAAAATGGCCGTGGATCTGGTTTGTATCCCGAGGCGGAGTTTGCACATCAAGGTAAATTTTTGCGGCCGGAGCTGGTCGTATTCCGAAAAGTTCGTTAGCAGAGGCGTTCATAACCCGAGGTACCACTGTATATGTGTTTGTGTGTGTGTGTATCGTGCCCTATATTGTGAGAATATAGTGTATTTCTCATTTGTGTTACGGTTATCAAACCTGCTTCACTAATCCTTGCTCAGGTTAGATTCCCACTCTCAGAACATTCCCACTCAGAATGTTTCAACCTCCAATGGCCTAATCGTAAGTTTAACATAGTTTTCTTTTAAAAGTGCCCCCTTCCCCAAAGCACAAAAATAGTGAAAATACTGACTCGTTTTGCAGAATGTCCTACTCGTTGTGGCTCTCCTGCTCCTAAAAATACAAATGTCGTCTTGCCTACCAAAATGTTACCTCTTGATAGTGGTGGGGAAACACAGAGAAACCTTCTATCTTCTCTCTCAGGATCTTTGCCCTGTTGGACACAACCACCACGGAAGGCAACAGTTGCATAGATTTATTGAATCACAGCTGGAATATAGTTGTCCTTTTAATACACTTCTCTATTCCATGTAATTAATGCTGGCCAACATATTTTTCCCATCTACAGTAAGCAGGGGGTAATCAGAATTAGTAATTAGACAGTTACCAAAAGTTGTCTTATAACTCCTTGATTTCAGAAATATTTCTTGGTGTAGAAAACTTAGTGAGAGAAATAACAGGCTGAAAGCAACAAATAAGCTGTAGACAAGCTTTTACAATCTACACACACATACACACATACAGATTCTTTTCATTTCCTATTGTATAATCTAAAACTGTTGGACTCCGACCAGCTGGTTTTCATCAATCTTGTGATGGAATATCATTATAGTTTGGAAGACAGTTTAGTCTAGCTGTTCTTGGGTAGATCCTGGTCACAGAAGTTCATATCCTGATTGCTCTTGCTATTTTTCACCATCAGTCATACTTTGATTTTCTCCTGGACTTTGGCACATCATTGTTTTAGTCCACCTAGCATGCTGTTGCATTTCCATGAACCTATGTGTTCAGATGGAAATGCAACATGTACGTACTTAGATTGAGTATTCATCATATAGTTAATTAAGCTCAGTATATCATCATTGTTAGAAGGGTTGTTTTTTTGGGAAGATTTATATTCTGTTTTTCTCTGGTTCAGCCAGCCTTTGGTTTCTGTATGTCCAAAGTACTCTTCTAACACTACCCACCCATGATTTATTAACAAGACAGAGAAGTTCAGAAGAGAGCAAGGCATTGCATTAAAAAGCCTTTCAAAAGGTCAACTTGAAGTGCTGACCTGACCTGCCATACTTGGCAGTGTTTTAGGATGGAGACCTAAGAAATTAGCTTCAAAGAAGACATCTCTGGGACTCTGAGTTCAGGGAGGAGATTACCGGGCAGGTAAAAGCCACCAGCTAAGGAAAGATTAATGATCCTTGCCACTCCCTGAAGACCTACAGAGAAGGATACAAATGCCCATGAACACCACGATGATGCTTCCAAAGATCTCCAGACGTTGCTATGAAATTGTAATTTTTAATAGAAGGGAGAAATTATTCAATATTTTACTGGAGAAGAATCATATTAGCTCTGTTTCACTTCAATTACATTAAGATAGAAATGAAATCACATTTGGTTTTTGCCCTGGCTCCATCCAGTACTTTTCAGAGCATGACTCCTGCACTCTCTTTGAAAGCCAAGTGTAGCCCTTGTTCTAGATAAAGTTGTTTTTGAGGGTCACAGGGTTTGTTGCAGCCACGTGGCCATATCACTGGAGCCCATTCCCACTCCCCCGCCCCCGGGAAAGGATTTTGGGGATTTAGACATCTATTGAAAAATATTTTCCTAATGATGCTGCTAATGATGCTTCTGTTAATTCCTAATTAACTTGCAATTTGTAGACGTTGGGGGCCACAAAATAGGCATAGGAGCCTGTGTCCTGTGGGATGTCCACTGTTTCTTTCTGGGAAGCCATGTCCTCCTGTTCTTTTGCATCTGATTGCCGAAACAGGCTCTGAACCTTTCTGACTCAGCATCAAACCTTTCACAAGCCATTTCCTGGAACAAAAGTCAAATAAAAATATAAATCATGACTCTGACTTTCTTCTTAGGCTCTTCCCAGTTATAACTGCCAACTCCTTTCGGTAATGTGTGTAGGCACAAAGGTATCTCCTGACTCACTTCTTTGAACTACATTCAACCAAGGGCCTGCCTGGTGTTTTCAGGATCAAAAGTCCAATTACTGCAAGACTTAAAGCCCAATCATTGCAAGAAAAGAGTATCCACGATTAGCAGGAGCACCACTTATTTTAAGATAATCAACTTTAACGGCAGGCTTTCCAAATGATGATAGCTCTTTTGGCAACATTATGAAGCAGCTTCACGCAAGAAAGGCCAACAGTATAGACCTGGCATAATTTAATCAGAGCTTCAGACCAACATCTTCTACTATAATGACATGGGTCTTTCTTTAGGAGAGAGGAGGAACAAACAGGAAACCGGTGAAGTCTAAACAAAATGGCACACTTTGGTTTTCTCCTTAAAATGTCTTTCCTCTTTTACTTTTTCTTTGGGAATGGAAGGTGCTGTTGATGATCCACTGGCAACACAAGGCATATATCTCCACGGCAATGGGCAGAAGGAAAAATGTATGTTAGAGATTAGGGCCCTTTGCAAAATGTTATTGTTTTACAGCATGGGAACAATCAGGCCTGATCTGAATTTCTTAATCTTAGCTTTGCTTCTGCCAGAGTGTTTTGATTTGTTTTACAAGTTTATCTGAGCAGACCGAGAAGCAACCAAGAAATCTAAAATTAAAATGGGGCCATATGGAAACATTACACAAGGAAGATTTTACTAGACGGTTTTATTTCCCCCATTCTTCTTTCCCCAGACTGCCATCTTAAGCACAGCTGCCTGATGAAGGTATGTGCCATTGAATTCAATGAGACATTCAATATTTATTAGTTCTAAATAAATATGTGTAGGAGCAGGGTGGAAACAGACTTAAATAAATCATGCTACAGTACTGTTTATGGTCCTTGGCAGAGAGAAACATTTAAAAAGGCTCAGCTGCTCTAGCATAAGGGCTAAGAAGGGAATCAGAAATCTTTGGTTTGAATCTCACCAGGATGAAGACCTCTGTGCTGGAATAGCAGTGGCAGGAGATTACACTAAGGAAGAACAAACTCAAAAATATGATTTATTCTTCCTGTGTTATCAAGGGTCACCTAAGTACAGACCTAATTGGCAGACCTGTATTCATGTTGCCTAGCAACCAGATGGAGGCTAGGGAACTTTCTCCTGAGCTTCTTGTTATGCCTGGAGCCCCTGCTTCATGTGGCTCTCAAGCCTGTCTTCATCTGCACCATCTGTCACGTCCAAAGCTCAGTCAGCTAATGCCAGCCAGAGCAAGAGAATGGAATTCATCCCTTCAACCTTCTTCCCTCTAAGTATTCCTTCCTTCTTTCCTTTCTGCCGTGCCTCCAATCAAAGGGGAAATGATGCTTTCAGCTGAAGCAAAGATATCTACCACCTTGCAACAAAAGATCCCCAGCTGGAGTGCTTTTCCAGCCCTATTCCCAGTAGAATCGTAGCTGGACCTAGAGCAAGGCTTATGGGGTTTTCCACCAGGAGAGATGGACATCCTCTGTCAGGCCTCGACTAGTCTTAGTGTAACTAAGAAAGTTACATTCTCATACACGCTCATTAGTCAGATTTATTGAAAGAAAAACAGGCTAGTTTACAGAATTTTGGAAATTGAATATGTATGTTTTTGCTCCACAGTTATCAACGGGTATATTAATACCGGGTGGTTTTTGGCCCCTTTGATCCTCTTTCTAACTGCCTCTTGATCAGGAGAGATGCTGCTCCTTGCTTGTTAGATATGGAAGGAACGTAGGTCTGTTCTGGCTCCACAATATTTTGAAAATAGCCATTCTAAATCCCAGAGAATTACATTATATTTTCCCACTGGTGTAGGGGATCTTCTTCTTCAGAGTTCACGAAACAGGAGCCCTCCAGCTACATAGATTTCAGTTCCTAGAATTCATAGAACTCTCATGTCAGAGGCTTTGTTAATCGTTATAAAATAATTGGTGTATGAACATGCCCTACTTTCTCTGTCCTTCCCTGTAAGTAGAAATGCTTATTTTTCTTCTTCCTTTTCTTTTCCCCTCTTTTTTTTTTTTTTTTGACCTACTCTTTTCTAGCCCACTGGATGTTTTCTTCACTCAAGATTACTAGTTTTTCAATATAAGCAGTCATATAAGACTATTTAATGAGCATTTATCAAAGGAGACACTATGCAGTTTTGTATCTTAATTAAACATAGTATTATACTAATAGCAGTTTGAGAGCTTCTCTTAAGCTGATTCATCAGCTTTTACATGTTTCTTGTTGCTTCTTCATGACTGGTAGCCAAATGAAGTGGAAACTCCAGGAAGATCTGAGTCCCACATCCACTCAGCAGATGGAGGAAGTCACAAAGATTTCTTCTCCTCTCCTCTCCTCTTTAAGAAATCTTGTATAGATTCTCCACTGGCCTGTCCCACTGGTGCCCCAGGAGCAAGTGATTGAACTAGAAAGGTTATGCAGAGAATTTTTCCCAACATGTTCTTAAAAACACTCTGGGTTTGGTAAAAATGCTTCTTTCCAAAGAACTGAGAATGGTACTTCTGAAAGACCATCAATGATCGAGATCTTTTTCATACAGAGTCCTGAGAGTGACCAGCTAGAGGGCTTTTCCCTACTCCTGAGTTAAAGTGCTTTTCACCTTGTTGGGAAATATCCCAAGTGAAACTAGTTGGAGAGACTTAACATGGTGTACCTTTATTTAAACAAACAAAGTAACAAAAGAAACCCAAAAGGATGTTCATCAGGCACTTTTCCAGAAAGGGAAAATGCATTTGTATATTTATGTTTCCAGCATACATATTTATTTAAGTGATATTTAAGTAATTAATCATGAATAGCTAGGCAAGGTTATATTGCTCTTCTAGAAGATTTACAGCACCTGCATTCCATAAAGACATGTTCTCTTTATCTGGAGATAAGGACCAGTTCTGACCAGCTTAGGACTAAGGTAGTCATGCCAACTCATAAGGTTACTAGAGTGTTCTTTCTTCTTCAAGGCTATCTGCTTCTTGCTACTGCCTGCATAATCTCCTTGCTTCATACATTTCCCTTTGTAAACCAAACTCCCTCCAGAACCCATCCATGAGTCACTAGAAAACCATACTTTTATGAAATGTGCTGCCTCCATTGTCAGTCCTGAACCTACTTCTCTTCCCTCTGTTCTGACTCACTGCTGACTGCAGCTGTCCTCATGAGGCATTTGCAGCACGCAAGAGGCAAAGTGATGGGTCTTCTACCTTAGCTGTCCACCCTCTTCTGCATATCGCCAGCCAATCCCAACACCATAGCAGGAATGGGATGGGTCTGATTCCTTCCTGCAACTCTTCCCTTACATCCAAGGACATAAATAAAGTTGAATAAAGTAACCCCCCCCCAACAAAAAATTGTCAGAGTAATGAATGTAGCTAAGTTACCAACAGCACTTTTATCTGGTATTTCTCCTCCCTCCCTCCCTCCCTCCCTCCCTCCCTCCCTTCCTTCCTTCCTTCCTTCCTTCCTTCCTTCCTTCCTTCCTTCCTTCCTTCCTTCCTTCCTTCCTTCTGTAGACAACAGGCCCTGACTTCCATAGAGTGAAGAGTGGTAATTCCATCATTATACTGTTACGTCGTTTGAGTCTTGCACTGTTGTACAGACCCTAAAGTTAAGGCACTACAGTCCTGCTGGATGAGCGGTCTAATGCAATTGCACAGTTATCATACACCACTGCTTTAATTTCCTGGCCCCTAATTTCTTCCACCATTTCATAGAGGATATGAAATGGTGACACTCATGAGAGATAATGTGCTGTATGAGCAAGTACGTGCTTGTGGCAGGGAACCTTTTGTATTCAACCAGAGCCTAGTTGCCAGAGAAATGCAAAAGGAACCTCTGTACGAACAAATATGGCTCTTCGGTTCTTGAACAAATCTGAAGGGCCACAAACAGAATGCTGCTGCCACAAAGATTTTAGGGAAGCAACGACAGTAGGGCAGATGATGAAGCTGAGCAGGGGCTGGAGGGCTGGAGGTGTGCCTTGCCAGCCCCACTAGGACTACGCCAGGAAATCAACTTCACAAGAAGGCTAAAATTACTTGTATTGAGGTTGGCTATTATAACAGAATCTTGCAAGTCAGATTGTGCTGAACCTCCCCTCCTTCTTACAGCTCAGTGAGTTAGGGAAGCATCTGTCCGAGCTGCTTCCAAATGCTACCTGGCTGTCCTGGACCTAAAAAATGCTTCAGCCCCTTTTGCCTAGGCAACAGCGCCTGCATTTCTCCATCAGGGTCATCTTCCTTACTCTCTACAGTACAGTAGGGTTCTCCAAAGTGGTTGATATCAAAGTGGTCCATTATTGTTGTTATTATTTATAGTACTATTAGTTAAAGTATTATTTATTAAATTATTTTCATATAATAAATGTTTGGGGGTCGATGAGCTGAAGAGTTTGGGGATCCCTGCTGTACAGCCTGCATCAGCCTGGAATGGTCAAAAAGCATTTTCCTTACCCCACCCACTAAGGGTCACCTGGCTTAGATTCAGTGCAATGCAAATTGTAACAGAGTGTATGCACCTTAACACTGGGGCAGCTAGGGATGACTTAAGCCAGTCTCATTCATGGGCAGAGGATAAGATGAAGGCAATATCATGGGGACATTGGCAGAAAAAAGTTGTCAGGGCATGTTTGGGCCATGGGTAGTGCACAGGGACCTCTTGAGTTCCTGAGACTCTGGAATAGTTTTTCTCTTCACAGTGCCCTCTGTGAGTGTGGGAACTACAGATGTGCCTGCTGAAAATTCTGGGAGTTGAAGTTTCACCATACCTAAAGAGCACCAGGAGAAAAAAGGCTGCTTTGGAAGTTTGCAGACAATCTGGTGATCCCTACTTTGCCATAGCCCCTAGAAGTTCAAAGTTATTCTATCTTAGAATATGGACGTTTCATTTGTATCCAAATTCCTGGCTCATGACGGATGAGGAGAAAAAAAATTACAAGGATTTTTCTAATTCAGGTCCAAAATGCTGTGGCCAAAACTACTGGCTGGGTCTGATTAGAGGAAGTATGCTCTGAACAAAAAAGTTTCATGTGATTTGGGACTAGGATATTTCAAAGACTGCATTCTCCCCATGGCTCATGCTGAGTTTTATATCCTTGGGAGGAACTGTTTCTTTTCTTTCTCCATCACTGGAGAACGTTCAGCAGGAAAGCTAACTGCTGAACGTTACGTACTCTCCTTCTTTCAACAAACAACATTCTTTTCTCCAGGCTTTTCCAAGTGATCATTTTTATTGACATGTTTCTAATATTTGCTTTTCTGCTTGGAATTTTGTATTTTCCCCTTATAGCTCATACTACCAGGCGTGTTATCTGTTGCAAGGCAAGAGAGGAAGAAAGAACAGAAACTTAAAATTACTAGCTGCATAAGCTGGTAACCAGCATCACATTTTCTTCTACAGACTTTCATTTGCATTTCAAATGTCTTCTGTATTACTTATGCACACCATGAAGACATATTTCTGTGGAAAAGAAGTAATCCTGCCGAGATCTGGACTCTTTTGTATCATGTGAGATTCTGAACCTGGAGGTACGCACCATTTAAAAAGTGCCAGTGGGTGGCCCAGAGGGGAATTTCTATTCTAGGAAAAAAGAGATTGTAGAATGATGACACCTTTTATAATAAATGGTCTATTTACCAGTGCCAGGCTGAGAAACTGGCCTGTCTGCTTTTCTAGCAGTTCTCATAAAATTTGCTGGAACAGAATTTGCTTTGGAAAGGAGGAGAAGATAATTGCGGATGTAATTGTCATGGATGGAGTTCAAGTACTTACTTTGTTATGAGATGGTCAAGGACCATGTGTGAAGAACCAGAACCATGATGGAAGAATCATCTTTGCAGCATTCTTCAGCTTCCCTGACTCCTTAGGTACCTATTAATTCTGAAGGAAGACTCATGAGGGAACTCTTTCATGGGTAGTTATGCAGCAAAGAAACAGCACTTAGCATTAATGGCAAATCCTGTCCTTGAAAAATGGATGGAGCATTTCTGCGTCCCTGGAGAAATTCAGAAAAACCCTCCATGAAATTTCAGTGGGAAATGTTGAAAGGTCCCTTATGCCCAGCAATCTTAATAAAGGAGTGCAGCTTCCAAGTGGAGTGAATGGAAGACAAGATACAGTAGTCCTACTTGCTAATCCATTAATTTCTGCAAAAGCAAGAACAGTTCCCCAAAATGGTGGTGAGCCTGTGGCTTGAGCAGATATTCCCAGTTTTTCAGAAAAAACTTTTCTCAGTCCATCTAAAGCTGTAGCTGTCTGGTTTCAGTAACTAAGCCAGGATGGTTAACATTCCAGCAGGAATTTCAAGGCTGTAGACTAGAGTAGGAAGTCAAGAAACTATCTGGGAAGAAAGTAATGACAAAACACACTTCATTACTATTACCAAGTACACTACGTGGAGTCACCAGAAGTTGAATTTCACTGAAAAGAGATTTGACTTCCCACACACTCCTGCACAGTATTAACACAGTGCACAAAACAAATCTCAATGTACTTGCACATAGGAGACCATCAACTCCTTCCTTCATGTTTTATCAATATGGGCGGCTATATAAATCTTTTAAAAATAAACAAACAGAGTCAGCAAAATCAAAGGAATTGAATGGCAGAGCAGGCTTTACCCCAGCCATGATTAATATACAATTTGGAAAGAAAATAATGAAGAATTCCTTATTCAGGTTAAAGGAATATGAGGGTCAGGTTAGGAAGAGGACAGGATAATACTGAACTCCAAAATCCTGGGAGAAATTCGGGTGGGAAGAATTGCTAAAGCATGTCTTTCATCCAGTGTGACTTGGTTCTGGGATCTGGCCTGCAAAGATGCAAAAGTAGAAAGAAGAATCAGTCTGTTTGCACTGTCATTCCAGTGATCCTTCAGCATTTAGTCATGCCCAGCCAGTGATCCAACCGTAACGGATGGTATTTGTTTTCTGTTCTCCCTGGAAGCTGAAGAAGGTGACAACAGAGTCACCTCCAGGACTGTGTCAAAACTCAATAATACTGAGATAGAGGGCTGTCTTACCTTTGGGGCACCCTTTTGAGATGACATGATATATGTGCGGCTTGCCTGTTGCATATGTCTGTAGGACCCTCGTGGTGATATTTTTGTTTATTACCAGCCAGAAAAATGTGCCTCCAGGAGGAAAGGCATTTCTTATGATGCCTGTTCGTGGATGATGCTGATATTGGTACCTTCACAAATACAAACTCACGGTGGGACTTTCCCCCTCCCATGGAATTGAACTGTGTTATGGACTCTTGTGAGCTGAAACTGATGCAAGACTCGATGGGACTACTAGATGACAACAAAGAGAGAAAAAAATCTAATTCTCTCCTATCGTCTAGTGCAATGTTCCTCAACCGTAGCAACTTTAAGATATGTGGATTTCAACATGGCTGGCTGGGGAATTCTGGAAGTTGAAGTCCACATATCTTAAAGTTGCTAAGGTTGAGGAACACCGATCTAGTGGACATCTGCAATATTGCAGCTCAGCTCAGATCTCAAAGCCATATCTCTGCCTGTAATGGTATGTGACATGACCTTGGGAGATAGGAGGGAGAGCTGCAGGCTGGACAACCAGCATGTAAAAGATGTCTCAGCCCACAGAAGGAGGGAGGGCATGGGGCATGTTTCAAAAGGGACCCTCCCTAGTTTTCCACAGAGTAAAAGGAAAGAAGGGGAGAAGTACTTTCAGTCTTGCAAGATTCTGTTAATGTGAAAAGCTAGAGCTAGTACTCCTGGTTGTGCTTCTTGTTTGGACTTGCAGGGCCAACTCTGCTCTAATTCCCCATTTTCCAACAGATGAATAAAGCTGGCCCTCATCGCAGTAACAAAAATGGTTGCTCAATACAAGCATTGTTTGGGAACAGCTGGTTTCAGCTGCCACCAATTTTCAACCAGTAATTAAAAGCAAACAGCTGGATAAGTTGGGAGAAGGCAGATCAGCAATAGAAAAAAGGGAAGAGATACATGTTTCTACTTTGGACGTGCCTTTTCTCAATGTTGATCCCACCCACTTAACTCTGCTATCATGCAGACTCCAAAGCATTCTACAAGGTCCTCATGAGATCTTCAACCCCAATTAGGTTGTGAACCCATTTTTCAGGATCTGGCCATGAAAGTATAATAGATTTCGGGTGCAAATTCATTTGGCACAACTGCTTACAGTGTGCAGAGATTTCTATGGTACTTCAGCCTGTCTGGTTGCCTTGATTTTTGTCGAGCTGTGGACCGGAGAAATGATGTTCTTATGCTGTTGTTCCAGAAGTTGCTCTTCAGAGTCATGCTACTTTTGAACATGGATATTTATGGAACAATCAGTTCTACCAAATAATCTCTGATTAACATCACCTCCATAAATATATCTAAGACCACTTTAATCTAAACTAGTATCCACCACCATATCCTGTGCCAGTAAATTCCATAAATGAATGTTATACTGTTTCTGTTGTTGTTAATGCTGAGTCACCAGGATGCTGGTGATCCTGAGTTTCAAGTAGAGTTGGGCAAAAATGACCTTTCAAAAATTTCCACCAGTTTGGTGGAGTTCCATTATTGTAACAGAGAGAGAGAGAGAGAGTTCTGTCTTTTCCCACATTTTCTGCACCATTTATCATTTGATAAACCTCTTAGACATCGACCATCAACCACCCACAAACTGAAGGGGAAATATCTCTATTTTGGTGTTCATCTAGATGAACCCTGAGAAGGAGACCTTTATAGAAAGAAGAGAAAGTAGGTGATTCATACACAAGGCTGCAAAAATCCTGAATCTTTCTACCTGTCAGCTCTTTGAGGTAGGCTGGACAAGAAGCACCAACCATGAGTACTAACACTACCTTTATTGTAAGGTCACATTAGCAGAATCTTGCAAGTCTGAAAGTACCCCTCCGGTCCCTCACTTTTACTCTCCCAAAAACTAGGGAGGGTCCCTTCTGAGATGCTTCCTCCACCCCCTGACTCAGATTTCATTTATCAGACTATTGTCTAGGCTGCGGCTCATCTTCCTGTCTCCAGAGATCATTCCCATGTACCATTACACTGCCACTAAAGTCATTCAGGATTCCAGATCAGTATGAATCTTCTAGAAAGCTAAGTTGCCAAGAGTTAATAACAACCTTTTTCAACCTAAAGAGCAAATGCTACATGTACATGAAACATCATTTTCATCGAACAAATAAGCCACACGCACTGACACATGCACACACATTGTGTGTTTCAGAAGCTCTTTCATTGAGTTTCCAGGCTAGCTGTTTGTAATTACTGCAGCCTAGTGAGGTAGAGCATACATTTCCACCCACATTTCTCACAAATGTTGCTGATGAAAATGAATGGTTCAAATCATTTGTATGAAAACAAATGGAATGGAAAATCCGTCCGTCAGAAAGCTGCAGCACTGTGCATTCATGTGCTTCATCCATGTACTTTGGAGATACACACACACAAATACATACATACATACTCACTTGCAAAGGTCTGTAACAGCTAATTCTGCAGAAGATTGCAATTCTATTTGATGCCGTAGCAAATGAGACTGGAGCTAGGAGGAACAATGACTGATTAGACTCCATCACACTGCTATTACTTCTTCAAGCCTATTTTGTATATCAAAAGAGTTTCTGGTCTCAGCTTTTCCTTCTGTTCTTCTAGCAGTGCCATCAGGGGTGGACCTTGAGATAAATGTCTAGAACTTGGCTGAAAAGAAATGACCAGGAAAATAATCCAAACCAGGCTGGGCTGGCTGAAGTCAGTGTAATGGTAGTGATACATGTTACTCTTTGAAAATGGGAGGCATCAGAACATGAAGTCCCAGTCCAGGCCAATGTTTCTCAACCTTGGAAAATTTAAAATGTGTGGACCTCATGCTGGCTGGGGAATTCTGAGAGATGAAGTCCACACATCTTAAAGTTGCCAAGGTTGAGAAACGCTGGTCTAGATCAATGGTGGGCAACCTGATGCTCCAAAACACACTATAGTCCTGAGAGCTCTCCAAAAGTTGTTATTAAATTATGTTAAGGCAATTTAGCAGACAAGGTGAAAGGCTATAATACTTTACTTTAAATTCCAGAATTGGGAGAAGCATAACACAGGCATCTCTCTCTTCAATTTGCCATCCCCTCCTCCCTAAAGTGTACTGATGCAGGTTTTATACATTTCTTATACATAAGTAGGCTTTAAATCAATAGACAATGCAAGCGAAGGAAAGAATATCACAGAAGCAGTGACCGAGGGATTATCCTGATGAGATTTTAGTAGGTAAGAGGTTCTTAATAGTGATTAAGAATAGTGCTGGTTGCAACGTTTCATGGGACTTATTAAGATACAGTACAAGCACTTAACAAAAGTCTCAAGAAATGTACACAGGAAGAATTTTCACCAGAGTCTACTTGTGATTAGGTAATGATCAAATTTAGGCGAGCTTCATCTGAGAGTAGTGGAGGAAAGATCGAGTAATTCCGAGAGGCATTGGAATGACAAGGAAAAAGCAGGAAGGGAAATTCAAGGGTAGAAGAATAAGAAGGAAGAAAATATGGAAGCAGACTTGTCCTTTTGTAAAACCCAAGATGGCCATGAGTAAAACAAGGGAAAATGAAAGGAAGCTTTCCTTCTGAAAGCTACAGTAGCATAAAAGTAACAACATGAACAGAGAAAAGATATAGGAATATCAGATTTCCATAACCATTTTATTTTTCATGTGACAGAAGAGGCAAAATGTTAAGGAATATGCAACTGGAAAGTTATCACATTACTTGTATTTAGATCTAACTTTAATTGAGATTAATTTAGTTTTTGTCCTGGCATTACCTACTCCCAGAGTCTTGGGGATCTTCTAGTCCAACCCCCTACCAGTATAGGAATCAGGGGTGTCTGCAGGCATATTAAAACAAATAAACAAACAAACAATATGGTGGCCATGATGATGTGATCAAGCTCCAACTGTATTTTATGTGTATCACACATAAAAAATAGGTGGAGCTTCAATTGCACCCTCATGGCCACTGTCTTGACTCTTTTGACCACACCCTGTGGATACCACTGCCCACTACTCTTTGGAACATGGCCCCCACAAATCCATTCCAAGGTCTAGGGTGACCCTTGGCACAAGCAAGTTTAGAGTTGGGTGGCTTACAAATTCAATAAATAAATAAATAAATAAATAAATAAATAAATAAATAAATAACTTGCTTATCGCTCATCTAGGTGGACCTCACTGCATCATTTTCTCCTAGACAATCATTTCCAGATTTTTAATAATTTCTTTGGAGATAGTTGATGAACCAGTGTATTGTAGTTGACAAAGTGCTGAATTAGGACTGGGGAGGCCCAGATTCAGCTCATCCCCAAACTCACAGAGTGATTTTGGACCAGTGACTGTCTCTCCATTCATCTCTGGGCAGGGTTGTTTTGGGAATAAAATGAATGTTGTATCTTCTGCCTTGAGCTCCTGGATCTAACGATCAAACAGAATTGAATTCCTATTGGTGATCAATAAACCTTCAGTCAAGGCATTGGCAGTAACCCAAAGGAGATATGGGTTGGAATGTACGTTTTTGTAAACATGCTTTCCCCCCATTGGATCTCTCTCTTTGCAGGAAAGACACCTTCACACACAAATTGCAACTAAATCATAACTGGTACATTTAAATGAGCATTTTTGTGGTTATTGTTGTTATAAAGTAGATGAATGTTGCTACTTGAATTTCATGAGAGAATAAATAAATGGCTACAAAGAGCGAGAGATATGTGAGTCTTCCCCCATTGGCTGAGGTTGAGATCTGCTCGTGGAGGAGTGGAACTGAGAAACAGTTACGGTTGTGCTGAAATCTGCTTTGCAGTTCGACTGCTTTCTTCTGCAAAAGAGGATTTTATTTTTCCAGCTTATTCTTAGGGTGCCTGAAAATTTTTTCCTATGTTGGTTCTTTGGGGTAGTCTTGAAAGGGTGTGATTGTTGCTTTCAGGGATAATTCTGTCCATCATGTCAATGCCTTCCTGGCTGCCTTTATTTCCCAATCTGGAAAAACATCTCATAGGAGATGAGGTAGTACCCTTGCAGGGTCAAATTATCCTACTCTGGACACATTATGAGAAGACCCAGGTCTCTGGAGAAGGTTCTGACGCTGGGAAAGGTGGAAGGAAATAGAAGAACAGGATGACCAGCAGCAGGGGGGATGGACTCAGTTACAGTGGTGATGGGTGTACCATTGGAAGACCTGAAAGAGCAGGTTAGGGACAGATCACCATGGAGAAAATCTGTCCATGTGGTTGCTAAGAGCTGACAATGACTTGATGGTATATAATCAAAGTACCCTTGGTTTAATGGAAGCCTTAATGAAAGACAAAACAGGACAGTTACACAAACCCTTTGACCTCACTGTAATAAAATTAATACAAAGACAGCACACACCAACCCCCGAGAATTTTCCCAGCATTCTCTTCTTTGAGAACAAATTCTCCTCCATCAAACTGAACAAAATCTGGAAGGAACACAAAATGCGGAGAAATGTTAGATTGGGCAGGAGAAATGGATTGACTCATCTTTGATCCAGTCCAGGTTTCTCCACAGGCTGCTTGGAGGCAGCCTTTCCAAGAGGGAGAATTCTCACTTTCCTTAAAATGTAGTAGAAAGAGGAGTCCTTTTAATGAGGATGCCATCCTTGTCAGGCATGGGGAAAAACAACAACAGTGTTTTCAGCATTGCTCTCAAACAGTGTGATAATTACAAACTCTTCAGGGTTATAATTGCCTTTACTGGCCTTTAGAAAACATACCCAGTTCATCTTCTTAAGGTTTTGTTTTTATTGTTGCTTTAAAGTTTTAGGACAGTTTTTATTATGTGTTTTGGTGTGTCATTGATATTATCATCAACAATATCATTGACTACAGTTCTGCAGAAAATTTGTAACATTATCTGCTGTTGGGGACAAAATCCCATTTTATGTATCCTCTTGTAATTTCAGCACAGGCATTAAAAAGTAAATCAATAAAGATGATTGACAGCCTCCAAAATGCTAGGGCCCTGTTTGCTTTTCAACTGAAGCAGCACATCTGTAGATCATCAATGGAAGGGCTAATCTGAGAATTCTTTGACGTCGATCTGAATAAGAAAAGTACAGGAACCTGAAAGTATTGGACACTTCTCTGATTTTGAGTCAAGCATTACCGAGCCCTTATAGTTCATTTTCAGGGCTGAACTGAGTAAATTGGTCTATCCAGAACAAATGTGGAAAGTATGGGATGACACATGAACGTGTGATGGAAGAAATCTGAATTCTGCTTTGAAGGAGAAGCACATGCATTTCAGCAGTGATGACATGCTGTGTGCTCAGATTGGTCCTTTGTTGGTGAGACTTCAGTATTTCAGTTTCAGCTCCTGTCAGGCTGCTCCCTGACAGGATGAATAAACAGGCACACAAGAATGCAAACATTTCTCATAGATAAATGTATTGTAGGAAAGCTAAGAAGCCACTGTGAAAGAATTCAAGAAACTGCTGAGTATCAAATGCAAGCTCTATTTATAACAATCGGTGTTCACGTTTCTTGTGGCTCTCTTTCCTGCCTGCTCTGTGTAAAGGACTAGAAGCTGATCTCTTTTGGGTAAGAAATACAGTTTCCATCTTTTTTCCCTTTTTAGCAATGGACTCATCTAGTATCAGGTTGTTTATTTTTGACTGTGCGAGAATTTTCACAGCTATTAATTTGCCAAATGTGAGTTCTTCATGAGCATGTAATCCCAGTACGTATATGACTTGAAAAAGCTCTTAATAACACAATATCTTTGAATACTCCTTAGCTCACTAAGTGGAATTTTAGATTTATTTATTTACATGTTTGCTTCTTTAAAACAGCAAACTTCCAGGTAGAACAGGTAATTAAACAGGCACTTAAAATGTGAATCAACTTTAAGAAAGATCTCTATTACAAATTGACACTGCTAATTTTCAAATTAGTAGCAGGAAAATATGTTTGGGGGGAAGAGCTTGCTTCATTTCAGCATCTCCAGAGCACTCCTCATTTAATTTGGCCAAGATGAGATGATGAATGTGTGTCTGTGTGCCTTCAAGTCAATCTTGACTCCTGGTGACTATATAGATGAGTCCCTGCAGTTTTCTTGGCAAGATTAAGAAGCCTTCTTCTTAATGACTGGCCCAAGGTCACCCAGCTGGCTTCATGCCTAAGGTGGGACTAGAACTCAGGATCTCTTGGTTTCTAGCCTGATGCCTTCACCACTACACCAAGCTGACTCCCCAAGACTTGTAACCAATTCCATACTTCTCTATATATTTTTTCCCAGCTGCTCTTCAGCTAAATATACATTTCCATAGGACACTAGTTTTCTCCCTCTTCTTGTATGAGCACAAATCTCTGGTGTATAAGTAATTAAAACAGTTGAAGTTGCTGGCCAAACATATTGGTGAAGCATTAGGGGGGGAAAAATAACAATCAATCCCTGTGGTACTATTTTTTCCCAAGTTCATCTATATACTCCTTGTAGACTGCTCTTGACAATGTCTGGAAGCATCAGTCCATAAGCAGTTGCTGACTCATAGAGCTAAGTAATGTGTGCGTGTGCTTTGGCAGACGTCAGACCAATGTCCCTCCTCATTTATTGATGAGTCAAGTAAATGGGGATGAAGAAGCTGCATTCCACACTGCCAATGAGAAAAGACTTCTGTTTATTCTTCCAGTTCTGATCAATCTGGAAACCCAGGAGGAAGAATAAATCATGTCACCGGCTGGAAATAAAGGATAAAAGGAAGCATGCATATGGCTCAGTGGGAAGCAATACTTATCATTTATTACAGCTCTACTTAAGTTGCTCCTCTCCGATCAATTAGATAACCTGGACAGCCATAAACACTAGAGTTCAATTATCTGACTCACAGATGAGCAATAGGTTTCTGTGCCTTCTTCTGTTGGGAATGATATCATGTTGGATTATAGAACCAACCCAATTATAGAAATGTGAGTGGATCAATTATGTGAGTCCAGTTGATGAATCTATTGACTATTTTGCATATGCTTAGGAATGACATTTCTGAAGGAAGAAGTCTATCAACTTCATCTGCAGTTTCAAAGAGTATTGATATTAAATAGAAGCCTACACCTACACACTGCTTATCTGGAATAATTGTTAGCAAATTCAAAGCATTTTCAACCAAGCGCTGTAGTCTTTTCTGAGCCCTTGGTCATCTGAGGTTAGAGTTACCAACCATCCAAATTAAAGGCAGACAGAGAGCAGCTTTGTCTAATTAGCCCAGGATATGACAATCTCTCTCCAAGTTTTTCAGCACTGGACTTCTTTGTTATAAGTTATTTGAACCTTTAAAGTGGAGGTGCAGGCCATGAAATCTGAGAGTTCTGAACAAAAAACATGGAGAAATGTTAGATTTATATCCCACTTTTCCTTGGGTGCAAAAAGCTGTATGTGTATTATTGTCATAAATCTACTGCAATGACGCTGAGGTTAGGTTGAACTGCACAGTAGTAACCAGCCCAAGTAGCTGAATGTAGACTTGAATCTGGGTCTCTTGAATTCTGATCCAGCCTTCCCCAAGCTCCCCGCAGATGTATGAATTTTAACTCCTAGAATTCCTTAGCCATCATAGCCATTGCTAAGAATTCTGGGAGTTGAATGTGACACATTCACAGAGCACTCAGTTTGCAGAAGACTGCCTCATCTGCAATGCTAGAGAGGGAAGCTGATGTTTCCAGGACTCAGAGTGTCCCTGAGTCCTATTTCTGTGGGATGCATTAGAAAGTCAGCTGGGTCCTTCACTCAGAAATGGCTAATATGTGTGCAGCCTTTATGGAAACCTTGATTGATTGATTGATTATGTGACATCATGTTGTTGTCAGCTCTTCGTGATTACATATATAGATGTTTTGCAGGAAAAAAATGTCCCTGGACTGGTCCTGCAGATGCCCCCAGCCTGGTCCTTCAGATGTTTCAATGTTGTACTCATTGCCCCTGTAACTGAATCCATCCCCTTTCCTGCTGGTCATCCTCTTCTTCTCTTCCCTTCTACCTTTCCCAGCATGAGAGCCTTTTCAGAGATCGGGTCTTCACATAATGTGTTTGAAGTAGGATAATTTCAGCCTGGTCATTTGTGCCTCAAGGGAGAAATCTGGAATGGAGATATTACTGAGATCCTAATGTCTAAGAAGAGAAGGAGAAAAAAATAGAACTTGTAAGAAGCAGAATGAATATATATATATATATATATATATATATATATATATATATATCAGAAGTGGGGAGAGGTTCTCTCATTTAATCAGTCTGAAACTAATTGCCATAGCTAAGGTGTGTTATATCAAAGATAGCAAAGACAGAATTCTTTTTACATTATTGGATAGCCGTAACAGGTGGGATGAGATGAGAAGAGGGCCTTATCTTTCTGCCTGAGAACTTCTTTTGCTTTTCTTGTCCTTGTAGAACACAGTTGAGTGAATCCAACCAGCTGAACAAAAATTGTTCATTTACTTTATCAAGGCCCAATTATACCTGCAAAGTTGGGAGAACAGGTCCAGGGGAGCAAAGAGAGAGAGAGAGAGAGAAAGAGAGAGTGAAAGGGGAGAAATGTTCCCCACTCAAGCAGGAACTGGGCAAGACTGAAATCTGGGTCCTTTATGCAAAAGATTCTTAGACAGAAGGAAAATAATTCTTGTGAAGTGTTTGAATAGAGCAATGTGGCAAAGAAATAGCTCTTTTTTTAAAAAAGGAGGGTTAATAATATTTGAATATTTGAAATATCAGGAAGCAATATTGGGTAAAAGGAGCTGAACATTGTTTTCTGAAACTCCAGTCATGGCAGGGGCATTGCAGGGTGTGATCAAAAAAAGTCAAAATGGAGACCACAATAGTGCAATGGAAGCTCCGCCCATTTTTAATGTGTGATTAAAAATGGGTGGGGCTTCAACGACACTCTCTTGGCTGCCATCTTGACCTTTTTGACCATACCCTATGGACACCCTTGATTCACTGAAATGCAGTGTCTTTGCATCCACCCATGTCTATTTTCTGGGGTGTAGCCTTGAGTCACAATCTACAACAGTGAGAAATTGAAAATAGAGGTTGGGAAACAGCAACAAGCTGGTCTGAAGGAGGAGTTAGAATAATCTAATACTCGCTTTATTTTCAAAGATGTCCACAAAAAGTTGAACAGGAGAGCCTCCTCTTTGGCTGAAGAGGCTGGAAAAGGAGGAACATCATAATGGATAAAGAGGGGAGCACAGATATGTGCCCCTTTCATTTTTATGCTTTGGGGAGAGTCAGCTTTCCAGCAATTTTTTTAAAATTAAAAACCCATAGAAAAATAAGCTGACTTGGCTAGAGGGTGAAAGTACATATAGAGCACATACTTTCTAAACCATCTGCGGGGGAGGAATAACCTGTCTTTCTTTAATACCCCAAACTATAAAGCAGAGGTGCACCTGGGCTTCTCAGAAATCTTGGATGCAGCCTTGAAGGCCTTAGAAAATCGTTACCTAACTGCAATTTTAATGTTACCAAAAGAGAAAGATATTAAGTGCTTGATGAGGGTGGGGTGGTGGGGTAATAATATAATCTCAAATTAATTTTAATTGTGTTCAATTATAAATATATATTTGGTTCTGGTCCCACAGACGGTTTTAGAGCGCAGTTTCCAGGCACTGTAGTTACGGGCATCTCTTTGTCTGTAGAATGTTACGTACCCTCTTTTATAAACCGTGATTCACAAAACTGAATGTTTGCATTACCCAGTGGATTAAGCCAAACCAAAGAAACTTCATTATAGCTTAATAGGCTGCATAAATTATGGGTGTCCAGGAGGGGGTCAAGGGAGGCAAAAGCTAATACATGCATGTCGATATCACACAAATGACATGACCTGGCTATCTGCATTCAGGCAATGATGTTCTCACCTACACGCTGTTTTAGTCTCTTCACAGTTTGCCGCAGATGCTGCTGCTGACCATAGATAGGATGAATTTCCTTCAACGTTTCTTTTTTCCCCGTTCCCTATTATGATGATGCATCAGGACCAATATAAATGATCAAGTGTATCTTTAACAAGTAGCCACACCAATTAAAATTTTGTACTCGCTGATTAAAGTGGGCCCACAATATTAATCAGCCAAACCAATTAAAGCTTGCTGTTCTCATTTTCTGGATAAGCTCCTGCAGCTGAAAATTGCAGCTTCTTATGCTACCCAAAATTCTTCCTTAAGGATGGAAGAACAGCCCTGTTGGATTGGGCCAAGTCCTATCTTGTGGAGACCAACCAGAAGCCTGTAGGATGCTTGCAAATAGGAGGTGGAGAAGTAGCCCTCTCCCACTTCAGCTGGTGTTTGGAGGCATGCTGGCCCCAAGCTGGAGATATTCTTGAGATTGAAAACTATTAGCCCTTGCTAGATTGGACCTCCATGAAGTTATCCTTCCCTTCTAAAGACATTCAATCAGTGGCCATCAGTAGGTCTTCTGGTAGTGAACTCCACAAGTTAATTCTGTGCTGTGCAAAGAAGTGTGTTCTCCATCTCCTTTCAGATGACCATTGGTGGTAATGATTGAGAGAGACAAAAACCTCTTTTCCAAATGCATCATTTTATACGCCTAGATTATGTCCCTCCTCATCCACTTTTTTTCTGAGCTGAACAGCCCCAAATGTTCCAGCCTTTTTAAAAAAGAAAGGTGCTTGCATTCCGTGATCTTTTTGGTTGCCCTATCTCAGTGTTGTCCAAACTTGGCTGCTTTAAGATGAGTGGATTTCAACTCCCAGAATTCCCCAGCCACCCATGCTGGCTGGGGAATTCTGGGAGTTGAAGTCCACTCATCTTAAAGTGGCCAAGTCTGAACAACACTGCCCTATCTCAACAGCATATTCAGCAAGCCACAATGGTGCCAGAATGACGGTGCCTGCACAATGAAATCATTCTGCATCTGTTCTTATCCAGGCTCTTCTGCACTTTTTCAAGCTCTATGATATTCTTTTTGAGATGTGGCTGCCAAAAACATTTACTTAGACAAAAGATTCTCAGGGAAAATAAAGTAACTTATGGCCAGTGTGCATGGCTGAAAATCTGCCACTCTAAAGACAGATCCCCAATTTCTTTGCTTTCTGCAAATAACAGCCTCCATCAGACAAATTTGGTGAGCAAATTGTAGCCTGATTCATACCATCCCTGGTGTAATTTGTTTGGTCTGGACTTAATGTTCTGTGGGTAGACCCAGGCACTGTGGTTTGTAAATTGTGATTGATGTCCAGCATACCACATCAACATAGTCAATTGTGCTTAATCAATACATCTTGATTAAGGAAATAATATCTTAGTAGGATGTGTAAACATAGTCGTGATGGCATCATGCTAAGCCACAGTGAAACAGACAACATTATGGCTGCAAATAAGAAATGCATTCTGGATCAGATCACATCCCACCTTCCATCCTCCACCTCCACCTCCAAGTCCAGTATTCTGTTTCGTAACCTGATGCCTCTGAGAAACCCACTGCCGGGACATTGTAATGCAGTATCATTCTTGTAGTCATGTCTGCCAGTGACTAGTTGTCATAAAGGAAAAATGGAATTTTATGTTTAGGATGATGTCGTACAATAGCCCAGCTGCAAATCAGCAGATGACCACTAGGTAGCAGCACAGAACAAACTTTTCTGTCTCTCTTTGCTGCCATCTAGTTTTTGCAAGAAAGCCAGTTTGGTGCAATGGTGAAGGCATCAGGCTAGAAACCAGGAGACCATGAGTTCTAGTCCTGCCTTGGGCCTGAAGCCAGTTGGGTGACTTTGGGTCAGTCAGTCTCTCTCAGCCCCAGGAAGAAGGAGGCAAGGGCGAACCACTTCTGAAAAACCTTGCCAAGAAAACTGCATGGACTAGTCCAGGCAGTCGCCAGGAATAATAATAATAACAATAATAATAATAATAACAACAACAACAACAACAACGACTCAAAGGCACACACACAGTGTTTCTATGGATTTGGCATATGGTACCCTTATGGTGAATTCCAGGAGAAATGGTGGGATGTTTGTTTAATCCATAAATGAGAAGAAAATGAATACTGCTTCTTACAGTGGATAAGAGATACCCATCAAGATTGTCTGCCATCTGGGACTTGTCCAGTCCCCTTTTAAAATTACTATGCTGATAGATGACATCAGCATAGTATTTCTGGCTGCAAATTTTGCTGTTTTCAAAAGGCCTCCTTTTATCTTTTTTAAAATCTTCTATCATCTAGCTTAATTGGCTGATCCCCTAGTACACTAAGAGGGAGAAGAATGACTTCTATCCACTTCTTCCAAAATTGTATGCAATTTTATATACTTCTGCCATGTCCTCATTTACTTATTTTTGCCTCTATCCGAAGAAGAAGAAGAAGAAGAAGAAGAAGAAGAAGAAGAAGAAGAAGAAGAAGAAGAAGAAGAAGAAGAAGAAGAAGAAGAAGAAGAAGAAGAAGAAGAAGAAAGAAAAGAAAAGAAAAGAAAAGAAAAGAAAAGAAAAGAAAAGAAAAGAAAAGCCCAAACCTGAAACATTTTTATAATTGGCTCTTCCAGATAATCAACCTTGCTGTCTCCACAACTTTTCTGAATCCAGGTTAAAATGTACCTGAGGTTGATCTGGTCTGGTCTGACTATTCTGACATTTTTTTGGACATCAGGCCATGATGGGGAAGGCTAGAGCTCACAGAGAGATACAAGCCAATTAGCCCTTGTCTACTTTGGCCAATATCCAAGCATGGGGAATATCAACCACTTAATACATGCTTGTCAGTGAGTAACTGAGAGCTTCAGGGCCTCCCAGCTCCATTTCTTCTCTCCCCAGAAGAAAACAGTAACCTGCTCGAGTTAACTCAAGTTTCTATGTTCATCTTCCTAACGTGGCATTCATTCTCAGTTGGTCTCCGTTCCCTAACCATTAGTAGCACAAAATGGTACAGGAAGATCTCAGAAAGGAGTTGCAAATCCAGAATCCTCTCTTAATTTAAGAACTGACTTTCTTCTTGAAACACAAAGCAGGAAGAGATACTCTTTTCTGATTCAACATTCAGCATCTCCCCCACCATGGATAACAGACTGTTGGCTCAGAGATGAATCAAAATTGCTGACAATTGCAAGGTCTCCCTCCCACAACTAAATGAGATTGAAGGGGTGGAATGGGGGTGAGCTTATCTCACACAAGGGCTAGAACTCAGCAGCTGTTTAATCAAAGGCTTTCTTTATTCTTCTGAGGCCAACACCAATAGTTAACAATGCTTTCTTTGGAGAAAAAGTTGGGGAGATCAGTATCATTCAATAAGGAGATAATCCAGTTTCTGAGTGGATAATGAAATTAAGGAAGTAAAAGGAATTAAGCCTCCCCTAAGGAAACCAGGTTATCACTGGTGAGAATAAAAGATAGTGTTCACTTTAAGTTATTTCCAATCAATTTGAAACAGAGATGTGCAGGCCAACCCTCCCCCCCCCCCACAAACATTCTCAGCTGATAAATCCATGTTGCATTCTTCTTGGAGAAAAGGCAGCAGAATCTGAAAATTAAGTCATTTATGACTATGTGGCAGTAGGGCAACGTGATATGACCTTTTTGGAGAAAATAGTGATGGAGAACCTGTTTCAGACTCAGAAGGAGGGGTGTTCTGGGTGGAGGTAAAAAAAAATCAAGATAGGGGCTTTGATTGCATACCTGTGGCTGCCATTTTGACTTTTTAGACACCCTCCTCCCCCCACAGATGCCCCTGAGATGCGCTGGGGGTTTTGACTGAGTTGCCAGGGAGCGAATTTCAAAAATGTGATGTGGCCGGGAGAAAAACAAACTCTGGAATCATAGCTCAGCGCAGGCCCATCCATGTGGGAAGATGGTTGAAGCTCTGTCCTTTTTAAAAAGACCCTTAACTTATTTTGGCAAAGATTTAAAACGAACAGCACCAAGAAGAAAAGCAGGAAAAAGTAAGGAAAATGGAAAGAAAAAAGAGATTTCCAAACAATGCCAGCTTAAGTAAAAGTTTCAGAATGACAAAAGGTTACTTCAATTTCCTTTTAAATGCACCTAAATTTGTGGCACTCAAATGTAACATGGTTTAACAGGTTTTTTAAAAAATTAATTAATTAATTAATCTTGTCCCCCACCCATCTCCCCCCAATGGGGGACTCTGGGCAGCTCACAACACGTTAAAACAATAAATAAATATACAATTAAAACCTATAACCATACACATTCACGAAAATAAAAGGGAAAAAATCCAGGAGGCCGATGGCTCAAGGCAGCAATGCCAGGCCACTAAGGGACTAGCCAACCCCACACTTGATGATCCCCCTCCCCGCCCCAGGCCAGATGGCAGAGCCAGGTCTTCAGATCCCTCCGAAAGGCCGGGAGTGAGGGGGCCAGTCTCACCTCCACGGGCAAGATGTTCCAAAGGGCGGGGGCTACAGCAGAGAAGGCCCGCCTTCTGGACCCCGCTAGTCAGAGTTCTTTTGCCGAGGGGGTCCAGAGCATGCTTTCTCTGTGTGATTGGATGGGATGAGATGAACTCATGGGGGAGAGTGCCACGTAGGGCTTTAAAGGTGATAACCAACACCTTGAATTGGACCCGGAAGCAAACTGGCACCCAATGCAGCTCGCAGAGCAGAGGCGTTACATGGGCCCTTCTTGGGGCTCCAAAAATAGCCCGCGCGGCTGCATTCTGGACCAACTGAAGCTTCCGGATACTCTTCAAGGGTAGCCCCATGTAGAGCGTATTGCAGTAGTCTATCTGGGAGATTACAAGGGCATGAGTGACCGTTCGAAGGGCATCCCGATCCAGGAAAGGGTATAACTGATGCACAACCCAAAGTTGTGCAAAAGCCCTCCTGGCCATGGCTGCCACCTGCTCTTCCAGCAGGAGCCATGAGTCCAGGAGGACCCCCATATATGCCTCTTATCCCTCTTAAATCTTGCTACGTTGTCTTTTCCCACTCTCTCTTCATCTTTTCTATACCACACAAGATTTTTTTTAGACCTCTGTGCCATTTCTTCAGTTCCGTGCCTTTGCTATAAGCTAAAAAGTTGCAAATGATACCATCTTTCTTCATTGTGGACATGCTCTAGGTCTTTAATCATTTTGGGTTTTTTTTTTTCCTGCATCTTTTCCAGAAACACAGTATTTTGTTTCAAAGGCGGTCTGTCCCTGGGCTAGATGGAAAAACTTAAACCTACCTTTACAATGATTTGGTTTAGTTATCTTAGGGATCGACAGCACATTGTCAAAGAAAAATCTTGTTTAATTTACATAGGCAGAGGCACCAAATAGCATGAGCTAATCTTTACTGCTCTGCAGTGTGATTGTCGCTTTCATCCTGGCTTCACAGAAACAGAAAGGAGCATCTTTAAAAGGCTTGATTGGAATCCTATCTTATCACAGGAAAAACTAGTCTGATGGTTGTTTTTCTTGAGTTCCTTGGGAAACGAAAATGTGAGGAAGTCCATTGTAATACATTCCAAATGGGAGTGAAAGATTTACGTCTGACAGAGGGGAATATTTCGGGCACGCTCATGGGGACTCTGGGCATGGAAAATAAAACAGAGTAAGAAGCGAAAACCCGATTGCTACATGGGAGAGCTGCAGTAAATGGTCTGTGTCATCTGCCGCTTGCGATATTTCTGTCTTTGCCTGTTGCCAAATGAGAAGTAACCAAATCAACTCCTCAATATTGTATCGCGACGGCTACTAACCCCCAAACGTTGTTTTCTTCTCTGTAAATTGTATCACAGGCAAAAATAGTTAGGTTATGATAACTGGATGGCGGAAGACTAAAAGGCTGATCAAGGCAATGTTTAGGGCACCCTTTCAAAATAGTATTGAAGCTTTCAAGGATGTTATTTTGATGGAATCAAATTCTCCTCTAGGGAAAGCCCAGACCATCATTAAACTCAAAGGTAGGGCTTTTTTGCTGTTTTGCGGACAGTGTAACCTGATGTGGAACAGTGTTCCCCAGCCATGGAAACAACAGGGACTTCTTGGACCTGCCAACCCTTCTGTTGAAATACTCCTAAAAGAAACTGTAAAAAGAATTTTTGACTTTTACATTTTGCCTGCACCTCAAAACAGTCTTACGACCATTCCCCACTTGCATCTCATCACAGCACATGCGTGCTTCTGCAACATCTTCTTTTCCCTTCATGTTTCTATGAGGTTACCTACAACTCATCCCCAGCCATGCCTTCAACTCTACCTTGTTGTTGTTGGAAAATTACTGTGGGTAATTTCCAGTTTAGTTTGATTGTACCATTGTGGTCACCATCTTGACTTTTTTGACCGCACCCTGCAGACACCTCCAGTCACATCACTGGGAAGAAGAGGCAATCAGATCAAAACTGCAGCCATTTCTAGTCCTCCGCTTGTATTTCCTGATGTGAGCTTCAACAGGCCACTTTGCCAACGTGTACAGTTTTCCAGATTTTGCAGGATGATTCACAACTCAGAAAATTACGGACAAGCCTATACATTGCAGGGGGACCTGTGGATAAGCAGCGTTATGTTACACAGAATTTCTCAGGATAACATGCATGCGTTAGCAAAATTGCATTCAACTCTACAGTGGTTGGGAAACACAGCAAAACGAAAAAGTACCAACTGATGTTAAAATGGACCAAACTGATCTTGAGTTTGGAAAAAAAACTGAGTGAAACAAAAAATGGCATATTTGAATACTTCTAGTTCAGTGTTTTTCAACCTTGGCAACTTTAAGCTGTGTGGACTTCAACTCCCAGAATGCCCCTGCTGGCTGGGGAATTCTGGGAGTTGAAGTCCACACAGCTTAAAGTTGCCAAGGTTGAAATGCACTGTTCTAGTTAAATGCCTCAAGGCCCCTAACAGCACAATTTCCCATTGAACAATGAAGTCCTAGAAATCTTCATTCCCAAAGGTAAAAGTTCTTAAAGTTTGCATCCACCATACTGAATTACACCCAGATTCAAGTGTAAGACCAGGTTGAAGCTGCCATAAGTAAAGATGAAGCAGGCACGTAAGCAGAGAGGACAAAAAAACAGGAGTCTAAAAGATCCTTTTGGGGAGGTACATAAGGAGACAAGTCATTAAGGAAACAAAGAAAAAATGTCACCTGAACCAGACAAAGAAAGTTGGGCCTTAGCACGTGGAACCATCCCCCACTCCCCAATCCCATCAACAGCTACCAGACTTGTAAATTAACAAGGTAAGAGTAGCTGCCGGTCTTGGGAATCAACACAGCAAGGACTTTTGGGGATAAAAAGGGTCCTGAAGCCCGCCCACTCCTTGAGTCATCTTTGGATCCAGACTTGGTGGCTTCTGTCCCTCTAGCTAGTGCCTGGCAGCCTAGCTGAGAAGGACAGGGGTAAGTGTGAATGAGTGTGTGCATGTGCGTGTGTGAGAAAGAGCAAATGTAACCAGTCAAGTAACCAGATTTAAATTCATCGGGTCTGCTGTGCCTCAGTGTTCAGTTGGAAATGATTTGTGTATGTCCCTAATTACTTCCCGGCTGTTGACCAGGGTGTGTGTCTCGTCTGCTCTAGCCGCACCTATCTGGAAAACCCAGGCAGAAAGCAAAGGGGGCTGACAAGATCCACGTGCCTCAACAGGCTGTAAGTGTGTGAGTGACCGACCGTGAGCTGAACTTGGGAGTGCCTGTAACACAGGCACACAGACTTAGTGGAGAAAAGACTTTTGTGATCAGTTGTAGTAAATGATGTAAGGCCAGGATTTTCTTTGGAGGGAATTCACATGTGTATATCAAGAGGGAGGTTGAAGTGAGCAATCCCCCTGCAATGTGGTTCTGGCTCAGGGTTCATTATCAATTACCCTCATCCTCCTATGCAAGAAAAGATCCAATTCTCCAAGCCTTTATATCATAACACTACCTGAATCATCTACAAATAATCATTTATTTGCAAAAAGTCAGCAGCCGCAGGAAGGACCTAAACATCCCCTACGCCTGCCTTAGTTGGTGCTGAAACTGGGTTCCTCTCATTCATAATTTAGTTTCCTCCTCCTCCTCCTCCTCCTCCTCCTCCTCCTCCTCCTCCTCCTCCTCCTCCTCCTCCTCCTCCTCCTCCTCCTCCTCCTCCTCCTCCTCCTCCTTCTTCTTCTTCTTCTTCTTCTTCTTCTTCTTCTTCTTCTTCTTCTTCTTCTTCTTCTTCTTCTTCTTCTTCTTCTTCTCAGCCTTAGTTATAGTGACAACAATTTTCCTAACCATATAGGTAGAGGAAATTTTCAATATTCAATTTGCAATTGATTGCATCTCCTCCGTACCCTATTCGATGCAGAACATTCTGGCCACCATCCAACGTTAACACATCACTGAGTGAAACACCGAGTCTCTCTCAGTTTGTGCTCAATCTTCAGCAAAGCGTGTCTCATTGCCTTTTAATGGGAAGATGGTGCCGAATGTTGTAGCAAATGAAAGTGCCTTTGAAAGCAAATAGCTTATTTCAGCTCCAAAGCATGCTGAGTTGATTGTTCGCTCTTTGCAAGGAAATTTCACCAAGAATGATGCTCTAGGACATCATGATTCAGGTCAGATAAGCCAAACATTGATCATTGGAAGAAGTTTGATTCCGGGAAAACGAAAACAGGCCACTCAAACGTCAAATGGCCGTAGAGGCCTGGGAAAACACATTCAGCCATTTGTTGCTTCCAAAACTTTTCCATCAACACAAAATGTGTGTCATCTGTAGATCCAAGATTCCTACCTACATAACAAACACATTTGATACGGCTCTATCAAGCTCTAATAGCCTTGCATGTTTCCACGGCTTGGATAATTGTAATTAAGATCGGCTCAGGTTTTCTGTTATAAGGAACATATCATCTAATAAAACTTTGTGGTTCATCTCAATTTAAATCAGGAAGCCAGACAGTCCCAAAAACTTTATAAAAACAATCTGTTCTTCCTCTGCTTCCCCATCTGGTAAGGAAATGGATTTTCTCTTGCTATGAACGCTTGAGACATCTGATCTTTGCAAACTCTAGATCTGTAACTCCTGGAAAGAAGTGAGAATCTGAACTAGGGGCAAAGCATTCAGATTTTCAGAGTTCTCTTAGTGTTTTGACATACTTTTCAGCCATTAAAAAAAAATCACAATAACTATATAAGATGCTCTGCAAAGGGTGGCCTTCAGAAATGTTGACTGGTCCAGAATGCTTCAGGCCAACTATTGATCAAGGAGGATAAAGGGAGCATTTATGACTTTTGTAAAAAAAAAAAAACACCACTGGATATTAGTCAAAGTGATGGCTATACTCTTACTATGATTTCAGACTAGGCTATTTGACCAGATGCTTTCTTGTGAAATTCTCCTGGGTTGATGACCTGTAGAAAAACGTGCTTCTCTTGTCCCACAACCATCTGAGCCACATTTGAGACAAATATGAGAAAGAACCTGCTCAGAGATGGCTCCCAAATTTCAAAAGCTCTGGCTTTGCTCCAAGAATTGTGCAAAGCTAAAAAAATAAATTAATTTGATTATCTGCTTTAGCGTATTGTCTGAATCAGAGTTAGACCTGATGAAATCATCAGGACTTTAGCAGGTCTACTCTAATAGGATTAAGTCTGCATTTAGCCCAATGTTAGTGCTAAATCGTTTATCTTTTTTCTGTTTATATTTCTTTCATATATATATATATATATATATATATAGGATTAAGTCTGCATTTAGCCCAATGTTAGTGCTAAATCGTTTATCTTTTTTCTGTTTATATTTCTTTCATATATATATATATATATATATATATATATATATATATATATATATAGCTGGCTGGCTGGCTGGCTGGCTGGCTGGCTGGCTGGCTGGCTGGCTGGCTGGCTGGGGAATTCTGGGAGTTGAAGTCCACACCTCTTAAAGTGCCCAAGGTTGAGAAACCCTGCAACAGAAACTATACAACAGAAGCTATTTGGAGCTTGAATGATCTTATTAAGTGTGGATAAGGACCCTTTCCTCTCTTATTTTAAAAATACTTTAAAATACTTTTTAAACATACTTTTAAAACTCCCATTTCACCCATGAGATTTCAGCAAGTAAAACGAATTGGATGCGGGGGCACTTCTGGGAAATGTTGAAACCGATTCTGTCTCTTCCGAAGACTCGGAAAAATGTTGCTCTGGTCTATGAACTCATTTGTCCTGCCCCGCATTCCTTAATGCAGTGTTGTCCAAACTTGGCCACTTTAAGATGAGTGGACTTCAAGTCCCAGAATTCCCCAGCCAGCCATGCTGGCTGGGGAATTCTGGGACTTGAAGTCCACTCATCTTAAAGTGGCCAAGTTTGGACAACACTGCCTTAATGCATTCCGCTGTAGACGAGCTTTTTTCCCACAAGCCTAGCGAACGAATAACCCACGATTTGAAACCAGTTGTTCTTGAAGTGGAGTCTCGTTTCCAATTGCTATTACCTGGGTGCTCAGTGACCTTAAAGGTTTTTTCCTCTTTTCATTCTTCCCCCTTAGCTTTCACGATATAAACCGGGAGATCGTGTGACCTTTTGAATGAGACCAGGATCATCGTTCTCCTATTCTTATATCAAGATTCTCACCTTGAGGCCCCTTAAAGCTGATTTCACCATTGGCAAGTTTCTGCCCATCTTGAGAGGGGCCCAGTCCAGATTAAATGCCCTGGGTTGCTCTCTATCCCCCCACCCCACCTTCATTTTCCCCCTTAGACTCCAGACCTGAGCAGTTTGTAGCTGCTATCTCGGATTTAATTGCAGTACGGGTAGGTTGCAATGAGTTCAAATAACGCGATGTTTGATTTAGCGCCAACTGTACATTGATCCCAGCTTGCGTTTAATGTGACCCAAAATTCAGTTAATGCGAGGCTAGCGTCTGCCACAACGTGCGGGACCCCTTTCCCCTGGGTCCTGCCCGATAAGACCCCGAAGACGAGAACAGGCTGCTCCTCCTTTTATTGAAGCGCTTCAAGAAAAAGGACTCCGTCTTGCTAAAGGGAGAGGAGCCCCAAGCAAACCCTTCCATTTATGTTTGTTCATTTGTTTGCTTATTTATTTATTTATTTATTTATTTATTAATTAAATTTCTCCCCCGCCCGTCTCCCCCCAGTGGGGGAACTCTGGGCGACTCACGCAGAACATTAAAACCATCAATATATATAAATACATCAAACATCAATTTAACAAGTTTATACTTGTTCAAAAAAAAAAAGGGAATAAACATAATCGGTTACCTTGAGATAAGAAAATAGATCTCATTGGTGACAACGTTGCGCAGACGTACCTGATTCCATGTTACATAGAAACATCCCCTAATAAGCTTAGCACGTTCTATGTTTTCTAAAATGCCCACCTTTGGGGGGGGTGTTTTGCTATGCTGATTAAGTGAAGGTTGCCTCTCGGTCGAGCCTCCAATTTACGGCATCCCTAACGCTCCCCTTTTCTCTAACCTTCCTCTTTTATGCCAAGCCAGCTGCAGTTTTACATGATTCACACTTACGAATCTCGTCTTCTGACCACGAGGTCTTATTGCTGCCCTCACTAGCGCATGTGCAATTGAGGCTAAGACATGTGCAGTTGGGGTTGGGGTTTAGACGCCACTAATCTTCGGGTGCGTAAAATGGAGAAGAGGAAGGTTCTGTCAAACAGCACCCGTTTAAAAAAGGAGAGGCTCGCTCTTACACGAGAGCCAAAATTCGATGCAATTGAATGACCTGGTGCTCGTAGCAGCGCTCAGATCAAACGAGATGTTGGAGGGCCTGAATCTACGGTGGAATGTTTCAATTTAAAAAAAAAAATTATTTGGCAAATGGGTATAGCTGTCAGGCCTAGCCCAAAGACCTCCAAGAGACCATGTAAATTCAGTCCAGCTATGTATTAGCTACAACCTCTAGCAAGAATCTCCCCAGACTGAAACCCCAGCTCCCAAGTAATGCCAGCCACAACACTGTGAATTCCTCAGGGAGGTGCCAGTCTCATCCTCTTATCTTTCCCTCGCGCCTCAGGAGATGAAAGAAAATGTTTTTCTCCCTGAGCCTGGCCCTCATAATTCCATTCCATCACAATAGCCACCCATTTCACAAACGTGACTCTGGGCAGCCTGCAACAAATCAAACGACTATTAAAAACAATTAAACATAAATTAAAAAAAAACGACACCAAGATTGTGGGAGAACAGACACCGCTCTTTGCTTTCTGTAAGTACTCTGTGACTTTGTTAACCCTAACTTTGAATTAAAAGTATACTCTTTTTATCCTTTACTGTAATATTTCATTAATATACGTAAAAAAAAAGCATGTTTGGCATTTTTCATGGCCTGTTTCTGTCGTGCTGGAACCCATTACCCTATTTTCCATAGCAACATCACTTTGCATAGTGCAAATTGGAATACGGCGACCATCTTGTGGGATCCATTAACCACACTAATTGAGACCTACCTGCCTCTCGCCTCCAGAAAACCTTTACTTGTCCTCATCAACAGCTAAAATGGCACAGAAGAGGCAAATGTGCAGGAGTCTGCACTTTCAGCTATGCCTTTTCCGCTCTTCATAACAGTTCCCCATAATAGTGGGGTCTGGCTTCTTCTAATGGGCCAGCATAGATAGGATGTTGTAAAAATAAAGCTTGAATCATGGTTCATCTTGGTCACCATCCTTTTGCTGACATTAACGGCCTGCTTAGTGTGTTTTTAGGAGCCAGGCATGGCACTCAGGCATGTCCGCAGGTTAAAAAAGTCAAGATGGTGTCCACAAACATGGATGAAAGCATGCATCGCATTAAAACCCTTTTTGCGTGCATCGCATTAAAAAGGGGCGAGGCTTTGATTGCATGGCGGCGGCTGCCATTTTTACTTTTTTGACCTCTTCCCTGCTGGATGTTGTGTGTTTGTTCTGCTTTTAAGCTGTCAAGGTCTTTTAGCAACTTTCCTGCTACAGGAATTGTAGGTGTCGCTCAAACTGCCTGTTGAATTCATCATCTTTCTAACAACCCTTCATCTTGCCAAGCCCTTTCTGGAATGATGCTTAGCAACAAGGGGGGAGAAGCGATAAACCCTGAAAAAAATATGAAGATTAATCGAAGGAATGCTGCATTTTTCATGAGATTGTCATTTCTGATTTGCATTATTTGACACATTTTCCTTTACCCCTCGTAATTACCAATATGGCTTTGTGGAACGGAATTCTGCGGGCCTATTTACTCCCTCCCGCACCGCATATTTATGTCATTCCACATAATTATCAATTTGTGGAACTACATCATTGCTCCTTCTGGAGATGCCACTTTGAATTACTTGTTAGGTGGAAATCTGGGGGAAAAAGTACAGGGGATTTCAATTGCATTGTTTTATTATACATGGATCACAGAAGTTCAGTGGAGGCATTGCAAGGAAGGAAGAAAGGAAGGAAGGAATCAGCTGCTTTTTACAATTATTCTGTCCCCAGTATGTCACATCAGATGATGAGTTAGTTATCCACTTAATGGCATAGTGTGTTTCAATTTTGCATTAGGAAATTACCTGGGATTTGGAGAAGGTTAAAAAAAAATTAAGCAGGTTTAAGGAGGTGCTAAAGCTTGTC